>NW_026585504.1:4718446-4729688 GCF_907164565.1 Psammomys obesus
AGGAAGGAAGGAAGGAAGGAAGGAAGGAAGGAAGGAAGGAAGGAAGGGCTGAATAGATTCCATTTGTCTTCAGTTCCTTCCCAGGTCTGAGAGGCACATAACAGCTATTTACAGCCTCAGTTGTTGTATATGTTGGCCAGGCTAGAACTCAGACCTGGGTGTACTGGTCTAGAACTGTAGGGCCCATTTCTACTTCATCTGCATTTTCCAGGCCAACCAAATTCTTCATCAAGTGGCCAGAACTGTGAGACAGACCCCCAGACTTTGAGTCGTCCTGGGGCTCTCTGTGAGCTGTCTACAGCCTCCTCCACAGGAGAGGCTTCCATGTCTGCACACGTGACAGAGTCACCGTGGGTCAAGTGGGGCGACTCTCAGTTACAGACACCCCAGAGGAGCAAAGAGAGAGAGCGGGGCAGGCACTACCTCAGGATCTTATTGATGTCTTGACACACATAAGTGTGTGTGGGGGGGTGTTCTGCCTGCATGTCTCTGTCTGTGTAGCATGTGCATGCAATGGTGCCCACAGGCCCGAAGAAGGATCTTCTAGACCTGGAATTAGAGACAGTTGTGAACTCTCCCATAGGTGCTGAGAATTGGACCTTGGTTCTTTAGAAGAGCCAGTGCTATTAAGCATTGAGCCACCTCTCTAGTTCCTTGTTTTGTTTTGAAATGGTCCCATGTCACCCAGGCTGGCCTGGAACTTGATTTGTAGCAATGTCTTGTTCTCCTGCCACCTCCTTTTTTAGAAGTGGGTTCAAACTTGCTGCCCCGACCCAACCCTGCACTGATTTTTTTTTTTTTCCAAGACAGAGTCCCTCTGTGTGGCCTTGGCTGTCCTGGACTTGCTTTGTAGTCCAGGCTGGCCTCGATCTCACAGAGATCTGCGTGCCTCTGCCTCCCTGAGCACTGGGATTACAGGAGTGCATTACTATGCCCGGCACTGACTTCTTTTCTTAATGAAGTTTTCCCCATCTTTTCTCTGTCTATGCTTCTCCGCTTTGATATTTCTCTCTCTCTCTCTCTCTCTCTCTCTCTCTCTGCCTTGTGTTCTGTTGCCAAGTAATCTTCGAACAAACTCTGTTTTATTCATCTATTCCTCCACGTTCACGTAAATAGTAAACACCTTGCTAGCTATGCTTCTTGTCTACACATACCTGTGCTTATATATCTACTCATGGTTAGTTGGGTTTTTATTTTGCTTCGAGACAGGGTTTCTCTGTGTAACAGCCTTGGTTGTCCTGGACCTCGCTCTGCAGACCAGGCTTATAGAGATCTGCCTGCTTCTGCCTCTGCCTCCTAAGTAATGAGATTAAAGTCATAAGCCACCATCACCCGGGGGTTAACTGGTTTTGTTTGTTTGTTTGTTTTTTCAGTGAGTTTTATGCATGCTTCCACATCTTGCATATATAATCCCTATAGTGAAGTTGGCATTATTTGAATTCACTTTTTCATGGTGGTTTCATACCATTCTCTGCTATGGACTCACTATTCTTTATTTGAAGTTGTATAATATTTGTATTTGGGTTTTGGTCATAACATATAACCACAATAAACACTGTTGAGAAGAGATTTAAACAAATGCTAAAAATACGTTCCCAGGGATAGGACTGCTGATCCAACAAGTATGCAGATTTTACATTTCAAGTTATGTTGCTAGATTGTTTTTTTTAAGGTTTCGCTCTGCTGCCCCTTGAATTCACTCTGTAGCCTCAAACTTGTAGCAATTCTCCTGCCTCTCCATACCCTGTCCTGGGATTGCAGGTGTGTACCACCATACCTGGCTTCTAAGATTAGACTCTTGACATGGAAATGAAATGACAAAGAAATAAAGTGATCCTGTCCAGTTGGTGCGATGGGAAATATTGATTGTCAACTTGACTGGGATTAAAAGCGTAAGACACAAATCTGACTCCCTTTTGATTCTTGCCTGTGGATACCGTGTGACTAGCTTCCCCAAACTCCTGCCCCCATGACCTTCCCGTCATGGTGGCATGTTCCTTGGAACTCTGGGTTAAAACATTTCATCAGGGTACTTTACTACAGCAGAGAGAGTGCTAACTAACACGGTAACTTCAGTCAAACCCCACCTATGTGACCTTGTACCATATCATGGGGTTAGGAAAAGGCCTGGGAAGGTTGACTGAGAAACCTGTTCCCCCTCCTGAGTGTGGCCTTTGCTCTGTAATGAAACTTTGTCCTAATTCCTAACTCTGTCTCTGAGCCTTTGCTCACAGGACAGCAAGAACCTAGAAACCCTGAGTACAGGTGAGAATTCCCCAGCCTTCATCACTAGCAGCACTCTGAGTTTTTCTTTGTGACTCTTACACTTTAGTTACATATTCATGTAAGACTTGATCAATGCCTGCCTTTCCTAGTGGACTTACAAGCTTCAGCACCAGGTAGGCGCCCTGCATGCACGCAGCAATGAAAAATGTTTGTAGAAGCGAGGCCTGGTAGCCCTGGCCTATAGTCCTGGCTACTCTAGAGGCTGAAGCAGGAGGATAGAGAACTCAAGGCCTGCCGGGGCTATAGAATGAGGTCAAGGCCAGCACGGGCAGTTTGCCTAGCATGTGCCAGGCCCTGGCTTCCCAGTACTGCAGAGAACATCTGTGGAGATGCAAAGACAAAGAGATGGGTGAAGGGCAGACAATGGCTCAGCAGATAAACGTGCTGCTACCAAACCTAATAATTTGAGTTTGATCCTCAGAACCCATGTGATGAAGTTCCTGCAAGGAGAGAAATTCCTGCAAGTTGTTTTATGACCTCCACATGCATGAGCTGGCACCCCCCCCCCCCATAAGTAGATACATCGATGTTGTGCGCAGGGAAAGGCAAAATGAACAGTTGCCCTGGCTTGTGGTGAGGGTTGTTGTGAACTTAAGTTCCAAGAGAAGCAGAAGAGCCACATCTATCATAAACATTCACAAAGCTGACTCTCTGTGGAGAGGCGGGGCGCTGAGAGCCAGCAATTCACTTATTTTTATTTTATGCGCATTGGTGTTTTGCCTGCATGTGTGAGTGTCAGATCTAGGAGTTGCAGACAGCTGTGAGCTGCCGTGTGGGCGCTGGGAATTGCACCTGGTTCTTCTGGAAGAGCGGCCAGCACTCTTAACCGCTGACCCATCTCAACAGCCTGCGACGCTACAGATCTACAGCCACCTTTTTTGGACTGTCTTAGCCCCTAAATAGCCAGTTCTCCTCTCCTGTGCGAGGTAACACCCTGTGACTGTTAGGTCATTCCTTTTGCTATAGACTGACTCCTAGCTTTCACTAACCCAAAAGCCAAGAATGGCATCAGATGACAGCTGAGGCCTACAGCAGCCGTAGCCAGGGTTTGTTTGAAGCCTCTTGTCTGAGTTTGCTCTTGTTGCTGTGCTATCATGACAAGTCTGCTCCACTCATATTCTCCATCAATATTTTTAATTCTCTCTTTTATTTTGTGAAATGTCTTCTATATATTGTATATATTTAAGTCACTCTGTTCTGAAACCCCTCCAATTATGAAACTATTGCTATTTCTTCCCAAGAAATAACCAACAAAGTAAATAAATTTCTGGAAAATTTCAGAGAGTTAAACACTCTCAATCTATAGAGTTCTTTTATACTTACTTATTTATTTATTTGTTTGTTTGTTTATTTATTTATTTATTTAAGACAGGGTTTCTCTGTGTAGCTTTGGCTGTCCTGGAACTCACTCTGTAGACCCGAATGGCCTTGAGTTCACAGAGATCCACCTGCCCCTGCCTCCTGAGTGCTGGGACTGAAGGCGTGCGCCACCGCTGCTCAGCTCCGAGGAAGTCTTTCGAGCACTTACGTAGCTAACTGTGCTGCTGTGTCCACAGCAAGTGAGGTTCCGGTTTCAGTAAAGACCACATCTCCACCCCAGCATGGATGGGTGCGTGTCAAACCATAACCTCAGAGCACCCAAATGTGTGTGTCAAACTAAGGGAAGAAATTCAAAATCCCTTCCCCTTGCAGCAGTTTAATGAAGAGCAAGCCCAGATTTGAATTCTTTACTCTCTCTGTATCTTCTGTCATTTCCTGTATATATGTGTGTGAGTCTGAATCCCTGCCTGCCTGAATGCTGCCTGGTAAATGGGTTTTTGTTTCTCTGTCTGTCTGTTCTATGTGTGTATCATAACAAAGGACTTTTGCTCTGTGCTTTTTGAACAACACAGAGCATCACGAGGGGGAGGAACAAGGAAGGAAGTCACTGACTCCAACTGACCCATACAACAAACGAATACATGCAATCAAGCAATATCCATGTATGGTCTTCAACATTTATGACATATTCATCTTATAAGGTTGCTTTCCACCTATTTCCCGTTTCCAGTATTTATTACCAACACACACACACACACACACGCACACACACACACACACACACACACACACACACGCACACACGCACACACGCACACACACACACACACACACACACACACGCACACGCACACACGCACGCACCCGCGCGCGCGTGCGCGCGCACACACACACACACACTACCCTGGGTCAAGGGCATTGAAGAAAATATGACTTAGGAGTTCAGCTATGCATTTGCTTAGGCTGTAAAAGTTGATCGCATGGGAAACCCCGGGCAAGGAAGGTTGGTTGTTACCTTGTTCTCTTAAAAGCAGGTTAAACCAACAGGCTGAGCACACAGTAGGACAGTAGTCTTAAGTCTTCAATGACCTCAAGGTGTATTATTAGCTCTGGCTGTGAGGTCCAGTAAAAGTTCCAGTCTCTTAGGATGTGAGAGATGGTGCATAAATATTGCAACACCGCATCAGTAGTCTATGATTTCATTCTTGATTTTCACTGTGTAATTCATTTAAAAATGTTTTAGCTTTGTTTCATGTGTACCAGTATTTTGTGCATGTATGTGTGTGTACCATGTGATGAGCCTGGTACCTAGAAGAGGGAGTCAGACACCCTAGACCTGGAGTTACAGTAGTTGTTAACTGCCTGCCGTGCATGCTCTGGGAACTGAACCTGGGACCCTCTGCAAGAGCAGCCAGTGCTTTAACGGCTGAGCCGTTAAACGGCTGAGTCTCTCCAGACCCTGATCCAGCATTTTAATTAAGGCCGGTTATTGACCTTTGAGCAGATGTTCTTTTAGCACTAAACATTTTTATTGTATAGTTTTGAGTTTTAATTTATTGTAATGAATTAAGAATTCTGTGACAGTTTCTGGTCTTCAACTGGAATTGTTGTTGTTGTTGTTTTGTTTTTCGAGATGGGGTTTCTCTGCATAGCTCTGATTGTCCTGGAACTCTGTGGGTCAGGCTGGCCTCAAACTCACAGAGATCTGCCTACTTCTGCCTCCTGAGTGCTAGGATCAACACTGTGCGCCTCCACTGCCCAGACCCAAACAGATTTTTATCATCAAAATACAGTGAACACCTCAGTGTCCTGGTCTTAGCACATGGCTGTGTCTGTTTGCTAACAGTAAGGAATTCCGCAGCTGTTTTCCTAAATGCGGCTGTTTATAACCTCCTGGTTTCATTTTCTGTATTCAGTGTGAGTATTCACACTAGTGCAGTTTCATAGATCAATTAGGAAGCGTTTAGTCACTTACCTACAATCTGAAATCAGTCTCAGCATGGTTCCTCCAGAGGGGATTCCCCAGGCCCCAGAGGCCCATGCTGGAATGTTTCCTGGCTTGATCTTGTGCAGGTTTCGTGCAGGTAGCCAGTGCTGCTCTCAGGTCACGAGTGCAGTGGTCTTGCACGTTCAGAAGACACTGTTTCTCTACAGCCCTCCCTGACCTCTGGCTCTTACAATCTTTCCATCCTGTCTTCTTCACTGTTCTCTGAGCCTTCAGGCTCGGCCTGTGGCTGAACACTCCATGGCTGCTGTTAACCACAGCAGTCTGCTAACCGCTGTCCACAACTCAGAAACATTCTCTCTGCTGAGGACTGAGAGCTGCACTAATCCGGGTGCGGAGATACACATTTAGGAGGCAATAGGTTCTGTGTCCTGGAGCAAAACAATAGTGACAAGTTCACCACTGGGGCCGACGAGCTCCCCAGTCATGGGCTCTTGGCCAGATTTGCAGTGCCGGGCTTGAGTTTCCTCCAGCGACGCTGGTGTTAAACCAACCACAAAGCGGGTGGTCCTCCCCAGAACATTTGAAACACTTTAATGATGCAGATTAAAGGATTTAAGTATGTAGATCCGAACATGAAGAAATAGAGGGCAAATACACTCATCCTGTAAAAGAGCCAGCGAAGAGAAATGGAAGCAAAGTGCCTATGCTGCCATTCCTCAGGAGCACTGGGAGGCTGTCTAAGAGCCTCGGCCCTGGTAAACACAACCAGAAGCACAGAACGTGCTCAACTCCTGCTACACTCAGTTCTCAGCTTCCTACTCTGTGGGGGCTCTTACGAGTCAGCTAATCCAGTCTACACATTTCCCAGCACAGACTCTGGTCCAGGCTGACCTGAGAGAAAAGCCTTTGTGCTCTGGAAAGAAGCTTAAAATGACAGCAGCTGCACTGATTATGTTTGCTGTACCCTCACCTGCTACATGGCGTCGCTGGTGCGTGGCCGGGCTGCAGCTCACCCTCCTCCCTGGGTCTCTGTGCAGCTCTGATAGCCATGCTCTGCTGTCTTCTTCAGGCCACCCCCTGACATGTGGAAAGTGCCAGTGACTCTTTGGGTTCAAGTTTGTCTTTATGGGGTTCATTGTTTTTTTGTTTTTGTTTGTTTTTTTTGTTTGTTTGCTTGTTTGTTTTGTGTGTGTGTTTATTATTATTTATACAATGTTCTGCCTGCAGGCCAGAAGGGAGCACCAGATCTCATTATGGATGGTTGTGAGTCACTGTGTGGTTGCTGGGAATTGAACTCAGGACCTTTGTAAGAGCAGCCAGTGCTCTTAACCTCTGAGCCATCTCTCTAGCCCTGGGGCTCACCTTTTCTTGAACATGTAGCTCTAGCTACTCTGGGTTTAGCACTGCACCCAGAGACCACAGCCTTCTCTCACACAGTTCTTAGCTCCCTGCAGAGTTTCCTGAGCTCTCACTGGTCTTCTTAAAGATCTCATCCAGGGGCCAGGGATATGGCTTAGCCGATAAAGTGCTTGCCACACAGGCATAAGGACCTAAGTTCACATCCCCAGTGCCCGTATGAACAGCTGGGCACAGCAGCACAAGCCCACAATTCCAGGGCTAGTCAGGCTCTCTGGGACTTGACAGCCAGCCAGTCTAGCTGAATCAGCGAGCTTCAGGTTTAGAGAGAGACCTTATCTCAAAAAAAAAAAAAAAACAAAAAAAAAAGATATAAATTGAATGGAGAGTCTACTTGTGAACACACACGTGCATGCGTGCTCACACACATGTATTAACACACACATAACGTACACACACAGAGGGTGCTGCACAGCAGCTTCTACTTCAAGGATGTGCACTCTTACCACAGGGTACATGCTCCCATAGGTAGCGCATAGGTGCTGAAGGGTACCCCACGCATTATGCAGACAATCCCAAACTCCTCACCATGAGTGACCTGACCTCCTCCTCTTCCTCCTGTGTTCTTCTCTGCCCCAACCCTCTCCCTGCATTCCTGAGCACTAGCTTATCTTTCCTGCAGAACCTGGCCAACAGACTGGACGCTGGCAATTACATTCTCCGTGGAGAGTAGATGCTTCAGAAGCCTCCTTCCCCGGCAGCTGGGGTCTGGGGAGGAATTGGTTAAGCTTGTTAGCAGGGCTGGACAGCCCAGGCCTGTTCTCAATCAGGGCACAGTAGGGAGACTTCGGGATGTCTCCATAGCGAAGTGATTAGGTGGAGCATGGGAGAGAACATGCTGATATTTCATCTCTGTGTATGGAGGAGGGTAGAGGGCCAGGACAGGGAGGAGAGCAATCAAGGTCTCACAGTGCTAAAACCTTGAGAATTGGCTTTGCGACTGCAGAGATCAGGCTGGCCCTGGCAGAGGGTCAGTGTCTCAGGATCGGCTGGAAGGGACCCATGGACTATCCCGCTGGCTGTACTGTCCTGCCCGCCCCTGTTTGGATTCTTCCCGAGGTTTCTTGGCCAAGGAAGCATGCCTTTCCTCCAAGCAACACCCCCAAGCTGGCTCCCCTCCATAACTCCACATGAGAGGGAGGTGGCGTCGGCTCCCCGGCCAGCCTGCAGTCTGAAGCACAGGAAAAGGCACTTTTGCTGAACCGCCATGGGAAACAGGCAGCTCTCCTCATCTAGGGTTCTGACTCTTGGCTGTGTAATCGGAACATGAACCATCTCTCATTCCCACAGTTTGCTCCAGGCACACAGGACTTCATGCTGTTTTCCTACTGAGCCAGGGTCTTCATGGCTTTGAACTTGCTATCCTTGCCTCAGCCCAGGATGTTTCTCCCCATCTCAGGAACTCCTGCCAGCCCTTAAGCCTGGAACCAGATGTCAGCAGTTCCACAAAGGTTGCCCTTTATACATGTTCATGTGCTTTCTTTCTAGACACTTCCAAAATGGTAGAAAACAGTACAAAAAATTGTAGAGTGCCACCTTTGACTTGAGAAATACTTGCTGGAGCCTAGTTCTGGGAATTTTTTGTTTGTTAGTTTCTTGCTTGTTTGTGAGAGAGTTCCACATAGTCAGGCTGACTTACTGTGTAGCTGACGCTGACCTTGAACTCCTGATCTTCTGCTCAGCCTTCTACATGCTGGGATTTCAGGTGTATGTGCAGCTCTGGTTCTGAGTTCATCTTGATGCCCAAGTGAAGGCTGCTACCTGTCCGCAGACTCTAGTCAAGAAAGAGCTAACACATTTATGTTGTTCTCTCACCTGAATTTCCACGTTAAATATTCTGCTGTGCTACACTTTAATCTCTCTCCTTTGAAACCCTGTGCCGCTGGTAGCTACAGCCATGACGATCGAATCCAGATAACCCTGGTTATTTATGCCACATCTGCACTGCCTGTTTGCCACCCCTTCCGGCTCCATCTCCGTTGGTGGTGGTAGGACTATGTCACATCTTGGCCCTCAGGGTGAGAAGGAGCTTTTAGTCTCGGGTGAGCGGCATGCTTGTTTTAGGCACGGCGGCCTTCCTCCACAGTTCCCACCAATATGTCTAAGTTTCCGTGCGGCCCCAGGAATGTTTCTCTCATCCAGATTGTAGGATACCTGTGGGTTCCCCATTTTCTCCCTTCAAGGCCGAGCTATGGGGCAAGCATGCCTGCTCCTGCCGAACTTCCCAAGGCTTCAGAAGCAGCCTGGCTCTTACATGGCTGAGGCAGCTCCATGCTGCAGGTCTCTTCCTACTGATGAGAAGTTTTCCCACAGGATTCCTCACTGGTCTAAATATGAGGGTCTTACTGTCTGAAGACTCTCCTGTGAAATGCCCTTAGAGAGAAGGCAGCTGGCCACCTTCTCAGGATCCCCAGGGTCCTAGTGACCTGCTTTACTCCTCCACAATGTGAGATGGCCAAGCCAGTTTGCTTCCGCTTCCTCCTGCCTCTCTTTTCTCCTCTTCGCCTGCTTGTGTTTGGCTGTTGCTATTATTCACTCTATTGCTTCATTTCCCTGTAAGGACAGTGTGAGAGCTACATAGGACATGAATCCTTGTCCAAGGCAGTTTGGTGTCCCACAATTTCTGTTCTCTTTTCATTCAACACAGCTCTGTTGAAGCCCCGAGCCACAGAGACAGTGCTGCTACCCCCACTGGAGCCCCTCGGTGGTCTCTCGTGTTACCTCAGACTGACTGTTCACTCCAGGAGTTGGGCCATCTACTCTACAGATCTTTTTACTTTGCTCTGGTGCCAAATTCTTCATTGGCATTTTAGCTTGTCAGTATGATGGCTTGTAGCATCCATGTTTTGTTCTTGTAAATCTAAGAATTGTTTTAACAGGAGTACAGCAGTGCTCACTGTGGGCTTTGGCCGGCTTCTTCATCTCTTTAGCCAGCTTTGCCTTGGAGTATTGCTTTCTTGCCCGGAGGCACTATGGGAGCTCTGGAGGAACAGGAACGAACATCCCACTGTTCTTCCTCTGTTGCTGTGCTAAAGTATCTAACAAGGCTAGTTTTCAAAAATTGGGCATTTGACCTCTATTCTGGGTAACCTTAGAATGTTTGTTCTTAAAGTATGGTAACAAGAACAGAGCCAAATGCTTCAACTTGATCTGCCCTTTCAACAGCTCAGTCAGTACTTGTACATTGGGCTTCCAGGTGTTAGAGATTATTTAAGCATTGGGAACGTGGGGGAAAATTCAAAAGGGCAAAGACCACTGTTCTCGTTTGCTGTAGTTTGGACATGTAGTGCATCCCAAAGGCCAGGATTTAAAAACGCTATGGGGCCACTGGGAGGTAGTGGAACCTTCAGAAGTGAGGCCAGTGGGCAGGAAGGTTGGTCATGGCTGCTGTGCCCTCCACCCATGCTCCTCCTGTTCCACTTTTGATCTGTGCCCATCACGATGTGGGCAGCCTGGTTCTCTGGGTGCTCCCTGCCACGAGGTGACTGGACCGCCAAGCCAAAACCCAGGGCTGAGTGGACCCCGTGAAGCTGCAGCAATGGCAAGCTTCTTCTAAGGTAGTGGTCACCACAACGGAAAACTGACAGGTAGCACGCTTCGCTCAATGTGCGATCTGCTGAGAAGCCGAACAGAAAACCTATGTCTGCTTCCTCGGAGCAGAGTACGTCACTTCACTCTCCAAAGCCGCTTTCGCCTTAGGACAGTTTTCTTGACTTCCTATTTGGACACCAATGACACATTGTTGTTCTCCTGTCGCTTAGTTCAGTATTCTGAGCCCACTGCTCATGGTGGCTGGAGCTCTGAGGCTCACTGCTTACGGTCCTCACTGGCTCACTGCTGGGGCTTTGTTCTCCTCTTGGCTCCTTCAAGTCTGTGAAGGTCCTCCCCATACTGTCCCCTGAATGCTGGCAGCTCACAGGTCTCCTTTTCCCCTGTATTCACACATATACCGAATCTTATTTGTTATATATTTGGTGTACATGTAACTATGTAATCTTATTTGAATTATTGGTTATTGTGGTCTTTTGTTATATATATTTAATTAATTAAAAAAAAGCATTGGTCACCATTTTTTTTTTTTTTTTTTTTTTTTTTACTTAAGACCAAGTTATTTTCAAGTGCTAGCAGGAAGTCTCTCAGTGGTTCATGGGAAAATGCTGAATAAACAAGGGTGTGGGGGGTGTGTGTATGAGTGTATGCATATATGTGTGTGTATATACGTGTGTGCATATGTGTGGGGAGTGTGTGTATGAGGTATTTGTGTGTGTGGCG
>NW_026585504.1:4729698-4762990 GCF_907164565.1 Psammomys obesus
TGTGGGGAGTGTGTGTATGAGGTATTTGTGTGTGTGGCGTGTATAGTATGTATATGTGTGAGATGTATGTGTGAGTATGCATGTTGCGGGGGTGTGCATGTATGTGGATGGGGTGTGTGGAGTGTGTATATGTGTGTGGTATATGGTGTGTGTGCATGTATGTTTGTGTGTGTGTGTGTGTGTGTGTGTGTGTGTGTGTGGTGTGTGCATGCATGTGGAGGGGTGTGGTAAGTGGGATGTGGTAGTCTGAGCTTTCCTACACCAAACACAGAGCGCAGACCCCCACAAACTGTCCCTCATCTCGTGGCTTTGCTCTCTGTCTCTGTGTTTCTTAAAGTCCGCACTCATTTCCCTGTAGTGTATCGGGCTTGGAAGAATTCTTCTCCCGAAGCCAAGCTGCTCAAGAGTGTCCGTCGCCTGCTAATTGCCCAGCACGTTATCTCACCACAAAGATGTACATTCACTATTTTGTTACCTGTAATGCCTTAGCGATTTTGTCTCTCGAAGGCTGAGAACAATTCTGGCATGGCAGGCATCTGTTACGTGTTTGTTGACTGAATTGACAAATGACAGGCTCTTACATCGTAGTCAGACTTCAGATGTGGCGAGAGCTGGAGGGGGAAGATATGGGAGCAGAGCTTCTGCCAGCCTCTCGGCCAGGCCTGGGGTAGCTAGGCATCATGCTTTCACGCAGACCCCAAAGCCTGCTAAGAGACTAAGGATGGGATAACCCTGACTCCACCCAACCCTGGGACCCGGGCCAGCACCAGCACCATCCTCCACTCAGGTTCCCCACCCGGTTTCAGGTGTCAGCCGAGGCTAGCTGTCTCGGTGAGGGGCAGGGGGCACCATCTCCCTGCTGGGCCTGCCTGCTCAGGAGGAAGAAGAACGCAGGCGTGCAGAGAGACCATACTGGCTGGGGTCCTGAACGAGTCATGTACCCCCCTGGTCAGGGCCACCTCCCAAGACTTGGTGAGGACTGACAGGGCTGTCGCTTGTCACACCCGGGGTTCTGGATGGCCATTGTACACGTGCTGTGCAACCCCACATTGCCCTCACTGACACTACTCGAGAGTATTTAATGCTCTGCCAGACGCATATCTGCCTTTGTTAGATGTGTGCCCAGTGCTCACCAGCAGGCAGGCGGATGAGGACTGGCAGGATGATCCTTGTAGGTGCATCCGGACACAGAACTGTGAGGCCACCGAGGAAGTGGTGGTGGTGGTGAGGAAAGGTGGCACCTGAGCCAAGTTTTGAAGGTTAAAAAGTGTGTGTGTGTGTGTGTGTGTGTGACTATAAGAGAGGAAGAGGTGGCTCAGCAGTTGAGAGTACGGCTGCTCTTCCAGAGGACCCAGGTTCATTTCCCAGCGCCCACACGGTGGCTCACAGCTATCTGCGGCTCCAGTTTCAGGCTCCAGTGTCCTCCGTTGGCATCCATGGGCAATAGGCCTGCACGTGGTGCCCAGTGAGATGTGCAGGCAAAGTATTCATACATAAAATTTAAAAATAAACAAAAATTTAAAAAGAAATATATGTATTTCTTAGATTGTATGTTTACAGTCAGAGGCCAAAGGGCAGCAAACACTTATGGGGTTCACACCCCTGGACAAAAGCTTCCCACCTCACCGTCAACCGCGCCAGGGAAGAAACAGTTCAGCAGAGAGGGCAGCGAGGGACTCATGTAGGAAGACAGAACCTGGGAAGACATGTAGAGTATGAGAAAGCATGAATCCAGGAAGCCACCATCCAGGATCTATCGAGGATGCTCAGAGGTCCAGGCCAATAGAAGAGAAGCTTGGAGCCTGGCCCCAAACATGGGCAAAAGGGCCGACAGTTGAGAGTTCAGCAAACCATAAGAGCACCCAGACACCCCTAAGTTAGGCATGGTGTTGCATGCCTATGATCCCAGCACTCAGGAGGATCAGGATTTAGAGATTAACCCTTTGGCTACATAGCAGCTTTGAGGCCAGCCTGTGCTTGATAAGACCCTGTTTTAAAAAACCAGAACAGCAAACCAACAAACTCCCCAGAGATTCCAAATTATTTCCCCTTTGCTCATTCCTCATTCTCGTGAAAACACCAGCCTATCTCATGTCCCCGGTGCCCCTTCCTCCTCCCTCCACCCCCTGCTGGCCACATTCATGGCATCTAGAGTCTGGGAGAGCTGGCTGTGGATATAAGATCTTTAATTCTACATAGACTCGGGGTGGGGGGCAGAGACATAAACTGGAGAGCGGGCAGAGAGAAAGCAGTGTAAGAGGCAGGGAGGCTGCAGGAGAGGGCTGGAGACGCAAGGTCCTGTAAGACAGAGCCCGCTGGGGCCTGTTCCCCTTCCCTCCCTCAGGAGGCCTCGCTCTTTGAAATCACTCATTGGTGACCTGGGCTGGCTCACACAAGTCTTTATAAGCAAATGGCAAGGCGACTTGACTTCTCTAGGTCTCTGTTACAGCCCCGTAATACACAAGACGCTCCTCGGTGCTGCTCTTGGCTTTGTGACGCTCTTGGTTTTTGTGTCTTGGCTTTTCCTACCTTTCACCTTCTAATATGAGTGGGCTGCACCCTGCTGATGTCTTTCTAGTACACGTCGACACAATCGTGAGTGCTTATTCTGTTTGTATGGACTCACATATCCTGCCAGGTAGAGGAGAAGCTTCCATGGGATGTAGCCTTGGGTGGAGGAAATTGGAAGCTCCTCCTAGAAAACTTCTTCCTTGAAACAGTTCAGGTACTGTGGATACAATAAGCATGCTATTAAGCAGGATGCATTGTACGTTTAATCTTAAGGCTCATTCTCAAATACTTCCCGTGAAAGGACACATTTTGGTTTGTTTGTTTGTTCATTTGTTCTTGGCATGAACAATTCCAGGTGATCTACCCAGGACCCTTGCTTTCTTTTTTTGCTTCCTATCTGATCCATTTGTGTTTCATGTGAAGAGGGAACGTTTGGCAAGATACGGCTACCCGGTGGGGCTGTGCAGGAGTTCCGAGCTACTCTGCTCTTCCATCTTCAGGGATGATTCCAGATACTGAGCCGTATAAATATTTTAGGCCTGATGGAAGCTTCTCACCTGTGGATAGAGTGGATTCTTAGTTAAGATAGCCCTTCTCTATGAAAGGTACACTGGGAGAGTTCGCTGACAAAATCTTTACTTCTCAGATTTCTCTGGGTCTCTCCAGCTTTCGGGAACAAACGGGGTCACATTAACAGCTTCCAATCTAAATTTTGCCAGCTCATTCCGACTTGAGCCATGTGAAAATACCACCGTCTAGGTGGGATTCTAGGGCCACCGGGAAAGTGGGACGAGAGAGCACCAAAGGTCCGTTGGACAGCTTCATAAACAAATCCCGGGATCCAAACTTAGGCCTTCATGCTTGCATAGCCAGCACTTTACACAAGGAACTATCTTCCTAGCTCCTGAGTTGGCATCTTACGCCAGTTCCTGTTTGCTGTAACAGAGTACCAGAGACTGGATAATTTGTAAAGAAAAAAGGTTTCCTTGTCTCGTGGTTTGAGGTTGAGTGGCTACATTCAGTTGAATGTAGAAGGACAAGTAGGTCATTCAAAGGAAACTACTGAGGGAACTTTCTGTATTAGTTACTTTTCATTGCTGTGACTCAAATACCTGACACAAGCAGCTTCAGGGAGGAGGCATCTGAGCCAAGAAAACATGGCGGAGGTGGTGATGTGTGACAGAGGAAATTCTGCAGCTCCTGTGAGACAGGAAGCAGATAGAAAAGCAGACAGGGTCCCCCTAACCTTCAAAAGCACTCCCTCCTTGGCCTACTTCCTGCATCAAGTCTCTACCTTAGAACTTCCTCAAAATAGTACCCTCAGTTGGAGATCAAAGGCTCAAAATGTGAGCCCGTGGGCGGCATTTTCAATTAAAGTGCTCACCCTTGCTTTGTAAGAAGCACTGTGAAGGTCAGGCCCACTGCCGACAGGAACTTACCTATGAAAGGCCCGAGTCCATGTGAAAGCATCCCCTGGAAGAGCTGCAGCCAGCCCCAGAGCGCGGAGAATGCCTGCTGGAGGGAGTCACTGTGGCCGCTGCACAGTCCACCTTCCTCTCGTCCCTCCCGGGTCACCTGGCAGGAGAGTCCACGAAGCCCGGTTCTGTGGGCCTCAGACCATTCACTCCTCTCTCAGCCGAGGCTCTGTATCTGGGCCCAACTTGTTTTGTTCCTTTCTTAAGTGTGAGAATAACCTCCCAAAGGGGCCCTTTTCATCTCTCAAACAGATTTCCAGCCAGCTTCCCCTGCCAGAGTTCCAGGCATGTCCAGATGTGGCTGTGTCCTCAGAATAGGCCTTGTTTCAACTTCCTCATTTCTCTGTAACGAGTTGTATCTCCCTGGAGGTTTTACTTCCAGTATGAAGGGGGTGGGTGGTAAGTGCTGTTTGATGCAATCATTTAAACAGTCCCTCTGGTCTCTGTAGGTTAAAATTCTCTTGGTGCTCTCCCTCGTTCCAGCTGGCTTCAAGGTGGCTCCTCCTTTCTTTTGGGGTAGCATGAAGAGCTAAGAGCACCAGAACCTCCTCATGTCCCTCTCCCCCCCCCCCAGGTACCCAGAGGCACTGCTTTGGTAGATAGTTGGAAAGCAGAATGCCAAGGAGTGGTAGACCACCGTTGAGGGTTAGTTGACATTACTGCTTACTTCGGTAGCTATGGGTGGTCTGGGTGTCCTCCCCATCTCTTCAGGACTCAGCGTCACTGACTTGCTCTTGGTCACCGAGAGACCATCCTGCTTTCCTGCCAGCCCCTGACCAGTCTTTAGCGCTCACTTGGCCTTCTCCGGATGAGGCCTCAAAGCAGACAACCTGTGTGCGCTCTGTCACATCTCCTGGGCCCTCCATGAGCAATGGCTTGTGGTGATGATGTGATAGGGAAACATGGGGACTTCTGCTCAGGAAAAGCAAGATCTCTGGCTATGCCTTGAGATAAAGTCTCAGACAGAGTCAGAGGAAGTAAAGTCAGTGAGTTTTTAAGAGACAGGTGAAAGGCAGGCTCAGTGGCTCACACTTTTAGTCCCAGCACTTGGAAGGCAGAGGCAGGCTGATCTCTGTGAGTTCAAGGCCAGCCTGGTCAACATAATGAGTTCCAGGACAGCCAGGGCTACACACACAGAAATGCTGTGAGACAGGAGAGAAATGTGCTTGGGATTCACGAAGGTGTTCAGGGCAGGGTGTCCTGAGCTGCCCCACAGTGGCTGCTGTGACTTACGTGGCACAGCTCGGAGACAGGATTTACAGTGAAGTTTAAAGATGCAGAGAAACCTAAAACGTTTTAAAACAGTGAGATTGTTTACTTACTTTCTTTATCTTAAAGACTCTCTGAATGAAATTGTAGGTAGTCTTAGAGGTGTGTTGTTTAGATTTAGATGACAACTTGAGCCACGAGCACTCTGGCCCTCGTTTGAAATGTCTTTAGGAGGCAAACAGCAGCTCTAGAGGAGTTTTGATTTATTAGCCAAGTTTCTGCCCCGCAGCCAAGGGAAGAGACTCTGTCGGCTCCTGGGGCCTCTTAGTGCCCTGCTTCTCTCTCCTGCCTCTGTCATCACAGGGACAGCAGCCAAAGCTCCCCTCTTCTCTCTCAGATGCTTCTTGGAGGCCAGCGAAAGCCACACAGTTCGGGAGGTCTGAGCAGGTAAGCTGGGCTGGAAGCAATACTCAAACGGTCACATTTTCATAAACTGCCCAGCCCCCAGCCTCAGAGCAGACAGCTTTGAGGTGTATTCACCCCATTCCTCTGAGAGCACCCTGAGGACTTGAGTCCTAGATGATCACATCAGTAACTTGTCTATTCATGTACCTGGGCCACTTATTTCTGGCCTATCCCCTTCATCCTTGCTTTCCAGGTCCTAAGTAAGTGAGCTGAACCCAGGTCTAGCCTGTGCCTCACACTTTAGCTTTCCTCAAGTTTTTGCATGTCTGTGGTACCCCAGGATTTATGGTGACTCTAGTAAGCTACACCAAGACCGCCCTCTGTGTAGCCACAGGGAGCACACAGCTCTCCAGATGCTGGAGTGGGAGCTAAAGGGAGCTGGAGAATTATTTTCTTTCTGTGGGTGTTCTACATTTCTCCTTGTGTTCTACTAATGAGAATCAGAGGGCTTCCTCCACCCACTACAGAAACCAGAAAACCACCCATCCTGGGCCATCCTCCTGTGGAGGCTTTGGTCACTTGTAGCTGTGGAATTAGCTGTTGTTCTCTTTCTCTTTCTTTTTCTTTTCTTTTTCCTTTTTTTTAGACAGTCCTTGGCTGGCTTAGAACTCACTATGTAGAACCAACTGGCCTTGAACACTTGGATCTTCGTCCTGAGTGCTAGCTTTAAAGGCATGTGCCACCACTCCTTGTGTTCTTAAGGAACTGAATTTTAAGTTTATTTACTCAAAACTCAAATTAATATTTAGATGTTGCTTCTCAATGCAATGACTAGGTAAGTTTGAAGTATATTTGACCAACTTAGGGATGTGAGTCTACTTTTCTAACTAGAACTTCATAAAAAAAAATTAACTGCAGATTAAGAATTTTTTGAGGTTATATAATTACATCATTCCCTCTTTCCCTTTCATCCACACTTATTCTTCCACATAATTTCTTACTTTTTCAAGTTCATGGCCTCTTTTTAAATTAATCGTTGTCACATGTACATACAAATACACAGATCCCTAAATGCATGATTCAGATTAAATTTTTGGTAAAAATTTAGCATCTGAATTATGATGTACTTAAGTATAAACACGCACCCATTTTATCCTTAGTATAAAAATCAAATAGAAAATGCTTCATATTTTCTTCAATAATTTCTTTATATTATTTAAATAAATTATATTAAATAATTTCTTTATATTCTTACGTATTAAAGATTTATTTATGTATTTTTGAGACAGGTTCTCACTTTTTTTTTTTTTGTGAAGTTTTATGTTATTTTATTTTATTTATTTTTGAGACAGGGTTTCTATCCCTGGCTGTCCTGAACACCACCCTGCCAGGAGTTTTTTGTTGTTTTTTTTTTTTTTTTTTTTTTTTTTTTTTTTTTTTTTTTTTTTTTTTGAGACAGGCTTTTTCTGTGTAGCCTTGGCTATGCTGGACTTGCTTTGTAGACCTGGCTAGCCCCAAACTCACAGAAATCCACCTGTCTCTGCCTCCCTGAGTGCTGGGATCCCAGGCGTGCGCTACCACACCCGGCTCAGGGTCTCACTATGTAGAGAGAGAGTTCCAGGCTGGCCTAGAACTTGATATGTAGAGCAGACTGGCCTTGAACTCATAGAGATTCTGTCTCTGCTTCCCAAGTGCAGGGATTAAAGGCATGTGCCACATGTCCAGCATAATTCCTTTATAATAATTGCATGCTAAGCAGAAATATAATAAAACTTAATTTTACCTGTTTGTTTTACTCCTCCTCCTCTACCATCACCACTTCTGAGACTAGAGTTCCACTGTGCCTGAGGCTGGCCTTGAATTCACTGTCCTCATGCCTCGGGCTTCCTAATGCTGGGATTACAGGCGTGTGCTCCCATGCCTGGCTTTCTGCAACTACTTTTAACATGGCTACTAGACATTTTAAACTCAGACCATAGCTGTTGTGAGGAACGCAGGGTCTTACCCTTTCCTTCAGAGCTATCACCCCAGTATTTGGTTCTGTTTTCACCGGGCAGTTTCTTTTACACAATGCTCCTCTGCTGCCTTCATGGGCAGTGAGCCTCCCTGTTCACTCTGTGCCTATGGAAGTCTGCGGCTTTGAACGGTAAAATTCATTGTGTGTTTCCTATTGAGAAATAGTGTCTCCAGCCCAGATCCAGCATCTCTGCTTTCTCTGAAAGGACAAGGGACCATTCTTCTCTCCTGTGGTTTCAATACGGGGAAAGGAACTGTTAGAAGGTGTTTCCCAGTGACTCTCATCACCACCCGTGCTCACCGAGGGGCTTTTTAAAGGTCTCACTGTGTAGCACAGGGAGCTCTCATCGTCTTCTCGCCTCAGCCTCCTGAGCACTGGGGCTGTGGGTGTACACCAGGCCTGTCAGATCTGGATTTGAACAGGGCAGAGGATTGGTATTCTGGCGTTAGGAGTGTACCCCCAACTGGCAGGAAGCCAGATGATTGGTTATAAGATGGCCATTTGACTCAACGTGAGCCAGTGAGCGGCCCTCCTGAGAGGCTGGGGTAAACTGGGGAATTCTAGCAGCACCTCACAGCCCTCTTCAACAGCAAATCAGAGCCCTGCGGTTAGGAGTCATGGCTGCCCTTTGTCCTGTTTCTGAGGTCTTGGAAGACCAGGTTAGAAAAGAAGAGAGAACCCTGGGAGGCTTCCTGGAGATCTACTCAGCTCTCCCTGCAGTTCTAACCTGCGAACCGCTCATATCCTCAGAGCACGTTTTTTTCCTGGGGTCCGGATACTTGCAAAGGAAAGCAGCTTACCCAGGACACAGTAATGGGTCCAGAGAGAGCAATGAGTGGACCAGGTTCGTGTTTACAGTTCCAGCGGAAAGAACCAGATGCATTTGCCACCTCCTCCCCCTTTTTCACAGTAGAAAAAGCCGCTCAGTAGCCTTCTTGTTCAGTGCTGTGGGACGTCTCCAGCTCCACCCCACAGCTGCGCTCCGGGCTCAGCAAATCTGCGGCTGGGCTGGGAACGCTCCGCCGTTTATAACATTGTTTCTATGGGAGACACATTCCAAGATCCAAACAATGAGTTTAGTGGAGGGTATCTGGCTTCCAGGCGGATGGGATGCACTCGTCGGCCTGGCCGCCCTTTCTTTCACTGTTAGGTTCCCTTCCCCTTTGGGGGGCGCATACACGAGCAGTTATGGTGAGCGGACGCAGAATCAGCAGCTGGGTGCTCCCTCCTATGCACTAGAGTTCCCGGGGGCCTGAGGATGGAGAGGAGGAGGAGGTGAGGGGTGGACAAAGAAACTTGACTTCCTTCACATTGCTGTCACGTCCGCCGGCCTGCGAGGTGGAAAGGGGCCCACTCAGCGGCCCAAACAAGCCCTTCTGAGAACAAGGCCGGTGTTAGGAAGAAACGCCGCCCCACCAGGCACATCCTCTGCTAGGAAATCTGCATTCTCTAGGCGGGCTGCTCCCCGGGAGTGACTGTCACAGGGCCAGGCGAGCCTTCGAGCCTGGGCCAAAGCTCCACGCCGCCCGGAGAGGGCAGGCGCGATGTGGTGAGAGGCGCCACCTTACCCCTCCACCCGCGCCCTCCGCCCCCTCCTCATTCACTCTGGCCCGCCGGGAAGAAACGCTGGCCGAGTGCTAGCCGGGAGGGGAGGTGCGGGGTGGCGGGGGGCCGAAGTGGGGTGGCGACGCGGAGCCACACCATTGTCTGTCTTGAAGGGAGGGGAGAAGCTCCGCCTTCTGGGGGGGAAGGAGGGTGAGGAGGGAAGAAAGGCAGGAGAAGAGGGGTGGGGAGAGGAGAAGTACAGGGGTGACGGGTGGGTTGGTCAGGGATCGGCTGATAAAGGCAGAGCTAGGGGGCGGGGCGGAGGGGCCAGGGGGCGGGGCGCCCGCCCTCCGTCGCGGTGTCGCCGCCCAGCCCGGCCCGAGCGAGCCGGTCCCTCGGATCGCCGGCCAAGCACGCCGGAGCACCCTCACCCCGGCAGGGGCGCCCCCACTTTCCAAGCCCTGCGGCGGGCGCAGATGCAGCTGGCCCCGGACGCAGGCAAGGCACCGGGCGCGGGGCGCGAGGAGCCGGGGACTGGCGCGGGATGCGGGCGGAAGGTGCGGGCACCAACGGTCCTGTCTCCCTCTAACCAGCCCAAAGTTTTTCCTCGGCGGCCCTTGGCCGGCCTAGTTGGGGCCCCGAGTCTTCCCTGTCGCGGCTCGCCACCCCCCTCCCACGCCACACGGGGCTCCTAGGTGTCAGGGCTGCCCCAGAAACGGCGGAGGAGGCGGGCGCCCCGGCCCGCTCGCTTTCCCGGGGCAGAAAGTTGTGGCCTGGAGCCCATCCTGCCGCTCTGACCCCTTGAGGTCTTAACTGCGGTCGCCGCCAAGCGCAGAGTTAGGAAAGCGCCCCTCTCCGCAGGGCAGGGTGTCCGGGCTCGCTGGCGAAGTGGAGCGGCGCAGCAGGTGCAGCCTAGGGGGACTGCAGGGCGCCCCCTGGCTCCCAGGGCGAAGACCTGGCCCGCGGCCAGCCGGGCCCCCCGGGCGTCAGAGTTTGAGGGCGCGCGGCGCGCGGCGCACTTCCCCCTCTTAGGTCTCGTGTCTTCTTCGGCCCTGGTGGCTGAGGTCGCTGGAGGCCGAGCGAGGTAGGTGCTTTCAAAAGGCGGCCCGGCCACTCGTGCACCCCAGCTCTGTCCCGAGAGCGCCCCGGAGACGGCAGAGTGGCGGTGTCCTGCCAGGGACAGATCCGGACGCGTCCCGTCACCCTGTGCTTCAGTGTTAGGCTTAGCGCAAGCCGAGGCTTCTCGACACTGCGCGCGCTTTAGCCCCACAGGTCTGACAACCGGGGGCTCAGAAACGCTTCTCCCCGACAGCAGAGGCAAAGGTGAAGGGAAACATCCCACAAGGCAAGGATTCCTGCTGGAGGAAGCGTGCACAAATGCCTATTTGTCAGGTCAGGCTCTGTCCCTGCGGTGGGAAGAAAGACTAGAACCACAGGACTTAGGAACAGCGGCAGGTTGAGCCTGGGGATCCTGTTGAAGAGCAGGCGAATGAGGAATCTGAGGTTGATATGTCGTACTTTGAACCCGCGTTTATTAAGTGGGGGTTAAAGACATCTCTGTGCTAAGCTGTACTGGGTTTGAGAAGAGCGCCCTTTCCCTCCCTTGTTCTCTCCCTCCCTTTCCGTCCAGGGAACCAAATGTGGCATCTTCCTAAGTGGCGCCCATGTGAGCTCGGAGAGTAGGGCTGCTGGGTGTGGTCTGTTTCCTCCTCTGGACTAAAGCCTGATTCCGAGGACCTGCTGCAGTCCAGCAGGTTTCGGGAAGGTAGAGAGGAGCATCAAATGATGGCGGAGAGATGACCTTAGTTTGCAAAGAAACGTGTTTCTTGCCCTAGTACAAGAGGGAACTGTGCGTAGTCTGCCCGGCCACCTGAGGGTGTGGACTGGTAGTATTTGGGGCTGCCTGTGTTGGGGGGGGGTTGTTATGGGAAGCCACACCCATTTCTTTAACAAATAGAGGAGCAGAGGTGTGGTGTTGCGGAAACAACAAAGCATGAGGTTCAAGCACAAGTGATGAGGGGGCAGCCTTGGACACAACAGAAAGGAGACCAGGCTAGCCCAGATGTCCACACCAGCACCTGAGCGATGGGCCAGGTGGGTCAGGGTACCGTGGTGTCTGCAGCCAGCACCATCCCCACTTTGCTGAGGGCAGTGTCCCCAAGCCCTGACACACACTTCCCTCCATCTCACCGTGTCTTCTCTTTAGAGTACCCGCTCTCTTTCTATTGGGGGAGGGGCAGTAGGCGCCACACCTTATTTTCCGTTCCCTTCTTCACTCTGGTGTTTGGGTCCGTCTGTAACATCTCTGAGGCCCGATAGCCTTTCACCCTGACTTCTTACCTGGTGCCTTGGAACCAGGCTTCTTGTCTGACCTTGTGCCTGAGCTGCTTAGGGATGGGTAAGGGTCCCAGCTGGAGGTGTGCCCACGGCTGTACTTCTCTGCTTCTCATTTGGGCTGGACTCTGTGGCCTGTCAGGAAGGAGACCTGCTGTCCAATCACAAGAGAACCTGAGCTGATGGTCACTTTTAGTTCTCTTTGGGATCCCTTGACAGGAAGTGTCCTCACAGCTTGGGAGGAGATGGAGTTGGGCAGTGCTTAGCTTGGCTGCCAGAGTCCTAAGGAAAGGTTGAGGGGGTGTGGGGGAGGGGTACTAAGAACAGCCGAGGGGCCTGCCCAAACCTCTCCTTCAGTGAAAATCTGCTCAGATCTTGTGTGCTTGGACTAAAAAATGTCTTGTTTCTGATCTTAAATCTTAGCTGCCAAGCCTCAGCTGAGCTCATAATATCAGGGTAGCAGTCCTTCATGCCATTTCCCACTGTTCCTGACCCCTTCACAATGTGATTAATTTATTTACCCCAGGGAAACACTGTCAAGTATAAACACCTTCCTTATGCTGAAAGTTTTTTTTTTTGTTTTTGTTTTGTTTTGTTTGAGACAGGGTTTCTCTGTGTAGCCTTGACTGTTCTAGACTACACAGAGAACTCACAGAAATCCTTCCTCCTCTGTCTTTGGGATTAAAGACTAAAGGCACACACCACCATTGCCCAGCTAACTCCCAGAAGAATGTTTTAAAGTCCCTGAGGAAGGGTAAGCTCTCCTCTTAAGCCTGTCACTACCAGTTTGCTTACGGGGTTCCACAGAGGACATGTGGGGGGAGGGATGGAGCAGTAGGTACAGCAAACATGGACGTGCTTAGATTCCAGTGAGCGGGTCCCTGCTCCCCCTCCCTGAATGAAGACGTCAGAGCCTATAAGCACAAACTGATGCAGTTGTTTGGGTTAATAGTTTTGGGCTCCTCTGGACTCCTGCTCAAGGCAACTGTGGCTGGACCAGAGAGTGAAGGGCACTTGACTGACTCTAACCAGTGATTTCCAAGCACCTCCCCACTCACACACACACCAGCTGACAGAAAGATACCCTGTGCTTCTTTGCCTATGCCAACCCAAAGTGACTGGCGAAGTGGGCACATTTCTATCAGTCTGCAGTATACCAACGGTTGGCACTTAGTTGGGTTTGTTTAAACTGTTCCTTTCTGTAGGTGGGCTGCGTTTGGAGTTTGCCTCCCTAGCGTGTTTCAGCTGTAGGGTAGGGGTCAGCTGGCAGATCTGGTCAGTGCCCTCCTTCTATGCCCTTGGCTTCTACCAGCTGCTGACAGAGGAAGTTATAGAAGCACATCCTAGTGCCTTCACTCTGATGGGATTATTGGGGGACATGTTCTGTGCTGTCACGAAAGTCCCTTCTAGGGACACTTTTCCAACAGCGCACAGAAATGACTCTTCTTCTTCCTTTTAATTGCATGAGTGCAGGTGAATGCCTGCATGTATGTACGTGCACCGTGTGAGGGCTTGGTGCCTGCAGGGGTCAGATAAGGGCGTCGGATCCCCTGGATCTGGAGTTACAGAGGGGTTGGACTACCATGTAAGTGGGAGGAATCAAACCTGATGGAGGGAGGGGCCAGTGCTCTTTCCAAGGGTCATCGCGGTTTTCCTCTTCTCTTCTCACACCCCCATTGCCCTTCTACCTGAACTTGACTTCTTGTCTCTGCTTTTGGGAAAACATTCTAGTTCTTTGGTTAATACAAAGGAGGCTGGGATAGACCGGAGAGTGCGTAGTAGGGCAGAACATGGAGAACTGGACTTGGAGAGAGGTGAGAAGGTAGAGGTCGACAGCTCAGGGATGCATGGCTAGGCGGTCACCAGTGATGCTCTGTAGTGTTGTGACAGCTGGCTTTCAGAAGGGCAGCATGGGGGAGACTTGCTTTGGGGGTTCACCTGTTTCTGTAGGTAAATATTCCTGCTGCTGCTGAGTTTTAGCTATCAGCATGCTGTCGTTGAACGCTGAGTTGGCAGGACCTGAGTTGTGTGAACACTCTGGCCGCAGCTGAGCTGGGCCAGACGAAAGAAGATAAGGACCACACTGGGTGTCTAACATGCTCTGACTTGGTTGAACCACCATGTGAGACTGTTCTGGGGCTTAACATGGAAACTGAGACATTTATGCTGAGTATTTTCTGGTCCTTGTTTCCCCATCTCAAAGGCAAGGGAGGCGGTTCCGTGTGTCCCTTCTAGCCTTTGCTTTCTTTAGAAAGAGTCCATTTCATTTTAGGGAAACGTTAAATGTCTACTCAAGGCTGAAATCTTGAACAACAAAAAGCATTCCAAAACATGCATCCCCGGGCACCCTCAAATACGTGTTAGGGTCTCCTGCCGGACAAGAAGTTCAGGGGACATTAACCCAGGATAACCTTGCTTTTTTATGTCCCAGTTGCTTGCCTTTCATGGCCCATGCAAAGCTGTGTCTCCAGGGAAACCCTGGGAAGAGAGGTTAAGATGGCTTCTGTTGAAAAGACAGGCTAGCTTTCTGAACACTATGCAGTTTCTTAGGAGCTCAAGTGGAGTCAAAGGAAGATCCAAAGGAAAGCAGAGTACTTGTAAGAAAAAAATTCGCATCCTTGGAGTAGCTTAGTCTCCCCACTCAGGACAGCCTTCCTGAGGGAGCCCCTGACTCAGCGCTCCACTAGGGGTATAATCGGACAAGTGCTTGGGGACCTCCCTTGAGTCATTGTTTACAATGCCTACAATCTCGAGTTAGTTAATTACGGCTTGCAATATCATGTGGCCGCAAAAATAAAGGTTACAGATGTGAATCTGTAAACATGGATAGATACTATGTATTCTAAGAAGGAAGCTACTCTGCAGGGTACCACTTTTGTGAAACATGCCGTTTATTTAGATTTGTGTCTGCAAGGTCGGATACAGTGAGTTGAGGTCCTGTATCACTATGTGGCAGAATTTTGGGAGATTTCAACCATCATCTTTTTTCTCCTCTACATGTAATAACTTTACATTTTTAGTCCCATTGAAAACCATAAAAATTCTCCCTTTGATCATTTTTAAGTGTGTAATTCAGTGTCAGCAAGTTTATTTGCAGTCTTGTAGGACCATCACTGCTACATAATTCCAGAATATTTGTCACTTTAAACAAATACTGTGTACCCCTTGAACAGTCATTCCTATCCCTTCCTCTCTCCATTCCCTGATTACTGCTACTCTATATATTGTCTTTATGAATTGGCCTATTCTAGGAAGCCTCTATATAAGTAGGATCATTTGATATTTGTTCTTTTATGGTTACTAAACTTTCTGCTTATCTATATTTTAAAAGACGAACAAGTAAAATGTGTATATTATATTAAATATAATATATAAATTATGAGGAAAATGTGGTGTTTGTGATTCGTTTCATGCAGGGCCACAGGGCCCTGGCCATTATTTTCCCTGCCCTGGGACAGGAGCCAAGTTCTCACCTCCATCTCTGTCTAGCAGGAGGGAGTTAGATGGCTGGAGCAAAGGTGTTTAGCCCTGATTGATGAGAGCTGAGTGTAGCTGGACTTGATAGCTGCTGGCTGCTGGCTGCTGGACCTCAGCCCCTTGCTACTAAAGCATCACACCCCATGACTATCTGTGTGAGTGGTGAGTTTGGGAAGGTGGGTCAGTAGCTGTCTTGTGGTGACTGAGAGTCAGTGATGGGCTGTTAAGACCAACATCGTTAAATATGGAATCTCAGCTTTTCTATTTTAAGCAGTGTGTGTGTCCCTGTGGCTGGCCTGGACCTGCTGAATGTCTCTCGACAACCATGGGTATGCCTGTTGATGTTCACAGCATGGCCTGGGGCACAGGGGGACTTTAGTTGGTTGAGGCTATAAAGCTTCAGATATTCTGAGAAGTTAAGTAATAGCTGTGGATAGTAGGTGCTCTGTTTATGAAGTTCTCCTTATGAACGTCTCCTCAGCCATGGAGGGACAGCTGAGGCTTCGGTCTGAGGTCAGGTCCAGCAAATACGTGTGCATTTTAAACTGGAATTGAGGTGAAGGTGACCAGGAAGCTGTGGTACCCAGGACTGGGAAGCCAGGTCTTGTGGATCCATTCAGGTGTTCCAGAGTCACTGAATGGATCAGGATGCTTTTCTAGGATGAAAGTCTTGGGATCCGTGCTAAGGGAGGTCCTGTTGGGCCTGTGAACATTCAGTTCCTTTATCGAAGGAAGATCTGTAAGCCTCTAGGAGAACTTGGTTCTGCCTTTTGAGATCTGCCCAGTGGGAAGCTGAATGAAGCAGAGTCTGTGAAACAGCCTTAGAGGACCTTGAAGAGGCTGTTTTCATGGTTCTGATTTTCTTCATAGGGCTGGTCAGCTGGTGGCCGGGCAAGCAGGCCAGGTGGTGCTGTACCGCTGAGGAGGATTCCCTTGAAACACTCTGGAAACCTTCAGATGTGCAGTTCCTTCTGGTGCTGGGGGGTCAGCTGTATGATGCTGGCTTTTCCTTTGTGCATGGTTGGGCATTAAGTTAAAAGAGGTGGGTAAGATACCCTGTTATGGCTGACAGCCTGGAGGGCACAATTATGTCAGGCCCTTCCCTCCAGTTCAGTGGTTCGAAACCTTCCTAATGCTGCGATCCTTTAATATAGTTCCTCATGTTGTGGCGACCCCCAACCATAGTTATTTTTATTGCTATTTCATAACTGTAATCTTGCTGCTGTTATGAACTGTAATGTAAATATCTGTGTTTTCTGATGGCCTTAGGCCACCCCAGTAAAAAGGCCATCAGCCCCCAAACTCACAGGTTGAGCATCATTGCTCTAGTCCAAAGACCCTGTGGGTTCTGGAGATAAAGGGAGTCAGCCATTCTCAGGTAAGAAGTAGAGGAAACGTCATGATTCCAGTATATAAAGTCCAGATTCTCAGCTTAGAGCACCAAAAAAGGAGGCCGTGTGGGGGATCCCTTCAGGAAGGGGATGTGAAGTCAGAGGTGAGTCTCAGTGTGGCCAGTGACTTGGAAATCATGCTGTAAACAGGACATGTGGCCCTCACAGAAACCTATCACGGGAGGAAACCGGAGGCCGCCCTTCCTTACCTGCTGGGATCAGCTGGCAAGTGTGTTGAGCCGGGAGGCCAGCCCGCAGATGGGCAGGGAGGGACTCAAGAGATGTAGGTCCAAACGTTGGGCCAGAAGGAAGTTCAATTATCTTTCCAGGGAAGACTTCTAAACTACCCTACAAAGATAGCCCTTGCTTTTGAGAAATGCAGGTTGGGCGTGTTTGTCCTCTTTCCCTCTCCTCGGGTCAGTGCTGTCTCCTCAGTGCCCCCTAATCACTTTGAGATGACAATCCTGTGCAACTTCTATCATGGTTGGATTTTAGCTCACAGAGGGCTGAAGTGTGGACACTGTGGCAAGGCCCCTCTGCATGGTGACAGAGGTGATGCTTCTCGGCGCCGGGACTGAGCACTTCCCTCCTGGGTCTGTAAAAAATGGGGGGTGAGGACCAGCACCCTAAGGCTGCTTCCCTTGGGCCGGTCTGAACTCTCTCATCTGCCTTGTCTTACAATGGACCGCACTGCTTCTCCTTATTCCAGAGGTTTGCTTCACAAACTGGGAAGGGGGCTTCTGAGCAGCGAGGCCAAGATGCTTGCTGGCCTTCCTCACCCGGGGCTTAAGCAGTGGGGTATGCCCTTTCCATTCAGTCACATTTTAATACAGTTGCTGGTGCTTCAGGCATGCCTATGTACGGAGGTCTGCATGCTCAAAAGAAGAGGATTCAGAGCGCTACCATGGCCTTGCACAGACAGAGAGCATGGAAGCTGTGCATGGGTCTCCCAGACCTCACCAGGAGGCCCCTGCAAACTCTGTGATACGCTTTATGGCGCATAGCTTTACAGTGTTAGTGTAAGTCCTTCCCCAAGCTGCCAGGCAGATTAGCTCAACTGGAGGACCTGGGATCTTAATTGGCCGCTAGCCAGCTGATCAGCACAGGTTCCAACCTGGCTCTTGTGCCTGGCGGATGAAGAGAGGGGACAGTCTAGGGGACTGAGGCCCCCACCTATGAGATCTGAGGCTGCCGTAAGCTAGCTAGTATCAGGACTTAAGTGGGTTAGGGGACACAGGATGTCCTCTGCAGAACTGACGGCTACTGGTGGGAGACAGCCCACTGTTACAAGGCGTGTGTGTGTGTGTGTGTGTGTGTGTGTGTGTGTGTGTGGGATGTGGTGTGACAAGAAAAGACATATCACCCCTGACCCCTCCACATAGAACATACCCACACATACACAGTGCACACAGCTCCCCTGGGCGCTTTCCGCATAGCCTCTCTCACACACCTAGCCCTTACCTTCAGATCCACTCACACAACCTTTTCTGACAGAGCCTTCACTTCCTCTTGTGCCAATTTTAGTATGCACCGAGGCTGGTTTTTTGTTTTTTTGTTTTTTTTTTTTCCTTTTCATAACAGACGAAGGGCCTTTGTGTTTCCTTCTGTAAACATCCATTGAAAAGGCCCAAAGCCTTCGGAGGCCCCTCTATAAACAACCTGCTCTTCTGGCCAGGCTGGCTGTTTTGGTGTCTCTCAGTGGCTCCCTCACTCACTTGGCCAGCCTCTGGTGGTGTGGAGCAGGAAGCAGGTGTTTGGGGCAGTTGCTTCAGGTCCATTTCCTGAGATCGTCTGCAGTAGCTGTGTTGGGGAATTCAGACCTGAATGGGAAGGGCTTGAGTCAGAGGCCCCGGTGGTGAGGAGGGAGCTGCCCAACTGCTGGGGATCCCCAAGCCCAGCCCCTGCTGGGGCTCAGGTCTGCATCTGCCAGTGAGTGGCCCTTGGGAGTGAGGTGGCTTGGATGGGACATTGCCTTTGCCAGTAGTGGAGCGTTTTTTTGTTTTGTTTTTCCTGTGGGTAGGGGTAGGATGGGAACAGATTGTGGGGCCTGTGATGGAGAAAAAGAGTTTATTCTCTTGACAGGTCGCTATGATTGAGGGTTGGTGCCTGTGACGGCCAGGCCTAAGATCCTGACCAGGAGCCTCCATACTCTGCCCTGGGCCTGCCTGTTCTGTGATGGCTTTTCTTATAGCCTGTTTGCTGGACCACTCACTCCCTTCCACCTTATCCCAACCTCCGTTGGCTGGTGCCGGATCCAGCCTGCACTCTCCGCGCTTGCTGAGACCTTCTCAGCCAGGCTGGGCTCTGTGTGGGACCTAGGGCGGTCACCTAACCTGGGACCTTTTATTTCTTCTCTGATGCTTCTTCTTCTGTGGTGTGTGGGGGTTAAAGCATTTTCCTCGTAGTTAGAGTCTCACGCTCTCTCTCCCCTCCTGCCTCCACACACTCCATGCTGTCCTTGCTCCCATGCTCTCCCTCTTTTCCACTTTAATCTATCTCTTCTGACATTCATAATGCTTCAAATGCTCTCCTCCCCCAGACCAGATGTGGCCAGTATTCACATACATATGGCCAGTATGTGCTTCCTGAGATGCTCCCACCTCAAGGTCTGATCGTGACCCCCTCGGTCTCAAGGCGCTCCCTTCTTCCTCTTTGTTTTGTTTTGTTTTGTTTTGAGACAGGGTTTCTCTGTGTAGTTTGGCTGTCCTGGAACTCACTCTGTAGACCAGGCTGGCCTCAAACTCACAGGAATCCACCTGCCTCTATCTCTCTGAGTGCTGGGATTGCTGGCATGCACCACCACTGCCTGGCTTCAAGGCGTTCTCTCTAAGAAGCGCATTCTAAAATGTTTAAATAATAAAAGAGAGTAAAGCTTTGTGTGGGGTACTTTTTCTGCTGCTCGGTTCCAGCCCTCCTTGCAGTACTGTGTGCTTCCTGGGATCGCAGGTGCCAGGGTGCAGAGGATGGAGGTCATCTGGGGAAGGGTGGGGAGTAAATGGGTCCCAGAAAGGACATGGCCTTGCCAGGATGTGGGCCCTCCATTGATCAAGGCCTTCAGATGCAGGCAAAGCATTGAAAGCCTGAATTTACTCAGGCAAAGCTGCGAACCACAGTGTGGAATCTCTTGCCACCTGTAGATCTTGGCAAGGCCTCAGCCCACAGCTTGAGTCTCCTTCCTTGAGTGGTGCAATGGGGCTGGGGCTTCCTGTTTGCCATCAGCCCTTCTTCCTGCCCTGTTATGAGGGGACTGACGGGCACAGGGCCCGGCACCATCTCCCCTCTGTCACAGCTCCTTCACAGAGCTGATTTTCTCAGGTGACCTGACTGGCTAGTCTTTGGCGCTCTAGTGTGAAGCACTGTGTTGTGACTGTGCTCAGGCTAGTGGGGGTGCAGAGCAGAGGTAGAGACTAGCCCCAAAGGGGAAGCTGGGGCCCCTGGCAAGCATTTCCTTTGCAGCAGGCCAGAGCCTAGGGCACACTTCCTGCTTCTCACTTGCAAGAAGGGGTTTTTGCACCAGCTCCGTGCCTGCACGCCAAGATCCCTAGAGCTGTTTTGCCATCTTCTTTCTCTTTTGGAAACATAAGTCACAGGGAGGGATGCTAATTACCAACACAGTTCTCTTTCAGACAATCCCATTCCTTCCTGCTTTGAAATATATTTGGTGTCATCCTGGGTCTACACAGCTCTTTGTCACATCACAGTGGCTCTTGCCTTGGATCTATACTGGCCTGACCAGGGGAGGCTCCCAAGGGCACTGCTGATCCTTGGTTTTCGTTGTGGCCTGGACATCATGGTGTTTTGAAACAATCCCTTCACTGGCCTGTTCCCTGACCCACGGGTGCTGTGCAATGAGTGCTACCCTACCCTATCCAGTCATGGTTGCTGAGGTGGGGCGGGGCAGGGCCTGGTTCCTGCCTCACATGCAGGAAGACAGATTAGGAAAGGAAAACAGCTACAGCCATCAACGGGGACTCTTCATCTGCCTCCTGCTGGGCTGTCGAGTCAGGGTTCTGCCTTTCTATCCTGTGCCAGCTTCCCTGGGCTTTTCCAGTGGGCAAATGGGAAAGACAGTCTCAGGGCTCGCACAGAATCTCAGCCAACTGCTGGGCTCTCTGACTGAAGGAAGTAAGAGTCCAGCATTGGAAGGAAACAAAGGAAGAAAGAGATTCTGCTGTGTTTGGAAGGAGCTGTGGCCTTTCTCACCTCCAGGGCCTTCTTGAGGCCTGGCCTTTGCTCTCCTCATGGAAGCTGAGCATGTGAACTTCCCAGGCTTAAGCAGCCCTTCCCTGATTCTGTGGAGGCAGGCGAGAGAGGCTGGGAATGCCCGTGCACCAGGCTGGGTGGAAAGAAAAGGGAGGCTTCTTGGCGGGTCACTGCAGGTCTGTCTCTGTCCTGCCACCTGGCTGCCCAAAGCATGATGTGTGCCTTTGGTGAGCAGCTCTCATGGGCGAGCCAGGAGTCTTTAATTCCAGACACGGGCTTGGTGTTGGAACCAGAGTTTTGGGCAAAGACCTGGCTCTTCAGCCATAGCTGGCCGGGCTCAGGCACCCTGTGCTGTTTAAGGAGACACAGTAACGACAAGTGTTTGCATAATCAAGCACTCTGCTGTCAGGCTGGCCACTGTCTTGGTTCTGGTTCCTATTGTGGTCATGAACTGAGGGGATCAGAGTGGTTGCCTAAACACACACCTCTCACTGGTGGCTGTCATTCTTCCAGGGAGGCCTATCCTGTGGAGTTTTTGCTGGTCCTAGAATCCACGACTACTGACGTTTTAGGACAGTGCTTTATCTCTGGGCCTACAGCCATGAAGAAAGGTGAAACAGATAGATGGACACTCCTTGAGTGATTGGCAGGCTTGTGCAGAGAGAGTCTAGAGTGAGTTTGATCCAGTTAAACACACCGAAGGCAGAGATGGCAGCTTTATACAGTATTTAGTTACCTCATGGTCTCACGCAAAGAGCACATGCCTTTTAGACAAAGCTGTTTCCAAGTGCCTACTGGGCTGTGGGGATATTGTTGGTACCTCCCGGCGGAGGGGGCGGGGCCTTTGGGCTAATGATAGAACGGATGTGTTAGACAACTCCGTTCTTCACACTCCAGGGCCCCCATGGGAGCAGGCAACTGCATGCCTCCGCAGGGACCAGCACCGTCCCTTAGCTTCCTCTCCCGCCAGCCCTGTCACATGTTTCTCCAGAAGACACTTCTTTGAGAAACCCCAGGTGCAGGAGTTGTCCTGCTGGCTTGGGCTCTGCTTCTAGGGAATCTCTTTCTTTCCCTGGAAGCAGGTTCTCCTTCATGGCTGCAGTGGGGCTCAGGCTCTCCATTGCAGAGATGATCATTCCCAGGAACCTGGGCAAGGGAGGACTCAGGATGGGAGTCCCTGGCCCAAGAAGGTTGAATGAAGAAGGCCCCGACAGGTGTTTGAGGAAAGGCAGGCTGACCATGAGTGCCTGTCCCTCCTACATGGCCCTGGCCAGGGGTGCCTGCTTTAGTTCAGACAATAAGGAAGAATTGGATGAGGGTTTAGAGAACATAGGAGCTTGCCTGGGTCTGAGTCAGAGATGAAAGACACCTGAAGAGCATAAGAAGCAGGCCAGGGCTTCTCTGGGGTTGAGACCTGGTCATGGTCAGCGACCAAGGAAACACCTTTTAGAAGGATGTTCTCCAGGGTCTTAGGGAGGGAAGGTTGTGATCTGGGTGTGACTTGAAAGCAAGCAGACAAAAAGTCACGACTGTTCTCCATTTGGGACAAACTAGGTCCTCGAGACAAGCTGGATGACATTACACGAGAGTTAGACAGTGCTAAGGAGGATCCAGAACATTCTGCCAAAGCACGAAGCCAGGACTAGAGGGGCCTCTCACTCGTTGGTGGGCTCACCATGAGTTCAGTGTGACTGGGAGCCTGGGTGGCCTGTGTCTTGGCAGGCATGTTCTGCATTTAGGGGATGTTCAGTGTTTACCTGAGTTTTAAGGCACTGGCTTGGAAGTCCTGGGTGGGTGATCTCTCTTCACAGGTCAGTAGAGGTTAGACTGCCAAGGAGCAGCTCCATATTAGTGACTGTTTGGGTGAAACACGCCCCTCCCCCATTTTGAGACAGGGTCTCTCTAAGGAGCCCTGGCTGGTCTGGGATTCTCTACATAGACCAGGCTGACCTTGAGCTCACAAAGATCTTTCTGCCTCTGCCTCCCAAGTGCTGGGATCAAAGGCGTGCGCCACTGCTTGCCTTTTTCCTTCTCCCCTCCCCCTTTCACTCCTTTCTTCTCTCATTTCTCCTTCCTTCTCTTTTATCTTTCCTCGGTGTGAGAAGCCAGAGGGAGTTTCTGCCTCATGCCTAAAATGCCGACTGGTGTGGTTTCTGCTTTTCCTTTTCCTGTCTTTTCTACAAAGACATGGCCACCACTAGTTTGGTCCCAAGGCATTGTGGGACATGATGCTTGTAAACGATTCCTCCAGGGCATTTGGAGTACAGCAACCTACAAATTCTAGACAATACCAGGGAACACGAGGGTTACAACCAGCAGCTGCAGAAGACCCGGGTCATCCTGGAAGGAAGTCTCCAACTGAACCCACTTTCCCACTCCACAAACCACCTTCCTTGACTGTCCTATGAGGAACTTAACTCTTAAGTTTCCATCCCATGGTTACGGTGCCTCTGGGGTTTGCCTTGAGTTCAGCTTAGTTCAGCTTAACCACTCCCATCTGGCTGGAGTGGTTAGGGATCTGTAGAGATGGTTGGAAAGTCCATGAAGAAAGATGCAAGTGTCCTGGAAACAGGGGAAGGGGACGATGAGTCCATCAACCACCCACGTGCCATGTCGTTGACAGCACGGTGGAAGTATTCTCCTTACACTCCTGTCCAAGAAGTGTAGAAGTAAGGAGGGGAAAAAATAGGTGAGGAGGAAGCAGGCCAGAGAAAACAGGGTAGCATGACATGAGTCTATAGGGCAAACTTTTATACACATAGAAGAGCAGCTCATTTCTGGCCTTGCCCTTGGTAAGATTGCCCAGGAGCTGGAAAGCATGTGAGGCCCTGGAGAGTCCCTACAGTTGGGGCTGCCAGGTGACTTGATTTCTATTCTGGCAAGTAAAAATGGTCATGAGAGAGGTGGAAAATATTTCAAAGATTTATTAATAACTTGAATTTCTATATTGATAAAGTTCTTTACATACTAAGGATATTAGCTCTTTGTCATACATGTTGTAAATATTTCTACTTATTTGCCTTTTGACATTCTATGGGCAAAAAAAAATGTTATTTTTTCTAAACACAAGTTGAAACTTTGATGACTTTTTAAAAAAATCATTATGTCTTTGGACTTGGAGTCTTGACTGCGAATTTTTTCTCTCATCTTGTTTAACACACACACACACACCTGCACACACACACACAATAAATTGTTTTGTAATTTATTTTTTAATATTTAAATATCAATGCATTATGGCCTTTTGGTAGAAGACATAAAAGAGATTTGTTTCCCGTCTCCCATCTCCCCTTTGAAAGGCAGCCAGCCCTCTAGTGACATTTTTGGCTAGTGTGTCTTTTCTCTGTTACTTAGAGATACTGCTCACACTCTGCGTTTCCAGATATACTTGGGTCTAATTCTGGACATGCATTGTTTCATTGATCTGCCTGTTTTGCCTCTATTATCAAGTAGATTTTAATAACTATGTGGAAGGCTTCTATTCCCTAATTGGTATTCCCAGTTGGCTTAAGAGGATGTGGTATCAAAAGGGAACTGTCTGAAGAGCAGTGGAGATTGCTTTCAGATGCAAAACAAAAATTACTAAATTATAGGTTATGATGGAGGCAATGAACAAAGAGAGCTTTATAGAAAATACACTTTGTGAATTTGAGACTAGCTAAATAATTTTGAGGAAAATAAGGGATGGGGATTAAGGGTGAAATGATGTGAGGCTTGGAAGATGGGAGGATGAATGGATGGATAGATGGATGGATGGATGGATGGATGGATGGATGGATGAGAGATGGATGGACAGATGGATGGGTGGGTGGATAGATGACTGAGATATAGAGGGATGAGAAGATGATGGATGGGTAGGAGGAGGTACGGAAGATGGAAGATGAGTGAGAGATAGAAAGATGGGTGAGAGGATGATGGATGGATAGGGTGGAAGGATGGATAGATAATTAGATAAGGAGGAGGATGGAAGGATTGGTGGAAGGATGATGGGTGGTTGGAAGAATGCATGGATGGAAGATTGATGGTCAGTAAGTTGGGAAGATAGATGGATGGTACTAGATAGAGAGGATAAAACTTTCAGAAGAACCCATAATGGAAGGAAGAGAGGAATTATGGGAAAAAAACTTCCCCTGTATTTGAGGTGAGAAAATAGCCAGTGGGCAGGCTCATTCTTTACTATTCATCTGATTTTCACTGGAACCTGGCTGCCGAATGACTCTGACCGTGTGACCTTCATGTAGCTCTAGTCAGGCCCCGGGTATCCACACATTCCCCGGGCTTCACCTCTAGCTCCTGGTTCCACTATCACCTTTGTCTTGGATACCCTGTTATAAAGGCTTTTAAAACACTGCATCTCTCATTTCCTCTCTCTTCTCTAGGGACTCCTTCCCCTCTGCCCACTCCCTTGGCTGGGCTACCTGGAAGCTTGCCCTAACCTTCTCCATTCTCTCCTTCTGACCTTATCCGTTCTGACTCAGAGGCTCACACTCCCATCTTGTACAAAGGGTGTGCTTCTGCCTGGACACACTCACCCCAGGCATTGTCATCAGCTCTTTAGATTGACACCTTATTTAGGGCTCACTGAATCCAGGTGGCCCCCAGGACCCAGCGGAGACTCAGATGCACTGTCCTTCCTGTGGGCCAACATGGTCTTGGCCTTCCTTGATGGAAGGATTGGTGTCCACTTCTCCTGCCCACTCCTACTCGGTGTGCACACCAAGGGCAGGAAGTGTTGTCTGCACAGCTAGACACGCGGTGAACACTTGTGGAGAGGCCTTTTTGTGTTTGCTGGACACGAGAACTGCCACTTAAAAAGGAGGGGAGGGAGCTCTCAAACCAGTCTGCTTGTCATATTTTTTCTTCTTTCTGTACAGTACGTATTTACTCTGGTTACTCTGGTTTTATAGTCGGACTGTGTTAGTTTTTTTTTTTTTTTTTTAAACACAAGTATTTAGAACTTAGACCCACTGTCCTTAGGGTCCCATTGTTGGGTGCACAGATGGGCTACGAGTCTCACCCTGGCTGAGGAAGCCTTTTATTCACTCCCCGTGGTTGCTAGAACAAATCACCCTCAGGGCCTTAAAACCACGCAGGTTTGTTGTCCCACAGTTCTGTGGGTCAGGGGTCCAGCTCCTTAATCATGGGAGTCAAACTCAAGGTGTGATGGGAGCAGGGCCCGTCTGTTCCCACAAAGACAGTGGGCTCGGTTTAATGGTATGCTTGCTGAAGGGTGTCAGGGAAGATACCTGGTGCCAGAATGCCTCAGAAATAAGGGGTTGGTAACCGTCAGGAAGGCTGAAGAGTAAGGATAATGAAGCGTTGAGGGTGGGCTGGCCACCAGCCCGGCCTTATTTGCTGTCATAACTCTATTTTGAATGTTTTTTGACATTTATTTTTATTTGATGTGTAGAAGGGTTTTGCCTGCACGTGTGTTTGTGTACTGAGTGTGTGCAGTACCCACAGAGGCCGGGAGAGGGCACTGGATCCCCTGGGACTGGAGTTAAATCCATTGTGAGCTGCTGTCTGGGTGCTGGGAGTCTAATTTGGGACCTCTGGAAGAGGGTCAGTGCTCTTAACTGCTGGGACACCTCTCTAGCCCTGAAAATTCCCTTAATAAAATATTTGGCGGGGTTGGGGGAGGTTAGTGATGTCACTACTGAGAGAAAGTCAGCCTTTTACTTTTACACATAAGTAGCCAGATATCATTCAGGGCCCCTTCGGGTGAAAACCGTGTCTGGTTGAGGAGCCCTGGCCCTTTGATCTGGAGACTTGGTTTTTCTTCTGTGCACACATTCTCATTAATGTCTAAGCTTGTCTGGAACTTGCCGTGTAGCCTGGGCTGCCCTCAGATTCGTGTCCCGTCCCCCCCCCCCCGCCTGCTTCTGCCTCCCAAGTGCTGGGACTGCAGACATGTGCCACCAAGCTCAGTGTCAGAACCTCTGTAACTGTCATGACCGGGGCAGGGAAGACTGGCTCAAGCATCTTCCAACGCAGAAGGCAGGCCCATAACAGAGCGCAGCCCCTGAACATTTCAGTAGGTGAAACCTGGGGAGCCCTGGCATATTAAGAATAGATTTGAACATATGCTTTCATGTACTTGGTTGGGTAGACATGTGCCTATGTTACGGTCACATAAAATTAAACAAAATGAGACTCTTAATTTCCTAATCCATGACTCGCTTTCCCAAGTAATGAATTGCCTACCACACTGTGCTCCAGGTGACGCTCATGGAGCTAGGCTGCACTCCTGGGCATGGCTTTATTTTGGACTTTTCAGGTGGTTTCCTATCCTTGGTCAGCCTCAGTAGACACTGGCCATCCTTGGGACCAACTTGGTTTCCGTATTTTCCTTGTTTGGGGCAGAGGTTGTGCTCTTTCCCGCAGGTGTTTTTTGTTGTTGTTGTTGTTTGTTTGTTTGTTTTGTTTTTTGTTTTTCCTAGAGGCTGAGGCCAGCAGGGGCAATGTGACTCTTTATCAGCTCTGTTTACTATGGGCAGCTCTGGCTGCGGATCTGGGAGAGGAAGAGCCATTCTGGCCAGTTTTGTCTCCTTCTCCAGTCACAGCCTAGCTCTAAACTCTGGCTTTTCCTTTCAATTACAGGCCTCTCCCTCTGATGAAAAGAAAAGGGAAGGATGGACTACACTCACCAAACTGCCCTAGTCCCATGTGGACAAGACAAATACATGTCCAAGTAAGACGTCCTGTAGTGTTGCTCAGCCAGGGGCCTGCCCTGGGCTGGGACCCTGAGGGGAGCAGATAGACACCATTGGGAGAGGAGTTTCATTTCTGTGAGCATCTAAGCAGCAAGACAAATGTGGACTAGTGAGAACAGCGGGAAGATAAGCAGCAGCCAAAGATGAAAACATGCTCCAATGAGCCTAGCCTGACCACTGAAGGGTTAAGGACACTGCACCTTTGGGAACTCAGCCAAGGCTTCCAGAAAGAGGAGTTAGCTGAGGGCTGCTTGCTATGTCCAGAACATTTGTGCCCCCAAATTCCCTCTGAAGCCTGAAGCCCAAGGTGATAGATTAAGACATGGGCCTAGACCAGGCATGGTGGCGCACACCTGTAATCCCAGCTCTCAGGAGGCAGGGGCAGGTGGATCTCTGTGAGCCTGAGGCCAGCCTGGTCTACAAAGTGAGTCCAGGACAGCCAAGGCTACACAGAGAAACCCTGTCTCGAAAAATAAAACAAAACAAAAAAAGATGTGTGCCTCTGTAGAGTGGGGTGAGTCCCCTTAGAAAAGAAGGTGGTTGGCTTATCCTTCTGCCATGTGAGGAAGCAGGGAGGAGGTGGTGAAGAACCAGCCCTCTCTAAACGCTGAGTCAGCTGAGAAGTGAAACCCTGTTGTTTTTTAGGATCCCCAGTTCAAAGCATTTTGTCATAGCTGCCATAAATGGACACAAACACTGCTCACTGCCCCTGTCCAATGGTACCCGTAGGGAAAGGCCAGGCTGCGATAGTGTGCCATGGGCTGCCCTGGCTTTGACTAAAACAATCACAGGTGCCCTCTGGATAAAACAGGTAGAGTCAGTGGGGTGTGGTGACACACACCTATAACCCCAGCAGCTTGGGAGGCTGAAGCAGGAGGAGCCAGTTCAAAGCTCGCCTGGGCTGTGGTGAGTTCAAAGTCAGGGTTGTGTGGAGTCATGTTTTTTTTTTTTTTTCTTTTTTTTTTAATATATAATTTATTTAACTTTATTTTATGTGCATTGGTGTGAGGGTATCAGATCACTGGAACTGGAGGTACAGACAGTTGTAAGCTGCCATGTGGGTGCTGGGAGTTGAACCTGGGTCCTTTGGAAGAACCAACAGTGCTCTTAAACACTGAGCCATCTCTCCAGCCCTGTCATGTCTTTTTCTAACTGAGTCCAGCGTGTATAGAATGACTCCTTGGCTGAAGCTTAGCCTGTCTGAGTTTCAAGGACCCTCCAGTGGGTTTGACTTCTATTGGCATCCAAAATCTCTCCATTGGCCGGCTGGATTTAGAAGGGCTGAGTTCTGTTCTCCTCCCTGTGAAGCAGGCAGACACACAAGATAGGCACGCCCCAAGCTGTCACTTGGTGTCCCCCATGAAGTGATAAACAGCAGGCACATATGTCAAGAGCAGAAGATTGCCCTCTGGCTCCTCTTGCCCATGTCTGCTCACTGCTCTTCAAGGGGCCTGGCTTCTTCCACTTAACATATAGTTCATATACATATACATTCATATAGTCATTGCTGTTTTTTCCATTGTGTAACAATAACTTCCTTTATTCATCTTTTCTGTTGACGAGAGTTTGCTAAACACCGCAGGGGTTTTATCAACCTAGGGAACATCCCCCAACTCCCCTAATGAGACAAACCTCAAGGCCTGTGGGGGATCATCCAAGGGAGGGGTGAAGAATGACCCTTGGGGCAGTGCTGTCTTTGTGAGCACTGGGCAAAACATCCAGGGATTGACCTGGGTTTACTTTTTTTACACATTTAAACATAGTAGAACTTGTGACCTGTGACCCTTTACAGTAAGAATGAATTCTATTGGCTGATAAACAGAGCTCAGGGCTAGGGCCTGGAGAAGGGCAGAGTCTATTGGGGGAGGGCTCGAGGTTCGTGGGGTCTCTTTCATAGGGATGTGTGCTATGCATTGCAGGATTAGGGCCTGACCAGGCTCAGGATATCGGGAGATCCAGGCGGAGGCTGGCTCCAAAGAGAGAAGCAAAAAATCACTAGATTAATTGGCCATTTTTCATCCTGGCATTCCGGGTAACTAGGGGTCATTCATTTTCTTCTACCGAAGAAAACAGGCCCCTGTGGTTGACAGTCCTGGCCTCTCCAGTGCTTTCTTTAAGCCGAGCCTCCTACAGCCTAAGTCATGTTATCTCTCTGAAAGGGATAGAAGTTTCAGAGCACGGCATTCTCAGGATGCCTCCTAACGTTTTTCTTCACCTTGATCACGAGGGAAGGTGTCAGTGGGGTGGTTGGTGCAGAACTCTGTGTGTGCATGTATGTGCGTGTACACGTGCGTGTTCATGTATGCACACTGAGGCCAGTTGCAGGGTGAGCAAGAGAGGGAATTATGGCCCTGTGGTGGCTTCAGCTGGCTGTGTGTCTCCCCCCTGAGGAATGAACTTCTGCTGCATCTGAAGACCTACAACTTGTACTATGAAGGCCAGAACTTGCAACTCCGACACCGAGAGGTAAGGCATCCCCACAGGAGGCCTGGGGGCCCTGCCCTGGTAGGGCCCAGTCTCTTCCTTGTCCCTCCTGTCATGGCAGGTGCTCCCAGTACTCAGGATGCCCATGAGCTTCCTTGAGATTCTTGAGATTCTTTAGAAGTCTCTCCAGTTCCAGCTTTGATCCGTTCTACTCTGTCCAGTCTCTGTCTCAAAGCCAAGTGTACTCTTCCTAGATTAGTTTCTGAAAACTATAAAGAAGCTTGTTAGAATAACTTATCCTCACATGTCCTTGGTTGACTAGAACACATTTTTCAGGTGACTCGTCCCTGGTGATTTAGCACGTAGAAAGAGAAAGGAGTGAATTTCAGCTGCTAAGGCAAGCGGTTGGGGAATGGAATATAAGACAGTGGCCTTTTCCTGTCTCTTAACGCACTCACTTAGGGTCCAGTTGTGGATTAAATTGCATCCTGTAGTTGTGCAATATAAAGGAGCAGTGGCAGCCCTGGCCAGCTGGAAACCATATAAACAGCCCTGTGTACACAAAGTCTCTCTCCTCAAGACCACCAAATGTCCTGACATAGTCGATTTCCTCTCCCCTCCCCACAAGGATGATCCTTTGGCCTAGGTAGATTGATCACTGCACAGATATCCTGAAGATGTTCATGGTCCCTCTTTCATACCATGAAAGCTTCTCTTCAGAAGGGGGAAAAGAAGCTCAACCTGACCCTTAACTGCTGGCTGGGTCGTGGGCCTTGCATAGCCATGTGGCTTCTGTCCTTACTTTGTGTATCTGTGAATGCACAGCCTGGCAGACAACTTAAAGGGAGAGAGGAGTTATTTGAGCTCACGGTTTCAGAGGGTTTGGTCTGTGGTCACTTGGCTTCATGTGCTTAGGCAGAAGAACGTGCTGGTGGCGGGAGGATTTTATTATTTCATGGCAGGTGGGAAATAGAGACACACAGGAAGGTACTAGAGGCCAGGTATAACTCTCGGTGACCCACTTCCGCCAGCGAGCCCCTCCTTCCTAAGGTTTCCACCAGCAGGGAAGCCGACATTTAACATCTTTAATCAAGCCGGAACAATCCTGTAGTCAGAACTCAGACACCTCAAAGTCTAACTAGGGTTGGAGGGGCTGCCCTTGGGAAGGTTTTACAGTCTGCTTCTTGTTGGTCGACAACCTTTGAGTATATCTTTGGAATTCCTGAAGGATTTATTTACCTCTTGGGAAGTGTAGTGGTGTGTTAGACTAAAAAAAAAAAAAAAAAAAAAAAAACCGCTGGGAAGTTCTGCTTTAAAAAATAATCAGGTCAGGATGGCAGCTCCCAGCTTTCAGACACTTGACACCTTTTAAGGCAACAGTTCTGTTCCAGGAGCGAGTCCTGTAAGTAAACTTGGAGAAAGCTTTGACGCTCTGTTCCCCAGAGTTAGGTCGGATTGCTAAACACAGGGGAAAACAGGCAGCTCTAGGCCTTTGTTCCTGCTTCTCTGTTATTTTTAAAAAGATTAAGACCCTCTCTCCGTTTCTCCCTCCTTCCTTTCGTCTTTGTTTCCCCCCTCTCCTTTCCTTCCTTGTCTTTTTTATTTACGTACTCATTCTGTAGCTCATACTAGCCTGGAACCGATAGCTATCCTCCTGCCTCGGCTTCCCGAGTGCTAAAGTCACCAAGATAAAAATAATAGAGGTTTGCCGCTCTGCGCATGTGCATTTAAAGTTTAAAGAAACAGGGTTTGCCGAGAATGTTGCTGGGGGCCTTCCGGATGCTGCCCGGGCCTTCCTGCAGCGGAGCCCCTTCACGGAAGCTTTTGTGCTGTTGACTTCGAGGTCAGCTGCAGGGCGCTGGGAACCTCACAGCAGAGTGTGCCTCAGAGCTAGGGTCTGCACGCCCCCGGCATCCGCTCTGGGTTCAGCGCCCCGTTGCTTGCTTCACGGCAGGAGGAAGACGAGTTCATCGTGGAGGGGCTGCTGAACATCTCCTGGGGGCTGCGTCGGCCCATCCGGCTGCAGATGCAGGATGACCACGAACGCATCCGCCCCCCTCCGTCTTCCTCCTCCTGGCACTCCGGCTGCAACCTGGGCGCACAGGGGTGAGTGAAGGGAGATGAGTCTGAGGGTGTCTGGGGGCTCCTGGTTCAGTTCCCAGTATCTGGGATGGGGAGAGAGGGGCCTCTGACCTGACTCCACAGGCACAGACTGAAGAAGGCTGGTTCTGAGTTAGCAAGGGGGCACGTTGAAGAATGGGCGGCAGAGAGTCCTTTCTGGAGGAGCCCTGGACCCCCCAGGGTACTTGTTAGTGACTTAATCATCCAAGCCTGAGGCTCCTGATGAGTGCCAACCCACACATCCTCCCAAGGGGAATGGGCCTGCTCCAGAGACATGTAGGATTTGAACCTACTGATCAAAGCTCTCTCTGTCTTGGTGGAACCTAGTGGAAGAAAAGGAATGTTCTGTCTGAGCCAGCCAAGCGAGGTCAGCCAGGGGTCTCCTGTACACCTGGAACAGGTCATGGCTCAAGGCAGTAGTCTAGGAGGTCCCCTATTGGGCCTCACAACAAGGTCAGTGAAAGCCTTGTCTGATCTCCCCGCTCCCGTGGCCAAAAGAGCTGCTGCATACTCGCACAGGGCAGGTCTTTTTGTTCTCTCTGGGACTTCACCTTTAAGATCAAGTAACTAGCCTTGTTTCCCCTGGAAACTTGCTGAGGTGGGCAGCGTTCCGGCCAGAGCCTGGGTGGAGCGTGCTGGCTGCTCAGCCAAAACCACAGTGATGTGCTTTCTAATTTAAAGGGGAACCAAGCGGTCTCCCACCCCCTCCACTGCTTGGAACGTTGTTACATTCCACAGCCAAATGTAACATTCTCTTTAGTTGAGAAATACCTACAGAACAGCCAAACCCTTGAATCAGTCTTGGCGCTTCCGAAGAGAACTGAAGGAGGGGAAGTACTTGTCTCACCCACTGGGCACAGAGAAGCCTGGTCAAGGCTCTTTGGCTTGCTCTCAGCACCTCTACTGTGTTTCAGTTCCAGTTCAGTGGGCCGGACCCTGTCCATGCCCGGCTTTGACCTCTAGAGTGTTACATTCTGTTCTCCGAGTAAGATGATTTTAAAAATCCCATTTTTCCATGATGCCTTTGGGCTGGAGCTGCAGACTTGGTTTTTCTCGGTTCTTGGTGACAGCAAGCTGGTCCTTGAAGCCTGTGAATATTTGAAGGGCTTTCAGAAGCACGCCCCAGGTGCCAGCAAAATTTAAATGTTGCCTGCAGGACAGTGTTGTAGATGCCCACGCTAGTTTCTGCTTTGAACCCTGGAGAGAGGGGTACCGCCTGGGCCAAGTGTTCGCCCTTCTCGAAAGGGTACAGATTGAGGCTTAGCTGGCTATGAAGAGCAATTCTTTCAGCTTTTCAACTTCACTTCTCTTCCCTTAAAGCCACCATCCCTGGAACACAGGAAATAATCCCCACTCTTCTCACTTTGGACCTTATTATCAAAGATGATTCTCCCTTCAGACTGAATCCCCCCCCCCCCCCCCCCCCCCCCCCCCCCCCCCCCCCCTTCGCTCCACCGAATCGTGTAC
>NW_026585504.1:4763090-4769862 GCF_907164565.1 Psammomys obesus
CCCCCCCCCCCCCCCCCCCCCCGCTGGTTTTGGATGTGTTTTTCTGAGCTGCCTCCATTGCTCTTTGGGGCCTTGACAAAGTTTTCTCCTTCACCACAGCAAACCCAAGTCTCAGCTCAGCTGACCTGTGGCGGTCCTTTCTCCAGCTTGCAACCCGGAGAGCATTCATCACTCCTGAGTGGTAGATGCCAGAGACGGTTTCTGAGATAGTCCTCTAACAGAAAGAAACCCAGCCTGGAACTGTGTCCCAAGAAAATGAATCATAAGACCCCGACATGTGCTTTGAGACTCTGTAGACCACACACAGGCTTGCTTCTGGTTTCTCCCTCCTGGGTCTGATGAATTAGGTTCTTGTGCAGAGGTGGGGGCAGAATATCTTTCTCCTGAGCTCCCCACTCCATCTGACACGTGGACTAGGATCTGGACCAGCCTCCTGGATGCTCAGCTTAGATTGCCTGCCTCTTGCTTGCCTGATGTGTGCTAGTGCTCTTCTGTATGGCGTATGTAAAAGCTCCATCGCAGGAAGGGGGCCATAGATTGGGACCTGCCCTCTCGGGATCTTAACAAGCCTGTCCTGTTTGTTTGCCACCCCCAGCACCACCCTGAAGCCCCTCTCCATGCCCACCGTGCAGATTTCAGAAGTGGATACGCCAGCTGGAAGCAGCGAGACACTCAGCCCAACAGGTATGTGAGCGGCAGAGGCACCTCCTGCTAGCGGCCAGCGGGGTCACAACTGCTGTGCTTTAGCCTGTGACTTCTGGTATAAATATAAAATCCCAGTATCTTTTTAAGACGTCAAAAGGAAAGGATTTAAAATCTCCCACCTCCTCCCCTTCAGTTTCCCTCCCTCGAAGCAAGCTGCAACATCCTTTGTGATGAAACAAGCAAATGCATGCAAATTCACACAAACCCAAGCAGATGGCCCGAAGCCACCACCTGGAGTCAGCCAGCTCCTTCTGGTCCTCCCTCCACACAAGTGGCAGCTTTTGGCAGCGGCTCTATTTCCAGAGTCCCCTCACCCACAGCAGCCACTGTTTGACTTCCTATCTCTGTGGCTTTGTCTGTGCCGAGCACCTCACCTGATTTGACTCACAAAAGTACACATTTTGACTGGCCAATTCCAACTCAGGGAAAGACCTCGAGGTCTGTCCATGCGGTGCCCTGTGGCAGCTTGTTTGCAGCCCTGAGGTCTTGCCTAGCCTGAGCCAGGAGCTGCGCTCCTCATGTGTGTTAACTTACTTAACTGCTCACTATGACCCTGCAAGGCGCCTGTCACCCCTTCAGAAGACCAGGAGGCCAGGGAAACACGGTGGGGATAGAGCTGGGATCCGAGCCCGAGGAGCCGGCTCTGCGGCCTGTACTAGCAACCTATGCATTGTTACTCCTCAGTGAATTATGCAGAAAATCATTTTTATAAAGTGTGTTTCTAGAGAGACAGTGCGTGTCATAGCGTCGGCCTCAAGGGGAACCAGGCTCAGGCAACAAAGCTCGTTTCTCCCTTTCCTCCCAGACTCCAGGGGCCTGAAGCCCGTGCAAGAGGACACCCCACAGCTGATGCGCACACGCAGTGATGTTGGGGTGCGTCGCCGTGGCAATGTGAGGACATCCAGTGACCAGCGGAAGATCAGGCGCCATCGTTTCTCTATCAATGGCCATTTCTACAACCACAAGGTACGGGCTCCTGGAGGAAAAACCTCCGGGGATGTCACCACGTCCTGGTGGCTGCGGCTTCAGTGCTGTGCGGTCCCTCTGGGCGCAGCTGGGAAGCCAGGCATGTTGGTTCAGCTTGAGCGTGGTGAGTGGCAGAGCAGCTTTGCTGCCTTGAGAGATACCGGGCTTCAGGTGAGGAATAGTCCCCACTAGTTGGGGGAGATTCCAGTAGCCTGGATGAATCAGATTTAACCTTCAAAGCACCAGGAACCCGCCCCTTGCCTCAGCAGGTCAATCTGTGTAGTTAATTCCTGCTCCTACCTCTGACCTCACCCTGTGCTTTCCTCCTGACTGGCAGAAGCAGCGATCCTCACTTCATAATAAGAGTACCCGGACTCAGTCCCACTACAAGAAAGTACAAGTACTTTTCTAATTTCTGTCCTGGGGCTTGGATTTCCCTCCTTTTCGATCCATGGGCTCAGTCATGGGGCAGACTGCCTGTGGTGCTTCAAGCGTCCAGTTAAGCAAGCAGGGGCTGCCAGCTGCAGGGGTCAAAGGCTCCGTGCCGCTACCTCCCACTTCTCTGCGATCCTCCGACAAGCTGCGACCGCACCCCTGAAAATGGACCACGGCGATTTACTCCTTTCTTTCTGCCGTCTGACCCGCACTGATGACTATTTTTGAGCAAAGCTGCAGGTCTCAGCTCAGCACACTGCCACCTGGGGAACCCCAAACTAGTTAACTCTTCCTTTCTTCCTGCTGCTTCAGCCCCACCAGAAGCAAGTGCATGTGGGGCAGGTGGCCGGAGACCACCCTCCTGCATGAATGTATTGTGGGAGGCTGGTCTCTCAAGGGAAGGGTTTTTATGACTGTTTTGTTTATCTGTTCTCATCTCCACTCTAATCCTGCTCTTTGGGGCTCAGACCCAAAATTCCTGGCGGTGCAGAGTCTGAGCTGGCCAAACCCTGAGGACCGCTTGGTCTACAGTCAAGCCTGAGGCTGGCCAGAGCGTCAGGGGCCTTTCCTCGAGCACATCTGGAGTGCTGTTGTCACTGTGCCCCTTACCCACTGGGTTCAGATCATTGGCCCTTGTCCCCACTCCGCCCCTAAGCCGCACCCCTCTGTTGACAGACTTCAGTGTTCACGCCAGCCTACGGTTCTGTCACCAACGTCCGCATCAACAGCACCATGACCACCCCACAGGTCCTGAAGCTGCTCCTCAACAAGTTTAAGGCAAGTTCTCTCCATTGGCTCACAGCAGCGTAGGCAGGGTGGGGGTGGGGGCTGCCATTTCCCTTCTCTTCTACAACCCATGACCCACTGTCTAGGGGATGGTGCCACCCACAGGGAGCAGATCTTCCCACCTCGATTAACATGGTGGTGCCTGCCTGTGATCCCAGCACTCAGGGAGGCAGAGGCAGGTGGATCTCTGTGAGTTCAAGGCCAGCCTGGTCTACAGAGCAAGTTCCAGGACAGCCAAGGCTACACAGAGAAACCCTGTCTTGAAAAAGAAAACAGAAAAACCCAAAACAAAAACCCACCAAGTGTTATTTATTCACTTTTTTTTTTTTGAGATGAACTCTCACTGTGTTGCCCAGATTGGCTTCAAACTTCTGGGCTCAAGTGATCCTATGCTCTCAACCTCCTGACTGGCTGGGACTGTAGACATTAGCCTACAGTGCGCCGCCCCCCCCAGTTTTATTTATCTATACTTTATATTCATCTATATGGTTTATTTTATTTATCTATATGGTTTTTTTGTGTGTGTGTGTGTGGTGCTAGAACTCAAATCCAACTCTTCACACTGACAAACAACACCCTCAGCCCTTATATTCCTGTGTTTTAAGTTTTTATTTATTGTTTGTGTATGCGTGCGCCCATGATGTGTGTATTGAGGTGCATGTGTGCAAGTCAGGGGTCAACTCTGCGGAGTTCCCACCTTTGTACAGGTTCCAGGGATCAAGCTCAGGTCGTCAGGCTTACGTAACAAGCACCCTTGCCCACTTAGCCATCTTACTGCCTTATTTATTTTTATATTTATTTATTTATTTATTTGTTTGTTTATTTATTTATTTATTTATTTATTATTATATCTTATTTTTCGTGAAAGCCAGTGAAGCCTAGGCTCTGAGTTTTAGTCCCCATGCACCACCTGCCGGAGCGCTGAGTGGGACAAGTTGTCTTAACCTCTCTGGGCTCCAGCTTCCTTATTTGTAGAAGGAGGACGGCGCCCACGTGTTACCGAATGTGCTATGTAGTGTGTGTGTGTGTGTGTGTGTGTTATGCATGGGATACGTGAGCACACGTTAAGTGTGTGGGCCTTACATTTGGTGTATGTTAGACTTGAGCAATGACACAACATCATCTCAGGTCTCAGGTTTTGTTGAAAGGAGGCGAAGCTGGCGAAGCTTCTGCCGAAATTCAAAAACCTAAAAATCTCTGAAACCTGAACTACATCTTCTGAACATTGCGGGTGAAAGCTGCTTGGCTGCACCTAGCATGACTGACAGTTCCCTGCCTGTGACGTGTCCTCCTTGGTTGTAAATACAAGGCCCTTGCTTTGCAGAAGCCTGGGGCCTGGCTTCGCAGAGTGGCGGTAGAGGGAATGGCTCAAGGCTGGGATGTTTCACTGAGTTTCTTTTGCTCCTGATTCAGATCGAGAATTCGGCAGAGGAGTTTGCTCTCTACGTGGTCCATACCAGTGGTGGTGAGTCCGAAGGGCACAGTACACTTGAAATCCTTCAATGAACTCAAAATAGCAAGTTAAGAAAACAACAGCAGCAGCAGCAACAAATCCTTCTATTCTGTTGTTGAGATTTCCTAAAGTTCCAAATGTTGTCTGTCCCCAAGCCTGGTGGGCTTTCAGGAAGGTGCCCCAAGGGAATGCCATGTGGGCAAAACACTAGGTCCCCAAACTTAACTGCCTATTAAAAAAAATGAGCTGGATTTTCTCCAGAGGCAGATGCCTGATTCCTCCCGAGTGGCATCTTCCAGAGGGTCTGAGGCATGAAAGTGTCTGTGTGTGTGTGGGGGGGGGTGGTGGTGAGGGGTACTTTTAATGAAAGACATGGAACAGTTTGTCCTAACACAGTCTGACTTGTGCAGCTGTGTCTCCTGAGGTATCTGGCCCATTTGGACCCCTGAGTTGCCCACCACTCACAGGGAGAAAGGTCTTAGGCTGAGCTCAGGCTACCCCGGTTGTGTTGCTTTCAGAAAAGCAGAAGCTGAAGAACTCGGACTACCCGCTGATTGCCCGCATCCTCCAGGGTCCATGTGAGCAGATCTCCAAGGTCTTCTTGATGGAGAAGGACCAGGTGGAGGAGGTCACCTATGATGTGAGTCCCTTTGCTGGGTGGACTGTGCTCATCAGTGAGAGGAGGAGTCACCTGTGATGTCAGCCCCTTTGCTGGCTGGTCTGTCCTCAGTGGTGGGGGTGGGCCGGGGGGTGGGGTGGGAGGAGACTTACTGGGTTACAGCATGAGGTTTTGACCATAACACTGTCCTCTGTGGCTACCATTCTTTAATATCAGCTTCTGTTGAAGGCGGGCCGTGTGGGGATTATTAGAGGAATGAATTTTTGGAACCACCCCAGAGTGCTGGGGGGCTCTGAGGATTTGGAAAGCACGCTTGCAACACCGAGAGCTCAGCAAGGAATTTCTTTCCTCCGATGTTAGTTGGCACAGTAACGCACACCTCCAAATCCAAGTGCCTTATAACATTCATGGTTTTTCTTCTGGTTCTGCTAGAAGGTAGCAGCAACTCTGTGCTGGGCTCTGGGTGGGTTTGTATCTTATAGACCAGGCTGAAGAGCAGTGGCTTGCTGGGCAGGTGGTTGGAGCATAAGAACCTAGTACAGAGGCTGGGGAGATGGCCCAATGGGTAAGGAGGTACACACACATGAGGACCTGAGTTCGAATCCCTAGGACCCATATATACTGAGGTGTAGCATATGTCTGTAATTTAAATTTCTGTAATAAGATGGGAGGTGGAGGCAGGAGACTCTCAGGCCACCTACCCTGTCAGGTGCACAGAAAGACTGCGTCTCCAGCAAGGTCAAAGGTAAGGCTTTCCTCTGACCTGCACGCCACAGCGTGCAGGCCATTTACTTGAGCACCTGTAATCCCACACATGCACACACACATTGCACACATGTAGGTCTGTGAACTTTTTTTAAAGAAGAGACTAATCCAACCCGTGGAAACGCACACAAGACAGCCAGTGAAGCTGACATGGGCAGGAGGAGGGCCGAGAGTAGGTCAGGGTTCCGCCTCCTCAGCCCCCTGAGCCAGTCACTTCCTCCAAGCAAGTTCCTATTGGATGCCCAGAGACCAGAGAAGGGAGTGTGGGTTCTGATGACTCTTCATACCCCCCTGGGAAGAACAAGGGAGTTTACTAAGGCCATTTTTTCGGTCTTTGTGTTGTTGCAGCTCTGGGGATGAAAGGCAGAGGCAGCCCACCTCCACCCTCCCAGCCCCAGGGGGGAACCTAGAGCACCCCTACACCCCAGCTACACTCCCGGCCTCAGAGCTCTGTCTCTGAATATGTGGAAGGAAAGTGCTTTTCCGTTTGAAGTCGCCAGAGCTGTGGCTCACAATAGCGAAATGAAAAACTGGAAAGTCACAAGGTGGGGTCGTGCAAACGCAGGCCTCTCCGTGCACGCTTGACCAACCCGGGTGGAATGAGACCTGACTGAGTCTTTGAGGGATCCTGGGTTAGTGGGAGCATAGATTTCTGCCGGCTTTGTGCCTGGAGGAGAGTGGTAGCAGAGAGATGTTATAACAGCGGGGTGTGCTCGCCCTCCCCAGGTGGCCCAGTACATAAAGTTCGAGATGCCAGTCCTGAAGAGCTTCATTCAGAAACTCCAGGAAGAAGAGGACCGCGAGGTGGAGAAGCTAATGCGCAAGTAAGCACAGTGTCTGGGTGCAGGCTGGGGCGAAGGCTGGGGTGGAGGTTGGGGTACAGGCTGGGGTGCAGGCTGGGGTGGAGGCTGGGATGAAGGCTGGGGTGCAGGCTGAGGCAGAGGCTGGGGTGCAGTCTGGGGTGGAGGCTGGGGGGGGGGCGGGGGGGGGGGCTGGATGCAGGCTGGGGTGAAGGCTGGGGCGCAGGCTGGGGCACAAGCTGG
>NW_026585504.1:4769872-4791784 GCF_907164565.1 Psammomys obesus
AGGCTGTATGCAGGCTGGGGTGAAGGCTGGGGCGCAGGCTGGGGCACCAGGGGGCTTGCCCACCGACAGACGGGGATCTCAGAAAGGGACATGAGCACTGGTTTTCTGTTTTCCTGCTTCTTGAGTCAGCTGCTTATTTGGAGAAGAGATATCAAAATATCTTTTCCTATCCTTTTATGAAAGAGCTCTGGGAAGGAATGTGTTGGCTTAAAATCTCTTTGGAATCTGGATTTAGAAATAGGGAGGTCAGTTTCTCCTGCATATTAGTCTATTGTCTGTTCTGTAACCAAAGACGCCGGGCTGGGGTAATTTAAAAGGAAAAGGGATTTATTTAGCACACAATGAAATTTGTGCTCACAGTTCAAGAGCACGCACGGCCCTTCTGCTTGGCTCTGCTGAGGGCCTTACGGCAGATGGCAGGACAATGATAACCACATTTGAGACAGGAAGCTATAGAGGGACTTGGGCTGAGCTTTTCATAACAGCTTGTTATTTTAAGAACTAATTGGAGTCTTGTGAGGCTATATTCATTCAGCTATTACCCGACATCACCACATGGAGACGAAGCTCCAGACACAGGAACCTTCGGGAGGAGGCGCATTCAAAGGATGGCATGGTGCCGCCTCAGCTGTATGACTAAGCTCCCGGCAGGAAGCTGGCTTTCCCTCAGAGGAGGCTTAGAGCCTGAGGTTATTTGAGGACAAAGTCTGGAGGTCATCTGAGGGTCAGCACAGGTCCTGGGGCTTCAGGCAAAGAATGCTGAAGATGCAGAGGCTCTGGGCATCTTAGGAAGGTGGTGTTCGTGAGGCAGAGCTGGCCTGAGCCACCCACTCTAAAATCCTTCCTGTCCTTCCGTCCTTTTGATGCATCTCTTCTAGAAACTTTCTTTGGGCTGAAGAGTTGAGCAAAGCTTCTTTCTGAGAGAAATTGATTATTTCATTTTAGTCACAGGATAGACTTCCTTTTGTGGATATCATGGAAATCAGTTAATCTAGGGATGGAGAGTAAACCCAAACCTATATTTGCTGCTCTCAATAATTAATATGACAGTAGCTGACATTTTATTGAACATAGGTTTTGCTACATAGTGCAAACTCCGAGCTTGAGGAGTCTGCCTCCTGGCCCCTGTACCACCGATGCCACCTCCAGCATCTGCAGTGCCACAGCTCAGGAATGCCACACACCAGCCATGAGGCTGTGTGCTTGGTAGTTGTTAGGGCCTCTTCTGCAAAAGTAGGCACAGGTATAGGGGGATCCATACGAGGCTGCCATTTTGATAGGCTCCCCTAAAAGGTGAAATACTAGTAATTGTGTGTGTTCCAGCCTTGATGAAGATCCATGAGATACCCTGCATGTGGAATACTGTGCGCAGTACCTTCACAGAGTGCTGTGCACAGTACCCCAGCATAGCAAGCATTCGATGAACCTGGCTCTGCTGCTTGTTGGTATCTTCATGTTTCTGGCCAACCTTTGCAACCATAGTGAAAGAGTCTAATTTGGGATTGACCTCTTTATTTCCTGTCATCCTGGTGAAGGGGGTGAGAGAGGCCAATGGTGAGCACGAAGGAGCAGGCTGGTTGGGCTCCAGTGTGGCTGCTTGGGTGGCAGGAAGGGCGCAAGAGCTGTATTGGAGACTGCCACCAACTTCGGGCTGCTTTTGTCCCCAGGTACACTGTGCTCCGGCTGATGATCCGGCAAAGGCTAGAGGAGATAGCAGAGACCCCCGAGACCATGTGAACCGTGGGAAAGAAGGGGAATCTGGGCACTCCAGGGGTTGCAGCTGACCTGGGAAGACCTGTGGGAAGCTAGGTGCTGTCCTTCTACAGAAATGTCTCCACACGAACCTCTGCGCCCCTCTAAAAGCCAGCACCACTCCCTGGAGTCTGCTGAAGCCGCAGACAGCTCCCCATGTCTGGATCCCTGCTCTTTTTTGCCTCATTCTCAAGGACTTTGATTCTAAGGAGGACCCACAGCGTGTTCTCACATACCTGAGTGTGTGTGTGTGCGCGTGTCTGTGCGTGTGTACTTACGATGGCCAGGTGCCTCCCTGATGTTTTCACATGCAGTTCAATCCCAAGCAGCCAGCAGGGGCCATAAGGCTGGCACACATACTGCTCCTTCACGGGAAGAACAGGGGGGTAACCGAGGCCTTGTGCCTCCTTCAGTGCCAACGTCAGCCCCACACACCTGCCATGTTTGGAAGGGAAGAGGATCCTGCAGGCTCAGTGTTTGGAGTTTCTGAAGGTTTTCAGCAGAGATCCTTCTCGTTTGCAGGGAAGGATGGGTGACTGTGAGATTCTTGGAAATTAGTGAAGTGACGGCCCCATGGCCTTGGGGCAAGCCCAGTGAAGTGGGAAAGTGAGATCACCTCGGGGCAGATGCAATGAGTCTGTGAGTTTTTGCACTGGAAAGGTTATCATTGTAGAAAGCACAGTGAATGTCCTCTCCTATGTGGGAAGAATGGGTTCTGTCTTCATTCTTGGCTTTTTTGACACTTCTGGGTGTTTCTGCTGTCTTAGCTGCCACTCCAGTTTGGGGGTTCCTCCTTGGCTTGAAGAAAGGCCTTCTGAAGCGGAAGTGCCTGGGGTGCATATAATTCTGACCTGCTCATGTGCCCGGGCCAGGTGTGTCCCAGGATAAATGGCATTCAAAGGTTTTCACGTACTGGCAGACTGAAGGGAAGGTTGGAAGCCACCAGCTGAGTCGGCAGGTGCCTTCAAGCCTAGCCCGCTGTCACATCAGTTAGAGCACCCCCCCCACACACACACTTGCAAGCTCCTTCACCTTATACATGGCGATGGGTTCCAAGAATGAAGGTGTGCCCTGTTGCTGATTCAGCGGGGATTAGGGAAGCTCTTTGGGGAGTCCCATCAGTGTGGGCAGAGAGGACAGTGCTCACTTAGCTTCTGAGAAGCCTTGCTGTTGATGTTTTTGAACCAGCCTCATTGGCAGAAAGGGCAGCGAAGACCTTGTACCCCCTCGTTAGAGATACCGTCATGCATGGCTTGTACCATTTGAGGCCAGACAAGATGCCCAGCTGGGGCTTGGTGCTGGTCTACAAAACCCAACCACGCAAGATGAGCAATTGTAACTCAGGCATCTCTGAGCCATGCTATAGTGGGGTGCTCTTTCCTCCTTGCTCTCAAGGAAGTGCTAGCAGTTAAGGGACTGAGGGACCCTGACCAGCGTGCCTTGTAAGGAAGGAGGACCTCTGCCAGCAGACCTGTTTCTTGTCACTGTCCTCCACCCTCCTTAGAAGGTTCACAGCTGTGGTCTCATTGTGGGCTTTCAAAAAGATGGCTTATTGTCAGCTATTTTGCTGGGTATCAATTAGCAACCTAGCTCCTCTGACAGGCCAGCACCACCATCCATCTCAGGATCAGAGGGATGGAAACAGAGTCTTAGTCTCAATCATACACTCCTGCGGACACCAGCAAAGCACAGAACTAGGGACGGGGTGGCAGCTTACCTTATAATCACACACAAGACTCATCAGGGTCCTTTCTTACACACCAAGAGCAGCTTTGTGGGTGCAAATGTTTGAGGAAATTTGATTTGGGTCATTTCTCTTCTAGTTATCTTTCTTTTGAATGTTCAGAGCCTGCATTGTCCCACAATTCTCCTTTGGAAGCTTGGGGGCTTCCCATAGAGCACACTCTTTCTGGGAAAGTATTTCTGGTTTATGAAATTTCCCTGTGATCGTGTTAATGTGTGACTGTTGCAGAGTGTCAGGTTGCCCAGCACTCCAAGGAGGTGGTGCCAAGGTGCATGGCTTTTTAAAGTGTGGGGTTCATGAGGAGAGTGGGGGTACAGGTCCACTAATCCATCTTGGAGCATCCCCTAGAGACCACCTCCCACATCCAAATAACTGACCAAGAATTTCAGGAAACTTGGCTGGGGAGATGACTCACTCTTAGCAAGTGTGTGAGAAGCAGGCTTCAATCTCTAGTAGCACAATTTAAAAAAAAAAAAAAAAAGGAAGGAAGGAAGAGTGAAAGGAAGGAAGGTAGGAAGAGAGCAGTTAGGGTGTGGTCCAGTGGTAAAGGGTTCACTCGGAGACCTAGGGCCTGTTTTCTGACTCCAGCACCAAATGCCACATGAACTTTGGGAACTTTTGAAATAGTTGCAGCTGCTCAGACCTCTACAGCGGCCAACTGGATTTTCTCACTGGTCTCTCTTGGCCTTGAAGCTTTGAACTCCAAGACCAATTGGTGTCGGTTTATGTAATTGTGTGCAATGAACTTGAAATCCTGAGGAATAAAAGACCAACGAATGTTGGGGGAGGGGAGGGCTAATCCAACCTGTGAAAAGCGGTTTGGTGGCATCTGAACTCTTTGTCCCCCTGTAAAGTCTTATGTTACAAGGTGAGGAACTCGGTCCATCCGAGTGAGGTGATGAAATCAAGCACACCTCGGTTGAGCACATTAGTGGGGAGGTGATGATTCAAAGCACAAACGCCAGCCTGCCCATGGGACTGGGGACGGGCATACTGCTGACACACTGGACAAGTGCAGCTTGAAGCCCAGGATGGGGTGAGACAGCCTCAGGAGGACCATGCCACGGCCCAAGGCCAAGATGTCGGTCTGAGACATGTTGATGTTTTGGGAAGAAATATTTGCACCGTTCTCTTTTCCCAGCGTGAGGGAGGAGACAGGCTGTGCCCTAGCTCACTCCCGCAGCACTGTTTTGAAGGTTTTTTTTTTACATAGGTGGTTTCTGTGAAGCCTAGCTTCTGCCAGATGAGAGGGCTGCTCTAGGGGAGAATAAGCCGGGTGCGACGTCCCTCCTTCAGACATGACCGGAAGTGCAGTATCCTGGGTCACACCTCCCTTCCTGCCTCTACTCCCATTGAACTGAGCACAGAAGAGCTTAAACTGTGAACTTCTGAGGAGCCTCAGCCTCCAGGCTGCTGGTTTCTGAGGTTTCTTCCAGCGTTTCTTCAGTTTTCCCTCTTGTGTGGAGTCTCTTCTTCCTTTGTCATAACTTGCCTCGGTGGGGAACCTTTTAATTTTTTTTTTTAAATGTACTTGACTTAGACCTTATTTAAATAAAGCACCTTTAGAGTCCCCGTGATTTGGTCTGTGGGTCTGAGGAGGGGAGCTCTGCCTCTAGCGGTCAGCTGTGAGTGAGGCTGCTTAGCTCAGCCCCTGGGCCAGTTGCCCTGCCCCCGGCTTTCTGGTTCGAATGTGTCCAGACCTACCTATAATGTTTTCAGTCCATTTAGTGTTGACACAAGACAGCAGGAAACTTAGAAAGAGTAGAGGCCTTTGTAGCTCGTATTCTGGAGCCTGTAAGGTCTACAGGCACGAAGTCAGTTCCCAATGGGAGCCCTGTGCTGTACCAGGTTATCACAGAGGGAACCACACAGCAAGACAGAAAACGTGGTAGAGTTGTATGTATTCTGCCCTTTTTTGTTGTTACTGTTTTTTGTTTTTGTCTTTTGGTGCTGGGAATGAACTCGGCCTTGTGTGTGCCAAGTACACACGCTGCCCCGGAGCCTGAGAACGTGTTCACACTAAAGCTGCTCCCACAATATCCCGTCCTAAGTTCTTAAAACAGTTCCTCCATTTGTGAGTGTGTATGTAAATATACCCAGACCTTTCTATCCGAAGACGCCACATCATTGGATTCAACAAATGGGTTGAAAGTGTTTATCACACACACACAGAGAGACACACAGACACAGGCACACACGAACACACACAATCCGCTCTGTTTCTCTGGAGAGCTCTGACGAATGCAGAGGGGAGAATGGTTGGTTGGTTTATAAAGCTGGAACGTGTTCCTGGGAGACCTGGCCATGAAGGAGAAATGATTACCATACCTTGTTCTCTAGAACAAGAAAACAACCAAGACGAGATTTTAACGATGTTTTCCCCAAACGCAGAAGACTTCTGTACTGCATGTCACAGGGTGTTGGTCACAGAGACAAGAGACAAGTGGTTGGGATCTGGGCAGGCTGTTGGCCTCATCAAAGCAGGAATGCTGAGACTGTCCAGCAAACGTTAGCAACCTGCGAGGGAACTGGCGGCACATGCTGTGCTTTGCGGAAAGGTTCCATTTCGTGTTGTTTGTTTCACGTGCTGCGGTTTTCACTCCTGAGCTCTCCCTGACTACCATACCAGACCCACCAGCAAGTCTGGGATGCACCGAAGAAGCCACGGCAATGCTTACGGATAAGAAGACGCGAGTCAAAACAGAACTTGGGTGAAATCACCATTGCTGTCTTCTCTTTAAAGTGATGCAAAACCAAAAGATGCAACTTCCCCACACAAAAAATCACTTATGATTCAAAAAAACATGTCAGTTATGAGCACACACATACACTCACTCCATGTAAGTGGCATATTACTAACACAGTCCTTATAAATATGTAAATTAACTTTGCAAGATTTAAAATTGCAGCCACAGGTTGGAGACATGGCTCAGTGCTTACGAGCACTGGCTGCTCTTCCAGAGGTCCTGAGTTCAATTCCCAGCAACCACATGGTGGCTCACAACCATCTACAATGGTATTGGAAGCTTCTGTCATGCAGGCACACATGCAAATAGAGCGCTTGTATGTATAAATAAATAAATCTTTAAAAACAAAACAAAACAAAAAACCCCTGCAGGCACGTTGGTCGGAACAGTACAGGAAATTTGCAGCCATGCCTATCCTAGGCATCATGAGTGGACACACCTTTTATCAATTATACCTCAATAAAACTGATTTGATATCCACCATGAAATGGTTGCCACAGTAACACTAATTAACCCGTCCAGCATCACATAGTTACTATGCTGAACATTGGGCTGGGTATTCAGCTCTACTTTCCCGGCAAATTTTAAGTAAACAATACATTATTGACAACCACACTCACCATGCTGAGTTCTGAAACTGATTCATACCTTCCTATATCAATTAACTAATTTAATATGTGTGGGCATGTTGTCTGCATCCATACATGTGTTTCATGTATAGATGCCTGGTGCCTTCAGAGGCCAGTCAAGGGTGCTTGGTCCCCTAGAAGTGGAGTTGCAGATGGTTGAGGGCTGCCATGTGGGTCTTGGGAACCCAACCCACACCCTCTGGAAGAGGAGCCAGTGCGCCTAACCGCAGATCCAACTCTCTTGCCCTGATTCACCTTCTAAACGCTGGTTTCTACCCAGACTTTTTGGATACGACACTGAGAAGCACCTGCAGCAAAAGCAAACATCAGGCACTGTGTACCTGGGACACACACACCGGAAAAGCTTCTCCATGGCAAAATGCAAAGATACCCCGCAGAACGAAAACACATATCTGACAGGAGGTTAGTAGCCCAAGTGTCACCCCACAGCTCATGACCCTGAGTGTCCCCTGCTAGTCACTGAGCCCCTCTGAGTTGTCATGGTGCCCCATACCCATGTCTGCATAACCACGTGGGGTTGGCAGCTCAAGCCAGAGCACCCCAGGCTTCTGGGAGGGTGACTGTTGCCGAAACTGGGGCAAAAGGAACAGGCCAGCGTGGGTGTGCCCAACTAATGGAAGATAATTATGTCTCAGAGATGTCTGGGGTATAATTTTGGGAAGAAACTGTTGGGAACTCCCACACATACCCAAATAACTCTCTGGTACATTCACAGGCTTTGATCCAACATGATCCTAGGTAAAGATCCTAAATATAAGGATCTAAATATGAGAAATATAATTTTGGTTAAAGTTCTTTAACCCGATTTTGGCAACAACACAAATTTCCACAAAAATCAAGTCATTTGGTCCAAAGCGCTTGAACAAAGAAAACCAGAGATGCCAACATCTATGATGCTTTAAAAAGACCAGAAAGAAAAGGCTGAACTTAAAATGCTCATAACAGTCTAGAGATGAATTAGAGTTAGTATTAAATGAATTTTCAAGATTGTTAAAACAATGAGCATATATAAAATATATTTCTAGGTATAGGTTCTAATAAAAGATTAGAAAATGAAATTGAAAACTGGAAAGTTATACTTTATCCATGGGTTAGAAATGTAGCAGTCTCCCCAAATTTATCTATGGACTCAGGTAACTTCAACACATGAAGTAGATTTTTCAGACCTTTTATGATAATGGCTCAACTAACATTAAACTGTAAACATAAATGTTATTCAACCATTGTAAGGATGATTTAAGAATTGATGTTAGGATATTGTGCCACTGAGCTTTACCTGTCAGCTTGACCCATCTGAGAGGAGAGGGTCAACTGAGGCGTTTCCTGGGTCAGATGACTGTCTGTCTGTCCAGGATTGTTCTGATTGTTGCTGGATGTAGGAGGGCCCAGCCCGCTGTGGGCGGCACAGTCACTAGGCTAGTGGTCCTGAGCTGTTTAAGGAAAGTAGCTGGATCTAAGGCAGATTTCCCAGACTTCCCAGCCAGCCAGCAAGGGGCTTTCTCCATGGCTCCCACTGGAGTTTTTGGCTGTGAAGCGAATTCCTTGGTCAGAAATGACGCTCTGTGGTACAGCAAGCAGGTCGATCTTCAAGATCCTGCCTTGGCCTCCCGTCCCGACTTCCCACAATGAAGGCCTGCGGTCTGGAGTTGTTCCCTGAAATGAACCCTTTTCTCCCTTCAGTTGCTTTTCATCAGCGCAACCATCAAAGCCACAGAAGTGAAACCAGAACAATTTTTATGTAAAGTGGATAAAAGATCATGCTTGATACAAATGAAGGCAGATGTGTACACGAGCCTGTGGAAACCATTACCTAGTGGTGGGGTTAGGTTTTATTTATGCTTTGATTACAAAGACATAAAGTTTCCTGTTTACTAAGTCCAAAGGTACAGATCTCTCTCTTCCCTGCATCCCATCTTAAAAAGGAAAAACAAGAAAACGAGGCACAGAGGGGATGCCGCCCTGACCAACTGAGCCCTCTCCTGGGCAATTCCGGCTAACGTGGCTCTGGCACACAGACCCCTCCTTCACCCCTCATGGGCACCTGAGACCTGGGTCACAAGTTCAAGAACTGGGTGAGAGCTGAGGGGTAGTGGCAGGGATGAGTATTTCTGGGCTGACTCGGAAAATTATCAGATAGCATTAATAACTGACTCGAGTGCCTTCTGGCGTCTTCTCTGGAAGTGCACACAGCCAACAACAAATAGCCTGAGGCTTACCAAGCTGATCTTAAAATGCCCCAAAACCTCAAGGACCCTGGAAAAACAAAACAAAACAAACAAACAAAAACCCCAAACCCTCATAAATCCTCATGCCTGCTTTCGAGCTTAGTAAGAGAAATAAGAGGAACTTGACCCCTCAGCTGCTGAGCTGCGGCAGTTCCTCATTCTGCAGACGGGTGGGTGGTGGGTGGAGATTCGAGTCTCTCTCAGAGTTCTCGCTGATGTGGGTGTTTAAGTCGCACGCAGGCTGGTGCTTCTCTGCATGACTCTACACATAGCCATCAGATACAGGTCTCCTGGGGTGTGGCTCCTAAGGCTGGTTTCCTTTTTTTCTTAATTGAAGAAAAAGTGAGTGAGTTAGTGAGTGTGTGTGTGTGAGTGTGTGTGTGTGTGTGTGTGTGTGTGTGTGTGTGTGTGTGTGTGGTATGTATGTGCAGTATGGGTGTGGCGGCTGTGTGTCTGGTGTAGTAGGTTGTTCATGAGTGTGTGCAGGGGCGTGCCTACTCCCATGCCAAAGAGGAACGGTCAGGGGTCCTTGTAGTAGGCTTTCTAACACAGTTCCTAAGCTTTACTCTTGCCTGTACTTCCTGTCCGAACTAAGCTTGAACAGTCCTATAAGCCTCTGAATCCAAATCCAGTCAGCCCTAAGCAATGATGTGTCATCCTGTGCAAAGCACTAAGACGAGATACACCAAAACAACACTGAGCTGCCAGACTGCCATCATCCAACCCCACATGACCAAAAGGATTCCTAAAAGATCCCGAATGACCCCTAGTGGCCAAAACTCTTAAAAAAATAAATATGTTTCCAGCTTCTGGCTATTACAAATAAAGCTGCTACAAACATGGTTGAGCAAATGTCCTTTTTGTGTACTTGAGCCTCTTTTGGATATATACCTAGGAGTGGTATGGCTGGATCTTGAGGAAGCGCTATTCCTAGTTGTCTGAGAAAGCGCCAGATTGATTTCCAGAGTGGTTGTACAAGTTTACATTCCCACCAGCAGTAGAGAAGGGTTCCCCTTTCTCCACAACCTCTCCAGCATGTGTTGTTCCTTGAATTTTGATCTTGGCCATTCTGATGGGTGTAAGGTGAAATCTCAGGGTTGTTTTGATTTGCATTTCTCTAATGGTTAATGAGGTTGAGCATTTCTTTAAGTGCTTCTCTGCCATTTGATATTCCTCTACAGAGAGTTCTCTGTTTAGCTCTGTTCCCCATTTTTAAGTGGATTACTTGGATTGTTGCTTTTCAGCTTCCTTAGTTCTTTATATATACTGGATATGAGTCCTCTGAAGAATGGATGAAGAAATTGTGGTACATCTATACAATGGAGCAATGAAAAATAAGGAAATCATGAAATTTGCAGGTAAATGGTCGGACCTGGAAAGGATCATCCTGAGTGAGTTGTCCCAGAAGCAAAAAGTCACATGCGGTATATACTCACTCATATAAACATACAACATAGGATAAACCCACTAAAATCTGTACATCTAAACAAACTAAGCAAAAGAGAAGACCCTAACTAAAATGTTCAATCCCCATCCTGAAAGGCAAAGAGGATGGACATCAGAAGAAGAAGAAAACAGGAAACAACCTAGGAACCTGCTACAGAGGGCCTCTGAAAGTCAGAAGAAGAAAACAGGAAACAACCTAGGAACCTGCCACAGAGGGCCTCTGAAAGCTTCTGCAGTATAGACTGTCAAAGCAGATGCTGAGCCTGATGGCCAACTGTCAGGCAGAATGAATGGAATTTTATGTAAGAAGTGGGAAATAGTAAGAGCTGGAGAAGACAGGAACTCCACAAGGAGAGCAACAGAACAAGAAAATTTGAACACAGGTAACTTCCCAGAGACTCATACTCCAACCAAGGACTATTCTTGGAGATAACCGAGAACCTTGACAATGCAGCCACTTCTGATGAGAACTGATAGACTAAGATCAGAAAGAAGGAGAGGAGAACCTCCCTTATCAGTGGACTTGGGGAGGGGCATGCATGCAGAAAGGGGGGGAGGGGGAGACCAAGAGGGGAGGAGGGAAGGGCTTATGGGGGATACAAAATGAATAAAGTGTAATTAATAAAAGTTAAATAAAAATTAAAAAAGAATAAATATGTTCAAAAGACAGTAACAATTGAAAAATATTTTAAATAGCCTTAGAGAAGTAAAATGGGTCTAGCAGGAACAGCCTGTGGGCCTGACTACTGCTGAGCCCAGAACTTTGAGGCTAGCCTGAGCAACACAGAAAGACTTTATCTCTCAAACAACTAGGCTGGGGCTAGAGATGCAGTTCAGAGTAGAGTGCTTGCATGAGGGTCTGGGTTCAGCACCTAACTAAACCAAAACAGAACAGGATCTAATCGTCACATAAGAATAAAAAAATAAGAATAAAAAATAGAAATGACACCAGCTATAGGACCTGGAGGGCTCCCAACTGTAAAACCTAAAAACTTTAAAACCTAAGCCCTTAGTGATAATAACCCTAAATAATCTCAGATGAATCCCAGAACCCTCTGCTATAGCAATATTCTAAACAGCACCAAACATCTCCAAAAGTCTTGGTGGCTCCTAACAAACTCCAGAGGTCTCCAAACCTTAAATGAACAGATTCTAAACATTAAGAACCCAATGACGTTCAATCTCCTAAATGACCTTTAGAGAGAGAGAGAGAGAGAGAAAGAGAGAGAGAGAGAAAGAAAAGAAGGAAGGAAGGAAACCAAATTCCTTAGCCAATTCTACCTAAGTGGTCCAGCCCCAGCTCCTCTCGAGACCCCGTTCCTTCCTCCTGGACAGCCATTGTGCTGCCATCTCTCTGCCCTTGCTGCTGAACACCCCTGCTTCCGGGATTGGAACCTGGCACTCCCTCTTTCTGGAACAGTGTTGCCCAGCTTGTCACAGCTGCCTCGCCTCTGATTGAGCTCGGCTCTTGCTGGTGACGCGCCTGGTCTGAGCACAGCCATCAGCTCCAGTCACCTTTGGCATCCGTGTTCTTCAAAGTACTTTTCACTCTCTGAATTGGTCGATGTGTGCACTTCCTGCTAAACATCTAGACTTGAGCAGGATGTCCTAAGAACCCTGAGTGGTGCCTGGCCCTTGGTAGGCACTGTGGTAGTCAGATAAGGAATAAATGAATATCCAGGTGTACCTTAAGCACAAAGACCTTGAAACTGTAAGTTTCAATATTAACAAGCATAGAGTGCCAACCAAAATCTCCTAGCAACCTTAATCCTTTATGACCTTAGATGGGGCTGGAGAGGTGGCTCAGCAGTTGAGAACTCTTACTCTTGAAGAAGACCCAGGTTTGCTTTCCAGCTCCCTCACAGTGGCTCACAACCATCTTCTAAATTCTAAAATGACACTCTCTGCTGACCTCCACAGGCACCAGGCATGCCAGTGGTGAGTCCACACAGATGCAGGCATAACACCCAGACGTGACACTCATTTAAAAACCCAAAAAGGGGACTTTAAAAACTGGCATTAGGTCATCTGAAATTATCTGGTGGGCCATAAATCCCTCCAGATAATCTTAACCCTTTATGATACTGAAGAATACCAGATGGCTTCAGAAAAGAAGGACATCGCTCAAACGAACCATAGTGTTCCTCCATGATTTTTAAAACGGGCCAAAGGCCATGAACCGCCCTGAAAGAACAGTTCCAGGAAGACCTTCTGTATTTTTGAACCCCACTCTACCTTTAATATTCACGTGTAAAATGTCCTGAAGGAAGAACACAGCTATAATTCTAAGAATTCAATAGCACCCGTCATTTAAATGAGCCCACGGCTGGTGTCTAGGAAGCCTACAGCCCTAGTTTAACACTGGGAAAGGACTGAAAATGACCCTACGTCACTTTTGTTAGTCAGTTTTCCATCGCTGTAGCAAAATACCTGAGGTAATTTATTTAATTTTATTTTGATGTATTTGTTTATTGAGACAGGTTCTCCCTAAGTAGTCTTGGCTGTCCTGGAACTCGCTAGGTAGGCGAGGTTGGCCTTGAACTCATAGATCCACCTGGCCCTGCCTCCTGAGTGCTGGGATAAAAAGTGTGCACTGCCCCACTCAGCTACCTGATGTATTTTACAAGTAGAACAGATTTTATTTTAGCTCATGGCTTCAGTTTGGTTCTGCTGCTTTGCGTTGGGATATGCTGTCATATCACGGTAGAGCAAAAGTTTTACCAGGAAATGAAAGAAAGGGGGAGGGCCAAATATTCCCTTCAAGGACAGACCCCAGTGACCTGACTTCCTTCAATAAGGACTCCCATTCCCCAAGTTCCTACACCTCCCAACAGCCCAAGAAGAAGATGCACATGGTCAGACTGGACCATTAAACATCCTAGTGCTGACTGCCTCTCCAGCTCCAGGCTACCCCTCAGCAGGGTCTCCGCTTCACTGTCACCACGCAATGCTGGGCCATTGCCAGAGAGCTGGGAAAGCTTAGGTTCTCTCCCCGACCCTTGAATTTGACATGGGGAACAATTAAGGTTCTGGGCGTGGAGACCCATAAGGGCATTTTCACCTCTGCAAAGACAGTACATCCCAGGGGAGGAGCCAGGCGGCGACTTAGAAGGTTGGCTTGCTCCGTGCTAGCATGAAGGACATGTCCCAGTCGCCTGTTTTCTTGTTCTCAGCTAAGCGACTTGCTCCAGTGCCTCATCTCTGACGAAATCCTCTCCAGCCCCAGACTGGCCTTCCTGGTCTGAGGAGGCGAGCCACTGCTGCTTGTGGTTGCCTTGGAGCTCGGACCCACAGGTAACCGCTTGACAGAGGTAATGACAGGTTTTTTTGTGAAGCCCTGGCTGTGTGTTGCCGAAGTTTCTTGTCCCCATCTTGTGCTGTGGGGGGCCAACTCAGCATCTGGGCTCTGGTTCGCTAGGCAACCTTAGTCCATTCTGTAGAGCCCTAGGAGGGACATTCACAGACACAGGCCGGTGGCTGGGCAATATCCTTCTTTTTCACTGACTGCAGCCGTATCCCTTTTCTTCTGACTCACTTCTTAGGGTGCTGCTGGCCATCATCTTGGAAGCATGCATTGCTGTCTACTTGCTGAGCAGCCAGACCTTGGGACGCTTTCAGTAAGCCTGCACCTCCTTGCTTTTCCGGGTTCTGTCTGGTCCCTCTCACGTTTCCTACCTGGGGCTAAGGTATCGCTTGGTCCCCAAGTGCCCATCTACTCCTGTCTCTGGGCCCTCTGTGACTGCTTCCTTGCCCTTCTTTAGTTTCAGCCTCTCTTCTTCCTTCCTTCCTTCCTTCCTTCCTTCCTTCCTTCCTTCCTTCCTTCCTTCTTTCTTTCTTTCTTTCTTTCTTTCTTTCTTTCTTTCTTTCTTTCTTTCTTTCTTTCTTCTTTCACCCCAGTTGTTTCCAGTTGCACCTAGAATGAACTTAAAACTCCTACCTAGTCTTCAAGACCCTCAGTCTAGCCTCCTGCTGACCCTCAACCCACCTTGCACACCTGTGATCTTGCTCCTCTGTCTACCACCCCCCCCCACTGCAGGAGGGGATAGCAGATCTTGGCATGGCTAACTTATTCCAATTGGCTCTCACTTTCCATGACTCAGTCCATCTTGGCCCCCAGATAACGCCTCCTTACCCCAGGTACTCTTCTCACTGTATACCTGGGTGCCATGATAGCAGGATGTGAGACAGGAGAATAGTGAGACTAGGCTAAATAGTGAGTTTGAGGCTAGCCCAACACGCCTTGTGGCAATCAGAACAGATACCCATGCTCCCTGGTGACATCACAGTGCTCATGGTGACATCGCCGTGCTCCACGTGAATTCACAACGGTGAACTGTGCCATCACATTGCCGCAGTTTTGCCACCACAACACCCCACTCTGGCAGCTCAGTGCAGAGGAGTGACACCACAGCGTCCTGTTGTACCATTACAAAGCTACACCGTGACATCTGTCACGCGTCACTGTGTACTCATATCGCCCTTCCTGCCGTTACGCTGCTCGGCTTTGACAGGGCAGGAGTGTCCCGTGACACGACAGTGCACTAGTGTTCTGTCACAGTTCTGCAGTGTGAGATCATCACGCTCAGTCATGACACCGCGCAGCACCTCTCTCAGGAGACGGCACGCAGCAGAAAGACCAAACATCTTTCTTGCTCTGTTGTTTTGGGTGAAGAGTGAATGTGAGGCAGATTGCGTGTCTCCGGGCACCCTTCCAGGACCTGCAACTGATGTTCTCCCACTGTTCACTCGGCAAGGGTCAAAAACTCACCTTCAGAGGACACCTGTGGAAGCAGGACCTGAGAGAGCGCCCCCTGGTGGCTCTAGGGAGTTTCAAGGTCATTGCCTTCCCCAAGAAGGATTTGGAGCTAAGGGAAGGTTCTGGCAGTGTTAGGTCTCCCTCTGGTGGTGATGATCAGCATAACATCCACTTCCTAGCTCTACTAATGTTGGCCAAATATTGTAGGAAGGAGAGAGAGAGAGAGAGAGAGAGAGAGAGAGAGAGAGAGAGAGAGAGAAGACTTGGGTCCTAGGCTCTCCTATTTCTGATTGTAGACTTAGACTACATCTTTTACTTGGTTTGTGCATTTGTCCCATACTGCCTTGCATAAGGTCATGGGAAAGATGAGGTAGTTTCCCACCTTGGAGCTATGCTTTCTCAAGCTCAGTGGTTTCAAACACAGTTTTTGACTCATTTCTGGGCATTTTGCATTTTGATATTTTCCCTCCCTTCCTCCCTCTCTCCTTTTCTTCCTTTCTTTTAAAATTTGAGACAAGGCCTCACTATGATGCCTTGGATGACCTGGGACTCATGTATGCCAGGCTGTCTCAAACTCCCAGAGATCCATCTGCCTCTGCCCGAGTGCTGGGATTAAAGGTGTGTGCTACCATTCCCATCTCTTTTGATGTTTGCTGAGTCGGAATTCTCAGGTTCAGACTCCTGGTTTCCTTGACTGTGAGGCTGGGCCTGAGGCTGCACACCATCGGCCTGATGGGCACACATTCGTTCTCATCTTGTGGCACTACACGCACTTGTGTTGGTTTCCTCCACTGACAGGCGCTGCTACTACTGTTAACGGTTTTACTTAGACTAAGATCCTCACAAAATGCTGAAAAGACTCAAGAATTATCGCAAAACCCCAGGGAGCTGAGGAGAGAGCTCAGTTGGCCGGGCAAGCATGAGGACCTGAGCCTGAAGGCTGGAACCCAGGTAGAGAAGGCTGGGCCTGCTGGTAAATTCTTGTAATCGCAGAGCTGGGGAAGCAGAAACGCGTGAATCTCTGTGGCTTATTGGCCAGCCAGTTGAGCTGGCTTTGTGAGGTTCAGACCAGTGAGAGATCCTGTACTAAACAGAGAAAAGGGACTGGTACCCGAAGAAAGGCACCGGGGGTTGCCCTCTGACCTCCACACACACACACTTGCATGCGTGAGTGCTTGTGCATGCACGGACACAATGCTAAGAACACAAGTTAGTGATACTTGTCATTGAGAAGTAAGCATCAGAGTGTATGCGGGATGCCTTTGAAGTAGGTGCTCTCCAACCTCCTTAACCGCTCTATGGTTTGAGAACCTCAGTATCCTTCTGTGTGGGGACAGACACAGACTATCCATCTCCTGAAAGGACACAGGTGAGGTTGGATCTGGTCCTGTGGGGGCCTGGCCTCCAAACAGGAGGAGCGGAGAGTAGTGAGATGCATGGAGAAGCAATGGGGGACCGGGTGCCCCAACATTCCCCTACCCAGAAGCTCTGAACAGGATTTTAGATGGGAGTTTTACACACAGGTGAAAAACTCCTCCTTGCTGAAGTCAGTCCCCATCTTCTGAGCTGTGCCCAGTTTGACACTGATGTCACCTTCAGAATATTCCCAGGCTAAGGCTTGTTCTCATCGTCGGCATCCCTCTGTGCAGGACAGGACCTGCTGGGCCAGCTGCAGCTTCTCCCTGGTGTGTGTGTGTTGGACTTTCCTCTCTTTCTTTGTTCAGTGGGTTTCCTCTCTGGACAGTCCCTAACCTTGCCACTGTCAGGAAGCTGTGACAAAAGCCGGAGCCAGGGTATCCTTCAGGGGCTCCCACAGCAACTTGGTGGGCTGGAGACCTGAGAACAATGGCGCCGGAGAACGCCTGCCTTCTGCTTCCTCAGGACGGACACCTTCCTCACCTCCTGTTTGGGCTGAAGCCGGTCCACTTGGCTCTCTGGCAGCAACACCCACTGGAATTTTTGCCTTGAGGGATGAGGCTTCTCCATACTAAGGTTTAGCATAACGATGAGGGGAAGAGAGTGCTGTGCTATGAAGCAGGGAGATAGCCCGGGAACTTGAATTCCTCTGGGTGGTCTTGGGGTTCTCGTTCTTCAAAACAAGAGGACAGAGCTCAAGGCCGGCCAAGCCTTGCTTTTCCCTCTACATATCTGTAGGGAGCTTTCAAGGGCCCCTTGCCATGTGCTTCATCTGACATCACTCAGCACTCCAGTCCCATCTCGGGAGCACAGCAGAAGCCCCTGCCTGGCTCTGTCTGTCTGTCTTCGTTGTCTCTGTGTCTGTCTGTCTGTCTCTGTCTGGAGCCATGTCATACACTGGGCAGCTTGCTATCATCCCTGCCATCCTGCCTCAGGCCTTGCTGTGGGATGGACCCCATCTCGTGTGGATGCTATTGGGAAGTTTGGGTTTTGAACTGTAGTGGTAACAGACAGAAGATTGCTCTTTTCATGCCAAGACTGTATTGAACAACATGGAGAGCTCCTCTGAGGCTGAACAAAGAATGAAGTCATTGTGATCCCAGCAGAACAGTATTTGGAGAGGCCCCTAGGAGCCCCGGCCATACTTCTTCATTCAAAGCTGATGATCATTAACTGCTTGGGAGTCATCTCAGCCCGCTCGTCAGCTGGCCCACCAGGTTTCCTGTAACTGGCAGGACCTCCAAGAGAGACGGCGGCAGTGGCAGAGAGAGTGAGCTAACAGTAGCAGGCCAGCTGCCATCCATGACAGAAAGCACCTAGCAGAGCCCTCCGGCTAGGGCTGCTGCTCTTGTGGGCCTCACCATCCTACTTTAGGTGGGGGGAGACTCCTGCCCTCCTCCACCTCCACACGGAGCCATGACCCTCGGTAGGAGAGTCCAAGAGATCTTCCAGACTTCTTGGTGGAGAGTAGAAGGCAAAAAAGCTTATTAAAAAGAGGAAACAAGGGGCAAGCAAAATGGCTCAACAAGTAAAGGTGCTTGCCTCCAATCCTGATGAGTCTGGGTCTCCAGAACGTGGAGAACATGAATATGAAATATGAGGGAGAGTAATATGAAAGGAAAGGAATGACTCCATCACATGCATGCTGTGCCATGTGCATTCCAGTGCTCACACACATACCCAAGCACATGCACACACAGAAAATAGGTAAATAAATAAATAAATGTAAATGACTTTTTTAAAAAAGGAAGCAAAGTGTGGTAGTAAAATATGGATGTGACTGTGGTGGTTTGAAAGAAAATGGCCCCCATTGGCCCATAGGGAGTGGCACTATTAGGAGGTGTGGCCTTGTTGGAGGAAGTGTGTCACTGTGGGGGCGGGCTTTGAGGTCTCAGATGCTCAAGCCATTCCTAGTGTGGCATTCACCTCTGCTTCCTGAGAATCAAAATGAGGAACTCTCAGCTGTGTCTCCAGCACCAAGTCTGCCTGTGCCCCGTCACGCTTCCCATCATGATGAAAATGGACTAAACCTCTGACTTGTAAGCCAGATCAGTAAATGTTTTGCAAAGAGTTGGTGTGGTCATGGTGTCTCTTCACAGCAATAGAACCCTAAGACAGTGACAAAAGCATGAAAAAGAGAACAAAGCAATGAGTGGGGTTTGGAGCCTGTGCCCCTGCTGCCTGGCAGCGGTGCCGGATCAGCAAGCCTCAGGCTCTCCTCTTCTGTAAACTGGCTGGTTTTACTAGGGTTCACCTGGTAGAACAAAGCAGCCTCCTCTTGGCTCTCAGAAGAAACCCCAGTGCATAGTACTCACTCAATAATCCTGGCAGCTGTCTTTGCCATTTTCAAAGTAGTGACATCTGTGTTGTTAAATATTTTGTCTTCATTTGCTGCACTCAGGTTTTTATTATTAAATTGTTTCTCTGTGTGCATGTGTGGCGGGGAGTGTCTCTTCCGTGTCTCTGTTGGTTGTGCTGTGTCACCAAGTGAGCTGGTTTTTCAGTTCCCAGGGGTTCTCCTGTCCCATTTCCAATCATGTGGAGACACTGAGAATGAGGATGCACACTACACATGTTAGATGTGTCCCTGGGATTTGAACCCAGGTCCTCCTGTTGGCACGGCAACTGTTTTACCCACTGAGCCACCTCCCCAACCCACCAGCATCTTTAAGCAAGTCAAGTGCCTGAGAAATGGGTGAGTATAGGACAGAGAATTTAAGCCTGCAGCAAAACACAGGCTTCCATTTCTCTGGTCTTTGGGCTCCCATATGGACAACGTGGTCACCTCTCACCCCAGCCCGAGGTCACTTGGGCAGTATGGCTTGGTGTTTTGGGACCTGCTTAAGGCTGGCCTTGCCCTCAGCACAGCAACAGAACTATCCGACAAGATACATGGATCTTGGAGGAAGCTGGTGGAACCTGCTGAGACCTTTCTTCTTCTGCTGCTTCACCATTTTGGCTAATAATTTTAAAGTCAATGGATGGACAGCCAGTGCCTTAGCCTTGGTTCTTCATCCATCTTTATTCAGCATGGAGCTGAAAGGCACTGGGGGAAGTCTTCATGGGTCCATGCATAATACCCGACAAAGGAGGAGGTGCTCCAGCATGCAGGTGATTTGTTTAGGGGTGACTCCCCATAGTGGGCCTCTTCTCTGTCCCCAGCAGACCGAAGCTATCAACTTTAGAGCCACATCAGGACCTCTGTGCTCGTGACCAGCTTGCCAGGAATAAGAAGAGCCCCTCTGACTCTCACGCCTGGCTGCTGCTCCTTACTGTTGAGTGTGGGAAGGAGAGACACCTTATGGGCTCTGCTTCTCAGCCTCACACAGAGGAAGCAAATGAGGTTTTCCTCGGGTGGCCTTGTTGGAGGAAGCATGTCACTGTGGAGGCATGCTCAAGCTGTGCCCAGCGTAGCACACAGTGGACCACACAGTCCCCTTCTGCTGCCTGTACACTGCCATGCTTCTCAGCAATGGAAACCCTAAGACTATCTATCTATCTATCTATCTATCTATCTATCTATCTATCTATCTATCTATCTATCATCTATCATATATTAATCATCTATCATCCATCTCTATCATCTATCATCTGTCTCTCACTTGACACAAGCTAGAGTCATCAGAGGGGAGGGAGCCTCAACTGAGAAAATGCCCTCATAAGGTTCAGCTATAGGGCATTTTCTTAATGACTGATGAGAGGACATAGTCCATTGTAGATGTCTTAGGGTTTCTATTGCTGTGAAAGACACCCTAACCATGGCAGCTCTTATTTTTTTTTTTTAAATTTAATTTGGGCTGGCTTATAGTTTCAGAGGTTTAATCGACTATCATCATGTCAGAAAGCATGGCAGCAGGCAGGCAGACGTGGTTCAGGAGAAGTGGCTGAGAGTTCTACAGCTGGATTCTAGGCAGCAGGAAGAGAGAGACACTGGGGCTGATTTGGACTTTTGAGATCTCAAAGCCAACCCTCAGTGACACACTTCCTCCAACAAGGCCACACCTACTTCAACAAGGCCACTCCCCCTAATCCTTCTAAGCAGTGCCGCTCCCTGATGACTAAGCATTGAACTGTAGGAGCCTATGGGGGCATTCTTATTCAAACCACCACAGTGGGTGGTGCCTCTCTGTGCAGGTGGTCCTGGGCTCTACAAGAAAGCAGGCTGAGCAAGCCATGGGAGCAAGCCAGTGAGCAGCGCCCCCCCATGACCTCTGCATCAGCTCCTGCCTTCAGGTTCCTGTCGTGCATGAGCTCCTGCTCTCACTAGTTTTGATGATGGACAGTGCTATGGAACTGAGTGAAATGAAGCCTTTCTTCCTAAGTTGCCATTGATCATGATGTTTAATCACAGCAGCAGTAACCCTAAGACAATCTCTCTGCCTCTTTCTCTCTCTCATCAGCTGTCTGCACACGCATGCACACACGCAAGCATGCACACATGCGTGCATGCTTCCTGCACACTGCTCAAGAGAGCTGTAGGATGCATTCATTCTGGGCATAGCACTACAGCAATCCGCTCTTCTAGTGCTGAATAGTATTCTGGGGTATGTCCAGAGCATCACCAGGGTAATGCTCCTACACCGGGGTCTTTGGGCTGCTTCTGTGTTGTGGCTAGTGTGATGGTTGAACATTTTGATATGCCCTTCGTAGCCCTGGTCCTTAGATTTGTGTCTGACATGCCCCTCCTCTTCTTCGTCATAGCAGTTCAGATTCTTTGGTGTGTGGTGGTGCTCACTGTACATTTAATTTGTGTTTCAGTAAGGCTGAGTGCTTTCTCATGGGTTTACTTGCCATTGATTTTGAGGCAGAGGTTTCTCTGACCTGCCTAGGCTGGCTGGCGTCGGATTTTTTCTGCCTCAGCCTCTTGAGGACTACAGGTGCAGATCTTCTTCACTTTTTATTGGTATTTTCTTTTACACTGTGTGTGCCAACATGGCCCAGCTTTCTCTAATTTTCTTAAACATTCACCCTCGTTGTCTTATATTTAATTGTACAAGCATTATATGAACACACTGTCATTGGTCTTTGTAGTGAGAACTCTGGAATTTTAGTTTCCTTAGAAAACACAGTTATGTCATGAGACCGTGCTTTCGTTTTAATCCCAGGTGTGAGGTATGAGGCTGCTTCACACTGTCTGCAGCAGCTGACTATGATTTGCCTCGTGCCCTAGCAGAGG
>NW_026585504.1:4791794-4907969 GCF_907164565.1 Psammomys obesus
AGTTTCTGTGACTGTGTGATGTTTGGAATTCTGGGAAAGCTAGCACCCCGATAGGTAGGGTTGGGAGGTTGTTGGTCATTTAGGGAGATTGGTTGCAGTTTGCTAGTAGCTATGGTCCATGGACAAAGAAGAAACAAAAGGAGAGAAATTAGATGTGGGCATTTTCCTATTTCCACTCTCCCCTCTATTCTTGTTTCTCTCCTGTTTAGTGTTAGAAGGTGAGACAGGGGATGGGGATAAAGAGTGGAAAAAAGAGGAACCCACAAAGTAGCAAAGACAGATCTTCATACACCATCCTGCATGCTCAACCCAGTTATGGAAGCTCTTTCTGCTGTTTCGACAGTAATCTGCTGTCTCTTATGTTCTGCAAACATTTCCTTATCATCCATTTTTTTTGTTTTTGTTTTCCAAGATGTATTTTTACTATTTTTAAATTATATACATGTGTTAATGTCTGTGTGTAGGTACTCACACTCAGATGCAGGTGTCAGTGGAGGCTGGAGGCAGTGGATTCCGGGGCACTGGAGTTACAGATATTTGTGAGACACCTGATATGGGTTCTGGGGACAGAACTTGGGTCTGCAAGAGCAGTCAGAGCTCCTAACCACTGAGCCATCTCTCCAGCACCCCCCTCCTCCTATTGCTTATGCTTTTTAGAGGATTTTTAGTTGTTGCTTAGCATGGTTTTACACTTACAGAAAAACCAGGAGACAGCACAGAGCTCGCATACATTCCCCAGGCCTTCCACACGGGTGAGGCAACCGGTTCCAGCCAGTGCTGGTGAGTTTCTCATTGTCATGTTTTCCCAGGCTCCTCTGGGCTGTGATGCCCCCCTTGTGGTTGGCTTGGGAGTTTGGAGGAGAGCTTTGTGACTGTCTCCTTAACTATCTAATGCATTCTTGTGCTTAGACCAGGAGTGTGGATTTTTAGGAAGAAGCTACAGGGAAAGCTAGTATTCTTCATGTCAGGAGAACATTCTAGAACCGTGGCAGGATTTATGGCTGTTGCTCTTGACCTTGACCACCTGCCGAGGTCCCATTGACGGTCCCTCCTCTCTGAAGCTGCTCAGTGGAGATGCGTGCCCCACCCCCTCTCCCAGGATGAAGGGGCATTTGCACAAATGGCTTGCAATTCCTCTGCAAGATCTGCCTGGGATCTCCCTCTCCTTCCCACTTGCTCTTATTACTAGGGACTCACATGCTTTTGTGATGGGTTTTTATGTCAGCACTGGTTTGCTTTGTGGCTCAGGCTGCTCTGGCTTTGGTCACTGGGACCCTTGCTGTGTAGTCCCTGTGTTCTGTTGACATGGGCCTGTGAACATGAGTGTAGTAGCTTTCTGTTACTGTAACAACACCCTGAAATAATTGTTTTATAAGACAGAGCACTCATTTTGTCTCTCAGTCCTTGAAGATAGGCCCTGCTGCTCTTGGGCCTTGGTGAAGCAGTACTAATGGGGGCACAGGGCTTAGGATGCTCTTCACCTCAAGGCTGGGACAGAATTTGGCAGGATTCCATCACTGCCTTAAAGAACACCCCCCCCCCAGTGACCTAACTTCCTTCTACTAGGCACCACCCTCTAAAGACATCCAAGGTCCAAGCTGTGACGATGCACTCGTCTGTGTCCATTTGTTCATGACCCTTCTTGATGCTCCAGGCATCCTGTACCTTGTACATTTTGCCTATCGTTTCTCTGAGGATTCTCGGGATTGGGAACCAAATTCTCGGTGCCAGGTGTGTTGGTTACTGCTGGCATGGCATTTCTTTTAGGTCTCCTCAGCCAAGAGAACAAGAAAATGTACACGCATGTACTAAAGGTGTGCATACAGGGCTCTATATGTAACTTTCTGCAGCTGGGCTGAACTAGCCCAGTTAATAGGATGTCTTCACCATTGCTCAGTTACCACATGAATCACCAGCACCTCCTCTTGCTTATCTGTACACCCCCACTAAGACTTGGAGAAGACTGGCTCCTCCTTCCCACCATCCATTTAATTAATTACACATCTCCACTTTGTTTGTGTCAGGCTGTTATCCTAGACCTTCGTGAAAAGCAGCTTCATCAGCTGAAGTGTGGAATACCTAGGTGGCTGAGCAAGCACGGGGCCAATTCACAGTGGGTCTGTGGAGGGTCTAAACGGAACTCCAGCTGTGCCTGAAAGTCCAGTAAAGACCTTGGCCCAAGAAAGGGCTGGAATACAAAGAGCCGCTTAGACACCAGATCTCCTCAGCAGGCACCTCGCATCGGGCATACACACTTCACTTCTTTAAAAAGTGTGGGCTGAGGGTTTGCATTCCCCCCTGATTTTAGAGATGTGACCAGTGGGTGGGAAAGACCATTTGCCAAGCTTATACCTTGGCCCCTCAAGACCAACAGCTTATACGTGTGTCAAGGAGAAAGTGTCCACACAAGCAAGGCATGGTGGCAAACGCCTGTAATCACAACACTTGGGAGGCTGAAGCAGGACCGCCACAAGTTTGAGGCCAGCCTGGGCTACACAGTGAGATTGCATCTTAACCCCCTGTCCCCACCCCCACCCCTTCATGTTCAGTCCCAACAAGAAGAAGAGAAATGCATGCACATTCCCGAACAGACATGTTTCTTTGTGACCCTGATCCTGCATTAAGTGTAGGGTGGGGAAAGGGCCTAGAGGAGCCTGGCAGTGTGTCCTGAGGCATGGGCTGGGTTCTTGCAAGCCTGGAGAGCCAGGCAGGCTTCGTTTAGGCTACTACCTGAACTTATTGGAGGAGTCTTGGGCTGTGCATGGTGGGTCCCTGAAAGGATGTTTTGAATAAATGTGATATCAATTTATTGTGTTTTCCCTGTAGACTCTGCTTGAGTTGTTTCTGAAGAAAAGGTGTTCTCATAAATACTCATATTTCTCTCCAAAAGCTGCGTACTCTTTAGGGTGCACTTAAATCCTGGAGATATTGGACTTTCGTGTGAATGAGAAGGGAAAGAAATTCATACCAGACCTTGAGCTCCTTTCAAAAATGTTGCTATGGCAACGACATACATAACAGAATCTCCTACGTGGGCATGAGAGTAATAAGAAGCAAGAAATGTGGCCTCCACAGTGCATTCATTCTTTCACTGACTCATCCATTCCTCCACTCGTTCATTCATTCACCGGCCCGAGGTGCTTAGCTCTGTGTCAGGTGTGCAGTGATGTGGAAGGAGCAGGATTCTTGTCCATGGATCCCCAGTCCGTTCGGGAGAGGGAACAAGGCCAGCAGCTAGACAGTACAGCATAGCCTACTGGTAAAGGTAAGGACGCTGTGACCTCAGAGACGAGCTTTGCTGGTTTTGAAGCAGGAGGGAGGATTCTGGGTACAGGGTATGGCCAGGCCAGATGAATAGTCCTCTGCAGGAAGCTGTAGGATGGGCACGAGTCTCTGTGGCAGAGGACCTGTGCTGACTCAGGGACTGACTGCAGGGGAGGGGCTCCCCGATGGCCTGTGCTCCCCAGCAAGCCCTCACACCTGGGATGTCCTGTGCATCTCATAGACCTGAGCTGTGGCTCTGGAAGGGGGAGCCTGGGTGCAGCCATCTTTTCCTCCACCTTGCACATTCTCAGTGTGAGCCGGGAAGCAATTTTCCGTGAACCTTCTCTATAATTAGAAGATGAAACTACTCTCATCACCTGGTTGATGCACATTTATAGAGTCTTATGTTAAGAATAACATCTTTTTTAAAAAAGCAGTTGCCCTAGATTTCAGGTTAAATGCTGTCAGGCATTTTCAGCATATGCTTTATAAGACCTTTAGGCTGAGCTATGGTGCATAATTTGCAGTTAAAAAATGAATGCCTAAAGCATGCCTGGTGGGGTTATTAATGTTGATTATTAATGTGACAGGATGAAGAGTCATCTAGGAGACACCCCTCTGGCATGCATGTGAGGAATTATCTAGGTTAGGTTAATCAAGGTGAGAAGAACCACCTTAACCGTGGGCAGCCCCGTTCAGTGGGTTGGAGTCTTGAACTAAATACAAGGAGAAAGTAAGCTGTCTTGGTTATTTTTCTGTTGTTGTGATAAGAGACTATGGCCTTGGCAACTGATAAAGAAGGTGTTTAATTTGGGTTTACAGCTTAAGGGGCCTAGCCATGATGTGTGAGCAAAGGCATGGTAGCAGGAACAGTGGAGAGCTCACATTTTGATCTGCAAGTAGGAGAGAGACAGACAAACAGACAGAGACAGACTGGGAATGGTGAGTCTTTTGAAACCTCCAAGCTGCCCCCAGTGACACACCTCCTCTGACAAGGCCACACCTCCTAATCCTTCCCAAATAGTTCTACTGACTGGGAACCCAAGCATTCAAAGCTGTGAGCCTATGGGGTCCAGTCTCATTCAAACCATCATGGGAACAGAGCGCCAGCTTTCATCTTTCTGCTTCGTAACTACAGATGCAGTGTGACCCAGACTCGGGCTCCTGTGCTGTACCTGTTGGCTATTCATGCAGGCTCATGTGGACTCCCTTTGTAAACTTGGCATACGTTGTAAACTTTGTATATTTTGCAAGAAAGGGCCCAGGCCCCTGCCTGAAGAGCTCCAGCATCCAGGCTGGGCTGCTTCAAGTTTTGACTCTGTGCTCCCCCTACATCTTTCCCTGGGTGCCCTCTCCTCAGCTCCCCTGGGTGCTATCCCCTGTAGTCCCTGAAAGGGGTACTCTGATCTCTAGGCTGTGCTGCTGGCCTCTCTACACTTCTGGACAGCAACACCTCAGGACTCCAGAGCTGCTGAGGCTAAATCTCCACAGCCCAGGGACCTGAAATCAGATGCCTGGAGAAACTGAGAAGCTGAAGCCACAGAGGAAACAGCAGCATCTGCTGCCTCAGTTACGGCTGCTGCTGACAGGGAACTCAGGGAGAAGGAGGTGTGTCCAGCTGAAACTTGTCTGTGAGCTCCACGGCCACCTCAGTGGCAACAATGTATAAACTAGCAGTTCCCCTGGAGCAGGATGCTTCACATGGTCTGGCATTGCCGCCAGCCAGGGACCAGAACCGGGAATCTGACCCCTTAGCTGTAGTTTAGTTAAGGAAAGTTGTTTTGTTTAGCTTAGAGTTCAAGTCTGTTTGAACCCCTTGAGGCATGAGTTAATAGGCCTCTCCACACCTCTCTGGCTGTTATAATGGCATTTCCAGCCTCTGTCACAACAGCCATATCCAGACCCTCAGTGGGACCTCTCCTAGATTTATGCTAATTTTAGGTGAAAAGTCTGAACAAAATCCCACCAATCCCTAAACTCTCCCAAGCTCAGGAGTTAAAATCCCACCAGTCTTCCCTCTGGAAGTCTCTGCCCTAGAAAGCTCTGCCTCCTAAAAGATCTCATCTAAAGGCTGTGTTTTCGAAGTTCTCTGCTGTTTTCTCCTGAGAATAGAGGCAGCTACTCCAGGATTCCCCCCTCCTCCCCTAGGTTTGTTCATCTCTTTTAAGAGCTGTGGCCGCCTCAGCAGCACATATACTAAAGTTGGAATGATACAAAGATTAGCATGGCCCCTGCGCAATGATGACACACAAGTTTGTGAAGCATTCCGTAAGAGAGAGAGCAAGAAAGTGAGAAAGATTTGCTGTTTGGTGTGACTCTCCCATCAAAAGAAGCCAAGAAGCACAGAAAAGAAGTGAAGAAGGAGAAGGCTGGGGCTTCTGAGCTCTTCAGTTTAGCTGAGGTTGGGGAAACCTCTCTTGGGAGCTGCAGCACCTCTGCTGAGGAGGCTTCCTCTCAGAGCTGTGTGGTTCCTGGGCTCCCGTGTCGCAGGATGCCCTTCTGTTGGGACACCTTCCCAGTCTTCAGAGTTGTGGGTTTCCTGGACGCCTTCCTATCTAAGTAGAAAGGTAGACAATGCCTTCTGTGATCCCAAATGAGCCTTTTCCCTCTTATGCTGCATTTCTCAGGCCTTCTGTCGCAGCAACTAAAAGAGTAACTAATGAGGCCGGTGTTACCTGTGGGTGGGAAGGATGCTGGTATTCCAGAGCTTCAGAAGCTGGCTGACCTGTTCCTCAGACGTGGCATTGTGGAATCACTTCTGTAGGGAAGTCTTCACTTCCTCCAGACTCTAAAAATGTTTTATTTAATACCGGAAGCCCCTTTATTTGTTAATGGCCCTTATCACACATGGAATTAAGGAGTCCAGGTCATTTTTCCAGAGTGACAAGCTATTGGCCTGCTGAAGATTCTGTACAGTGGGTCCCCTCACTCTGTGTCTGGGGCCGGGCCCGCCCAATTTCCAAGAGTGGCATGGGGCCAGTGTGGGCCGCTTTTCTGGGTTCATGCTGGTCTGAAGAGGAGGCGCACTGTGTCCTGCTATCTGCTCTCCGGTTCATTTCTCACCATTCTCCACTCAGTCTCCGCTGGACTCACATCAGCAGAGCAGGGTGTACAGAACGCATTGCTCCTTCCCCGAGCATGTGCTCTTCTGTAGAGGAGCCTGTCCTCGTGGTCCCATGCCTTCCTTTTGCTGGACTGTGCTCAGGCCTTACCTCTGATCACTCACGGGGCAGCTGAAAGCCCCCACCCTGAGCTCCCATAGCCACACGTCAGACCCTGTGAGTACAGGGTCCCTCACTGTGGGACACAGGCTTAAGCTCTTTGGGGCTTTCACTATGGCACCCCATTCCAGCAAAATTCAGGCGGAAAACACAAGCCATCCCTCTTAGGTCTCACATGGACACCCCCTGGACAGGTGTTCTGAAAATGCCAAAGTGATTCCCTGTGCGGTAGGACTGGGAGATGCTGAGCCTGGAAAAGCCAGCCAGGGGCTGCTGAACTGGCGCACTGAGGCCTGAGCAGGATCCTGGAGCTGGAGGAACCCTGGGCTCCAGCACCCAATGGCCCTAGTGGGACACCCCACATTCAGTGTGCTCCAGACTCAGCTCAGCCTGTCTCTGAAGGTCTCCAGCCAATGCCCACGGTGTCTGGAGTCATCTCCTGAAATGCAAGCCTGGCCATGGCCTCCACTTTCCCACAGCTTCGATATTTCCCTCTCACCAGCATCCTCCATGAGCAAGACATCCAATGAGTAGCTGCTGAAGAAAACCTTGGACCCCACCCTCCATCCCTCTCTCCTCTCCTCTGCCACTGAGCGACACCTGAGGACATTTAGGTTGAGCTGGCAGTGTCTTGTGTCTCCATCAGGCTGCGAACACAGGAAGCTGGTGATGATGATTCGCTCATGGCCATGTCTGACCAGCCCGGTGGACTATTGGGCATGTTAAAAAAGTCCATAGTCACTTCCAAATTATCCCAAAATCCAACATAGCACGTGCTGTATCTCTCCTCTGCCCACCTAGTGCTGCGTCTCCAGCTGGCTGAGGGGCATCCTTTCATCCATCTGGCTGAGCTGCTCACAGCCTCCATTTAGTAATGTCAGGCCGGCTCTTTAAATCTGGCCATGTCGCCATTTACACCACAGAAAGTGACCGATGGCACCCTCCCACCCCCAAACGACATGCGAACACACCTCTGCTTACACATGTAGGGATGGCGTCTCCATCCTCCACCGCCGTGGCCCAGCACAGCGTAGGAGCTCCGGATCTGGGCAGAGTTTATAGATATGAAAATGGGATAAAGACATGGTGAGCTCGCTGAACCCCAGGGTGAGGCCAAAGTGGGCATCATCTGAGTCACTGATACTAAGTGAGGAATTGTGCTGGTTCCCAGAGAAAAAGTTACCTGACCTAAGTAAGATCCATCTGCCAAGGCAGAGGGCCGATGGCCTTGAAAATGATGGAGGCCAGCTGTGCCCACAGCTACATTTCTGGGAGCATCTGTCTGCACAGGCGGGCATCCTCTGAGACAAGAGGACCAAAATGACAGGGAACACCAAGTTCAGCCAGGAGCATGCCTTTGACTCTGCTCAGAAATCGAAGAAAGCCAGAAATGGCTGCTAACAAGAGTGAGGGCTGGGCGAGGCCTCCACCCTTCGCTCGTTCTAAGTCCGTCAAAGGGTGAGGGCTACCAACACTTTGCCTCCTGTTCACAGGAAGGCAGAGGGGAAAACACGGCTTTGATTTTGGTTTGTTTTTTTGTATTGTAGTTTATGTGTACGGGTGTTTTGCTTGCATGTGTGTTTGTGAACAGTGTGTGTGCCCCCCCCTGCAGAGGACAGAGACGGTGTCAGATCTGCTGGAGCTGGAGGCGCACAGTTGTGAGCCGTGATGTGAGCGCTGAGTGGAACCCAGCTCGTCTGAGAACAGCCAGTGAGCTTGACCGCTGTGACGTCTCTCCAGACACCCAGAACATGCTTTAGCTTATTCAAGCTTTTGGGTTTTCCCCCCCATTTTTTTTTTTTTTTTGTTTTGTTTCTTTTTCTCTATTTTCTTCTGTGGGTTGAAATAGGGCCTTGTGGATTCTGGGCTTATGCTCTCCCATTAACTTATACCCCATTCTTTTTTTGTTCTTGAGTGCTAGGTATTGTAAAGAAAAAAAAAAAAGCCAGCTAAAAATGTAGGAAGCTTAAATATGAGCTTGGAAATCCTGGCATCACACACTGATAACAGCTGTCACCTTGACCCAGTGTTGTTCTCTGCTAAGGCCTTAAAATCCCTCTCCAAGGTGCTGAACTGTTCTGTCCGTAGGGGTTGTGTGGGGGAGGGAACTGTCCCTTGGTGAGTCCCAGTACTCGCTTCCTCTCTGATGAGCAGGAGTCTGGACTTCTTCCCTGGCACCCATGGGTGCTGGCTCCACTGCCCTTCACCTTTCCCCGACACCGCACTTTCCCTCTCTCCAGGGAGACCAGCTGCGCAGGTTAGTACCTCTGGCCCTGACCCGATTGTTTCCGGCTTCCTCTGGTTCCTTTCTGTCTCCTGCCAATTTCCTTCCATGGCTTTTGACCAAGTCGGCTGGAGTTAAAACAATCCACATTGTTTAAGAATGCAACACGTCCACACAAGGATTAACACCAAAATAGAATCTGGGAATCCCCAGGTCAGCGGGCCGAGGGAAGGCATCTTGGGGAAAGTGGTGTCAACTGAGTACTGGAAGGTGCACAATTTGGAGGGGCACCTATGGGTGTTTATGGATGCGGAGTGGTCAGCTCATGTGGTTTGCTCTGCTCTGAAGCTTCCAGCACAATATCAGACAAACCACTTCTCCTACCCATCTGTCTGGTTCAGTGCTTGTATGTTACCTTCCGGGCTCTGGGGTGCAGAGGATCAAACCTTGGTTATTCTTGGCACCTATTCCTGCTCAAAGGTGGCACTCTTTCAAGACCCCAGTCTTAAGTAATGCTTCTTATTTGCTAAGGGACCAGATGAGTATTTCTTTGGGACCTTCTTTGCACAGTTTAGGATGGGCTTAGAGATGTCTCAAAGCACAGTAGCTTGCTCCCACTGTTCCAGGAAGGCCTGACTTATTCCTATCAACAAAGTCCTGCATTCCCACTGGCAGGCTGGTCTGATCTTTTGCCTTCTACTAAGAAATGTGGGTGAGCAGTTGAAGTGGATCTCTGCTAGCAGTGAGCAACTGAAGAGAGCCCTGCGCTAGCCTTGGGGCAGGAAGAGCAAGCATGCTGGCCTGGCCAGGCTTGTCAACAGATCTGCTCTTCAACAGAGCTGTGTCTAAGCTTCTGGGGAGGGGTGCTAGAACTGGTCACAATGACACATCAGTGTCAGTGTCAATGATCTTCTGGATCATTCTCCTGGCAAGTGTGTCACGCTACAATGTTGTCTGCCTTTGGGCATGTCAGACCTTCTGCTAGTGTTTCAGTACAGACCCTGGTAGAGCCCAGACTGTGCCATGTGGAATACCCAGGCGCATTAGGGAATGCCTGTCTAGGCTTACACAGTGGAGAAGAGTGCTGGATAGAGCCTGTGCGATCTCTAGGCCCCTGACTCAAGGAGCAACCACCCAAGCCAGTTACTGGCTGTTAGGAAGCTTGCGATAGGGAGTGTCACAACCACTTCTGGGGTACATGTCACAAGGCCCAGAGGTGGAGTGTCTGCAGTCTGGCAGGGGCCTTCTGCATCATGTCTGGCACCAGGGGCGTCAGAGAGATGCTAGTCATTTGCCTAAGCTGAGAGGAGGCTGTGGCTGTGACAGGGCTCCCTCCACGGTGTTCCTACTGAGCCTTGTAATCTGGAGCATCTTTACTGGGATGCAGGACTGGCACAGACAGTCTTACTGAGTCGATCAGTCTTTACCCCAGGAGTCCCCTCTGGCTGGGGGCACGGAGTCTGCAGACACTGCCCTCTGAGTGGAAGGTCCTCAAGTTTCTCTTCCACAAGGTTTGAGCTCAGGACTGAGTCTGGACTAGATAATGTTGATGGTTTGGACTATCTGCATGGTCCCCAGGGTCCTTCAGGACTCTGCTGAGGAGAGCAGATGCATAAGCACTGTTGGAAGAAGTGGGCATCAGCTTCTCACACTTCAAAGGGATCATTCTCATGCTGCCATGCTGCTGGGAGAGAGAGCACGTCACCAGCTCTGTCTCCATTCAGCCGGGGATCCTGGTAAAGTCCGAGTTACAGATCTGCTTTGTTCTAGGGATTCTGTGGTAGCAAATCTGCCCCGCAAAACTAAAAGCACCAGGCACTCTGGCTGTCTGTGTAAAGGTGTTTATTGTTTGCAAGATAAGAACAACCTGAAGGCGTCTCAACAAGGGAATTATTCAAGTCAGTCACAGCACGTCTACACTGAGGAGCATTTCAGTCCTCTAAAAGGACATGTTAGCTAGTTAGACACTGGTCCTGAGAGACTGATGGATGCCATTAAGTGGGAAGGCAAGCTGCGGAGGAACAAACACCACACATGATTGTAATATTTTTAAAGGTTGCAACTAAGCAAAATAGGAACTCTTGTCTTTACATTTAAACACAGATCTCGTCCTAAGGCAGAGGAGGGGCTGGAGAAACAAGAAAACAAAAGTCATTCCAAAAATGGACAGAAGGCACCACGTGAAGTTAAGCAAAGCTCTAAGGTATCCAGCGCCCTGTAGCAGGGTTGCAAATCTATACACCTGCATTTGGGATTTCTGCATATGGGCAGTCAGGAGAAGTGGAAACAGCACTGAGCTAATTGTGTGCTGGAGATGCAGCTGCTTTTCACTCTGCTGCCAGTTTGCTGGGCAGTTCTACAGCCTAGGTGTCTGAACTTGGGAACGCTTGGAAAGGATACGAAAGCAATGGCTGGGGGAAATGTGTTTGTTGTCAAGCCACAACTTTTAGAATAACTTAGAAGTGCCTCACAGGGCCCTTTTCTTAATGGGCACCTGTTAAACTCCTGGCCGAGCCAAAGCCAGACTCAAATGCCCTCCTTCTGATCTGTAAGAGCAAGATCATCTCAGATAAAAATTAAGTAAGTAAACAGTCAAATCACCACATGGACATTCGTCTGCTGTCACAGTTAGGTTCACTGGGTGTGATGACCAATGATACAGGGGGACACAGTAATAATCATGGAGCATGGACTACGTTCAGCCTAAGCATTTTCACACCAGGATGAAGTTGCTAACAGCTTTGTTTTCGCTGGTAACTAAGCCTTGAGCTGGGAGCCGGAACACCAACATCACCATGCAAGAACCGTTCTTTCTTTATCGCCTTATATTTGAACTGGCATGCAAGGAATGCACTGTGTTCTGGGCTTCTCCCCTGCTCTCTGGTGTAGGATGAGGAGACAGCAGATTGCGGAGGCGTGTCCTGCTGGCGGCAGGCTGACTTCTCTGCGCTGTCTGTCCAGGGGTGAGAGTTCCAGTGGAAGGCTGTGTGTCCTTGGGCTGTCCTGCCTCATGTCCCTTTACCATGTGAAGCCTCCCAGAGGTGTCCTTGGGAAGAAGCGATAGCAGTGGGAACCCGGCCCATGAGGCACATGGGGTACGGTTTATCAGCACTCATGTTCTGAAATGTTGTGGATAAACCCTGTGACATCCCCGAGCCCCCTGGCAGATGCTCCTTTCAAAAGAGAATGCGCCCAGCAGCAGTTATCTCCAGATACGGCTCAGCAGCTCCTGGTGACCCTGAAAGGGGAGGAGAGCCTGTGGAAGAACCTTAAAAGATTAGATTTGCTTTTAAAAAATTAAGTAATATCCATATTTATACATATATTTAAATTCAAGTGCTATATCAGTTCTTGTGATGGCAGACAATGATTCTTTATTGCGTCTCTCCAAAGATGTCATTTCCCTTAGGCTTTTTGGCCAGTAATTATATTTTTGTAGTATTAAATAATTCACAGAGGTTATTGAAGTGGTTTTAAAAAAAACCAATAGTGATTGTGGAGAACTCTGTCGAAAGGAAGCATATTAGAGATGCTCAGAGGATACCTAAAAACACACAGGGCCAGGGGACATCAGAAGTCAACACACATCTGGGCTTGATGGCTTGTCTGTAATCTCAGCATTCAGGAGGCGGAGGCCAGAAGATCATGAGTTTGAGGCCAACCTGGGCTACATATGGAAAGTCCCATCTAGAAAAACAAAACAAAGAAATAAGAAACAAAGATGAAAACGTGTCACCTACAAGGGTTTTCTTAACTCTGCAGGTGTTTGCAGGGACTGGAACAGCAAACAGCAGACTTTGTGAAGCAGAATCTAGATCCCACACCCTGCCCTGACATTGCTCTCTGAGAGGCAAGTGTCAAATTTCCCTACAGTCTGGTTTCTGAGCCTTTGTCTAGTGTCATGTCTGCTTTAACTTTTGCTATATTTTAGTCTCATGGTATCAAGGCACACAGTTGTTGTTCAGGGCTTGTCAGGGTTTGACTCCACATTTCCTCTGCACATAGGATGCACTTGGACCTGTGTGAGACCTGAACTGATCTACACAGAGCAGAACACCTGAGGGGAGACAGAACCCGGGCTCTGCTGCTTCCTAACTGTCCTGGAGAGGGACTCAAGAAGTGTGAACCTCAGTGTCCTGCCTCTCCCCAAGAACTGGGAAGTCAGCTAGAGTGCACAGCAGAGTTCTTGTGTTCTTTAATTGGTTTACCATTTAGTTTAGCCACAAAGGCAGGAACAAGGCAGGTCCCACAAGGGTGGCCATGGGGGGCACTGAAACACCTTATCAAACACATGGGGTGAAGGGAGTACTTGGGAGGGACTTTTGAAGCGCCATGAATTACGTGCTGCTTTCAGGACACTCGGGGCTAGAGAGGGAGAGTTGGGCTACCTCTGTCCACCTCTGCCCACCAGCTCACCTCGTTGCGGCTTATTTCACAAAGAACCAGATGAAGCCCAGGAGGCAGACCATCGCTGGCTGATCCACGGCGACCCGCAGGGCCGCGCCCCTTTCCAGCCAGAACTCGCAGCGCTTGGTGGAGCAGATCTCTTTGATTAGCCGCCACAGGACTCGCTGGTGGAGCTTGCTCTCCAGCTTCTCCAGGGAGAACTCAGCCTGGTTGGCCGCCTGGGTGGCGTTGATGCAGCTGGCCACTAGCATCTCCTTGGTCACGTTGGCATCAGAGCAGCCTTCATAGTAGATCCCATCCGGGAACTGCCAGTAGTTGGCCTCGTAGTACCTGTTGCCCTCCGCTCCGAGGTCGATGTTCAGCTTCCGGCCTTGCTTGATGAAGGTTCCTGGGCGGTTCTCGGCCACCCGGGCCTCAGTGATCTGGCCGCTGCTAGGGAGGGCCTTCCGGTTCCACTTGAACCTGTGCTTTATGCCCCTCCCCTTGGCCATGGAGAGGTGGCTAGCAAGCAGCATGCAGAGGACGGCCAACCCCCACGTGACCAGACGGCTCTTCATGGTGCGAGAATCTACAAGGGAAAGGCTGAGCTGTCACCTTCTCCCCAGGGACAGATTTTAAACGATCCTCAGAGCATGATGATGACCCACACAGAGGCTGCCCAAGGCCAACCCAATACGGGCCTTCTTTGTTCTGGCCAGGGATTACTCCGCTTGGTCTGACCTCGGCTGTCTGGGGTGGATGAGAAGCTGCACCCTGCGATTATAAAGCTGCTGACTGTGCACAGGCAAACAGAGGCACAGTGGAGACAGTCCATTGTGTTTCCCAGTCAATGAGTTCTGGGAGTAAGAGCTGGAATCAAAGGGCCTGATCTAGGCTGCATCTTCAGTCTTCCTTGCTTTCTATTGCCCTGAGCTGGCACTGTTCCCGACACATGTCTACTCTGTGAAACTGGCTGCTGATTCTAAAGAGGCCAGTGAGAGGAGGAGGCCACGCTGGAGGGGAAAAGGAGGGTGGACATGCAGCCAGCAGTCCCAGCCTCCAGCCTCACCCTCATGTTCCCAGTCTCACCCAGGGGACAGTGTGCCCTCCGCTCATCCTAATAGCTTTTAATCACACGCTTATTAAATGTCAGCTACTACATCAAGCCCTTCTGTGGTTTGGTCTAATTCTCACAAGGGGAAAGTCCTTTCGTCCTATTTTTATAAGGGCTGTTCTGCGGTTCAGAGACGCCGAGCAATTTGCCCAAAGCTGCACTGCGGTGAGTGGCCAGCTCCAAGTCTGTGTCGATTCCGAGGACACACACCACTAACTGTGTCCTACTGCTTGGGAACTCAGGGCCAGGCGCTGCTAATGGTTTGTGTTTCTGGGGGCAGTGATGGCTCCTAAAGCAACAGAAACCAGGGCTGTTGAGGGACTTCACGAGACATCAGAGCCGTGGTTCTCAACCTGTGGGTTGCAGCTCTTTCCTGGGGTGGCATATCAGATATTCTGCACATCAGAGATTTAATTACAATTCATAACAGTAGCAGAATCACAGTTATGGAGTAGCAATGACATACTGTTAGGGGGGGTCACCACAACATGAACTGCGGTAAAGGGCCACAGCAGTAGGAATGTGCGCTGCTGCTTTAGAGGAGAGGGATGCTGGGAGTTCAGCATAGCAGCGCAGGCGTATAGATGACGCAGCGAGGGGCTTCGAGCAAGCCCTGGGAGACTGTCAAGGTCACCGCCCCTGGGTGTCCGAAGAGCTGCTGACCTCGGGCGATCTCCCCACTCCCCATCGTCACCAGTTCTAGCTCCTGGAGCTATGGTGGCCACTGTGGACATCTACCCTGACGGCCAGCATCAGAGAGCTCTAGCGCCAGGGCCTTTGTCTGTGTTCGCCAGGACACAGATCCCAACAGGGCTGTCACCTACATGAAGGCTCACTATGGGTCCCTGGAGTGCCGGAGCCGGCAATGCCTCCACGACTCACTGCGGCACCCCAGGCAGGCCCCATGTTCCTGCTAGACTGTTTGCCTCTGGGTGACACTGGTACTCATCTAAAAACAGAAGAAGACCCACGCCCACCCCAGCCTAAGAGCACACCCTGTCACCTGTGAAGGATGCAAGGGGCCTCACTGCCCCATCCTTCTGGGGACTGCCTGTCTCAGCCATAGGGTGGCTAAAGCATCAAGTCTCCCCCACCAATCACAGTGAACTCAAACCACACTTTTCCCAAAGAAGTCCATATATATATATGCACAACTTCCTTGAGACAGGCCTTAGTTTTCACAGACAAGAGCTTAAAAGCAGAAATGAAATTCCAGCCTGTTAGCCTTGAAGTGGCATTTCCCAGTACACTGGAGTATAGGAATGCAGAGGCAGCTGGGAATGAGGTGCTCATAGTCCCTGCCTGGGACCGGACACAGCAGGAAGGAAAGTCACAAGCCACCGCTGGGTCTGGGAAACCCCCGCCACATACCTTGTAGTCTGCTTCTGTGGCCTCTGGAGCCTGGAGCCAGCACTTCTCAGGAACACCTTCCCCAGGCCACCACTCGGCTATATAGCCGCGGGGGAGGGGGCCTCACTACCTCCCTCCAAATAGGGCAGCCCTTCCCTCCTGGGCAGGACCAATCAAGGGCTCCCGGGTCACTCCTCCACCCTAGAAGGTCGGAGCTTCTCCTTATTCTTCACTGGTGAAACCACATGAAGACCTTGAAGTTAAGAAAGACCTGAGAATAATATTCAGAACTACAGCTTGGGTAGCGTTCAGTGCCCAAAGCCAAGGGGGCTTAAGGAAGCCTTGATGGACTCATCTGTTGTTCTGTCCGTTAAGGCCAGCCTCCAGCTGCAAAGGAGCCTCCATTAAGAAATTAAGAAGGACTGGCATTCACCTGGACCCCCAGGCCCAGTAGTTGGAACCCACAAAGGTGGAAGAGTCGCTCAGTTTCTCCTGGGTAGGTGGGAAAGCAGGGCTAATGAGTGAGTGGAGAGACATACTTGTGGGGTTCCCAGAAGTTTGGGCTGTTTGGGGTCCCTAGGGGTACATGAGGGTCAAGGTTAAGCGTGTAAGAGTCGGGGAAGTAGAGCCAGAATGAGCAGAAACCAATTACTCTCAGACGATGGCCTGCCCCCCTGCAGAGGCTCTGGTGCAGTGGGGAGGAGAGCCAGAACCTTGCCGCCACCCCATGGCTGCAGGCTCGTCGCTGCGGGTGCCTGTCCCAAGGCCTTAACCACAGGGGCATTCTGGAGTGCTCCTGTTAGGATCATTACTAGAAAGGAAAAGGAAAAGTGAGTCCTGGAGGCAAGGTCTAGGTAAGACTGCCTGTAAACGTAATGCAGCCTTTGTCTTCAATACGATCCACGGCGAACTAAATTAAGCGGCCTTTCCCGGAATGGTCAGTAGATGGCGCGAGAAGACTTTAGAAAGATTTTCAACCTCGCGCTCAAACTAGCCGCCCCAGCAGAGCTGCTGGGATGGAGGACTTCTTCTGGCTGCGCCCCCGCCTCACCGCCGCCTTTTTCTCTTTCTGTTTGTTTGACTTTAAAAGTTGATTCACTTCCTAGTTTAAAAAGTTTACATTTCTTTGTAGACTTACAGACTCTCTGTGCATGTGAACACACATGACATAAACACTGGCATTGTGGTCCTTGTGTGGATTACTGGCAAAATGCAGAGAAGCAAAACAAAACAAAACTTCTAATATTTTACCACCCAAAGACAATTATCCGTGGAATTTTGTTGGTTATGTACATGCTTAAGGACATAAGTAGGGTTTGCTCTTCCAGTCTAGAATCTCTGCACTAGTAGGGGTCACAAGCTCAGACAGGCCCAAGGCCACTTAGCCTGACCACAGTGCATTCTGGGGCCTCACCCCTCCATACTGCACCTCTGTACTGCCTCTGCTGCTGCCCACCTCCCTAGGTTTTCTAGTCCTTTTCTGAGTAGGAGAGGCATCGTCAAATCTGAAGAGACTGCAGATTCCCCTGATAATGAACAAAAGGCACTAAAAAAACGGAGGACAGACCATTTGGAGAAGAAGGGGGAATTCTGGAAGCTGCCAATAAGACAGGAAAAGTGTGAACCAGATGTGGGGTCTGCACAGCTGGCTCTGCCTCACACATGGCTCTCAGCTCTGCCTCACACATGGCCTCCAGCCCTATGGCCTCCAGCCCTAAAGGCCAGGGAAACAAGGGAGGAAGAGGGAGGCATCTTTCTAGGAGAGAGAGACCAGAGCTGATGGCATTATCTCCACACTCTGACAGTGACGAGAAAGCTGGCAGGGTGTAACGGACCAGCCCTGGGATGTGCGTTCCGGGCCTCCTAGGGGTTTGGCACATATATTATGAATGTACAAATATCAGAAATTTAAGTGTGTTGAAAGAAGTGACAGGGTAAAGGGGGAACTCCAGCAGGCACACATGGGCCTTTATTTGATAAATTCTTCAATTTTATTAGCTCTTGGATTTGTTAGGAACACTTAAAATTATACACCATTACCATCAAGACGCATTCTCCAATGTGAAATAAACTCTGCCTCAAATGGTTTCTGTGCGAGAAGATCGCATTTGTGCCAAGGAGGAGAACAGAATGGGTTACACAAGCTTTGTCACTATCGCAGCCAGGAAGGAAGGAGGAGAAAAGGAAGGAGGGAAGAAGGTAGGAAAGAAAGAAAAGAAGAAGGTAGGAAAGAAAGAAAAGAAGTAAGAAAGGAGGAAGAAAGAAAGGAAGGAAAGGAAGAAAGGAAGGAAGAAAGGAAAAAATAAAGGAAATGTTCTTGCCTTCAAGATGAGGTGGGACTTTAAAAAATCATGAAGGAAGACTTTCACGAGTGAAACTAGTGCCCTTGAAGCAGAGGCCGAGGAAATTGCTGACTGTTCCTACCATAAGGAGACACACAAAAGCTGGCTGCCTCAGAAGGAGGGAGCAGGCACTAACCTGGCACCTCCATCTGGAACGTCTGTGTTGTGGTTAATTTTGCTTGTCACATTGATTGGATAGAGAAACGCTGAAGGGATTGGCGAAGTCACCTTGCTGGGTGTCTGTGAGAGTAGTTCCCAGGCTGGTCAGATGGGCTCTGACCCACTCACATCATAGTGGAAGGAGGAATGATACAAGGTGGAGCCTGGTTGGACCAGGAGTGAAGAACTTCACCTCGTCCTGGCCTCTTCCTACCTGGCCCTCTTCTCCCTTCCTGTCTGCAGCGAGGTGAAGACTTCTGTGTCTGAGAACAGAGCTGTGGTATAGTAAGTTCCTCCAAGCAGAAGCTTTCCTTCCCAGTAAGAGAGAGAGAGCACTGGGGCCACCAGCTCTGAGGGTGCCGGGAACTCCAGAGATGCAGCCTCTCCTGCTTCTGGATGGCTTCATGGTGCTGCGGCTTCCTTTCAGCCAGTCGTGCTCGCTCCTCACCCAGATCCCTGTAAGCAGCCTCTGGGATGCTGAGCTAGACTCCAGAGGGGTTGTTTCTTCATCTATCATCATCAGTCCTTGAGATGAGTGCGAAGATGTGTAACCAGGGCTGGGCCCTCAGGACGGCATCCTTGGGGAAGGCCAAGGATACAGAGTGTGATACAGAGTACTGTGCTTCCTTGATGAGCCGCCATGTGGAGATGGGGATGTCTTTGAACCTCTGGTGAACTAGAGAAATATCGTAATCCCTATAGTATCACATATGGGACTGAAAGCAGGCTGTGCTAGCAGTTGCATGGCTTGTGTTGTGGGTGATGAGACAGGTAAGTAAGTCTGCGCTGTTTTCCCAGAAAGAACTGTCTGTGTGAGTCACGGCAGCCTCGGGAGGGTGGGAGCGGGGGTTGCAATGGGAAAAGATGTGTGGATACAACCTACACATTCACCTCTAATTTGTCAAGGAAAGTAGAAGAAGGAGGACATGGAGGTTCTGCCCTGCTGTTTCTTACAGCCAGCAGGGTGCAACAGCAAGAGAATGCAAATTAGATCGATGCTAAAGAGCCCTTCCCGGGATCCAAAAACTTGGAGCCTATGAGAAGAGTTGGATAACAAGGAGGAGAAGAGAGAGGTGAAGATGGCAATGGATTCCTTCTAGAACTGACCTTTCATATAAAGGAAGGGAAAAATCCATGATCCATAATGACCCAGTACAGAACACTGTGCAATCAGGGAATGCTCAGAGTCTGAAGTGCCTGGACTGGAAGGACTTTTATCTGTCTATCTATCTATCTATCTATCTATCTATCTATCTATCTATCTATCTATCTATCATTTATTATTTATTTATTTAGTATAATTTAGATACATATATTTTATTTATATTTGCATCTACATTATTGAAAAATAATTTCTCTAAAGCATAGTCCCATGTACTATGTGTTATGGATTGTTACTTTCTATTAATTATTATTATTGCTTTTATATGGAATCTCACTGTGTAGCCCATGATGTCCTGAACTTTTCTTTTTAAAATTTTTTTCTTTTTTCTCTTTTTTATTTATTACAATTTATTCACTTTGTATCCCAGCTGTAGCCCCCTTCCTCATCCCCTCCCAATCCTACCCTTCCTCCCTCTTCTCCTCCCATGCCCCTCTCCTAGTCCACTGATAGGGGAGGTCCTCCTCCCCTTCCATCTGATCCTAACCTATCAGGTCTCATCAGGACTGGCTGCAGTGTCTTCTTCTGTGGTCTGGTAAGGCTGCCCCCCATCCCAGAGGGAGGTGATCAAAGAGCCAGCCACTGAATTCATGTCAGAGACAGCCCCTGTTACCCTTACTAGGGAACCCATTCGAAGACTGAGCTGCCATGGGCTACATCTGTGCAAGGGTTCTAGATTATCTCCATGCATGGTCTTTGGTTGGAGTATCAGTCTCAGAAAAGACCCCTGGGCCCAGATTTTTTGGTTCTGTTTCTCTCCTTGTGGAGCTTCTGTCCCCTCCAGGTCTTTCCTCTTCCCCTTCTTTCATAAGATTCCCTGTACTCTGCCCAAAGTTGGCTATGAGTTTCAGCATCTGTTTTAATACCCTGCTGGGCAGAGTCTTTTAGAGTCCTTCTGTGGTAGGCTCCTGTCTTATTTCTTGTTTGCACCCTCTTCCGAAGTCCATCTCATTTGTCTTTCTTTTTTTAAATTTTTTTATTTTTATTAATTACACTTAATTCAATTTGTATCCCAGCTGTAGCCCTCTCCCCCATTCCCTCCCAATCCCACCTTCTCTCCCTCTTTTTCTCCCCTGCTTCTCCCCCAGTCCAATGATGGAGGAGGTCCTCCTCCCCTTCCATCTGACCCTAGCCTATCAGGTCTCATCAGGACTGTCTGCATTGTCTTTCTCTGTGGTCTGGTAAGGCTGCTCCCCCCTCAGGTGGAGGTGTTCAAAGAGCCAACCCATGAGTTCATGTCAGAGACAGTCCCTGTTCCTATTACTGGGGAACCCTCTTGGATACTGCCATGGGCTACTTCTGTGCAGGGGTTCTAGGTTATCTCCTTGCATGGTCCTTGTTTGGAGTATCAGAAAAGACCCCCGGGCCCAGATTTTGGTTCTGTTGCTCTCTTTGTGGAGCTCCTGTTCCCTCCAGGTCTTTCTATCTTTCTCTTCTTTCATAAAATTCTCTGCACTCTGCCCAAAGTTTGGCCATGAGTCTCAGCATACCTTTTGATTCCCTGCAGGGTAGAATCTTTCAGAGGCCCTCTCTGGTAGTCTCCTGTCCTATTCCCTGTTTTCTCCCTCTTCCACTGTCCATCCCATTTGCCTTTCTGAAGGAAGATTGAGCATCTTATCCAGGGTCCTCCTGCTTGATTAGCTTCCTTAGGTGTACAGATTTTAGTATGATTATCCTATATTATATGTCTAATATCCACTTATAAGTGAGTATATACCATGTGTGTCTTTCTGCTTCTGGGATACCTCCCTCAGTATGATCTTTTCTAGATCCCACTATTTGCCTGCAAATTTCATGATTTCTTTGTTTTTTAATTGCTGAGTAGTAGTAGTGCATTGTGTAAATGTGCCACAATTTCTGAATCCATTCCTCAACTGAGGGACATCTGGGTTGTTTCCAGATTCTGGCTATTACAAATAAAGCTGCTATAAACATGGTTGATGTCAAGCTGTACAGTAATAAAAACATGGTACTGGCATAGAAACAGAATGGCAGATCAATGGAATTGAATAGAAGACCCAGAAATAAACCCACACACTTATGGACACCTGATTTTTGACAAAGATGCCAAAAACCATACAATGGAAAAATAATAGCATCTTCGACAAATGGTGCTGGTCTAACTGGATGTCTACATGTAGAAAAATGCAAATAGATCCATACTTATCACCCTGCACAAAGTAAAGTCCAAGTGGATAAAAGACCTCAATATAAAACCAGACACACTAAATCGGTTAGAAGAAAAAGTGGGGAAGAGCCTTGATCTCATTGGCACAGGAGACAACTTCCTGAACAGAACACCAACAGCACAGGCTCTAACAATCAATAAATGGGACCTCATGAAACTGAAAAGCTTCTGTAAAGCAAAGGACACTGTCTTTAGAACAAAATGACAGCCCCGTGGTGGAGGAAGGAAGAGTGTGGTGAGTCTGGAAAGATTTAGAACAGCAAGTAAAAAGGATTTGTTAACTGAGCTCAAGAGGGGATGAGAGGAACAAAACAGAAATGGGGCCTGTCAGGGTCACACAAAGGCAGATGTGGCAAGATTTGTGTCAAGCTAGAGTTTTTAGGGAGAAAGTTAGCAGAGTCCAGTGCTGTGCTGGCAGCATCTGGAAGGCTCTAGATCCTGAGAACCAGTTTGCAGAATGCATAAATACTACAACAGTGCAGATGAAAAAGCTTGGCTGGGGGTGGGTGGCTATCTCCCCTCTGACTGTGCACTGTATGTTTCTCCTGTTTGCTTAGTTCAAGCCTTTTCGACAGCCATGTAGCCGCTAGAAAGACAAAGGCTATGGTGCTGGCCTGCAGCACGTCTGAACTGGATCCAAACTCTAGGGGTGGGCATGGAAACCTTGGGTCTGAGCCGGGCTGAGCTGGGCTGAGACCGTCAGTGAGAAGATAGACAGCAGTACGGCTGGATCACAGAAAAAGAAGTTGGGTGGCTCACGAAAGGCAGCTGATAGAGAGCTGGAAAGGCTAGAGGCGTCTATCCACCATGCTGTACATGCCATTGCGCTTTAGACAAAGCAACTGACAGACCCGAGGAGATCTTCTCATGCTGTATTGGACCTTGCTAGCATCTCCTTCTTAGCATCCCCTTAGCTGCCCCATATTATTAGAATAGATGATGGTGGGTCTTCAGAGATCTTGTCCATCTTCTATAAGAAGACTGCATTGTATAATGCTATTATGTCTTATAGATTTCTTTCTCTCTTTCCTTTACTTTTTATTTTTTTTAAGATAAGTTTCATGTAGCTTTAGCTAGCTTGAAACTAACTATGTAGACCAAGCTGGGCTGCTTGCTGAGAGCTGATATTAAAGGCATGCTACCATGATTATAGATTTTTCAAGAGCATCTGGAAGAACAGTTAAAAGAAAAAGGGAAGAAGAAGTTGAGAGTTTAAATGAAGACATTGTGTGAGTGGGGAAAGGATATTCCTATGAGCTGTTGGCCAGGGAGCCAAGAGCTGTTGCCAGCTGCAGTGGCAGTAGCTTTTATAATTTATGAGACCTCCATATCCTAATCAACAACAGATGCTCACCAGCATGTCAGGACATTCCACACTGTAAGGCCCAGTCCACACGAAGGGTCATCCACACCCCTGTAGGTAACCTGGCTACCTACAGTCCTCTAACAACCTCAGCAAATTCACTGGTTCACTAAGTTAGACATGGGTGGAACACTTTCTTTAGCCTGTCATTGGTGGCCTATTTGGGATAAATAGCTATCTGCGCACATCTCCTTAGAAAAAGTCACATAACAGGGGCCAATAAGTCATAGACAGAATTCTCTCAAACTGTGAGCAAAATAAATAACCCTCCCTTACCTGTGTCGGGTGCATGGTCACAGCGACAGTGAAGTGACTGACACCCTCCCACCCACATCCTGGGAGAAATAAAGCTGTGTTGTTAATAAACAGGCAGGCTCTGGTGTGTCTTGGAAGCATTGTGATATTCAAGGAGGAGCATCAAAGGCCGCTACTCACCTCATGTGGGCAGGGACAGGTGCTCATGAGGCAGACTTTGCTTCCAGAGAAAACAGAAGAGACTTAGAGAGCAGGACTAGGGTGAGGATTTAAAGTGTGTTAAGGTTGTCCAGAAATGAGTGGACCGAGAAAGGGCGGAGAGGCCCGGCTGAAGGTTGGAAGAGTGGAGAAGGGGCAGACAATGCCACGCTCCTCCATCAGTTTGAGGTTCATTGTTCTATGTATCTCATTGTCTCTGATAATTTTGAAAGCACAAGGAGCAAGAATTTCAGAGTCTCTTTACTCAGACCTCCAGAGTAATGGCTGACAACTTGGTTTGCAGTTTCTGGTGAATGAAAATGAGGTCATGACCGCTCCTACGTATGACTGAAGAGAAGGTTTTTACTGTAGACACAAGGGAGAGAACAGCATCTGGAAGACTGAATATGACCTGCACAATAGACTGGGCCATGAGTGTGTGAGGAGGGGAGGGAAGTGAGAAAGGAAGAAAAGAGAGAGGGAGTCAAGCGAGGGGACCAGGAGAGGGAGGAGAACCAAGAGAACAAGAACAAAGAGGTCAAGAGAACACATGGCCAAAATGGCTGGGTTTATGGGAAAGAGAAGCTAGGGGGGAGGGAGCAAAGCTCAGGGGCTGGAGAGGTTTAGAGTGGCAGACGGTGGGGGTGAGAAGTGAGCTACAGAGGAGCCGGGACTCTGTAGCAGGCACCTTAGATGCTCAGAGAATCTGCGAGCCAGTGTATGCTTTAATATGCTGATAGGCACCTCAGTTTGCCATTTGGATTCTTTGGATCGTAACATGTGTCACCCCTAAACCAGCAGGAAAGTGTTCAAAAGGACATTCTTGAGGATGAGATTACTCGGAACAGACAAGTGGAGGCAGCTCTTGTTCAAAACAGTGCACTGTCATAATCCTGGGTGGCCTTTTCCCTCAGGGAGGGCCTCAGGTGGAGGGCGTGAGCTCCAGCCACGGCTGTTATCACGTTAGAGGAGAGCATCTGCCTTCGCTCCCTCACAGGAAGGACCCTCTGCCCTAGACAACGCTGTGCCTTCTGAGCATCTTTGGGGTAGGTCACACTTGATAACGGCAATTGGTACCCACATTCAGTCGTGAGGTGCTACGGGTTCCGTTGTCATGGCTGCTACAACGAAGGCTTATCACATGCTGCTGGGAATTTACATGTGGAAGGACAGAGTTTCATATGCACTCTTTCCCTGAAATAGTATAAAGCATTGTAAATGAGCAATGGCTGCTTTGAATGCACAGGCATGTGTTAGCATGTTAATTAGTGGCCTACCAAAAGCACTAATAAAGTGTTTAGGACTGTAGAGGCAACTGGCAAAGAACTGAGGTGTTGGTGCCAAAGACTGGCTCTGTGATAACTCTTGGTCTCAAATCAAAGCTTTCTGTGCAGGTTTGCTTTGGCAGAGGAAGCAATTGTCAAGCTGCAGAATCAGACAGCAAAATAAATGCCAAGGAAGTCACTTCTTGGGTCTAACTTTTTGGGACTAATTTCTTGGAAATAGATCTGACAAGAAATAGGAATTGGGGACTCAACATTTCAAGTACTCTTACTAAACTGTAACATGCACAAATACAAAATTCAGTAATGTTTTTTTTAACAAACTCTATACCTCTATTTATGTTAGTAATAGATTATTTCCAACACTCAGGTCCTTGGTGGTACCCAGTATCAAGCTAGACTCCCCTGTCTTTTGCATTGAATATAGATAAAATCAGTGACAGTCTCTCTTTTATTGCTAGCTTCTTTTGTTCAACAACATGTGTATGAGATTCACCAATATCATCATCTTAAAGACCTAATCTTTGGATTCTTCTTGCTGGTATTTGGGTATATAAACAAGACCACAATCTACTTGTCTGTTTATCTTTTGTAAATGAATCTATTACTACGAAAATTCTTGTGTAGGTTTTGTGGTAAGCATAGTTTCCATTTCTGTTGGGAAATACTCAGGAATGGAATTCTGGCCATTGGTGAGAGGCATCTGGTGTGCCCGGTGGTGACACCACTTCCAACGTGGATGTCCTCAATTTAAAGGATTGGCTAAACCCTCATTGCTCGTCAACTGCCGCACGAAAAGATGCCAGATTTTTGCATCTGGATGTGAACCAATAATCAGTGGAAGTGACAAGCAGGTATGAGAGTACATATAGGGGAGGAGGGCCAGGCATAAAAGGAAGTCAACGCAGGAAAGGCCAAGTCATACAGACACAACTCAGGCACCATGACTTACCTTAAGAAATCCAGCAAGGCCCAGAGGAGAGGGAGCAGGTGGTGGTGAGTGAGGAGGAATACAGTGTGGGCTTCTGGGAAGCTGAGCCCCACGCAAAGCCTCATTTTGCAATTCCTGACATCACATAGCCCAGGCTGGCTAAACATCTTAGAGAGTGACAAGGGCGTGACCTCACTCACCTGCATAATTTCCTTGTGAGGCAGAGAAGCAACATCTGGACAGAATGGCAAGTTAGGAAGGAAAACACCAAGTTTCTACCAGGTGGAAGAGCTCTATGAGGAGCCACTTAGAATGAGCAGAGAACAGAGTTGTGGACTTTTCTGGTGCATGAAGCAGCCTCCACAGCCTCAGAGCAGGCCCCGTTCATTCCTTCGTGATCCAGAGCTCATTCTTCAAAAGTCTTAGCTTGATTCTCAATTAACCTTTGGTCTGTGCACATTTAAGAACCTTGTCCTATCTCTATTTTTTTTATTTTTCACAACCTTCCACTTTCAGTTGGGAGCCCTCAAAGGAGTTTAGTAATCAGTTGTGTAGAGAAAGGGTCTTCCAGCTGGACTGTGAGGAAAGACCAGTGTGTGTGCTCTTCCCTTTCACTGAGTTCTCTGGTCTGAGTCTACAGTCTTCCAGGTGGTTTTCCCTCTACACTGAAGTCGGGCCCCTGGGAAGCTAAGCTTTATTATGAAGCTGAATGGCTGTCTGCTGCATGTAAGGACACATCCTTTGCCTGAGTGGTGTTGGTAAACGGTGTGGTGATAAGCCCACAGGGTGGGCTTTGCATCAGGGAGAAAGAGGACCTTGTCAGCTTTCCACAACTCCCGCTGAATTACAGTCAACACCGCCTGCTTCACGTTAACTCATAATTAGTCTAGCTTTATGCCAGGACTGTTGCCACATTATCTGTGTGGGAGGAACATTACTTGGCTTAGAGTTTTTGCATCTTCACAGACATCAGCCAAACGAAACAAATTTGGTTGAATATGAAACTTTCCCCTTGGGGCCAGACATAGTGGTGCTGTGGCTGAGCTATGTACAGAATGGAAACATTTCTGTTTGTTCTGTAGTGGGCACTAGCCCTGCATTGGCACTCATGACAATCCTAAAGTGGGTGCTGAGCAGTGCCTGCCATCTGTGCAAGGGCACAGAGTATACCAGATAACACTATCTTCAGGAGAGAGCTGGGGGAAAAGCCAGAAAGCCTGCCCAGTCCTGAGGATGCCACAGGACTTGTACAGAACACCAGGCACACTAACTAGCATTCTTAAAAAAGATGGTGTCTGTGTCCTCACAAAATGGATAGGTTGAGACTCCAACCTCTAGTACCTCAGCATGTGATTGTATTTGGAAATCAGGTTCATAAGGAGAGGTTGACTGAGTAAGATGAGGTCATATGTGTGAGTCATAATCCAAACACAGTCAAAGTCCTTATAAAGAGAGTGACTATGACACAGACACGCACATGAGGAAGCCCTCAACAGGGAGGTGACCTCTGTGCCGGATTCCTAAGGACCACTGTAAACCAATGACAATGCATTTCCATAGTATATTTCTGGGAGAAGTAATGGTGTGCCTTTGGGCAAGTGACGGATGAGTGTCTCTGGATGTCAGCTTTTTAAAATGGAGACCTCTGTGAGGACCTGATAAGGCCAGATGTGATAGTGGTAAGGCACAGAGACTAGACTGAGTCAGTGTTAAAGACAGCTCCCCCCCCCCAAAGGCCAGGACAGAGAGTGCTCTGAGAGGATTAGAATAATCTCTAACCTTCTTCCCTCTATAGGAGCAATATTTGTTCACTGTGAAAAATAGAGATCTGAGAAACAAGGCCTAGAGCATTACAACACATGGAAAAATGCACATATGTTATGTGTGTGTGTGCACGAGAGTCAGTATGTGGAACTGGCTTATGTAATAATGGAAGCTAAGACATCCCATGATCTGCTCTCTTTTAACTGAAGAGCTAGGAGAGCCAGGGTGTGTTCAAAGGCCCAAGAATCAACAGCAGTGATGTAGACCCCAGGCCTAGGGCCAAGGAGGTGGACGCCCGCAGCTGGAAGTTAGGAAGCCAAATGGGCAAATTCCTCCTCCCTGCACCCTTCTGCTTTAGTCAGGTCCTCAGGGGATTGACGGCTGCCCATACACAGTGGTGGGAACAGTCTCCAGACAGACTACTGAGCTAAATGCTAATTTTATGTGCAAACACTCCTGTAGACACTATCAGATTAATGTTTAATATGGGAATCCCTTTACACATAAAGTTAGCCATCACAATACATTTTTTGGAAATATGAAAAAGTACAAAAAGAAAGAAAAACCACCATCTTGTAGTAACCACCACTGATAATATTATTTCTGGTATGTTTTTCTGTGTATTTAATGTCTTTATTTTTATGATTTGGGGAATTTGTAAAAAGTAATGGTTTTATTGCAAAAGTTTGAGGTGTTTGCATGGCCGAGAGAAAGAGTGAAAAGCCTCACCCTGTGCCCACCACCCCTCTCCCTACCTTTCTGCATCCTGTTTAAGGATCTTGAGCGCACAGATGGGGACACTCGAGGCTCACACAGCTAAGCCTTCTCTGAATCCCCATGTCAGTCACAGCCACACTCTGGCTATCTACAAGACACGGAGCCAACTCTTCATGTGTTGTCATCCATCCAGGAAAGAAGACAAATAAGAGGTATGAGAGGCCTGGACTTTAGCCAGAGATTTCCACCATCCTTGGTACCTGGACATGGTTTTGGAAAAAGACAATGAGGCCAGGAGAGGCCTGCAGGGGACTCTTTAAGCACTCAGTGCACACCAAGGCTCAAACTTGGATCCTAGGACATTTTAGAGAAGCCAGTATCTCAGAAAAAGTGCAACCTGGGGCCATGTGGGACAGCAATGGACCTCCAAGGCCTAATTCCTTGCTCTATTGGGTTTCACAGTATCATGAAATGCTGGACCAGGAAGCAGCAGCAGGAAGAATCAGTCCCGGGCTCATGGGATGAGAGGCAGGATGTCTTTCTGCGGGACACTGGCTTTGAGGCAGTCACCCCCAGAATTCCCTGTTATAATTCTGAAAAGAAAATCACTATTTATCCTACATATACCCTTGAGCCCACAAAGCCCATATCCATCTTAGAGAAATCACATGGCTGCTAATGCCACCTTCCTTATTCCCTTGCAGGAACTAGCCTCGAGCGATTTAGGTACATGTGAGTTCAAGGCTTCCACCCTAATTAATTAACTCTCTCACGAATGGCAGACCTCAGGACTTGGGCTGGGCTCCGTGGCTTTCACACAGCAGGACTTACCCTCTGCCTTTCCATGCCTTTGGTCATCTGCCCTGTTCTCGTCTAAGAACATTCGGGACAGACCTCTGGTCCTGGCTTTGTGAGTATGTCAGAGCCGGGCAGTCTTCTGCTTCTTGACCGTCCAGCAGGGCGGGAGATTTCTCTGCATGATGTCTGCCCTGGCACCCTGTTACTACCTGGGAATTTGTTAGAAATGTACATTCCCGGGCCCCACCCATTTCTCAGGAATCAGAAACTCTCGGGGGTGGGGGGGAGGCATCATTTTGTGTAACACTTTCGCTCTCCAGGGCTTCCAGTGTGGGAACGTACAAGGAAGGCCTTACTTATGCCAGTGGTCCTTCGATCCAACACAGGGTCATCTAGGAACCTGTTGTAAGACCCAGGAGTCGGGACCTGCAGATTCATACGGACATTCAAGTTCAAGGAGTTCAAGGAGCTGTGTTCCAGTCAAGAGGCACCCTACAAAATCACTCGGGCCATGTGTGGCTTCCCTGGATGATGGAGATAGGACTCATAGGAAGACAAAGGATGGAACCAGGTTAGAGTAGACAAATTCCATTGTGGGGTTGAGTTCTGGGGAGCCAGGGAGGTCACCTGGCATAGGTAGAAATGATCCCAGAATGCTTGGGGCAGCTGGACAGGTCAGGCCACAGGCCTGGAAAAGCTGAGGTTCTGGATTGAGGTTCCTGCTAGAGTACAGAGCAGTGCAGACCTATCTCCCTCCAAAGGCAGGAGACACCGTGTGTGTGTGTGTGTGTGTGTGTGTGTGTGTGTGTGTGTGTGTGCACTGCAGATAAAGGCAGCACCTGGCAGTTCTCTAGAACACAGTTGGGGACAGACGGGGATAGATTGCCATATTTATTTAAGTTCCTTTTAAAAACCTCTGTGGCGTGTTCATGTTTGGGCGCCTGCGGAGGCTGGAGGTCTCGGTTTCGCTCTTCAGGAGCCATCCACTTTGAGTATTTTTGTGACGGGTTCTCTCACCGGCCTGCTTCTCCACGAGTAGGCTAGACTGGCCGGCCAGCAAGCGCTCCCCCCCCCAGCACTGGGGGGAACACCATCAAGCCTGGCTCTCTCATGTGGGTTCTGGGCACCGAATAGTCATCGAATGTTTGTGCAGCAAGCACTGAGCTGTCTCCCCAGCACTAGCTGCTTGGTATGTAAGAATTCTTTTTGCAGAACTTTCAGGGGTCAGAGTTGGTGAAAGGCAGGGCAGCCAGGTAGTGACCCCGGTCGCTTGCTCTGGCCTGGTCTTACGCCCAAGGTAGTAGGGTGACAGTGGTTGTGAGAACTTCCGTTAAGGACTGGTTCCGAGACACATCTTCAGGTCAGTTGTGCTGTTAAGAGTTTGTGTTGTTTTTAGTTTTGGGAACGATGCTGTCTCAAGGTCTTATCTATCATTTCCCATGCAAAATCAACCTTTTGATTACTCTTGATTACAGGAGACGGCATCAGCATCCTCTACGAGGAAGCGTGTGCTCTGTCCAAGGGGACAAGTGCACCGGTGTGCCGAGACCTGTTCTGGTCAAAGCTGCTTCCTGCCCTGCTGACCCATCTAGCAGCACTGAAACTTGCCCACCAGCCGTTCCCACCCCCCGCCTTGTGTGTACTCCTTCCTGACTCAGGAAGAGGCCCCCAGTCCTTGTCTCCAGGCTTCTCCCTGAGCTTGCTCCTGTGGCCTGTGAAGGTCGGGACTGCCTGAGGGATTCCCCCCAGCAGGGTTGGGCGATCCCCACACAGGCCTGCAGGTGGCGCCACACTTGTGGGAGGGAACCGCGTGGTTTCCACGCCTTTCTTTACACATGACAGCTGCTCAGGAGAGTTTCTACCAGGTGAGCGATCTCACATGGCCGCACTGGTGCCTTCCCTTACAGTGGACAGCTGTGAAATGCAAGCGTGGCCTTTTGGGCCAAAAGGCTGAACCTGAAATTGCAGAACCTGAGCTACGGGCATTTAAAAATGGGCACTTTGGAGCTTAAGTTTCATTTTAATCAAGAAAAATCTATTTCCAAGATGTGTGTCCTAACTTAATCCCAGCATTTAGGAGGCGGAGGCAAGTGGAGCTCTGTGAGTTCGAGACCAGTCTGTTGGACACAGTGAGTTCCAGGACAGCTAGGAATATGTAGATATCCTGGGCCAGAGAACATGTAGTCTAAGCCAGGCATGGGAGTTCCCCTTACTAAACCCAACACTTGGGAGACTGGGGTAGGATGACCGATGCCCGTTCAAGCCCAGTCTGGATTACCTGCTGAGTTCCGGACCAGTCTAGGCTGTTCAGTGAGAAAACTCAACATGATCTCAAAAAAAATCTATACTTTTAGGATTGAGGTATAGATCAGTATGTATGAGGCCCTGGGCTCAGTCACCACATCATGGTCCAAACAATGGGGAGGGAGAAGAGAGCACATGAATCTGAATTCAGAACAGAACCCTGCCCCCTGGGACTGAAGCCGTGGCTCAGTGGTTAAGACTCCTGCCTGTTCTTGCGGAGGACCTGGGTTCGAGTCCCAGTAAGCCTTACAGTGGCTCACAAACTTTTGTTATCTTCAGCTCCAGGGTGTCTGGGCCCCTTTTGACTTCCGAGGGCAATGCGTGTGGTGCAGACATACATGTAGGCAAAAACACTGATTCACATTTAAAAAAAGAAAAAACCTTTTCTAGAGCATGAGCCCTATTCCCCGACAGCCCCTTCCATCCCTCCCCCAACAAGGAGTGCCTTTGTGGCTCAGCAGGGCTAAGTAGATACTTATGAAAAGGCACTGGAAATAAACTAGTCAGTGACCAACGAAGGCCCACCAGGGACAGGTATGTGAAATTAGCCACTATCTGGCTTAGATGAGCCCCACGCCACCCTGGCAGCAAACTCAGGGCCAGGAGCACTGACAGACAGAAACCTCCCAGGGGTGTTCATCACAGCTCCTATTTAATGTCGGTCAGATAGCAAACATTATAAACTCTTTATATGACAAAACAGGTACATGCGAAGTTACAAATATAGAAAACGTGAAGTACATGCAGATCTCAACGACCAGCTCGGGGTCCACTTTGGGTTCATACGTGGAACTTAGTGCATGTTGAAAGCCTGAGGGTCACACAGTAAGCATTTAGTACCAGAAGGAATGGCCAGTGCACCACACACTCGAGAGGCGACAAAAAGAGGGTGTCCACTTGAAGTCATACTTCCTATGTTCTACACCGCTCACCCCAGTGCAGGCGGACGCTACTGCTGAGTCTGTACGTCTGCTCAGGGAAATATGAAACGATTTAAGGACAAAGTTTGTCTTACTTAATGCTAACAGATTTTCTTCCCCACTTTGGAATGGAGCCTATTTCTCTCATCTGCAACCTAAGAGCACTTTTAGATTGTCTCTTTGTTGTTGGGTTCAAATACAAGTACAGAAAATAAGGGCATGACCTAATTCTAGCTTTTGACAATTATGAGACGGAAATGAAGAGATTAAAAGAAATTAGTGTCTTGCCTTTGCACCCTAACCATCTCTCCCTTCACAGGAGTGCTGCCTCTCCTCGGAGTCAAAAATCTCCTCGCTCGATCTAAGGGAGGTTAGGAATCATTCTCGTTCCTAGAAGATGAACAAAGGCTTGCTTTCGGTGTCAGTAGGGTAACTTGATTTTCCCCCGTTGCTTTAATAGGTTATAGTTTATGCTAGGAAACAAAGAATGCCACACACGGGTATTCTAAATATCCCAAGCGGGAGGCTGCTTCCCAGGGCACCATGCCCAAACAGTGGCTTCTCTGGTCGTAGAACCCTTCACCTGTGCTGTGACTGTGTACTCTGGGCAGAAGTCTCGGGTCATACCAGTATTTACTCACTAGACCAAAGCAAAGGCCTGACTAGCTAGCGGTTATCTGCTGTTATATTCTTACTGGCCCGGTGTTAGCACTGGCCCGTGATGGACTCAGGCAAAGGGAACTGGAGCGAATAGCATCTGGTCTACTGTACATTTCCCCGGGCCCATCAGCGCCAAGGGTATTAGCCTATGGGGGACAAAGAGAAGAATGAGACACCACCTCAAGTAAAAGAGCTGCGGGTGGAGAACCCCTCCCCCAGCCTAGACCACAAGAACTGGAAGGTACGAGCAGGAGGGCCTCCCTCATCCCACTATCAGGAAGAGGAGGAAGGAGATGAGGAGGATCACGGGAGGGGAGGAGAAAAGCACTGCGCTGGACCGCCTTCCGTTGTAATAGGCCTGGGACTCCTTCTGGTACTGGGTGACGCACATCTGCTCCACCACGCGCTCCATCATCTTCACGTCTGTCTCGGTGAAGTTCTCGCCCTTGGTGGTGGTGGTGACCGTGTGCTGCTTGATGGTGATGTTCACACAATCGTGCACGAAGTTGTTCTGGTTGCTGTACTGGTCCACCGGCCTGTAGTACACTTGGTTCGGGTAGCGGTACATGTTTTCACGGTAGTAGCGGTCCTCCCAGTCGTTGCCAAAGTGGATCATGGGTCTGCTCATGGCGCTCCCCAACATGTAGCCGCCAAGGCCCCCCACCACGGCCCCAGCCGCAGCGGCACCTGCCACGTGCTTCATGTTGGTTTTTGGCTTGCTGGGCTTGTTCCACTGACTGTGGGTGCCCCCTCCTTGACCCCAGCCACCGCCATGAGGCTGACCCCAGCCACCGCCATGAGGCTGTCCCCAGCCCCCACCATGAGGCTGCCCCCAGCCCCCGCCATGGGGCTGCCCCCAGCCCCCACCCTGAGGAGGGTAGCGGTTGCCTCCAGGGCTTCCCTGCCCAGGGTACCGGCTCCCGCCAGTGTTCCACCCTCCAGGCTTTGGCCGCTTCTTGCAGAGGCCCACATCAGTCCACATGGTCACAAAGAGGGCCAGCAGCCAGTAGCCAAGGTTCGCCATGACAGCTGATCTGCAAAATGAAGAACAAGGCCTCAGTGTCCAGCACTCAGAATGAAGCTACTTGACATTTGCAGAACTAATATGTAATAGGTATGACGTCAATCCCCCTGGGGCTTTTCCTTGAAAGCATTTAGGAGAAAAGTAACTGTAAGTCAAGAAAATACACAACTCGTTCCCTTCCTCGTAGGACAAATCTGACAAACGTCTCGCTCTGTTTCCTGGAAACAAGAATCAACCCGGTTGTAGACTGCATCTGGTCTTGGGGGGAGATGGCTGCACAGTGGTTATGCCCCAGCTTTGAGTTTCGTTACATCCATGGAACCTGGAAGCAGGCTCGACCTTGTGGGGAGCCGGGCAGCTGTACTTGGAAGGCTGCTGTCATGGACCCGAGGTCCTGGGGGTCGTGAGCCTCTACACTGAGGAGAACCTTCATCCACATATGTAGACCTCGGTCCCCAGAATTAAAAAAGCCATGTGCAGGGGCAGCGGTGTGGATCTGAGTACACCGGTCCCGAGTAATGTTACAGCACCTGGGGCTGGGTCAGGGTCCAGTCTGGAGGACTCCTGAGCGGCTGCAGTGGGGGCAAAGACTTGAAGCTAGCTGACTCAGCTTTCCTCAGCAGCCCTGGAAGCAAGGAATACACCCCTCTGGAAGCCAGGTGCGGAGTGTGGGGCCTGAGGCAGCAATTGTCTGTGACCCCAGCACCTGTGAGGTAGAGGCTGAAACAGGAACACAGTGAGGGCTAGACAAGTCTGGGCTTTACAGCTCATGCCTCTAAATCCAAACCAAACCAAGAGTCTCTCATCTGTTGCCATTTTCGCTGGGCTAGGGCAGCGCCTGGCACAGAGAGCAGGACAGCAGACAGCTGTGGAGCGAAGGGATTGATTAACGTCCCCTGAGCGCATTAACGCCAAGAATCTCCTCGAAGGAACTCTCAACCCAAGTTTATTGGAGACAGGAACCACCTAGGATTTGGCAGGCTCACTTGAGAATTCCTCACTCTCTCCACAGACCAGAGCGACAGCCCGGGGCTGAGATCCACCCAGCTGTGGTCACAAGGTGCAAAGTGCCTTCACACTTGTGTAAGTCTGAGCTCAGTATTAATGCCTTTTTTTTTTTTTTTTTGAGATAGGGTTTACTCTGAAGCCTGGGTTTGCCTTGAACTCATGGCAACCCTCCTGCCTCAGCCTCTTCAGTACTCTGATCACAGAGACATACCATTACAACTGGTTTTTTAGTGTTAACATTTACTTTTAGTTAATTAGTATTAACAGTGTTAATATTTGAGTAGTTTGCTTTCTTTTGACTTTCGGTAAGGAAGGGGTGACACAGTTTAAGGAACAATAAACACACCAAATAGCCTGGATTGCAAAGTAAGGCCCTCCATGCAATGACACAATCTTCTTTCAGATTACCGATCTCACTGGCTGTGGGTGCCGAGACGACACCCAAGAGCAGAGCAGTCACTGTATTGCCACATCCTAGGTCAAGCCACACGCCCTGAAACGACACTGAGCCATAAACCTAAGAGGCCACACACAGTCACACGCTGGGGAGTCCTGCTTCCAGAACTGACATTCTTTTTCACACTGAAAAATTAGAAAATTACTTTTCAAATAAATTCTATGACGTATATGAGAGAAAGTAGTACGGAAACGCACTAACATTCTGTTCATGTTCCTAGCAGAATTATTGAAATGGGAAGTGCTGTCGGAAGTAAATCAAAATTCATTTAGAAAATACAAGCCAGAAGAAAAGGTGGGGATCAGGCCAGCTGGCGTTCTGGAAGTTTCTTCTCCTGAGGGTCAGAGGGAAAAACACGCTCCCACACCTCCAGCCCCGAGCCTTTCAGTCCTGCTCCCTGGTGGATCCCATTTCCCCAGGGCTCAGGTCCTGGCCTCCATGCTGGACTCTAACTCAGGACTCTCCCCTCATTTTAGGTTTCCGTCTTCCTGGACTTGGCAGTAAGCCCATATAATGGCAGAACGTGGCAGGCTGAGGCAGGAGGATTGAAAGTTCAGTCTAAGGATTGGGGAAGGAGCTCAGTGGATAGAGCATTGCTTAGCTTGTGTGAGGCCCTGGGCTCAACTCCCAGAACCCCAGTCAGCCATCATCACTCACTCACTCACTCTATCTCTTAAGTCTATAGCGTGTTTATGTAAACCACTTTTCCATTCATGCTACTGAGCCAAAGCTAGCCATAACTTCTTGAATTTTCTCTTTGTCACAGCACACATGAAACTCTATTAGCAAATCTTTCAGTTCTATCTTTACAATTAACTTACAATTAATCTATTCCCCCCCCCCTTTTTTTTTGGTTTTTCAAGACATGGTTTTCTCAGTGTAATAGCCCTGGCTATTAGACTAGTCTGGCCTTGAACTCATAGAGATCTGCCTGCCTTTGCCTCCTGAGTGCTGGGATTAAAGGCGTGCGCCATCATGCCTGATTTTACAGTGAATCTTAAGCCCTTCGGCTTTTCACAGTTTTCAGCACACTATCTTGGCTGATGCCCCCATTACTGGTTTTCTGAATCTTTCCACGGTTGTCTGTCTTCCTTTCTGACCCTGCCCCAGCAACTAACTTGTGTTTTCCTTTTAATATGTGGTCACACTGTACCGCTTCCCCAAGAAACATTCTTCCATATTAAAATACAGAGGTTAAAATACAAGGTCCTGGCCACACTGGCTGGATTTCACAGGACACGGCTTCACTACCTCCTTTCCCCACCCTGCTTAAACCTGTTAGAAACAAAGAATACGGCCAGCATTGCACAAAGAAACATGAACAAAGTGGAAGCAGCCCGGCAAGGCAATTTCTTTTTTGGGGGGAGGGGTGAAGGGGGAAGGCACAGCAGAACTGAAACAGCAATAGCAAGCAAATGGCAGCCAGAAGTTCATTTACTTTTTAATTCTAATGCTGGTGGCAATTGCGTCTTTTCCTCATCAGCTGGGGTCCTACCTCACAGTCTTTCCAGACGGGCTAGTTTTACAAGAATCAGCACATGGTGAAGGAGAGGGAGAGAGGGTTGGCTGCCAGAGGCCATCAGGTCCTGGAAATGCGCGGTTTGTAGGGAGTTGGGGCTTTGTGGGGGAGATTAAAAGATCTGGAAAAAAGTTTTTCAGGGTGGGTGACTGATGGAATCTTGGCTCACTACCTTTGATAGAAAAGAAACATTCCTCATAAGCCCACAAGTGAGTCCCCTCTCTGGGCCTTTGCACTTGCTCCTTCCTTGGTCTAGGCAGCTCCTTCCCAGATACCCATGTGGCTCCCAGATGTCCGGAGAGGGCTACACCACACAGTACAGCACCCCTTTTCCTATCTTCTTTCCCTGCTCCATTTCTTTCCAGAGCAAGTAATTTGCTTGACATACAAGTTATTTTCCATTTTCTCCACTAGGTGGCAGGTTCCTCAGGCGGGCAGAGTCTTGGGTCTGTTTATGGCAATGTCCCCAGAAACAGGGCTTGATTAATAAACACTTATAGTAAGTGTGGAAGGGATGACACAAACATCTTTACTGAAACAGAACTAACCAGCAACCAGGAATAAGTATTTTTCAATGGACACTGAAGGAGAACTGTGTTTAAAAGTTTACAAAACACTCTTTCCTACAATGGCCAGCTAGCAGTTGTACTGGATTAAGCACTTATTTTATATGCCAGCTGCTGTGGTAGGCTCAGGCTATCTGAAATAGACAGGGTGGGAGGCAGAGAAGGCTGCTGGGAATCACGCTGAGCTGGGCTTTGCATATGCTTTTACAAGGCTGTATGGCTCTCACTGGCATTTGCCTGACATGCCCTAGTGTCCATCTATTGCAGTGTGAAGAAAAAAAAAAAGTTACAGTTCCATGACCTGCAGAGACACATGAGTGGGAAATGACACAGGGATAAGGACACAGAGGAGAGGAACTGAGGTACATGAAGTATGTGAGAAAGGAGAAGGTGATGGGAGCAGACAGCAGTTAAGAGTCGCGCTGAGGTGCGGTGAGAGGGACTCTGGCAGGTCTGAGGACACCCGAGCCTGGAGCTGTACAGTGGAAAGGTAGGCAGGGCTCAGGTAACAGGGCTGTGCATGCAAGGCAAGCAGACCACTGGGACACATTACACCCGCCATTCTTGGTCTAACATTATCATATCCCGCTTAGCCTCAAGACCACCTTGTTTTAAAAAGAAAGCAAAGAGCGGTGCCATTGCTACCTACCCCTCCCATGTGGATCCTGGTTCTGTGGTGGCCCAATGGTTAGGCCTGGGCAGGGTCTGACTTGGGTCTGAAGGCATCATGAGCCACTGAGGAGGAGTTTGGGTCCTTTTTCAGAAGGAACATTTGCGAAGCAGGGACTTTGTGTACATGAATGCAACCTAGGCTTGCATGTGTGTGCAGAGCAGACAGCCTAGGTCTTGGGCTGCTGCAGTGAGGAAGCTGAGATGGAAGCAGAGCCATGTGATTCAGTGGGCAGCTCTGGGGGAACACAGTGTCTGATACAAATGGCAAGAGACTGAAAGTATCTGGAACCACAGCTTCTGGACTAGGCAGTGACACAGACAGAACATGGAAAGTGCATCCAATCTGGAGGGAGGTGGGTAAGGGGTTGGTTTTGGCTACAACTGTTGTCAAGCAACATGTGGGTGCAAAGCTCCCAGCGTCTGGGGATAAGGAACAACCAGCCACTGGAGAGGTCAGCCTGGGAGCTGTCCCCAACCATACTGCAGGAGCCATGGCTGTCGGCACTGAAACTGATGCTGGATAGTTACAAAATACATCAAGACAGGATCATTTCAAAATGAGCTGAGGACAAGGAAAAAAGTATCATGAAATTCCTTGACAGAATCCTTTCTAAAGGGGGACCCAAACCATACAGAAGACTTAAGCAGGCTAGCTACTGAAATCAAAGCCTCATCCTACAGATAGCGCCGCCCGCGTGAGGAGCTCCTGGTCTGTGCATGAGGCTGGTGGCAGCACACCTGCCTAGGTTCCAGCCCTGGCTCCACAGAGGGTTGCTGGTTCATGAGGTTGCTGGGACGGAGATTAGATTTCTGAGTTTGTGGCTGTGTTGTGATGTCATCTAAGATATTTTAGTAAGTACTTAATGAAGGTCATTATCTATATTTTTCACTAAGAAGAACACTCCTAAAACAGTTAGCAATAGGAATTTCCTCAGCTTGATAAATCTTACAATAAAACCAGGAAACATAATGAATGATCTCTGAATGTATTCCTTTTAAGATCAGCAGACTGAAAAAACAAAACAAAACAAAACAAAACAAACCTTCCATTGTTCACAGGACTCAAGGTGCTGCCAATGCCATATGTTAAGATGAAGAAAGAGCAGGTGAAGGAATTACAAGGAAAGATTTGTCAAGCTGACATCATTTGCAATTACTAAGATCACAACAGAAAACACAAAGTAGGATAAAAAGTGTTGCTCATCTTTAGGTTCCAGCACTTGGGAGGCAGAGGCAGCCGGAACATTACATTGAAGCCTGTCTGGTCTACAAATCAAGTTCCAGGACAGCCAGAGCGGCACGGAGATACCGTCTCAGAAAGACAGTAAAACAAAATAAAACAAACAACAGTAGCGGAATTCAGAAGGCTGCAGGTCCAGGATGAGGACCTTACTTTTCTATTGCTCTGATAAAACACCAGGCAACTTAATAGAAGGAAGGGTTTACGTGGTGCTAACGCTTCCAGAAGGGTTGGGATCTACCACCGCCATGGGGATGGGGGCATGGCACGACAGCAGCAGCTGAGAGCTCACATCTTGATCCGCAAGTAGAAGGCAGAGAGCTAATCTGAAATGGCAGGGGTCTTCTGAAACCTCACAGCTACCCCACAGTGACACACCTCATCCACAAGGCCACGCCCCCTAATCCTTCCTAAATAGCCTCCAGCTGGGAACCAGAACACTCAAATGCCTAAGACTTATGGGGACAATTCATTCAAACCACCACAATGAGAATGCAGAAACCAACATCACTTCCACACCAGCCACAACTAACTAGAAAAAAAACAGATATTCACATGCAAGCAAGCTGTAAAAGATCTGGAAACGACAAAACCAAGTAAAAAGAGACTGTATATGGCAGAAATTCAAACCTTTCATTCCATCCAGGTTGATTTTTCTGAATAGCTTAATAAACTCACATGAAAAATGGCATATTTATTAGTCAAGCTTAAAGGAAGACTACAGGGAGAATGTACCACACCAGACTTAAATCATACCATAAAGCCATAAAATCCAGGAAGGACCAGCAGGATTAAGTTCTAATATGGAAACATGTATACATTTTGTGACAAGGACTTGATATGCCAGTGGGTACACAAACCAGTAAGGAAAAAAGCTCGATGCTTCTAGGAAACTGAAGAAAAAAAAATGGGTCCCTAACCCCATATGCAAAAATAGACAGACAAAACTGAGTTAGGCAGAGCATGCACCATTAGAGTCCAGCTCCCAGGGACTTAGAGAAGACTACCAAGTTTCAGGTCAGTCTGGGTGACATAGTGAGATGCATCTCTAAAATGCGAAACAGTAAGTAGGCTATCGAAATGAAAGTTTCCCAAAGTACAAAATGGTCAATTAATATATGAAAAAATGTTCAATATCACTGGCTGTCAGAAAAGTGAAAGTTAAAATTACACAGACATTCCATCCCAAGTCAGAATGTCTACCATTTAGAAAACAAATACGGGGCTGGAGAGATGGCTCAGAGGTTAAGGCACTGGCTGCTGTTCCAAAGGTCCAGAGTTCAATTCCCAGCAACCACATGGCTCACAACCATCTATGAGATCTGGTGCCCTCTTCTGGCCTACAGGCATTCATGCAGGCAGAATCCTGTATAAATAGTTAACAAACAAGTCTTTAGGGGAAGGAGGGGAAACCCTTGGGATGTAAAGTAAATTAAAAACAAGGAGGAGAAAAGGAAATCCTTATAGATTGCTGGTAGGCCTATAAATTAGACCTCACCATGGAAATTTATATAGGTTCTGTAGAAAACTAAAACTACACCTATCACGTGACCTAGCTATTCCGCTGTTAAGTATTTATCCAAAGGATTCCAAGTTAGTGTGTCAGGGACCCTTTCCACTAATACATAAATATACAAGGGACTTTAGAATGAATCCGTTCAACAAATCTTTACTGAATAACTAGAACATACGTATTAAAAAGCAGAGCTAGGTGTGGCAGCCTATGCCTATCATCTTAGTACAAGAAGACTTTTCACGAATGTGATGAAAACATCAAGCCATTTTTACACAGTTCTGAGAGTTTACAGACTTGTGATTTTCTAGGTAAAAACTATTAAAAAGATCATCAAAAGGCTTCAGGTGTGTGAGTATGGGGGGAGGGGATGGTGGTAAGTGAGCGCCCTAGAATGGCAGTCTTTGAAATCTGCCCCATCTAAAGACATAATGGGGTAAAAATTCCATCCACCATGACATTAAGAAACTCAAAACATCTAGGGTTCATCTTCAAAATACACAGTAGACTTACTGAGGAAAGTTACACAGTTTTGCTGAGATATTTAAAAAAAAGACTAGAAAAAGCAAGAGATATATATTAACCAGTATAGACACCAATATACAAAGAGACTGCGATTATATCCAAATAACCCAGAGTCAACTTTTATCCAAATTCGGAGGACTTTAAGAAACACTAACGTGACACTAACAGGGGTGCAGGGCATGGTGTCCCATGAATGAATCCCAGTGGTTGAAAGCAGAGGTAAGAGGACAGGGAGCTCGAGACCAGCCTTGGTTAGGTAATGAGTTGGAGGCCAGGCTGGGCTGAGACCCAGTCAGCCTTCCTTGCCTGCCTGCCTTAGAGGGACTGGCTTTAGTCACCAGTACAAAACAAAAACAAAAAAACCCACCACCAACCAATGAATCAAAACAAAAACTCCTAAAAACCGAAGAGCTGTTTATGTGAGAGGAGAATCCAGAGCTCACCAGGCTAGCTGACATGCAAATCTGCACAGGCAAAATGCTGTGCTCGCAAGAGCAACACGTACAGCTACAGAACCCAAGGGAGGGTGCAAAGGTCTATGAGTCACCTGTCATTCTATTATCGCTACCCACAGGCATCACGGGGCAGAGCTGCTGAGAACTTGTCCAAAGTTCTGAACCTAAGCTGCTGCCGCTGAGGTCCACACACACTGACCAGTCCCTGCCGTCCACTAAGGTGGTGCTTTGAGATGCGGAACACATACACCTTGAAGTTTAATCAGGTAAATTACGAAGCGGAGAGAATAATACACACACACAAATACACACAGACACAATATGCACACACTCACACCTTCTACCCCACCCCCATCCCTGGGGGTAAATTTCCTGTCTCTCTTGTGCTAAGAACAATTAATTCATTTCTCATTTGAGGTCACTGGCCCTTAAGGAACTGGATCGAGCTTGTAAGATGATGGGAAACATTTTAGGGCTTTAACTGGTATCTTAAGAAGACCCGTCTCTGGATTGAATAGGGTGATTGATCCCTAAGCTGACTGATCATCAGAACTACTTTAAGAACTTTTGAAAATCCACCAGAAATCCTTGTGGGACAGCCTGGAAATGTTTAATGATGGAACGGGAGAGGCTGGAAAAGCCTCCCACAGAGCCTGCTGCCTACCGCCTTCCCCCACCCCGCTGGGTGATCTGGAACCTAATGCTTTCTGCTTTCTGCTAAGAGGGTGCAGTTCCCTCTGGGCTGCTACTGCAGCGGCCATGAGCGGAGGGCTGCCTCACACATCGAGACAGACGTTCTCCAGGTCTCAGCGCTAACGCAGGCACCCTATCCACTGCGCGTCCCTTTACAGCGCCGCAGCCATCCCTGCGTTGGGTCCAGATGCACTTTTAAGTATTCAATGTGCAGGAACTCACAGACGCCTTGCAAGAAGAGAACAGGAAAGTTAAAACCATCATCCAGAAAAACCATCTGGGTGTGGTGGCTTGGCTCACAGCTCGGAACTGGAGTGCAAGGTCAAGTCCCAGGTCAGCCTGGGCACAGGAAAACAAAAGCAAAAGCAAGGCCAAAACTACCGAACCCACAAATTGCGAACATACAACAGAAAAACCCATATGAAAAGAAAGAAAAGAAAATTGTCACTCTACCTTTCTTATTTGGTTGAGATTTGGCATAGAAAAGTGTCTTATCAGTTCCCTAGTCCGGCACAGTCCTAGAGAAAGTGGTGGCCCTTGTCCCAGTGGAATTAAGCTGACTTTACAGGAGAACAGTAAGAGACGTAAGTCCCACATCACTGGGTGGCCTCTGGGGCACTCGTGGTGCTTAGACTCCTCTGGCCCTCATTTCCCCAGACAGTTGGTGATCTTCATGGCCTTCCCTCCCCCAAGACCACCATGATTCACAGGGTACTTACAATCTGCTTGGCTCTCCTAAACTGGACTGGTACCACTAGGAAGGCAGAATGCTTCAGCTCGGTTAAAATTGTTCAGTTGTGAAATATAATCAGGAGTCCTTCAAAACAACAACAAAAGCTGATAAATAAATCTTAAGAACTGAAACACAATCTAATCTTATATATAAATTGCCAAACCACTAATAAATAGTCAAATAAAAAGGGACATTGCTTGAAAACCGAAATAAGAGCACCTCAAATATATTCCAAAAAGCAAACACGGCATGGTCTACGTTAGTTTAGAAACCAAAAAACTATCCCCTGGTTCACTCCCCAGTATTCCAAGAAAAGAAGCCTGTGAACTGCTTTGTTTTCCTCAAACATGTTAGTGGAAACAATACATCCGACAAACATGAGGTTAAAATTGGACATATTTTCTGCTCTCCTGGGTTTTTCACACGTTTGGGAGAACTTAGCCTCCTACCCTGTACTCTTAGTTTTCCACAGAGATACATGGAATCCAAAATGAAGAGTGTTCACGAGCCCTAAGGTTCCTTTCATGAAACTGTCACAGTTTCCTAGCTGCTGCTGATTTTCAGTTGGTTCTAATTTTGGGGAATTGCTGGCCATATGGCTCCCACAGCCCTTTGTTCCATCCCAGGTAAATTTCTGGGTCACAGCTCACGGCTAATAATACCTCCCCAGACTGTTCTGCTGCTGGGCACAGTGCCTCATGCTTGTAACAGGCTTTCTGGGGAGTCGCAGGCAGGACTGCTACAAATTTGAGGCCCGCCTGGTACACACAGCAAATTCCAGGCCAGCCAGAGCTACATAGTTAAAGCCTGCTATGAACTCACAAACATGCAAACCACACAGTCCAAACTAACTAGTGAACCAAACAGAAAGCCCCTGCTGATTTACAGTACCCTCAGTTAAATGGGAATGGGAAACAGAACAACATACATTCAGCATCCAGTTTTACAGACTGTTAATCTTTGCAACGAATACCAGACACAGGTAGCACTTTCTGCTTTCTGAGAATGAATGAAAGGGGCTGGAGAGGTGGCTCAGCAGTTAAGAGCTCTGGTCATGCTTCCAGAGGACCTGGATTTGGTTCTAAGCTCCCACATGGCAGGGCTCAGAGAGCCATCCTTAACTCCAGTTCCAGGGCATCCGCCTGCCAGAGAAACACAGAACCAGGCACCTACATGCATACATATGTGGATACAAAACACTCACACACATGAAAGAAATACTTGTCTTTTTTAAAAAAAGGAAAGAACAAAAGGAACCTCAGGAAATGTCAAGTCATAAAGTTGGTTGTAAAGCAATGTTTCTGGCCCCTAAGTAGGGCCACCTGCCCCTAAATCTGAACATGGTGGTTTCAGGCAACCTCTGGGGTAGGGTTGTGGTTGCCATTGTTGTTGTTTATTTAGTAGACGTCAAAAAAACAATCAAGCTTGCTTTAGTTTGCATATTATTGAGAAAATGACTCATCATTTAGTCCCTGTTAAAAATAATATGGAATAAAACACAATCACCCCTGATCTTTCTATTTCCTTCTCTCTTTGAAGCTCTTGGGTGTGTGTGTAGGTAAAGAAGCCCCTTTTCTTTATGGAACAGTTAATTTTTCAAGGGGTCTGGCATTTTAATGCAAAATTTTGATTCCTGTTTGTAATTAGATTTGCACAAGTCTTTAAATCTCATTCTTCCAGGAGTTTCTCTTAAGAAAATGGGGAATTCAGCACATGGGCAACTGTTATTAAACCACGATATTCAAAGTACAAGAAAAATAAGACAGCTACGAAAACGCCAAGGCAGGGCAGAGAAATCGCGTGGCGTTGGGTGTGAAACCGGGGGGATAGGACTGCGACGCTGAAGACTGAGGAAATCGTGGTGCAATCACGGGTAAAATTATGCTCGCGGTAGCTATTACAAAGAGAACAGCAAAGGTCAGCCCAAAGATGCCACCCTCCCCCACGCCCTCCCAGCGATGCTGAGCCTCCATCCCTCCAGGAGACCCGCAGCAGCGGGTGCCGGGGCACCTCCCCGCCCGGCTGTGCCCCAACCCCGCGGCCTGGCGCCGGGAAGGCCGCGGGCTCGCCGGGGCCTGGCTTCAGCAGCTAGCTTACCTGCCACCGCCGCGACGCTCCGACTCGGTCAGCTGCTCCTACACCGCGGGGGAGCGGGGCGGGGCCGGGAGCGGGGCCGGGAGCAGGGCGGGGCCGGAGGGGGCGGGGTCAGCGTGCTAGCCAATGGCCGCGCCGCGGCTCCCGCGGGGCCTGAGTCACTGGCTTAAATGCTTGTATCTGTTTAAACCGCCCCCGGGTGTCACCACTCCCTGACGAAGCTCATAGACTATAAAAATCATCTTTAATGGAAGACTGGTCCAGATCCCAGTGCTTCCGTTACATAATGGGGAAGATGATGCTTAACGGAGCGAGAAGCTATCCCTGGAAGTTTGCTAGCAAAGAGGAAGGTTTTCGAGCTCACTATTTAGGCGTTTTCCCATCAACTATAAAAATTAGCGGCCTAGAAAATACATTGGCCATTGCCTGTTGGTTTATTCTCTGGTGTTTTCCTTCCTTCTTTCCTTCCTTCCTTCCTTCCTTCCTTCCTTCCTTCCTTCCTTCCTTCCTTCCTTCCTTTGTTCGTTCCTTCCTCTTTTCTTTTCTCTCCTTCCCCTTCGTCTCTGGAGACAGTTTTTGTAGCCCAGGTTGGCTTGGACTACCCACTAAGTAGTTTAAGCTGACCTCAAACTCAGAGCAACGCTCCTGCCCCAGCCTCCTGAGTGTAGGATTATAGACAAGCATCACAATACCAGCTCATCTGTTCACTTTCTACTTTTATTTTGTCCAAAGAAATATGCACTACATTTAGCAGCTCCCATTGAACACGGCCTGAAGCAGCTTAAGGGCAACAGCTTTCTCCTTCAAGATGCCTGCTGAGTTGGGCAGGTGAAAGCCTGTAATAGGTTCTCATGCACACGCACACACAGCCCTATACACACATAACACAAGCTGCTGCCAATACTGTGACAGAAGGGGCCGTAAAGCGCAGGGGAAAATGTAACATCCTGCCCGCTTGATGAGGGTGAGACGATGAAGACCGTGGACAAACACAAGACTGGATTTGGATTATTACTGGGATCTAGGATGGCATGGTGCTGAGGGAGTCTAGGAACAGGATCATGGAGATTATAAAGTAGTCATGTGTCTCCCTCCTCCACCCCACCCCCCAGTGCTGTGTGTGGGTATGTGTGTGTGCGTGAATGTAGGTAGGCTCTTGATGGCTGTTCTGGAAGAGGAAATGAGAGGGTTGGTAAACACAGCCTTTGCATGAGATGATTCAATTACAGTGAATCTAGATTTCAGCCAGTTAGAATGAGCAGTGCTGCTAGCTGCTTGACATTTAGTCTGTGTTCTTAATGAACACACTGACGGTCTTTCAGAGCCTTGCCTTCTCGCCTCGGAGGTTACTCACTGTGAAGAGGCCGGCTCTCCTGTTCTGGGTCAGGGTGAACACATCTTTGAGTTTCTCAGAGACCCTCCACTTGCTGTCAAGAGGCCAGGAGGAGGAGTAGTGGGTGGCTGGATTAGGTTAAGTAAGGGTCCAGCTCCCCTCACCCCCACCCCCTTGGAGGGGCTCTGAAAGACTTTGTTAGAAAACATCAAAACTCAGCTTTTTTTCTCAAATGAATGCAGTATCTGCTGGCTGACTGCTCTCTACCCAGCAGGAAGTGGCTTGGGCTTTTTGGATGGGGCAGGGATTAGACATGAAAAGGGACTGGCTGTTCCGAAGCCCTAGCTGGTTATTTTGGCCATGCAGAGCTGGGCATGGTGGTGTCAGCTTGTTAATCTAGCATTTGGAAAGTCAGCGCTGGGAGGAACGACAAAATTTTCAGTCAGCATGTGGCTGGTGAATCTATGGCTGACAGGTGTGTCTCTCTGCTATTTGGTGGCTGTTCTGAGTGCCAGTGCAGCGCAGGGAGTGGGGGCGGGGTTTGCTGTTGATGTGAGTGATAGAATGAAAACGTGAACATCAAAATGTTGGGGGTATTGCCCAGGCTAATTTACAGCAGTGGTTTAATCTTCTTTCATTAAATAAGAAGATGAGACGAGCTAGGCTTTGACAAATGTGGTCAGCTGAGGCAATCACAGAACTTCCTCTGCAAACACCAGCTTCTTCCTGTTCATGGCTTTTGCTTCTGGTTTTTCTGCTAAGGAGAATCACCTGGAGACTGAAGAGCGAAGAGTGGGCACCTGGCAGAGAGACGCAGAGGCTCCGAGGCAGAAGTGTGGAACACACTCCAGGCCCCGGCCTGTTGGGGTAGGATCTTGGGGAAGGAACAGCTTGCCGGAAAGTGGACTGTCACACTTCTGGCTTAAACCCCATGTTTCATGAGTGCTGCTCTGTCTACTGCCAACAAGCTGGGCTGGGGTGGGGAGTGTATGTGAATTCTCTCTTTCCGGTGTGTGTGTGTGTGTGTGTGTCCATGCATGCACATGTGGAGGCCATAGGTTGACATTGGGATATGTTCCTTATTTTTTGAGACAGGGTTTCTCACTGAGCCTGAGCTCACCATTGCAGCAAGGCCCGCTGGCCAGTGAGCCTCCAGGAGGCACCTGTCTCTGCCCCTAGTGTCAGGCACAGGTCAAGATGCCTGGCTTCTATAGGAGTCTGGGGACCCAAACTCAGGTCTTGCTTTGCAGGGACTCTCAGAAGTCTCCTCAGCTCCAATTCTGATAGAAATTGCATTCTATCAAGTGGAATTCTGATAGAAAAATAGAGAAAGGAAATTTTGTTTCTGAGTAAGCTTCCACGAGAAATTATAGTTCCTCTTCCTTATCATACAGTCCCCCAATTGTCCCAATTCCGAGACTGTTTTCTCTCTCAATGACTGCGGTGGTTTGAATGAAAATGGCCCCCACAGGCTCATAGGAAGTGGCATTTTTAGGGGGGGTGGCCTTGTTGGAGGAAGTGTGTCACTGGGGGGTGCGTGGGGGTAGGCTTTGAGGTTTCAAATGCTCAAGCCAGGCCAAACGTCACCCTTAAACATTTTTCTTATTAAGAGTTGCCATGTTCATGGTGTCCCTTCATAGCAATAGAAATCCAAACTAAGACAATGTTCTTTTCCTGTGGAAACTGCATGTTAATTGCAGTCATTCTGGTGAACAGTGTGAAAAATTCCTGCTCTGTTTTTTTCTTTTCTTTTTCCTTCCTTCCTAGCCTTTTTATTTTTCTTTTTCTCCCCTCAGAGTCCTACTTGGTACTCCAGGTCCCAGACTAGCACAGGCCGGCTTTGAACTTGGACAGTCCTCCTGCCTCAGCCTCTGGAGAGCTGAGATAACAGGGGTCACCAGGCCTGGCCTCCTCCCCAAGAACAGTTAGAAATTAGGGAGGGAGGGGCTTTTTAGTACTGATGACTGCTAACATTACTGAGTCAAATACGAGTGAGGCCACCCTGGGAACAAGGGTGAGTAACTCCTTCTATGATGGTAGGAGTTGCGTGGACATTTGCTCCCGCTTACTCTCTAGCTCTGTAGTTCCAGAGATGGAATCTTGGGAGGCAAGGTTTCCACACCCCACTGCGCCCTCAGTTCTCTTCTTAGACTCCCGTGGGGGACACGCTCTCACCAAGTTGCTGAGGCAGTCCTGTGATCCTGAACGGCAGGGTCCACAGGCTGAGGCTCTGCCGGCAACCAGCTTCAACAGAATTCATAGAGAAAAAGTCCCGAATGGACATGTTTTCACAGTTGGCTAGGCGAGCTGAAGTAAGGTGGGGGAATCTACAGGGATGCCATGGGTCCTTGTCACGGTCTTAGCTTTAAAGTTCACAGAAGCTAGGTGACACACTCCTATAACACCCCCCCCCCTTCTGAAACTCTCCTCCATAATCCTAAGAAGACAGATTGTAATTTTATCTCCATCTAGAGTTTAAATTGTCATGGTGTGAAACTCTGCCCATAATGGTGCCACGTAGGAGATTAACCTTTAGCTCCTTTCCTACATAACTTTTTGCTTTCCTAGAGTTAATAGTTTAACAACATTTTGTATTAATTCACCAACAAATTCAGAATTCTCCTGCTGTAGCTCCCCAAGTGCTGGCATTTGAAACACTCGGCTCCACAGATGATCTTCTCTTAGTTGGTTTTTTGTTTGTTTGTTTGTTTAATATTTGTAGGTTTCTTTGGCCTGTGTCAGGCTTTAACTGGGTACTTCACTGACCCCTGCAGAGGTTCATGTTCCGTTCACCTGTTGGTGAGGCTGTGTTGGGAGGCCGTGGAGCCTCGGCAGGGGCAGCAGTACAAGTATGGGGCTCTGAGGCTCACACCTAGCCCTGACCCCCATTGTACTCCCTGTTTCTTTGTCTTGCCACTTTGTTGAGGAGTTCTACCGCCCACAGTGGTCACCACAAAGCCAGCCTTCTGTCGAAACATACAGAATAGATACAATCTTTTTGAAACGTTATTTAAACCCATTTAAAGGGTAAATAAATCTCAGTGCAGCTTTGCAACTTAGAAATATCTTCTCAAAAGAGCTGGGCGTGGTGGTGCACGCCTGTAATCTCAGCACTCAGGGGAGGCAGAGAAAGGCGGATCTCTGTGAGTTCAAGGCCAGCCTTGTCTACAAATTGAGTCAGGGACAGGCAAGGCTACACAGATTAAACTTGTCTTAAAACAACAAACAAACAAACAAAAAACCACACACACACACACACACACACAAAATATCTTTTCAACCTGAAAACTCTGGGTGTAGTAGTTCACACCTGTAATCCTGGCTGAGGCAGTAGGATTACCATGAGGCTGAGACCCACTCAGGTTTTACAGAAAATTCTTGTTCTGTCTGGGTTAGAGTAAGAAAACCCCAAACAACTTCAAACCAAACTAAAACACCTGGAAGTCGTCTCTGAAATATAAACCCCAGGGAGTGATGGCTCCTCGCCTCTGTGTCTGTGGGAGACAGGAACCTGGCTTTGATGGGCGCCGCTCTCTAGGTAGCAGGATGACCTCCTGTCATGAGCCTAAGTGAAGCTTGTCTTCGTTTTGGATAAAGCTAATGAGGAAGTACGTGACAGCTTCATTTGCCAGATAAATGTAGTTTAAACATGTGACAAATGGTGCTGTCAGGTAAAGACTAATTATTAAAACCATGTGCGCCGTCCATATTTACTGGATTATGTAAAGGACACCATCCCTCCCGTCTGCCTACTCCCCCAGCAGATTGGCCTTTGCACATCACACTCTGGTTGAACGCTTATTCAATAATAAAGCTCTTTTCTTTTCCTACTATCTTTGTGGGGAGATCCCCCCCAAACCATTTACTTATTTATTTATTTACATTTTTAAAAATTAATTTAATTTTATTTTATGTGCATTTAGTGTAAAGGTGTCAGATCCCTTGGAATTGGCATTACAGACAGTTGTGAGCTGCCATGTGGGTGCTGGGAATTGAACCCAGGTCTTTTGGAAGAACAGACAGCACTCTTAACCGCTGAGCCATCTCTCCAGCCCCACCATTTATTTTCCATCCATCTTCTTTCCATTTTGCTCAAGTATCTGCTGAAGAATACCTTAGTATTGAATACCTCAGTGATTGTTCTGACCTGTTCAGAGGCCTGAGAATCGAGAGCTGCAAACCGGTCCTCCATAGTTAGCTGGGCATTTTTGTCTTCAGAAGGAAACTTCTAGGATAAGGACAGAGGGTACCCATCAGACCAGACACCAACACCCACACCTCTTCTGCCTGAGCAGCAGCGAGCTGGCATGGATCATTTGTCCCGACATTCGTCCTTGGCCACAGCCTTTTCATCTGTGCTTGCTCTCCCTTCTCCATCCCTTCAGGAGTAGAGGCATGCCTTGTGGGCATGACTTCCCACAAGTCCTCCTGGGTGATGGTGCCACACACGCTCGTAACTTTCCTAGCCAGCATCCACCGCATCAGACACACTGAGTGAACTCCCTTTGTGTTACATGGGATGGCAATGCCCACACAGCACAGAGGAGAACCTGTATTATACAGTGCATGGCGGGTAGGCTGGAATAAGATGCCTCTGTGAGGACTTAGTTGTCAGCCCTAGCATCAGTCACCACCGGAAGACTTCCTGAAGGATGCTTGGATCTGGTTAGTGAAGGTCCCGGGTATGATGTGGCCAGCGGCTGGACTGCCTGCGGTGGCAGCCGCGAATGTCAACATGGCTATCTGGCCTGTGTTTCTGGAGATGCTGCTGCTGATGTTGGCAGGATCCTCAGTGGCAGCGGTTTCTGGACTTGCCAGCTGCCGATCTGCGTGGGTCCTTTTCAGATTTATGATGTAGATACTGCAGCTTTTCTCTTTGTAGAGCTGCTCCACTTAGAAGTCAAGATCGGTTCCACCTAAGCGGAGCCCTGCTGCAGGGAATTTGAGAACATCCTCCTTCCTTTTCAGGACATCGAGGGTTATGGATGGTGTGTGAGCTTCCCTTTCAGTTGTGATGGCATCCAAAAACAATGCTGTGCGACCCGTCTCCGGCAGCTCAGGAGGGCTGAAAGATCTTCTAGGTTGGGAGAACATGGTAGTTTTAATTAAATTCCCCAGCAACATCCATTAGAGTCTTCCTGGGATGATTTTCTGTTCCATTTTGAGTATCATTTTGTGGGGGAGGAGGCAGCACAAAATCTAAGACCTAGAGCTTGCTAGGTACTAAGCACAAGCCACATCCTCAGGCCGCCCTCCCCTCCTCCCCATTAGATAGAATATGTGACCCAGGCTGGCCCTGAGCTCACAGCAGTCTCCCTGACTCAGCCTCTCATGTGTTAGGATTACCGTGGGTCTCCATTACCCTGGTGAAGAGAATCTTAGATGTCATCAAAGTATTGGTTTGACACCTAGTTGCTGATGAGGCACCCAGGACAAAGACTCTGTGAAGGGAGCCAGGCTTGTGTGTGTGTGTGTGTGTGTGTGTGTGTGTGTGTGTGTGTGCATCTTTTCCTTTCTATAGGGGATGTGGTTTCCCTTTGCAGCCTAGGTACCTGTGAAATGCTTGGGAAAGGGGCCCAGAAAGGGCAGAGGAAATGGATTGAACGCCGCAAACTCTCCTCTGACATGTGAGTTCTCATAAAAGCACTGGTGAAAGAAAGGTTTTGAAAACAGGCTCGTTCTCCGCCCTCCACGCCATCATGACTCAGTCCATAGTCAAGCCAGGCCTCACCCTGGAAACTGTCCACATGTGGCCTCTGTGGAAGGGAATCTCAAGGTTCCTGGCTTCCATTCCTATGAGACAACACTCAGTGGTGACGAAGTGTCCAGAAATAGCAGCTACCCTCTTGAGCCTTGTAGCCTTCTAAATTCGGGTAGCCTCACGTCTTCCTCCTCCTCCTCCTCCTCCTCCTCGGTTCCCCTCTCTGCCATAGGTCTGGAGGACATGAGGGGTTTTTCTCTTCATCTGAGGGCCTCCTTGGGTTCTCTTCCTTTTTCTCCTGGGCCCCTAGACAAAAATCTCTCACTTCCAGGATTCCTTCCTGATCCCTAAGTATCTGGGGTAGGAAGCCAAAGCCCTCTGCCATGAAGGAAGCAAGAGAGGACTTGTTTACATTCCTGACATTCATATCCACTAGTGCTGACATGAAAGTCTTGGAGTTGTTTGAACGTTAGTCAAGAAAATCCTACAGGGCCTAGATTTGTTATAAATGACTAAAGGATGAGGGAGAGGATGGAGAAGAAGAAAGGGGAAGTGGGGAGACAGCATGGCTTGGGAACATAGGGATAATCTTTGGGTAATGTCATTCGAATAGTGTCATAAATGTTAGGCCCCTAGATGAAAAGAAGTGTTTGTCAAATGTGAATGGAAGCCTGAGAAATTTGATACTAAGACATCAAGTTTCTATGGTTTAGGCTGAGGAGTGAGAGGGAGCCATTCCTAACTTGCACTGCAGGAGACAAGTTGGGAAAAACGGTGATTGAGTATAAAGGTATATAAGGTCAGTGCTAAGGGCATGACAAAGCCATGGGGTTTCGGCAGCAACTGAATCAGGAGCGTGGTGCAAGTTTGCTGGAGAAGCCATGTCTGCAAATAGCCGGACCAAAGGCAGCAAATATTACAGGGTATATAGTGTCACTATAAGGGAATGCCAGAGGCTGGGTTACTTTACAAAGAAAAATGGACTATTTTGGTTTACAGCTCTGAAGGGTAAAGGGCACTGCACTGGATTGTTCTCATTGCCGAGGAAGATGTTTGACGTCAGGAATGTGCGCAAAAAGAAGTGATCACACAGCAAGACAAGACGCTAGAAAAGGTGCTCAGGGGGTGAGCTTCACTCTTAATTTCTTCCTGTGAGAATTCTGAGACTCACAGTTCTGGGAGAACGACCTTAGACCCCTTCTGAGGACAGAGCTCTTAATGACCTAGTTATCCAGCCCTCCTCCTCCTCTTTTACTCACTTTATATTTTGGTTTTAGCCTCCTTCCTCCTAGCCTCCCAATCACCCCCTCCCTCCCTCTTTCCTCCTCCCCTATTCCTCAGAAGAGGGGAAGCCCCCCTTCCCATCTATCCCAGCTCATCAAGTCATATTAGGACTGAATGTCTCCTCTTTCCCTGTGACTTAGAAAGGCCATCCTGCCAGGGGGAAGCAATCAAAAAGCTGACAAGTGAGTCCATGTCCAATGCAGCACCTGCTTCCCTTACTAGAGGACCTACATGAAGCCTGAGCTGCCCATCAGCTACATTCTTGAAGGGGGCCTAGGTCCAGTTCATGCATGGTCCTTGGTTGGTGTGTCAGCCTCAGCAGGCCCCTCTGGACTCTGGGTAGTTGGCTCTGTTGGTCTTCTTGTAGAGCTCCTGTCACCTCCAGGTCCTTTTCTCTTTCCTCCCACTTTTCCATATGAGTCCCTATCGCCCAGTTTGGCTGTGAGTCTCAGAATCTGTTTTGAGGCGCTGCTGGGCAGAGCCTCTGAAAGGATAACTCTGATACACTCCTGTCTGCAAGCTTAGCAGAGTATTGCGGAGTGTCAGGGGTTGGCACTCTCCCATAGGGTGGGTCTTTGGTTGGGTCAGGCATTGGTTGAGGGGAACTCCAGCAGACTCCTAGTGTCAGAAACCATAGACACACCCTCTAACTAGACAAGTCTCTAGTAAAGGGAGGGGAACACCAACCCACCCAAAAAAACTTCAACTCAAAATTCACCCTGTCTGCAAGATGTGCAGGGATAAAGATGGAGCAGAAAGAGCAAAGATTAAAGGAATGTCCGACCAATGTCAGGCCCCACCTTCTTAAAACCACTCCCTAACATTGCCACCCTATGAAGTAAGCTTCCAGTGAGAACTTGGGGAGACAAAACACATCTAAACTATAAAAAAATAAAAACTAGAGTGTCTTATGGGCTTGCTCCTCAACAGGGCTTTCGGCATCAGTACCTCTAGGAGCTGGTTAAAAAAAAAAAAAAGGCAGAATTCACACTGAATTGGCATTTTTGCACAACCCTCACGTGTGTGTTTAAGTCTGAAAACCTGTCTAGTGTTCCACATGAAGGTCTCACATTGTTGTAGATGGTCCATCTGTGGCTTGAGCGTTTGCTGGGCACTAACTGTGCTGGGAAGCTGAGCTGAGTATCCCTGGGCTTGGACAAGGAATGGCTCAGTTTCTCTCCCCAAATCGAGAGTTTGTGCTTCCAGAGAATAGTCCTCCTTGTTCATATGTGTACCCCCCTTTGGTGTAAATAGCTGTCAGCAGATTAATTGCTACAGCGAGTACATGAATGATATTGTGAAATTTGCTCGGAAAAAGGAGACCCATTTGCGCTTCTGCTGACAGGGTTGAGAACACTTCCACACCTTTGCTCTTAGTTTAAAAAGTTCTGGCTTCTGGGTGCACTCAAAATTATATTTAGTAAATCAGAGTTACATGGTTGAAAGGTAGTTTGGGTGTGGTGGCTTACGCCTTTAATTCTAGTATTTAGAAGACTAAGGAATGAAGACTGATGTGAATTTGAAGCCAGCATGAGCTATGTAGTAATTTTCTACTGTACAAAAGATTGACCCTGTTTTAAAAATTAAAAATTAAAAAGAAGAAGTTTGGATTTTTTTCATGTTTGGGGCCACTTGTCATGTTTCCTATAATTAATCACACACTTCACTTTTTCAACAAGATGGTTGTCTTAGTTAGGGTTTCTATTACTGTACTAAAACACATGACCAACGCGACTTGGAAGGAAGAGAATTATTTCAATCTCCAGCTTACTCGTCATCCAGGGAAGTCAGGGCAAGAGCCTGGAGACAGGGATGCTATTTACTGGTGCTACACATGGCTTGCTCAGCTGGCTTTCTTATACCATTCAGCACCATGTGCTCAGGAGTGACACTGCCCTAATCAAGGAAATGCACCACAGGCATTTTCGCAAGTAAGATTCTCCCCAAGTGATATTAGCTATGCCAAGTTGACATAAAAACTAGCCAGCCCAATAGACCTCTTGAAAGTATCCAGAATCTCTATAAAACTCCAGAGTCTCTCCAAAACTCTGAAATCTTTCCAAAACCACAGTCTCTCAACTGTGGGCTCCTGCAAAATAATAATAAAAAGAAGTTACAGGCTTTCTTATTCCAAGAGGGCAGAGCCAGGGCACAGGCAGAACCACAGTCCGACAGTGTCAGACCGCTGGGACTCAGGATCTTCTGGGCTCCGAAGGGCTTGTCAGCAGCACCTCTCGGGCTCTGCCCTCCGCGACTCACACAGCTGGCTTCTAGACTCAGGCAGCTCCACTCCCTGGTTACTTCTGTTCTGGGTGGACATCGCATCATACTGGCATCTCCAAAATGCTGGAGACTCCATTGCAACTAGACTACACCTTTAGCAGTAGCTTCTTCAGAGCTTTCTTGAGAGACATTAAGCATGCCACACGGTGCCAAGCCTTCATTTCTCCACCACCCCTTCAACCCTGGGTTTTTCACATGCTGCTGATGCTCCACCTTCACCAATGGCCTCTTCTGGCCTCTTGTGCCGAGCCTCAGCTACTCTCCATGACCCCTTCTTGCCTTCAAAACCAGTGCCACTTGGGAAACTCTTACATATTATCAAGTTTGACTGCCAGCGTAAGGTCTAACCTCAGCCCCTCTGGACGACTTCTGTTTGCTGATGAAATACTCCCAGATTTACAGTCTTCAGTGATGCCGGTCTCTTCCTAATCACTGCTAATTTCTCAGCTCCAGCTAGCCAACATCAATTGTCCCAGCAAGGCAAAGTTTTCATCTTAATGGCCCTGATCTGTTGTTAATTGCGACCAATTCTTCAGCCCCAGCTGACCAGTATCACAGATTCTTAAATCTTACAGTAGTGGATGGCCCCAGAGTGTTTGAGAGATTCCCAGACTTCCCTATGACACACCACAAGCCAGGCCTCCATCATCTGCATTGCTTCCAGCATTCTTTCCTCCACGTCATGGTCCCATAGTTAAGCTGGCCGAGCTCTGTGAGCTCAATGGCTTTTCCAGCCCAACGTTCTAAAATGCTACCACAGTCCATCAGCTCTGTCACAGCAATACCCTACCCCCAGTACCAATTTCTGTCCTAGTTAGTTTCTATTACTGTGATAAAATTTCGTGACCAAAAGTAAATTAGGGAGAAAAGGGTTTATTTATAATCTTCCAGTTTGTAGTCCATCGTCTAGGGAAGTCAGAACAGGAATCCAAAAGAGGATCCTGGAGGCAGAAGCTGATGCAGAGGCCATGGAGGAGTGCTGCTTACTGGCTTGATACCCATGGCTTGCTCAGCCTTTCTTATCTCATTCAAAACCTTCTGTGTAGGGACGGCACTGCCTCATGGGATGGGCCTTTCATGTCAATCATAAATCAAGAAACGTGCCACAGGACTGTCTACAGGCTAAGCTGGTGGGCACATTTCCAGATTAAAATTCCCTTTTCCTAGATGACCCTAGCTATGCCAAGTTACATAAGAACTAGCCAGGACAGCAACAACAAAAATTTATTCTTTTTTTTTTTTAATAGTAGAAAGTCAATTTTGGTCTCTTTCACAAATCTTAGATATTTTACTTTAATTTTATTTAAAACACAAATTCCCATACTTACTCAAACACACCTCTCCAGTGTAGAAAATGGAGGAAAGTGTGAGGTCCATGTGCTACAGAATATCTGAGAGTTTGTAATTTATGAATTTATGAACAATGGAGCTTTATTTCTTGCAGTTTTGGAGGTTGGCAGTCCAAGGCCAAGAGGGCTGCACCTGTGTAGGGCTGCACCTGTGTCATCCCAAGGTGGACGGAAGGACAAAGTGTGCACATTGGCGCGCGGGTGGAGGAAGGGACTGACTCATCTCGCCCCTGGGAGCCTGTCCCACAGCAGCTTACCTCCTCCAGTGGCTGGCAATGGAATCAACACACTCACCTGTGTCTGGTGACCTGATCTCCCGGAACAGGTAGGTCCACAGCTTCACGCTCTCACGCCGGGGTCAAAGCAGGCTGTCACACCAATTTGTCAGGCATCTTGAAGCTTCCAGCTTCCATGTTCCCTCATTTGTTTAAGAAATGCACCATGAAACTAGCTCTTTTCATTTGCATTAAAAAATCAAATCTTTGTTTCATGAAGGATAAAGTTTGATTAAAAGAAAAAGCCATGCTACTTGTTTTCCCCAAGCGGTTGACAGATCGTTCCTACAGATGGCCTCAGATGACACAGATTTTTCTCCGCTGCTTTGAAATGTCACCTTTAAAATAACGTATGAATTTTCATATGCACTTGAGTTTATTGTGCATTTTAATTTCGTTTATCTGTCTGCCAAATTTCGAGTTTCACCATTTGTTTTAATGTTTCTTGGTCTTAGGTTACCTACACTGTTTTCTCTTTTCTTTCAGAAATTTCATTGGATCTTCACAGATTTTCTTTTAGGAAATAAAAAGTAGCAGCACTGATACTCATGTCCGTGCTGTGTGCCAGCCACCGTCAGAAACACTTTCATGTGTTAATTAATTCAGTCTTTTATTACGAGAACTTTTATTAAGGTTGTTAGATATCTGGGGAAATTGGCAGTGATAGCTGTAAGGTTGGTGACAAAGAAAGACAGACAAAGGGTTGGAGAGCTGGCTCCCTGGTTAGGAGGACTTGGGTTTGATTCCTAGCACCCACACACTAGGTCCCAGCCAACTGTTAATTCCAGCTCCAAGAGATCTAGTTCTTCTGGTCCCTGCGGGTCACCAGGCACACACATGCTTCACAGACATACATGCAGGCAAAACATGCATGCACATATAATAAAATAAAATATAAAACAAAATAAAAAAGATCTTGAAGACAGCACAGGCTTTACTGTGGCAGAGGCCTGAAGAGTGACTATTCTACCATCTATTTATAAGTGGACAGAGAGGGGAAATGGGGCTGAAAAGTAGCCTCGTCCAGCCAGAAGAGTAAGATGAATAGTCAATTATAGAATGTCAGGTACTGAATAAATACTGATTATTGGGAGGGAAGGCTCCAGAAGAGCAAGCTACTTCAGCTGTGGGAGCTAAACTACTTCGGTTCCAGGAACTGTCATTGTTTAAGCAGAATGTGTGCTTTGCAACATGGTTGCCCTCGGCCACCACGGGCAAAGCGCGTTTGTGCAGCAGAACTCAACACTTCTTTCCTTTTTCTCTGTTTTGTTTTTCTCACTCAGCAGTGCTAGAGCTTGAACCTAGGGCCTCATGCTTGTGAAGTGAGGTCTGTACCACTAAGCCACAGCCTTCCCCCTCCCTTTCGTTGAGCAGGACTGTACCACGTGGATGCTGGGAACTGAACCTGGGTCGGTCCTCTCTAAGAGCAGCACCTGCTCTTGACCACCAAGCCATCTTTCTAGCCCCCATTCAGATATTTGTATCTCCCACAGTTTCCCTTTGGTTTGGTTTGCATTGTTGTCAGAGATCTTGTCATTGTCTGCCAGGCTTTTAAATGGATCATACACACTTCTTTTATGGGGTTTTTCGAGACAGGGTTTCTCTGTGTAGCCTTGGCTGCCTGGATTCGCTTTGTAGACAAGGCCTACCTCGAACTCAAAGAGATCCCCCTGCCTCTGCCTCCCGAGTGCTGAGATTAGGGTGTGAGCCACCGTGTCCCAGCACGCCTGGCTTGTGCACAGGTCTTATCAAGAATATTCCCACTTCAGTTACATTGATTTTTATTGCTATTGTGAATGGAATATTTTCTTTCATCGTTTTTTTTTTTTTTTTACCATAGTTTCCATTTGATTAGAGAAAAACTTTTTGTATGCTAATTTCACAATCTGCTACCTTACCCAAGTCTCAAATCGTTTCTAAAGACATTTCTAGTCCGTCCTTTCCAATTCCAGGACTGTGTTCACAGTAGCCACGATTTATGACGACAAGGCCTCCTTTGTGTTTGGTTTACCATTCTGTGCTCTTCTCTGCTTAGTCTAGGGGAGGCTTTTAGAACTGCAGTGGATCTGGCGATGATGAGCTGCCCTTGCTTGGTCCTTCCAGTAAAGGCAGCACCATTCAGCCCGGTGCAGTGGATGATAGTGGGGAATTATCTATGTTTACCATGTTAGTAAGCGTTCAGTACACACAGGAATAAATTTTTTCAAATATCATTTTTTTCTTTACATGTTCAAACATGAATTATAACATGTTTCCTAATATTGAATCACTTAGCTTTAACACAATGTTGATGACTGTTAGGCCCACTCTACGAGCTGACCTGGAAATGTGTTTTGATGCTCTCGAGAATGGCTGAGTTGCAGAATGCTTGTCCCTCTGCCCTGTTAGTGGTTTTGGAGGAGAGATTTTGCCAAGAGACTCATTAGTATGAGAAAGTGACTGGTTCGCTCCTGCAGCGGACAGAGCCAGCCTTTGGCAGTAGCCAGAGCTGCAGCAAGCAAAAGGATAAACAGAGTAGAGAGCAAGCCTACAAGATGGGAGAAAGTATTCATAAAACAGACCCAAACAACCTGCTTTTAAAATGGACTACAAACCTGTCATTTCCTTTCCTTGTAGTTCTGACCAAATCTTAGATACAAACAAGTTAAAGAAGGAAAGGTTTAGTGAGCTCCTGGGTTCAGACCTGGCAAGGCAGCTCAGTGTATTTCATGCTGGCCCAGGGGCCAGAACAAGGGGATGCTGGTCCTCAGCTTTCCCCAGTCTCCTTTCTTATGATGCCAGGAGCCTGAGCCAATGGGATAGTGCCACCCACACTCAGACCTCGGCCTTCTCCCACCTCTCCCTTAATCCTATCTGGAAACACTTTCACAGACACACTTCAAATATGCCTCACCAATCTCCTAGGTGTTCTTAAAACTAGTCAAGTTGGCAATAAAGACTAATGGTTACAAAAGCTTAAACATTTCCTGAAAGAAGTCACACAGTGGCCAGCAGGCATTGATATCCATCCAGGAAAAGAATGAGGTAGAATGGGTGTTATTAAAAACATCCCAGAAGAAGAATATTGATGAGGGTATCAAGAAAAGAAAGTGTTGTTGATAAGAACATAAATTAGTACAGCTGTTGTGGAAAAGTGTATCATTCTCACAAAAAGATACAGATTAGACGAACCCTCTGACCAGCAACCCTAGTACGATGTGTATATTCTGAGAGTGAAAACAGCACATCCGTAATTCCAGTGTTTGACCATCCACAGGAGCCAAGCCACAGCACCCACTTGAGAGTCAATCAGTGAACAGGGGAGAAAGCAACTGTAGGAACACTATTCAGCCAAAGAATGGAACCCTGCCATTTGCTGTGACTCGGGTGAACCTTGAAGAAACCGTCAACTGAAACAAGAACACAGACACAAATCAAAACAACAAAACTCAGAAACAAACAAACAAACAGAGTCACAGTGAAACTTAAACTGTAGAATCAAAGCAGGAAATGGAGGTTATGGGATGAGATTTTTGGGGGAGAAAAGAAAGATGAAATGTTGGCTGAAGACACACACAGGTAGGAGAAAGAAACTTCAAGGGATGGAGCTGCATGGTGACCATAGTTAAGGACACCACGTTGTAGTCTTAAAAAATGTAAATAAAACTTTTTGCTTTACAAAAAAAAAATAGCTATACAGCACAATGCATTTGTTAATTAGCAATACCACCATCCCACAACCAACTTCAAAACACCATGTTTTATGTGATAAAATCACTTATCTAATGTTTTCAAATTCAAAGAACCCCAGAAGTGTTAGTCTGTAGATTTTTGATGTTTACATTTCAATTTTCATTGCTGGGCTGGGCGTGGTGGCACACACCTGTAGTCCCAGTTCTTGAGAGGCAGACACAGGGGAATCTTTGAGTCGGAGGCCAGCTTGCTCTGTGCAGTTAATTCCAGGACAGCCAGCGCTCCATGGAGACTCTGAGAATAAAGTCCGTTTTTTAATTTTTAATTGGAGCATTATAAAATTTAGGTTCATCGATACAATCAGCACCTGGACAGTCATCTGTGTAGCCTGATGAGCTTTGGTAACTTGTATCTACGGTATGGAAACATAGCGACGTTTATTACGGGGGACAGACCTTCCCCCCGAGGATCCTTTGTGGACTTGACTTTACCCTATACGCAGCCCCAGGCCACCACTGTCTGCTCCCATCGCTGCTCTTTCTAGACTTTTAAGTAAATGATGTGTACAGTTTGGCTTTGACTTTTCAGCCATGGCTCTGAGGTTTATCCAGGTTGTTATGTCAGGATTTCACACTTCTGCTAAATTGCACAGGAAACTTTAAGACGTTTGACAGTCCAGAAAGGTTTGAGAGTAAAAAGAGAGATCTAGTAGGAAGTTGATGAGGTCGTGAGCTCCCATCTCCCCAGAAAGCCTTGTTTTTCAATCCGTGCCTCTGTGTTAGGCAGAGACTTGCTTTTCTGTGTTCCCAGAAAACAATGGACCTTGCTTGAGAGTGGGTGTGGGGCGGGGGCGGTGGTGGTGGAGCAGCAGCAGTAGCTCTCACAGGCTGCACCCGGCTCCTTCTGCATCTTCTCCAGGCTCTGTGCTTTCTTTGTTTTACTCTCTGTCTTCCCCTAGTGAGTCTGGTTTACAGAAGTCTGGGTTTTGCTCACTGATGGGGGCTTATATGTTTTATACAATACCTGAAGGCTCTTTCAGCTTCTCAGGCTTAGAGATGAACGCATTTGGTGATACCCTGAATAATAAATAACGACCCAAGCATTTCCCCGCCTCTTCACAAGCTACTCTCATTCTTCTTGCCTCTCCCATCACACAGATACAGCTTTTGCCGATGAGCCATTAGAGTCTGGCAATAATCTACTGCTCTGTATAGAATGGAGAAAGGTTGACAGCAGCCATACTTCCAGTTCTGAATGAGTGAGCTCTGTGAGCATATGGCAAACCAAAGTGAAAGAATAAATAACAAGTAGCAGGCAGATAGCTAAACTAACTCGGTGCTTAAAACACCCAGCAGAGATCCACTGGGGAAGATGAAGCGGTCATCGGGGTTCCCTCCCTTCCTCTCTCCCTCTCTCCCCCCTCCCTCCTTCATTGGTTTTGAGACAGGGCCCCACTCCATAGCCCAGGCTGACCCAGAACTTGAGGCCATCTCTTCACTTAGCCTTCTTGGTGCTGACATGGGCGTCATGCCTACGTCAAGAGTTTTTGTTTTTCCTGAATAAGGAAGCATGCAGGGTAGCTGCTAGGACCACCAGCTACTTGGGAGTGAGCTCCTAAGGGCAGCAAGAGCCTCTCACAGAAGAACAGCAGGGGCACTTCACACTCACCTTTCTGGCAGACCTGATGTCCCTGACTGGGTTTCCTGACACTGGGGACTCAAGAGGGGTAGCCTGGACCACAGAGCCCCTTCATGCTGCAGAGGCATGCTGAGTAGCCTCAGGTGTCGGTTAAGACTGCTCCTTAACCTGGTGGAGTTTGCTTAACTACCTTTTCCTGTGGGTATCTTTTCTTGGGTTTCAAAGAGGGCAATGGTATATTCTTGGTGTTTAGACTATCTTTTTGGGAACTTTCTCATATGTATGTGAATACATAATATTGCAATTTTAAAATTAAAATGTAATTACATCATTTTTTCTCTTCCTCTCCTCCCTCCAACTCTTCTCCCGCCCCCTCCACTCTGAAATGATGATGCGCACAACAGGTATTATATGAAAGAGGTTTATTGGCTGGAAAGGGAGAGAGGGCGAGAGGAGAGAGAGAGAGAGACATGATGGGGGAAGGGAGGGGTGCCCCAACAGAGAAAGGGGAGAGAGCAGGAGCCAGCAAGAGAGCGCAAGAGAGTGAGGTAAGAGGCAGTGGTCCATTTATAGCTTCTGCACAGCTGAATCTCACCTGCCAGGTACATCTACCTGGTGGGCCACACATGATGACATCATAGGTTACTAGGCAACCCAGAAGCAGGCTGCCTAAACACTAACACACTCTGTCTCAAATTCATGGCTTCTATTTATTATTGTTACACACACACACACACACACACACACACACACACACACACACACACAACTAAAAGCCAAATGTTATTCTTGATTCTGATAGCCAGAAATGTGTTTATATTTCCTGCCTGAGCATAGGAAGCAACAAATTCACGGAAAGCCCATCAGTCCAATCCAGGGTCAGTTTATCATGTGATAAGTTAACTCTTTTTTTTTTAAAGTTAACTCTTTTAAACACATAGTTGAGAGTGAAAGTTTGTGTCCCCCCCCCCCCCCAGCTCCAGACATGGGGAATTTGAGAAGTAACTAGGCTTAGGTGAGGCCACAGTGTAGGATAGTGGCCTTGTAAGAAGAAAAGCATGTAAAGACATACAAAGATGGCCTTCCACAAGCCAAAAGCAAACCGTATTGCCACCTGACCTGGGCTTGAGCCTCAGGAACCGTGAGAGAATGCACGCGGGTGTTTGAGCTACTTGGTTCATAGTATTTGGCGCAGGCTGACTGTGGCAGTATCTCTTCTCCACAACCTGAGGTTAGGTGTCGATGTCTTTGAAAACACACTTAGTGAGTGGGGATGTACTCACCTTCCTCTGTATTACTAGTTAGTGTTGGGGAGACATCACTGCTCCAGCTCTAGGCTGCAAGAGGAAGCAGGCAGGCCAAGTTCCTTTTGCAGATTGTGTATCAGAGCTGGAGATTGTGTATCAGAGCTGGAATGGAAAGCGGGAGATGGCCGTCTGACATCTCCTGTGTGGTGTCTTTGCAGAGGAGGGCAGAAGGCAGGACCATGGCTGGCCTAGGGTGGTATCCTCGATAGCTTCCTGTTGCTGTGATGAACACCACGACCAAAAGCAACTTGGGAAGGAGCGGGTTCATTTTCTCCATCACAGTCCGTCTTTGAGGGAAGTCAAGACAGGAGCTCAAGGAGGCAAGCAGGAACCTGGCGGCAGGAACCTGGCGGCAGGAACTAAAGAGAGGCGATGAGGAGTGCCGCTTACTGGGCTGTTCCCCTGGCTTTGGTGCTCTGCTTTCTTGTACAATCCAGGACCGTCTGCCCCACAGTGGTGTTGCCTCCAGGAGGCTGGATCCTCCCACACCGATCATCAGTCAAGAAAACGCTCCATAGACTTGCCTACAGGCCAGTCTCACAGAGGCATTTTCTTTTTTCTTTTCTTTTCTTTCTTTTTAAAAAAGATTTAGTTTTTTATTATTTATATAGTATTCAGAGGAGGGCATCGGATCTCCTTACAGATGGTTGTGAGCCATGTGGGGGCTGGGAATTGAACTCAGGACCTCTAGGAAGAAAAGCCAGTGCTCTTAATCTCTGAGCCATCTCTCCAGCCCCCAGAGGCATTTTCTTAATTATGATCCTCTCTTCCCAGGTTTGTCTAGGTTTGTGTCACGTTGACAAAAACCTGCCAGCACAGGAGAGGTTCTTTGAATGGTCCAGCTGTCCTGCAGGAGGAGTAGGAACTGATGGAGGAGACAGACGTTGCCCTCAGTGAGCTGAAGGGAGATGGCGTACAGCATGCTAACGGTGAAGGTGGTCATTGCTGGGATCATGAACGACTGATCCCGCCAGGAGAGGGCCTAGCGCATGGAGCTGGGTGGTAGCAGGCTGGCAGGAAGAGAGGAACACTTGAAATACTTTTCCCGCTTGCTAGTTTTCTCGCCAGAAACAGGCACCTCAGCTCCAAGGGCAGAGAGAGAATTCGAGTGGACGCACGGCCCAGATTCAGCCTCTGGGTGGATTTTCCAGTTCACAGTTTTCAGTGTTTCAATCAGCCTTCATCTTCTACTTCATTTATATAAAACTTTCAATTAGATATTCTTTGTGCTTTTGTTGGTGCTGGGTTAATTTCTTGTTTTTTTTTTTTTTTTCCTCATGCAATAATGACAACATTTAAGTCTCTAAATTTCCAATAGAGCACGCCCTTGCCCTGTCTCTACCCCTTCATAAAGACGCTGTGGTACAAAGGACTGTTTTTAGCCTGAGCGGCTAAGTCCAGATTCTGGCTGTATCATGGGAACCCAGAGGCAGTCACAGGGCCTGGCCTGTCTGCTGCTTGTTTGGTTTCTCTGACTTTCTCGGAACCAGAGAATGTGTTTGCCCTAAAAATCCAACACTCCACAGAACTTGAAGGCCGTGCAGTCACATTCCATTGTTGCTCACACTTGGCTCTGCTTTTTAAACCTCGGGGAATGAGTTGCTGCATTGTTTTCAGGACATCTGTGTCTTTGAACCTCGTCCTGAAGTACTGCTTTTTTTTTTTTTTTTTTTTTAATTGCTAAGCACTCTCTTAAATCACCTTTTGGCAAGCCTTACATTTTTGTTCATACATTTCTTTCACAGTTAGCATCTGGATCTCTGAAATATTCCATTGTTTGCAGGTTTAAGAACTAGTGGTGGTTAAAAGCACACAGCTTTAATGTCAGCATGCCGGCACTCAGGAAGCAGAGACAGGAATCTTTGTAAGTTCAAGGCCAGCCTGTCAAAATAGTAGCTTCCACCCCAGCTGGGGCTACAGAATGATACTATGCATCAATTTGTTTCTTAAGAGACTAGAAAAGAAAAAGAGAGAAATTAGTTTGAGGAGTATAACTATGTAAAAAGGTGTAGGAAAAAAAAAAGCTGTGAGGAAATGCACCTGGAATCAACTGCAGTTAATTCTGGGTGAGTAGATTTTAGGTAACTTCTTCTTAATTCATACATATGTACACATGTTTGTGTCTGAGCAGGTGTGCATGCGTGCGAGTGTGTGCGAGTGTGTGCACATGTGTGCGTGTGTGTGTGTGTGTAGGCGAGAGGGCAACCCCAGGCATCATCCTCAGGAAGGCTATTCATCCTTTCTGACAGTCTCTCATTGGCCTGAAGCTCACCAGTTAGGCTAGGCTTACTGTTGGAAGAGCCTTAGGGTCCCCTTTGTCGCTGCCAGCCCAGAGGGATTACAGGCTGGCCCTGCCTTACCTGCAGTTTTTTTATGGGTTCCGAGGATTGAATTCGGTCCTTGTGTTAGCGTTCAGGCTGTACCACTAGCCTGCCTGTCAGAGTCCTAGCAGCTTCATGACCTGCCGCCCCCGCCAGCTTTCCCAGTCTCTTGCTCTCTGGCTGTCTTTTTCAGACCTCATTATCTCTCTGCTCTCCCTCTGTCCCCTCGCTCTTCTCCTCTCTCTCTCTGTCGTGGGCGCCCTCCTCTCTCCCCCTCCCTGCCCTCATCCTTGTTATAACACCTTCAGTTGGTAAGGCAGACCCTTTACTGACTGAGCCATCCACCAACCCGCAGGGAATGTTTTTCTTCACATTTTCCATCCAATTTTCTGTGACTAACATGTATTAATTCTAAAAGAGCATTTTAGACAGAAAATTTGAATTTGTGTGTACGATATAACTCACAGTTAGATATTTTTAGAAGTACTTTAATAGGATAGAAAGGTCAGGGCTCTGGCACTGGGAGGATACAAACAGGCATGCACCAAGTTCTTTTGGTCATCCAAAATGTTGACGAAGTTCTTTTCTGGGTGTGGCACAGTGGGTGGTTCTTTTCGAGTCGCTGGCCTGCTGCCACCACCTGCACAGCTTTGGGATGGCCTGACTGGGGTCCCTGGAAGTGAAGACACGAGAGACACTGTACTGAAAGGCTGGGGTTGTGGACAGAGCGCTCATATGGAGATTTACCAGCATCCGGGAAACTCAGCCTATTAAAAGGCTGGTCAGCAAATCTCTTTAGGTGGCCCCTGCAGTCTCTGGCTGCCATCATTCCTAGAGGAAAGCTGTGGTTGATTCTTTCCATACACATTGTTAACATCTGGACCTGGGCCAGGGGAAAGCCTTGCCGTTCCCTCAGGACTGAGGCCCTGGGGTCTTTGATGTGGTCCTGCTCATGTCAACAATATACAGTTTCCTCAGGATTTCAGCACAGTCTGTTTAGTCTTTATTATTATTATTTTTTGCGTAAAGTATAAATAACTCCTGCAGCACTGGGGATTGAGCCTGGGGCCTTGAGCACGGCAGGCAAGCACTCCACCACTGAGCCATAGCTCAGTCCTTATTCTACCTTTTATCCTGAAACAGGCTGGCCTTGACCTTACTCTGAAGCTCACAGAGGGCTTGAACTTGTGATCCTCTGCCTCACTTTCTAGAATGTACCACCAGGCTCAGCTGGTGTGTGTGTGTGTGTGTGTGTGTGTGTGTGTGTGTGTGTGTGGAGTGTGAGTGTATGTACATGCTCATGCCATGTATGTGGAGGTCAAAGAATGGCTTTCAGAAGGAAATGGTTTCTCTGCTTCTACCTTGTGAAGGGAGGGTCTCTTTTTCTAATTCTTATGCTAATTCTTATGTGGCTGTGCTGTGAACTCCCGGATAGCTGGCCTCCAGTTTCTGGGCAAGTCTCCTGTCTGCTTCCCATCTTGCCATGGATGTTGCTGAGATCACAGATGTGTGCCACTGCGTCCAGGTGTACACGGGTCCCCGTGATCAAAGCCAGGTTATTGGCTTTGATCAGGGGCAGATACTACCTCCCCTGCCCTGCCTCTTCCAGCACTCAGTTTTCCTTTGATAAAGTAGAATTCTTGCACGATATCCCAGGCATGGAATTCCCTTTTTTCTACTGATGTTTCTAGAGTGGGACATAGAGACCTTCTGTTGTTTTGAGACAGGATTTTTCTATGTTGCCCCGGAGGCCTTGGTCTCCTGAGTGCCAGAGTTAGAGATGTGAACCACCACGACCAGCTGTCATTTTTAAAAATGAAACATTTGGTATAGGCGTCCTCTGTCTTTCTTGCTACCGGCTTTGCTCTCAGGTTTCCATAATCTTTATCTCTTGCTTCTCCTCTCTCATCTCTTCATCTCTTTTGTTTTCTCTGCATTTAAGAAACATGGTGTGAATGTAGCCCAGTGTCAGGGTATGACATAAGTAAGGGCCTTAATGACATTCCAGAGCCTGGTAGGTGTCTGGGATAACAGCCTTAGCTGGAACTCCAGGTCTGACTTGTCAGAGTGACGTGGGACAGGAACAGGTCTAAACAAGTGCCCTTACGTAAGGCCCAGGGCTTCCTGGAGGAGTCCACCTACCCGATTTGACTCCCTAGGAAGCAGGCCTCAGAGGTCAGGGTGTTTCATCCCAACCTCTAGCTTCTCTGCTCCTCCCACTGCCTCCTCTGGGGCCACATCACCTGCCCCTCCCTTCTTGTTGCCCTGTCTCCTGGCAGTTGAAAACCCCACTGTCACATGCCCTTCAGAATAGGGTCTCATCAGAGCTAAGATGTCACTTGCTGGATTTTCTCAGCCAGCTTTTGTGGAGGCTGGGCGCGGTGAGCCTTGGGAAGCTAGCTGTAACTGTGAGAGTCTTCCCCAGGGTGCGCACTGCCCTGTGGGGCTGCAGTTGCAGCAAGGCTCAGGCTAACAACAGACACCGCTCTCTAACACAGGCCCCTCTGGGTAGTTTATTCCTGGCCTGCCTGGCATCCTGCAGTCGCTAAGAAGATCCCGGTAGCTCCGCCCCATCTCTTACTTCCTCCCCCTCAGTGCTGATTCAGTTGCAGCCTCAGGTCCTAGTAGGGAATTTCTCTACTTCCTCCAGGTGGGTGAAGCCACAGGTTCACCACACACTGAGGTGTGGCCACAGAAATGTCAGCTTCACAGGTGGTTTTGGTCTTCCGAAAGGGACTGGTCAACTGACTATTACACATTATAAAGTTTGATTAATTTACTTTACTACTCTCCCAAAGGCTCTGGCAATGCACATTCCCACAAAGAATGTATGAATTGTGCCTTTGGCATTATATCTAAAAAAAAAAAAAAAAAAAAAAATCGCCATCAGACCAAAGGTTACGTAGATATTTTTGTTTCTGTTTTCCTCAAAAGAATTTTTAAAAAAATATTTAGAGTTTTTATTTTAATCATGTGCACGTATGCACATCTGTTTGCACGTGGGTTCCCATGGAGGCTAGAAGAGGTTGTCACATACCCTAGGGCTGGAGCTGCAGGCAGTTGTGAGCCACTGTATATGGGTGCCTGGAGTTGAACACGGGTCCTTTGGAAGAGCAGCAAGTGCTCTTAACCGCGGAATCATCTTTCTAGCCCTTCTCTAAAAGTTTAAAATTTTGGTTTTATATGCAGGTCTATAATCCATCTTGAGTTAACTTTTATGGGCAGTGCGGCATCTGTGCCACATTCTTTTCTCACGTGGAGACAATTATCCTTCCTCCTGACTGCCTTTCCCCTTTTGCCAGGTGTCAGTAGACTGTGCTGTGGTGGGCTGTCCTCTCAGAACGCCTGTTCTTCCTCTAACAGGGGCTGTGTGTGGCAGGCATACTGGTGTCCTGTGTGACCCTCTTCTGACTGGAGGATAGGGGAACTGGTGTATATATTCATAGGCTACCTTATCTGGCTTCTCATGGGCTCTGGGGATTTGAACTCAGGTCCTCATGCTTGCCTGGCAAGTGCCTTACCTCCAGTTTCTGGGTTTTTATCATAAGGAATTAAAAACTGTTGAATGCTCTCTGCTTTTATAGGACTGATCTTATGTTTTTCCCCTGTCCAGTCAGTAGTGTAATGAGTAACTTTAATTTGCAAGTATTGACCAGTCTTGTATTCCTAGAAAGATCCTCCTCTGCCTATCCAGCATTTCTAGTTCCAGCTCACATCTGTGCATTTTTATTTTTTAATTTATTTTTTAAATTTATTACAAGTTATTCATTTTGTATCCCAACTATAGCCCCCTCCCTTGTCCCCTCCCAATCCCACCCTCCCCCCCCCGTCATCTCCTCCTCCCCCAGTCCATTGATAGGGGAGGTCCTCCTCCCCTTCCATCTGACCCTAGTCTATCAGGTCTCATCAGGACTGTCTGCATTGTCTTCCTCTATGCACTGGTAAGGCTGCTCCTCCCTTAGGTGGAGGTGTTCAAAGAGCCAGCCCATGAGTTCATGTCAGAGACAATTCCTGTTCCTATTACTGGGGAACCCTCTTGGATACTGAGCTGCCATGGGCTACATCTGTGCAGGGGTTCTAGGTTATCTCCTTGCATGGACCTTGGTTGAGTATCAGTCTCAGAAAAGACCCCTGGGCCCAGATTTTTTGGTTCTGTTGCTCTCCTTGTGGAGCTCCTGTTCCCTCCAGGTCTTTCTATCTCCCCCTTCTTTCATAAGATTCCCTACACTCTGCCCACAGTTTATCCATGAGTCTCAGCATCTGCTGAGACTTCAATACCCTGCTGGGTAGAGTCTTTCAGAGGCCCTCTCTGGTAGGCTCCTGCCCTGTTCCTTGTCTTCTCCTTCTTCCAATGTTTATCCTCTTTGCCTTTCTGAATGAGGATTGAGCATCTTACCCTGGGTCCTCTTTCTTTCTTAGCTTCCTTAGGTGTGCAGATTTTATTATTATATGTCTAATATCCACTTATAAGTGAGTATATACTGTGTGTGTCTTTCTGGTTCTGGGATACCTCACTCAGGATGATCTTTTCTAGATCCCACCATTTGCCTGCAAATTTCATGATGTCCTTGTTTTTAATTGCTAAGTAGTATTCCATTGTGTAAATGTATCACAATTTCTGCATCCATTCCTCAGTTGAGGGACATCTGGGTTGTTTCCAGATTCTGGCTATTACAAATAAAGCTGCTACAAACATGGTTGAGCAAATGTCCTTGTTGTGTACTTGAGCATATATGGTATATATGCCTAGGAGTGGTATAGCTGGATCTTGACGAAGCACTATTCCTAATTGAGAAAGTGCCAGACTGATTTCCAAAGTGGTTGTACAAGTTTACATTCCCAGCAGCAATGGAGGAGGGTTCCCCTTTCTCCACACCCTCTCCAGATTTACATGCATTTAAAAAATATTTGTTTTGAACAGTTCTTCCTGGGTAGTAAGACTGCCTAGAACAGTGGTTCTCAACCTGTTGGTCATGACCCCTTTGGGCCTCGTATCAGTTATCCTACATTCAGATATTTACATTACAATTCACAACAGAAGCAGAATTACAATTATGAAGCAGCAAAATCAGGGTCACCACAACATGAGGTGATCCCATTAAAGGGTCGCAGGAGTAGGACGCTGAGAACCACTGGCCACATAGTTAGGAGCCAGTTGCCTGGGTCTAGCCATCTCAGGAAGAAGTTCTATCTTGCTGGCAGGGTCAAAACTGAGTTCATATTCCCAGGCCCCAGAACCCAACTCCTACCCTGCTTCTTGGGGTGTTTTCATGTTTGTCTGCTAACCAGTAAAGGATGTAAAGAGGGGACTTGCCTTTATCTGTTAACGAAACTAAGGCACATAGGTTGTAAATGTATTACCTGTCTTGACTTGAAGCTCGCCCACTGCTTTGCTCCCTTATCACTTTAAATTCCAGGCCACAGCCCAAGAGAGGACTTGACTGCAAAGAGCTGAGTCGAGGGTTCTGAAACCAGGTGATCTGGAAAGAGCCAGTCACCCGTTGTGTCAATGCAACAGCCCACCCCACTCCCTTGGCTTTGTGTTCGCATCCTTTAAAATGGCTATAGAACCTCCCTTCAGGGATTCGGTTCAGATCCTGGCTGCCTCCCTGCGCAAGCAGAAAATAAAGCTGCATTTCAAGCTTCTGTCTCCGAAGTGAGTTTTCTGGGCTTCCACCCCAAACCCAAAGCTCAGGCTGGCTTTGGTCCTCTTGTATCCTCTGCTCTGTTGATCACACCCACTTTACTTGTGATTTTTAAAATGTTTACTATTTGGTGTGAGAGTGGCGTCAGAGAGCAAGTTGGAGTGGTGGAATTTGTGTTGGGAAGCCACGTAAGCTCGCCCTATTCCGTCCCAGCTGCGGCTCTGCCGGCTCTGCCGGGCAGAGTGAAGGTGGGGTCGCTCCCGCCCCGGTTTGCATGCAGCCCCCTGCAAGTCGCCAGATCAAAAGCTTGGGTGTGTTCTTGCCTGCTGATTAAGCCCAATGGCTTGCATTCTGGGGAAGCAAGTCGTCATCTCTAAGGTGGTGTCTTTCCAAAAGAGATCAGCAATTGCCTATCCCATGACTGCAGATGGTTCTAAGAAGCCAATTGTCTTCCATTCACACAGCCTTTTCCGTTAAGCTTTTATTTCTTTAAGCTTTCTTTGGAGCTCCCGTTATTTGGAGTTTGTTTGTGTGAAATTGCTGGAATAGATGGATGAAAAGCTGTTCATCATCAGACCAGAGAACTTTGTGCACATGTTTCTTGGTTGAATCTCAGTGATGGTGAGTGAGCTAGCACCTGAGCCCTAACTTTTTTCTTCAGCGACTAAGCAAGGGGTTCTGTGTTCTACCTCCTTTCTCAAAAGCACTAAGATGTCAGCCAACAGTTGGATTAAGTAAGCACTGCTGTCTTGCCCAGTGAAGGAGAGCAGAGCCAAGGATGTGCCAAAATAATTATGAAGGTGAATAAACAAACAAAACAACACAACAGCCGTGCTCAGTAAATCAGGGTGAACAGGTAAAAGGAAAGCCTAGATGTGGCATTGCGTATAATCCTACTATGATTCCGTAAGCTGAGAGTGTGAGCCTAGCCTAGGCTAAACAGTGAGTGTCAAGCCAGGGCTTCACAGCAAGGCCTGCCCTGACCCTGACCCAGATAGTAAAAAGGCAAAAAGGATAAGCCTGTGGTCCTAGCTACTGAGGAGGCTGCGATAGGTGGATCCTGAGTTCAGGCCTGCCTGGGTTACACTCTGAGTTTGAGGATAGCCAGGGAAACTTAGTAAGATCTTGTCTCAAAAGAAAAAGTAAAGGGGCTTCGGAATATTGTTCAGTGGTAGAGTGCTTGCCTGGCATGCACAAGATCTCAGGTTGCACCAAAAAACCTGTGCTGTACTGAAGGTTCAAAAGTTTTTCCTTGACATTATCTCCTTAAAAGAGCATAACAACGATTTTTATTGTATTCGGTATTATAAATAATGTAGAGGTGATATGAACTGCACAGAAAGCTCTACACTGCTGATATACAAACACTCTGACATTTATATAAGGGATGTGATCATATGTGGTCTTGAGGTCTATGTGGGACCTGGAGATGAAACTACCCATCGATGCGTGTGCTCTCCTGGAGAAGCCCTGACTTTGACATAAACCCTCAATTGTCAGCTGATGTCCCAAAGTTTCCACAATGAGACTGAGTTTCTATTTTGTTTTTTGAGACGGGGTTTCTCTGTACAGTCCTGGGGACCCCAGAACTCACCTGTAGAGTCCCTGTTTTTGTTCTTACCTCTCTGACCCCCCTGGCCAAACCTATCATCATCCACAGCCTACTTTTCCTTTTACCCTTCTTGGCACCTTTTGTGTCTGGTGACCCTGGAATGCTTACCTGGGTGGCCTCCTCTAACTGAACCAACTAGCCACCCTCAGGGCCAAGCTCATGTGTGGAACACTCTGTTAAGTACTAAAGATAAGAAATCCAAGTCCCTTTCTGGTGTCTTTAACAGGAAGCTGTTCCTCTCCCCTCAACACCATAGCAGGGGCATTTCCTGTCTGCTGAAGTGTGTCTGCTCATCCCAGACAAGCAATCAGAAAAATCCAGGAGGAGTGAGGCTGGAAGTGGTTAAAATCAGCCGCTGCCTTGGGTTTTCTGGTTGTCATGGACACCAAATTTTCTATAGTTAGTAACCCTGGTCTCTATGGTGAGCTCTTACTTGAGTAAGAACCTTAGGAAGGCAAGAAAGACAATTGGATATTGAATGAAGAAGGGTAGGGCAGATTTGGGGAGGACAGACAGATGGAAAAGGGCTAAAAGTAAGACATCCCAATCATCCCCTCCCCCAATAAACATCTTTCAAATTAGGCTAATCTTGTTTTAGATTCATTCCATCTGTTCCTGTGGAGGCTTGAAATCATTTCTGCCATCATCTGACTCCCTGTTCACTATCCCACAGTCCATGCTGTCTTTACAAATGACCAAGTGAGAGTTCAAGATGAGAAGAGACATCTCAGCAAGAAGTATACAGAACCCCGTGCTGGGAATGGCGAGGGATGTGCTAGCTGCGGCATCTACTCTGCAGCTGTGGAGGTCTGGGGCATGACTCCAAGTCCTGTGTTGGTGAATGGGTGAGACCCAGATGGGACCCTCTAATTCAAGGAAAGAAGGATCAGGCAAAGGTGTTGGTGGTGTGTGGGGAACTTATATGGCATCCCCAGGGCTGTCCTTTGCCAACTCAAGGCAGCAGCCATAGGAAAGGAGTGGTGTGTGGCTGGAACTTGGGCTAGCCAACCACCTGGGCATAGCTGACTGTGATGTCTGAGGGCAAAAACCACATCTAACGACAATTTTAAGTTTAGGGAATCATGCAAAGAACCTTAAGTTTTGGTAAGCCATTAAAAGCCTCAGAGGACTCACTAAAAGCTATTTAGATTCTTTTAAGGGAGGAGATACACTAGGCAGGTATGGCAAAGTTCCAATGTGAAGCTCTGTTCTCTCCCAGGGAGCTCAGGGTATCAGCCCTAACATATGACTTTTCTGAGTATTGCTAACCAGAGAAGCTCAGAGTGTAGGAGTCTAGACAGAGTCTTCATTGGGATTTTATTGTGTCAGCTTGACTGATTTCTTAGAAGCTTGAGCTCAGCCTCCAGGTCATCTGGCAGTGCCAACAACACCCCTGCCCTCTCCCAATACCATGTGGTAGTTCTTTCCGGTATGGCCACACCAGAAAACTTAACCTAGTGTGGTTAGTCACAGCTTAGACAAAGACAAACTGGCCCCAGATTTGACGTAGATTGCCTCTCAGAAGCCAATACAAAGGCCAGACCTTTTGTGTAGGGCCAAACTCACCACACACCCTCACAGCAAGCTAGAGACAGAAAGTTAATTCACCCAGGGAAGAACAAAGGTCCCTTATAAGGAGTACATGTGACTGGTTGTCTGGTGGATGGGTCAAGTTCATATCAAGCCTAGGCACTAAGACACAGATACTCATAGCCAAGATTATCACTGTAGAGATACTGTTCCTTATCCACAATCCAAACAGCAGGATCAGCTGGGCCTTTCTTTGTAAAAAATTAATAAAACAAAAAAGAAGCCAGGTGTGCTGGCTAATAACTAATACCAGCTCTTAGAAGGTTGATACAGGGGGATTGCTGTAAGTTTGAGGCCAGTTTTGGTAACATACTGAGTTCTAGACCTGCCTAGGCTACAGACTGAGACTCCACCTTGAAAAATGCTTGTAATGCCCACTCCACTTCTTGGCTTCTTGGCTTCTTCCCATGAGTCACACCAGGCAGCAAATCCCATAAAAGAGAGTTATTTGGGAGAGATGAATCCACGGTTTAGAGGGATAAATTTAGGGGTAGCTGCCTCTGCTTTCTGGAGAAGACAGTAGGGAATTGAACAGCAGGCAGGGCCTGTGTAGGATTTCTTAGGGAGACAGAGCTCCAGGGCAGACCTTTCCAGGAAGAGGATTGGTGGGATTTCAAGTCCCGAGTTTGGGGGAGCTCAGGGATTGGTGGCTTTTTGTTTGTACTTTTCACCAAAATTAGCATAATCTGGGAAGGGTCCTAGTGAGGAGCTGGAGATGACTTTTGTGACAGTTACAGAGGCCGGAAATGCCATTATGACAGTTAGGTCTGGGGGAGGCACCTGGCTGCTGGAGCGACTCAGGCCGGGTCCTAGCCACTTTCCTGGCCTTGAGGGTTTACCAAGTTTACAAAGCATGCAAAGTTTACAAAGTCTATGAAGGGAGTCCAAGACACAGAAAGCTTTCCCTGCTGCTTGAGTCAGAGTGAAGAGCCAACACAGAACAATAGTGGAGATTGGCAACAGCTGGGGTGTGTGTGTTTCGTGGATTATTTTATTCAAACTCCATGTGTGCACAATAACAAACAATCGAATGGTCAAGTGTGGACCTAAAGTGATTAAAATAAACGAGACTAAAAATTCAGAGCTTTACCTGATTTCAGAGTGCCCAGGAGTTGCTTCTGACGAGTAGCTGCCATGTTAGCACAGGCTAGCACATCTCTGCCATTATAGAATCTCCCTGGGCCAGAGATCTGGAAAAAGATCAGTCTAGGTCAGGTGTTTCCCAGTGCGCCACAAAGGCTGGTAGTCCGTCGGCTTATTAACCTATGATCATTTTGACACCGGAATACCGAGTGATGGTTGGTTTTAATGTCAACTTATCATAAATCATGCACGTAGGGGGCCTTATCTGAAGTGTCTTGATTGCTTTGATTGGTGGTGGGAAGGCCCACCTTGATTGGGGGACTGCTCTGTTGAGGCGTTCAGCCTCAAAGACCAAGGGACTTCAGGTTCTTAGTTCCTTAGACATGAATTAGCTGTTACTTGTTTAAAGCTGACTGATACATCCATAACCTCTCATTGGTTCTGTTGCTCTAGAGAATGATGACTATTACACACACCCACAATGACATCACGATAGCTCTAAGGCATAGTCACTTATAAATAGACACAGATGTTCTGCATCAACTTCCAGCACTGCAAATTCAGATGCTCATTCCGGAACAACCCAGCACTGGCAGCCTGGAAGTGCAAAGACACGTTAACAACAGGACGCCAAGTAGTAAAATTTATTATATCAGCAGATATGGCTGCTTCCAGCTATGAAAAATAAGTGCTTGATAAAATTAGAGGCAAAAGTCAGTAATTTGGCATAGGCTTATCGGCCAGGTGTAGTGGCACACACCTGTAATCCCAGCACTCGGGGAGGCAGAGGCAGGGGGATCTCTGTAGTTTGAGGGCAGCCTGGTTAACAAAGCAAGTCCAGGACAGCCAAAGCCACACAAGAGAACCCTCTCTCAAAAAAAAAAAAAAAAAAAAAAAAAAAAAAAAAAAACAATAACAAAAACAACCCAACCCCTCCCAAAAGAATAGGCTTTATCAGCACAACACTCCCAAATACTCAACTCATATTTAATGATTACTATATACCTCCCAAGTGAAGTGAGGAATGACAAGCCTGAGGCCTGCAGTCCTCCCTTTAATTTAATGCCACTCTAGAATTTGCAGCATAGGTAAGCATTAAGAAGAACAAAGGAAAGGAACAGAGCCAGCATATTAAGGTTTTGGACATAAGAATGGGACAATGGTGGCGCTTGCTTGGACCCCAAGAACTCAGGAGTCAGAAGCAGGTGAATCACCTTGTTTGAGGCTAGCCTCCGCAACATGACAAGTTCCTCTTCCCAGTGTGACAACATTCATGTCTCATTTCTCTGCTTTGCGTTATTACTTGTCTGTTTGGTTGGCATTCTGTGGACCTACAGCTGAGTGTACTTAGATTTGGGGTACCAGAGTCCAGGCTTGGATGCTAACAGCCCCGCTGCTAGTAAGCAGCAGCACTAAAAGAACCCAGACTCCAGCTTTATCCAGCGTCCAGTTCATAGCTGCCCTCAAACTTCATCAACTGCAAGAAGACACAAAAAAGGACCCAGGAGACCTACATGGGGAAAAAAACCCACCTGCTTGTTATGTCAATGTTCATAATTTCTGCTTCTAGAACAGTAGACATTACACAGTGTGCTGGCTTCTTGAAGACTGACTTGAACTGTGGCCACTGATCACCTTTACCTTCATCCTGTGAATGCAGTTCCCAGAAAGCCACCTTTTCAGATGGACTCTTCTTTGATGGTGCAGAGCTTGGAACATTCCTAGTCCAGAGTCAAAAGGTCTCTGGCCAGCTTTAGCCTTGTTTATAGCCATCTCGTGCCCTCCCTTGTACATGACCCAAGATCCTTTGTGATATTATATAGATAGCTTGAAATGTACAAACAGGGCACGAGTTTCTTCTTTGGAATGTGTCACTTTGGCACACCGCTAGCTTCCACCAACCTGAAAGCTGCGTGCTGTCAGAAAGATCTGAGGCCCATGACAGGGTTTCCCCACTTTTCTGTGGCCCACCTTCTGATTCGCCCGCCGATGTATCTGAAGCATGTCTCAAGCTTTCTTTGTTCTGTCGCCATGAGAGCTTCTTAGACCTGCATCCATATTGGAACATGGAATTGGGAGCTTTTCCCAGTGAATTTGGAGTGATATAAACCTGTGTTGCCAGGCCATGATGATTCATATTTGGCTCTATAATAAATTACTTATCTCTTTTGATGTGAGCATGCTATTGAATTTGGGGGACAAAGAGATCCAGTGAACTCCCCACCTCACATCCCAAGTCCAAATTCCCAATGTGGCCACATTGAGCAGATCTCCATTTTCCGTTTTCCGCTTTTGACTTGGCTCTTTTAATTGGCTTATTGAGGACATGCAGCCATACCTGGTTTGGAGCACATGTGTGGCCCCAAGTTCAATGACAAGAGTTGTGTTTGTGTGTTGGCCGTTGTGATGCCACAATGTGATTCTCTGAGAAGCAGTTTTCCTTCTCTTTTGAGACAGAGTTTCTCTGTGTAGCCCCGGCTGTCCTGGAACTCTCTGTTGACCTCAAACCCAGAGATCCACCTGCATCTGCCTCCCAAGTGCTGGGACTAAAGGTGTGCGCCACCGTCACCAGGCAAACATCCACCATTCTTCAGAGAAGTCACCTGGATAGAAAAGAGATACCCACACGGACCCCTTGAGCACAAGCCACCTGGTAAGTTTTGGTGACTTCCTTCTGGGACTCTCTTGAACCTCCTTGGGTTTGGTCAATGGTCCATTGGTTTATTCTGCTCTGATTTTTTAAGGATCTTATCTGTTGTAAGAATGTAATGTTAGAATCCAGGTTTGCAAAAGCATTGCGAGGTTTGAATGAAACGGGCCCCTGCAGTCTAGGGCACTTGAATGCCTGCTCCCCGGTTGGTGGTTCTATTTAGGATTCTCAGAGGTATGGTCTTACTGGAGGAATCGTGTCACTGGAAGTGGGCTTTGAGAGATTAAAGGCCTTAAAGACTTGGCCTACTTCAAGTTTGCTCTCCACGCTGCATGCTTGTGGTTAGATATGAGCTCTCGGTTTCTTTTTCTTGCTACCATGCCTTCCGCTTCTGCTATGCCTCTGCTCTACGGTCATGGACTATTTTCTCTCTGGAACCATAAGCTTTTCTCTAAGTTGCCTTGGTCCTGGTGTTTCAGCACAGCAATAGAAAACTAACAAAGGACACCTACTTTCTCGACCCTGACAGGCACCCAAAAGAGACACTGTCTGTGAACTCTGAGGCTTGAGAGTGCCACATGCCGCTCCCAACCCTCTGCCCTGCCTCCTTTTCTGGGAGTCAGTGAGCCTCGCTATGAGCTCTTGTTATGGAACTCTCTCTACTCTTAAAAGTCACGAAAAGAGACTCCTTCCTGTGCCATGTGGGCTCCGACTCTCCTCAGAGGGTCCCCCACCCCACCCCATGATATCTGTCTCTGGTGCTAGGACTTGAATTCTTGGAGTCTGGGACATGCTGTTGCCTCTTTATTTGTGTATTCATGGTATAAATAACTCTTCTAATAAACTTATTCTCAAGTAATACATCTCAGTGTTCCACCTTCCTTCCCCCCAAAAAGACACGCCTAACATTGTCTGGTTCCTTCGGTTCTTTGCAGGCTTGCTTCCCCAGCGTTTGCTTTAAAGTATCTATTTTGTTTGCTTTAGAAACATTTTAGTTTCTGATTGCTATTTTTTTCCACCTTTGTTTGCTTTTAGACCTTTGGAGTCATTTTGGTGTGTTTTGGCCTTGTGAGGGGATCTGAATTTCCCGTCAGTTGGATGCAATCTACCCTACTGGCTTGCATGTTATCCTCAGTTCCTTTACTTCTCGTTTTTGTTTGTTTGTTTTGTTTTCTTATTTATTTTTAACGTTTGTTAAGTGCCACTGACACTGAAAATGAAACCCCTTTAGGCATGTCCATCCTGTTTTTGGATCAGATGGCAGCAAGTGGCTTTTCTGGGGACATGAGAAGTGATGATCCCTTGGATGCTACAAACCCAGGCTCTTGCCTCCTAGAGAGCCCCTAGATACAGTGGAGAATGACTTCCCCAGAGCAGACACCGGGACAACTGCTTCTGTACTTTTTTCCCCTCTGAAGACTTAAAAGCACCTTGCTTGGCTTCATTGTTTCCTGTCTCCTGTGCCTTTGGGAAGCTGAGGCTTAGCTGGCAGAACCCTGCTGCTTTCCTCCTCCTATGCAGAAACCTTTTAGGTGGAAATAGATAAATTTAAACTATGTATTCTTGCTTTATGAAAGGTTAAAAGTCAGCTATTACGTATATCTTTGTCTTTACACTTTGCATTGGACCGAGCATTTCTGGGGATGCCTGGTAGGGAAAGCAGCTAGCTGAGTACCCACCAAATTCTGGGTGAGCAGCTGTGTGAGACAGGCCAGTGCTGTCAAGTCTAGAGAAGAAACCATATTCCAGACTGACGCCGGGCGAGCGCAGGAAGCCTGGTCTAAGAATTACTGCTTTTATTTCTTTCCTCTCTTTGTAGACACACAAGCAAACATATGAAATATAATTTAGCTTCAGTGAGTTAAAAGAATAAAAGCTTTGGCCTAAAGTAACATTAAAAAGCCATTTTCATCCATAAAGACACCTTCTTTTCTGCTAATTATTTTCTTTTTTTCTTTCCTCCTCCTCCTTTTCTTCCTCCTCCTCCTCCTCTTCTTCCTTCTTCTTTCTCCTTCTCCTCCTCCTCCCTCTTCTGAGACAGGTTTTCTCTGAGTAGCTTGGTTGTCTTGACACTTGCTCTGTAGACTAGGCTGGCCTCAGAAAGCCACATACTTCAGGGATTAAAATCAAGAATTACCACACCTGCTGCTAATTATTTCTTAACAATAGAAAGAAATACTTCTTTAAATCTGCATGATAAACCCCATTGTGTGTGTGTGTGTGTGTGTGTGTGTATGTGTGTGTGTGTGTGCATGTCTGTTAAGTGTTTCTCATATCTTAAAAAGACAGGGTTATAAAAGCCCAGAGTTCACTCAGCTGTGTCAAATCTCGATGATAATTGTTTTTATATGTTGTTTGCACCAAAAAATGCAGCTACTTTGGGATTTTTTTCAATAATTTTTATTGTGTGCTAAAATGATTCTTTCTAAACATTAGGTGGAGTTCAGGAAAGCTTGTGGAAGAGGGGAAGAATGGTTTGAAGGAGCCAGAGAGGTCAAGGACACCACAAGGAAACCTCAGAATCAGCTAACATGGACCCACAAAAACCCAACCAACCAACCAAAGAGCATGCTGAGAATGGTACTAGGCCCTCTACTCATATGTAACAAAACTACAGCTTCATGTGGGATCCCTAACAGCAGGAGCAGAGGCTGTCTCTGACTCGGTTGCCTGCCTTTTGATCCCTTTCTCCTAACTGGGATGCCTTGTCTAGCCTCAATGGAAGATGTACCTAGTCCTACTCTAACTTGATACGCCAAGGAAGGCTGATATCCACGGGAGACCTCCCTGTCTCAGAGGAGAAGGGGAGGGGGAGGTGGGACTGGGAAGAGAAGAGGGAAAGGAAGGTGTGACCAAGATGTAAAGTAAATAAACAAAATAATCAAAAATTATTCTTTCTAATTATTTTTTACATCCAGTTAAAATACACGTGTACGTATTTATAAATGTGATTATTTTGGTGACATATTAAAGGCCTGATAAATGCACACTGTCTTAAAAACTGAAGTACTTAGAACTTCTTAAAACATAGCAAAGTGTTATCTTGGTTCTATTAAGTATTTGTTAAGACCTTAAAATGTTAATATGATACAACATTCATTAGAGTTGTAAGATAACGATTTCATTTAAACTATAATTTGATGTTATATTTATAGGTGTTGATAAGAATGTCCTAGAACAGTTCTAAATAAGAAAACTAATTCAAATTGTATTTCATTTGTATAATAGTCATAGGTAATGTAAAACTGTATGATTTCTTTTTCAAAATATTCTTAATGTGAAATGTAAGTTGTTTTTTTATTTTATTTTATTTTTTTTTTTATTAAGGCTAGACTCCATGTAAAATGATGGGTATGTATGTTTGCTGAACATCTTCGCGTTGTCTGTTGTCACAGTGAGGATTCCAGGAGCTGTGTACATCTGTGTGTGTCTACACTGCTTCAAGTGCCATTTACTTGGTACAAAATCAACCTGCAAGTAAGTGCTCGTGTGAACGACAGCTTCCTTTTGGTTCAGAGTGAAGCTGAACTTTTAAGAGAAACCCTCTCGGTTCCAGGGGCCCCATCATGCTGAGCTTGGCCTCAAGTTCCAGCCCAGTTAAAATGACAGAACAGTGGCAAAGGAGAGGAGGCCGATGGTCCCAGATCTTTCTGTGCAGGAACTAACATGTGCCTTTGAAAGTTTAATTTAAGGAATGTTTTAAAGAGAGAATGCATACATAATTACACAGTTCTGATCAAGATGTTATCTTCTTGATTCCTGTCTCCATTCTGGGTCTACAGCCTAGTCCCTATGGCTTGAGGATAGAAATTAATTTTCAGAGATGATTGCTCCTGCTCCAGGTGAAGTTTTTCCTACTGGATAATTGGCCTCCGAGATGCTCAGCTCCTTCTTTCAAGGATTAAGAGGATCGAGTGTACCTGTGCTTTTAGACATGTTTTATATGTATGTGTATATAATTATAAATGATCTAAGGATCCTCCCCCACTATTGCCTCTACTGTCAGTTCTCTCCTGGGGGTCCCGGAGCTTGAACTCAGATCGTCAGACTTGGTGGCAGTAGTATCTTTACGCACTGATTCATCTCAGCAGTCCAAAGTTCTGATGTTTATTGATTTAATTAATATTTAAGGTGTTTCCCACAGGACAAGCAGCTGTGATTAAATTAATGAAATGATATTTGTATTTTGCTAATAAGGAGAAAATGGACAATACTACACTGACTCCCAGAATCCATTTTTTTTTTATAACCACTGAAGTAAGAAGTAAGACTTGTTTATGCCTATTGCTGTATGAAACTCTGATGTCTAACAGGTCTAACCTTGTTTTTATCACTGGCATTATGCAAATGTGTGGCTCCTACATGCACAGAATGTGACCTTTGGCCAACAGGAAGAACTGTGAGCACAGGTCTTAGAGAGAAGCTGAGCATTTTGCAAGCCTTATTGACTGGCTGATGTGGAGACACTGGACCGTTGTAGGTCCAGACCCAATAGCGATTTATCTTGGGCTAGCCCTTCAATAGCCATTCTTTGCCTCCTCTACACTGGACCTAATATCATGTGACTAACAAATAAAAACTTTTTGGAACATATTAACAAGACCATAGTTTCTATCAACCAAAAGGCTGAAGTGTCGCCTGCGGCCATTGCTGAGAATCTCCTTTGTGCTGTAACCACCCACTTAATGTCTCCCCCAGTGAATCTGAGAAGAGCCTTGATGTAGGCTTTTCTTTAGAAACTACATGAGGCTACTTCCACGCCAGAACATGGAATTGGGGGTTACCTAAATCTGTGTTTCTGGTCCGTGCTCACTCATATTTGACTCCAGAGCAAACTCTCTCATGCCCTTTGAGATGAGAGCTGTGTTTTTGCATCAGCAGCACAAACCTGTTATTGCGGGAAGAAGGCAGGCTTGGAAGCCTCCCTTACCTTTCTGTGTTCTAAAAAACAAAGGGCAATTACTGGAAGGCCCTTCTCTTACCTGTGTGACTTAGTCATAGCCCTTCAATATCTTAAACTAGGCCAGAAAGTTCCTGCAGATTCTTTTTTTTTTTCCTTTCATCAGTGTTCTCTGAGATGATTATCATTCTGAGCAATCAGAACACAGCTCTAGTTCAACAAACTTTCTGAACTGCGACCGATACCCAGCCTGAGCTGGTACATGAGTGCTGGCTCTTCCCAAGAGCAGGCTGTGACCTCATCTTGCTGCAGTGTTCATCCTATGTTTTAGCCTCCCTTACTTCCCCCATTCAAAAACTAAAATTAAAACCAACAAAAGGACACAACCCCCAAAGTCCTCCCCTAAATTCTTGAGACACTTGAAATACTCTTCCCCTAAGTTGCCCAGAGGTCATGAACCCCGGCCTTCTCTCTCTGTAGTTGATACAATCACAGGGCTGCACCTCCCTCCCGGCCTGATGGCCAGCACTTAGAGCCAGAGTTCATGCAATACAGCCACTCCACTTGTGCGACAATCTGATGACTCCAGTGTGTCCTCACTGACCCAGATATTAATTAATATTAATTAATCTACTTATTTTTCTGATGTGACATGGATAACGATACGCGGGAAGCAAAAGCTGACACCACCATCCCATTCTGCTCCCAGGCCATCACTTAGCTGAAAGTAAGGCGCCTAAGTAAGGACCCCAGCAGCAGAGACCCAGGGAGGAGACACTAGAAATGGGGAGTGAGAGGCATATTGGCATAAGAACAGGCATCCACTGGAAGAAACTTGACTGCCATTTGAAGAAAGCCGCTACTTCCTCCCTCAACTTTTGAAGGAAGACTATAAAAAGTAAGGGTCAAGAAGGCCCATTCCAAAGCCACTTAGATAAGAGCAATGCTTTTATTGCTTTTAAGCTAGAAAGGTAGAGGTAGGCGCAGCAGAACACTGGCTTCCTTTTCTCAAAACCCAGGTAGGTAGGTTTGCCTTGCTTTGTCAGTTTTTGTGAGCGCACAGCCTTTCGTGTGTGTGCTTGTCTTTTGAACTGTCCTGGGGAACAGCAGAGGCTCTGGTCTTGTCCGGCACTCCATGGAGTGCTGGATTCTGTCTGTCTGATGCTCCACTCGCAGGCGTGCTGTTAAAAGGCATAAAACTCTACCCATCAAGCGAAAAACAGGCTGATAGTTATACTTATTAAGGATAATTGCATTATTTTTACGTAAGGGCATAAATTGGCTAAATAGGTAATTTAACTTGGCAGACAGCAAAATTACATTTAAACATCAGGGAAAGGAGACAACACCCAGAGGTGATGGTTGAATGGGCTCAAAGACCTTCTGACCACCTTTGTAAGGCTTGGAAAGGTTCCTGTCACTCTGTACCTCCTCCCCCACTGTGCTTCAGGCTCATCCAAAAACAGCCTTGGAGAGACTTTGTTTCCATTCAGGTTTAGCTGCACATACCTTTTTGGTTCTCAGTTTTTTGAGACAGGGTCTCTGGTACCCATTATGTAGTCTGTTGTTTCTTCTGGGATGTTTCCTAGCAAAACATGGATTGAAGCAAAGTTAAGAATTGCATTTTGTGGGGCTGAAAGATGTCAAAGTTGAGGGAGAAAGTAGAGGCTTGGATACTTCAATAGCTTCAACGTTCTGGGTCCTGCATCTTGAAGAACCAGGCTTCACTGAACTTGGAAAACGAGGGTAGGAGCAAAGGAGGGGGCACAGCACCAGTGTGGTATGGACAAGAACCCTGTGAACTGTGCAAGGCAGTTACCATCATACCGGCATCTTGAACTGGCTACAGTGGGAACGTCTCTAGTGCAGAACAGGCACATGAGCTGAAATCCTCACTGGAAAGCAGGTTGTTAAAAACAGCACTGAGCATTTGTTGGCTTGTTCCTTCCTGCATGGAGAGCAATGTTTGGCCACACTGACTGCAGTGAGTTGGAGGCGTGAGCTCTTGCACCTTCTCTCCTTGGTTTTAACCTGTTTTAAGGCTTCATTGTGTAGTTTTAGCTGCATTTTCCCCCTCCAGAAAGTTGGGCTGGAAAATGTGGCAGGTGATTAGGTTTTCCAGGTAGCTTGATTTTCCAGGCAGAGAAGAGAAAGAGGAAAGACACCCTATCACCTCCCATATGAGGGGGAAGTCTGTAGGAACACAGGAGAGGCCTTTACTAGTGTTCACTAGACTCAGAGACAAGGGAGAAGCATAGCATTAATGCCTCTCTTTCAAGTCAGCCTTTCCTGACTGAATGGGCCCCACCAAAGTCAGGCTACTTCTGTTACCAACCAGACAAGTCACGTTAAACTTATTTACTTCACTATGGAAATAGGCAAGAGGCATTAACCTCTAATGCTAAATTCCACTTAGTTTTAGGACATAGGCATGAGTGGTGTCCTATTTTACTCAGTCACAGGATTAGACTTTAGTTTTTGATCTATATTAGTGTCCTAGCTAGCTTTGTCAACTCGACACAGCCTAGAGTCACCTCAGAAGGGAGTCTCAATTGAGGGATTTCCTAAATTAGATTGGCCCATGCGAGTGTTTATGAGGTATTGTCTTGGTGGTTAATTGCTATGGGAATGCGCAGCCCACTGTGGATGGCACCATTTCCTGGGCAGATAGCCCTAGTTGTGTAAGAAAGCTAAGGATGAACCTGAGAGCCAGGTTCCACCATGTTTTCTGTTTCAAGTTCCTTGCCTGACTTCCCTTAGCATGGAGAGTGGCCTATAAGCAGAAATAAACCCTTTCAATCCTTACGTTACTTTTGATCTGTGTTTTATCATGGTGACAGAATGAAACTAGAACAGTTAGGGCGGCATGGGTTATGAAGACAAACCACTCTTGAATTATGTTATCAGACATCCTCAGTGTAAGAAAGCAGGCTGATGTCACTTCACCCACAACTGCAGCAACGAAGATAAAGATGATGACGGTTAACATTTGCTACGTGCTTGTTGTGGGGCAGGCACTGTGCCTTTATTTCCTAAGCCACAAAGTATCTCTAATGAACACCGAACAGATGAATAGCAAAGTCATGTGACATGGTTGGTCAGTGGGATGTGAGCCCTGAGCTAGGTGTTTTTCACTCCTCACAGTTACCACAGAGAAATTTCTGAGCCTTAGAGACTCATTAAAGGGCGGCATCAATAGTCAGAAAACATTTGGTTCGTGGTTTGGATTTGAACTGTTTATAGTGTGAGCTATAAGCAAATTTATTACCTGGAGAAGAACATGTATCTACAGCAAGAACCCACAGTAAATACGTTGTCAGTTCCTCTGTTCTCCTGAATTAACACACACTGAGGTCAGTACCCTCACACAAAAGCGTGAACCGGCTCCTCCCCAGGGTCCTTCAGCCATTTGTCTGATGCCCCAGACAAATGGCTCCCTTTTGCTGTATTCATCTGTGTTAATTGCTAACGGTCTCTGCAGACTCACTTGGTGAAAGCTGGGTGTTGGTGTTTCCTTTCAACCCACTTTGGCATATGTTGGCATCAGCCACTCCAGAAGACATGCCACCTTCCCCCGGGAAACAGCTGTTCCAGTATCCAGAGAGAAGAGCGGGAGCCGCCCCTTGCAGCTGCTGTTTATAACTACCAGGTGCCTATAGCCTTACCAGAAACCCCATCCTATCAGCTCCACCTTGCAGGTTGAAGGAAACAACAAATTTTGTTGGTGGTGAAATATAGTGTTTCCTTTACATTTGACAAGCAGTCACAGCTCGTCTCCTTTTTTTTTTTTTCCCAACAGTACAGGCAAATGGATTATTTCCAAACATGCAGAAGAGAGCAGAGCAAGTAACTTAATATTATATGTGTTATAAGCCAAGTCAGTGAGGACATACAGAAGCCGGTGGTGCGTGGCCCCCAGTGCTCAGAGAGCCTGTCCTAGAGTTATTATTGCTGTGGTGAAACACCATGAGCAAAAGCAAGGTGGAGAGGAAAGGGTCCTACTTTGCTTATGTTTTCATATCATTGTTATTAGTCAAGGACGTCAGGACAGGAACTCAAACACACCAGGGCCTGGAGTCAGGAGCTGATGCAGAGAATGTGGAGGGGTGCCGCTTACTGGCTTGTTCAGCCTGCCTCTTTATAGAACCGAGGGCCATCAGCCCAGGAATATCCCCACCCACAATGTCTGGGCCCTCCCCATCAGACACTAATTAAATGCTCTACAGGCATGCCTACAGCAGGATCTTCTGGAGGCATTTTCTCAATTGAGGTTCCTTCCTTTTAGACTATGGCTTGTGTCAAGTCGACAAGGAACTCATCAAACACAGATGGTGTGTCAGACTGTGAGGGCCCAAGAAAAGCAGAGAGAGAGAGAAGAGGCAAGGTCTCAGAACTAGGCGGGACGGGCTTATCTACAAAACTTATGTAACTTCGCAATGTTTATGTAAAAATGGGACTGCGTTCTGTCTGGGCGTCCCTAACAGGGTCTCAGTGGCAGCTTTGTCCCAGAGCCTTTGCTTCTCTCTCCTTTTGAAGAACCACATGCTCTGCACAGCGAGGCCTGTGGAGCAGCACATCGGCAGCCACTGGCTTCCAAGAATCTTTAGCTAAGAACGGCTTGGTGGTAGTAGTGGGGGTGGTTATGGGAATCCACTCCTGAACTACGCAGACACACAGGCCTCACAACACCCAACAAAGTCCTGGGTAAAGGGCGGCACAGGGGCTGCAGAGACGTGTCTTCAGTTAAGAGCATCTGCTGCCTTTGCGGAGGACCTAGGTCCAGCTTCTAGCTCACAACCATCTATAGCTCCAGTTTCAGGCCTTCTTCTGATCTCTGTGGGCACCAGACATGCACATACCTACTCGTAGGGAAACACTCACACACATAGATAAAATAAAAAATATGTAAAATAAATAAGAGGACACAGGATTATCACCAGTTGAAAATCCTATGTGTTTATGTTTTGAAAGCAGATGATGTAGTGCCTCCAGCTTTGATTATTTTTCACAGGACTCTCGGTATATATATTCCATTTTCTAGAAGTACAACTGATTCCAGAAGCCCTGGGGAGTTTTGACGTAAGGTATAGGTGGTGGTTACCTTTGCCTTCTGCTACAACTATCCAGTGGGTCCAAAGGCCCCAGCTGTGGGCTGGGTGGAGTGGGCAATCAAGCATCTCCTACCCCATCCTAGGTTCCACACTGTTAAAGCAGCTTTGCTCCAGAAGGCTCTGGTAATTAATCTGTCACCATGGCAACATATTTATGCCATGAGCCCAGGGGGCCAGGATTTAAAAACTGCTTTATCCAGTGTCTTAGCTAGAGATTAGCAGCAGATTATGTTGTAGGACAGAGAGCAGGCTGCTTGAGTCCCAGGCAAAGGGGCTTTAGGGCACTAGTGTCGACTTCTCCTTTAGAAGGGGCTGAGGTCGTCTTAAGGGGTTGAGGACCAGAAGACTCCCTTGGGGCTCAGGAGACATGTTATGACCTCTGAGAAACACGAAAGGAGAATCCTTCTCCTCCTCTCCTCCTCTCTGTTCCTCTGGGAGAGAATGAAGGGAAGGCAGGAGTGGAGATTCACCCCATGTGGCTATAGGTGACACTCTCTCTCCTAACCACACTTGTGAGGCTTCCATGGTAGAGCTGGGCTGGGAATGCAAGTCCAGCATTTCCAGAATGGTGTGAGAAAAGGGGAGGTGGAGAGGGAGAGAGGGAGAAAGAGAGAGGGAGAGAAGAAAAGGGAGAGAGAGAGAGGGAGAGAAAATGAGAGAGGGAGAGAGAGGAGGAGGGAGAGAGAGAGAAAGAGAGAGCACGAAATAGGACTACAAGCTAGGGGGGAGGAGCCGGAGAAGTGTGAGAAAAGAAAAAGAGGAAGACAAAGTGGGGTGGCAGCAAACTCCACAGATTAAGCATGTGGAAGGTGTTCACCCACAGGAATGTGTGGGACACAGTGGCACAGGCTGGTGGGGAGGCATGGCGCTCTCTCGCTCTCTCTCTCTGTGTGTGTGTGTGTGAAGGCATGGGCAGCCCCTGGGACCTGAGGTCAAGGACAGCATTGTTTTCAGAGGGGGAAATTCTGTGTGCCGAGACACAGCTCCTTTGTAGGAGGAGGCTGTGGGAGCAGGAGGGAGGGGGCCTAGTTGCTACAGGAAGGAGTCCGCAGAAGTGGTGCAGGCTCAAGGCAGACTGCTGGCCTCAGCATTTTGTCAACACTGGGTTTGGTACTCAGCCTAGGGAGGCGAAGGGCAAAGGCTGGGAGTACAAGAAATGAAGCTCAGCTGGGACCACTGGCTCTCACTTGGCTCACTTCCCTGGAGCTTCAAGCCTATTCCTCCTGGCAGGCTTCTGGCGGATCCTGTCACACTGTTAGGAGCCAAGCCACTCCTCACCTTCTGTGCCATGCTTTGGGGGCCCCAGAAACACCCTTTAGTGCTGCCCTCAGGGTGATCTTTTCACTTTGTTCCTCCCCTCACAGCTCCTTTTCTCCTGTCCAATGAAAGTGCAAATCGTGACGTGGTAAAGATACTTAATTTGAAATCCATCACTAACGAGATGTCGGGATTGAAGTCAGAAGGATAATACTCTCAAAGATTAGACAGAAAGGGTTTTGTTTGCAGGGAGGAGTGAGCCAGGCAGAACCAGGAGAGGAAGTGGGGTGAAGGCAGGCTGTTGTTTGGGGATATTCCTCTTGGGTTTTTAATTTCGTTAATGGAATTTGGAAACAGACTTTGAAGGGAGCTTGTAGACACTTTCCTTGGTGATTAGGAGAAAAATTGGCCAGGCAAGCCAGGAATCTCAGCTTGTTAGGAGGGGTGTGATGCAAAGCAGGCAGGTTAGAAATGCTGGGGGTAGAGGCACAGCTCCAAGGCAGAACAGGAGGGAGGCTTTCAGACACAGGGTGAAGCCCCCAGATTTGGGAACACATGGCCAGGCTTTGGCCAGCATCTGGAAGGAAAAAAATAAAAAGGTTAAGTTGACTTCCAGGCTGAGAGCTGTGGAAGCTCTGGGGAGGCTGCATGGAGGCGGGGCTTCTGGGAAGGGCACTGTGGGGCGTTATCTCATTAGGGGGATGCTTATTCCTCCCTCTCCCTAGCATGGCTTTCACCACTTCCTGTGGGCTGGCCTCTTAGCTGGATTGACAGGCCCAGGTGGACTGACTTTTAAGGGAGGAGACAATGTCTTTGGAGCAGATCAGAAGATCATCTCATCAGGTCCAGAGACTGATTCCATTCTTTTTATAGGGAAGAAACGGCTTCCCTTTAATGGCCCTCCACAGAGCCCGGATGTCCTTAGTGGCCTCTAAGACTACTGTAACATTGAATTAAAACTCTGAAATCTTTCAGGAGATGGGCTGAAACTGTGCAACCGGGAATAGTTATCTCATTCCCATCATGCAAACTTAGAGCAGTTCCAAAGCTGTCCAGAGGGGTTTAGTGCCTGGACTGGAGTTTGGGTCACACTTTGGATACAGCCTTCAGACAGGGTAGCTCACTTTTGAGAAGCTGGATAAGGAATCTGAGCCCTTTTCTGACTTACCTGGCCTCCAGCCAGGATAAAACCAAGACATTATAAGAATTAGAATTGTTCATGTTCTGAGTCCTTGCCCTAAATCTTCTTAACCACCTTCTATCTCTTAGTCTCATCCCCATGGCCTGTCAGTGTCCAAGGATGCTGAATCTTAGGGTATCTTTTCCCCAGGAGGGTGGTGTGCACCTGCTGAAGGTGGGCCACACCCCAGAGACCCGGAGGGGAGTCGAGAACCTCAAATGAAGTCTGTCTACTGAGAACTGTGTTCCTAATGATCAGTAGAGACAAACAGCTCAAGAATTCACTTATCCTGACTCCTTTTTCTTCAGACAGTCTTGCTATATAGCTTGGGCTAACCTTGAACTCATAACCCTCCTAGATCAGACTTTGGAGTGTAGGGATTCTAGATGTGAGGCACCTTGCCTATGTTAGTAAATCCTTGATGAGGGTAAAAATGGGAATTCAGAGGTCTTTTTGGCCTTTTCTGGATGACAAGAGGACAATTGGAATCTTATCCAAGTCACAGGGACAGCGTAGTTCTTTGTAGTAAGCCATGTCTCAGTCCTGAAGAGGCAGAGTGTGGGATGTGAGTTCTTAACTGTTGCTTTTCTCAAGGACACAAGCCACAGGTAGCATTCAGCCTACCCACCCCCCAGTTTCACAGTCCCCTCGCTGAGAGCGGCAGATCCTGCTATTTTTAGCACTAACCTTGAGGGGTGGGGCAAGGGGCTGCCATCTTTAACAGGCCTTTCCATATGATATGAGGTGCTGGCAATGTGCTGGTCAACCTTACGTTCAACGGCTCTAGCTTGTAAGCTTTTTGTTACACGTACCCTGTCAGCCAACTTGCCCAACATGGATGAGTTCTTGGAATATTTGGGCTATTCTTGTAAAAATGTTTAACTGCTTCTGTTGGTCTTACAAGATAATGGTTCTGATTCTGTACAAAAATGCTTGTTTACTCAGGCTGACCGAGGCATCTGAGAGGCATGTGTTAGAAAAGTTAAGCTCTGCCTGCACGTAGGCAGAATGTGTGCTAACTCAAACCCCAAACTCTAACCTTGTGGCTTTTGCCTTTATAAACCCCAGACTTAACTATAGCTGAGGACACACTTGGAGAATCCCGAGTCTCGGGTGTGGTGCTGGCCAGTGTCTAATAAAGCCTCTTCTTTGTTAAGATTTACTCAGTGTCAGGACTGGAGAATCTTTGAACGACCCCAGGTCCATCACATCTGGAGGTACCACTGAGTTCTGGGTGTTCAGCTTGATTCGCCTTTTTCTTGGCCTTGGTGGGCTCCCAGTGTCCTGGGAGCCAGGACTTTGCCCAGGCTTGGCAGCATTTGGAGGAAGCCTCAACACCTAGATCCCTTGGGACTCCTAAGGTCTCTGGCCTACTGGAAGTTGAGAAATTTGGAAGAGCCTAACATTTGGAGGAGGCCACTGACAGGTTCTCAACACCTGGATTGTAGGAGGCATCGGAAGCCCTCGTGGAGGTAAGCTCTGTTTGTAGCATGCATCTTTCTGGGGCACTCGGGAGAGCTGGCCACAGTGTTAGTTCCCGAGTAGGAGGGATACTTCTGGCCCTGGGTGCTTGGTTCTAGAGGAAGAAGAAGGATTCCCAGAAGCAGGGGTTGCCGCCAACTCAGAGAACACTGTCTGTTTTGTGTTGTGTGGGTTGCTCTTTGTGTCACTTCTTGTTCTTGAAGAAACTGAAAAGATGGGGCAAAACCATCTTCCACACAGAAAAACTCCTGAGATCTGACAAAGTCTCACTTTAAGGGCTCCCAGAGAAAAGCCCAGGATCTGGAGAACAGGTCTGTACTGGAAAACTAACTGCCTTTTGCTGCCTTGATTGGCCTTCATTTCAGGTGGGCTGGCCAGCCAAGGGCTCCTGAAAACTTTCTCTTGTTTACAGACGGCAGCATGTGTCTTTAGCAAACCAAGGACACCCCGACCAACTCCTCCACATTCTGACCTGGAGCTTCCTGGTAGAGGAATTTCCATCTGGATGAGAAAGTAACAGCTAAACCATTGCCCTAATGCTACCATTTTTTTTTTTTTTTTAAATTTTGGTTTCAGAAGAAATAAATAAGACCAAAGGGCAGGACAAATTTCAGCCTCCCCCAGAAGAAGATGTGGCACCACCATGGTGGCCCTGGCACCAGTAAGGCAGAGCTCTGCCACCAGGCACTGCCAGCCTCTATCACCCCCCTATACCCATCCCCCAGCCGCCAGGTCATCTCCCTACGTTTCTGGGGCACCTACCAGGGAGAGAATTCAGAGGCCAGAGGTACTCTTGGGTCCTGACCCCAGTCTCCCGGTTTTTCTCTGACTCTCACTCCCAACCCTCCTCCTCCTCCTCACCTTCAGAGTCCTCATCCCTGCCTGCTCTCACTGAGGTTGTGATAGACCACGCATCCTGCCACCCCTAGAATGCCTGCTGCAAGGCGTTTCATTGGTGCCACTCAATGATATGCTTCCCCTTGAGAGAGACCACCACATGGGCCACACAGGATGAAGAAGGCGGGAGGCGCCAACAAACAAACAACAAACAAACAAACAAACAAACACCAAAGCTTAATCTCTGCTAGAATGGTGTCTTATACACAGCAACCTACTTGGGTGGCTGCTTCAAACCCTTGTCACCACAGAGGAGAGGGAGGAAGTCAGGTGAAAGCCCAAAGCCAGGTCTTGGGAAATGTTGGGAGACCCGCTACTGATCTGATAATTGAAGACTTTTTTCTTTCCTGACAACCAGCTTGGGACTGGAATTCCTGTAAAGGTAGGAAGTTTCTTAACCTCTTTAGTCAGGCTGTTGTTAAGTCTCCAGGCTGCAGCTAAACACCACACAAATTTGCCTAAGGTAGGTCAGATTACTCAGGGTCAGAGGAGCTGCCACCTGCTCTTCTGGAGTGCCTCCTAGAAGCTTACTGAATTTATATCCCGAAGGACGAGGAGCTCCAGAAAACCAGAGGGCTATTGATACAGCCTTGTTTCTCAATCAGCATCAAGTACTAGGAGAAGGACTGAGAAGATAGAGAGCTTTGAAGGAAAGGTACCGTCAAATCTGGTGGAGATTGTTGCCTCCCAGGTGTCCAGTGAGGACACACCAGAGGGAAGGAAGGCAGTGAAGCTAGCTAAGAGTGTGATGGCTGCTTGCCAGGGAGAAGGACCTCAGCATCCAAGGTTTATGAAAGAAGAACAAAAGCTGAGGGAAACGGATGCTGGGAGAGGCTGTCCCTTAAAGGAAGGACAATGTGCCTATTGTAAAAACAAACAAACAAACAAACAAACAAACAAACAACAGACACTGGAGAAACAAGTGTCCTAAACAAAAGCAAAGGCCTGTGCCCGTGCTCCAGCTAGATACAGACTGATGGGTTGGCTCAGCTACTGCACCTCCTCCTCACCATCCCAAACCAAAGATTTCTCCAAGAAGCGGCTGTGCTTCTCATCAGTTTTCCTGTGGGTATGGGAGCCACTTACTCGGCTTTAAAGCAGGCAGGCAGGCCAATAGGTAAGAAACAGAGTGTAACACAAGCTGCTGTTCTTGGATCACCAAAAATAACTGTGGAGCTGGGAAAGGGAACCATCACCCGCTCTTGCTTAGTCATGCCTGAGTGCCTGTTTTCTCTGTAGGGACATGACCTGCTCCACAAACTAACGGCAGAAACACATTTCATAAAGGATGAGATAATGATACCTAGGTTTGGACTGCCATTGTTCATAGGATCAGATAACAGACCAGCCTTTCTACCTGAGGTTACTGAGATCAGTTCTGTTCTGGGGGTCCCTTTTTGAAATGATCTGTAGTGTAAACCTGTAATGTAAATGTGAATCTGGTGAATCACATTGCACTTACCATCCACAAAGTTCAGGACAGGTGGAGAGGATAAAGCAGACCTCTCAAAAGACTAAGCCTGCCGTGGTGCCGCATGCCTTGGGAGGCAGAGGCAGGCAGATCTAAACCCTGTATCAAAAAAACAAAACAAAACAAAACAAAAGGCCTTAACTAAATTAACCTTGGAGTTGGAGACTGGCGAAGGGTGGAGGATGAGTGGGGCGCCTTTCCTTGCCCTTCTTAGGTCTTGATGTACTCCTCATGCAGGTTTAACCCTAACTGGAATTCAAACCATCATTGCTTCCATCTGCACAGGTTCTGCCGCTGACTCAGGACTTTGTGGCCTTCTCAGTTAAGGCTGCTTCTGGCATCCACTGCCTCATCCACACTCCTTGGTTGAGTCAGGAGATAGGGTGTGGATCAAGAGTCACCAAGCTGAGACATAGAAGGGACCTCACCTCCTCATCCTGACCACCCCCACTGCTGTCAGAGTGGACAGTCTGTACTTGGGCACATCACTCTGAGATCAAGTGTGCCACTGGGAACAAGACCCAGCTAAAGAAAAGCAGACTGTCACCAACGCCTGAGAAGATCCACCGAAGATAAAAGTAATATGGGTTTTAACATAATGATGTTGTTTTGCCTGGCTGTATTTCCTTCTGTTCTTTCCCTGAATCTGAATAGGATTCCCCAGGCCCCTAAACCGACCAAACCAACCCCCATGGCATGGAAGTTCCATGTAATTGCCCTAGAAAATTGCAACAAGACCATTGCCTCTACCTTCTGTCCAGTGACAGGATGTGCCAGCACTATCAGCCTCACCTTTGATATAAGGGACACCTGCATAGGGAAATGTATAAATGACCTCTACAATGCTATGACCTCTCCTATATATGTTTGCTTCCTATATGAACAAACTCGCTCAGAATGTAAGGACCCAAATTATGGAGGATGTCCTTACTGGAGCTGCAAATATCATAGCACTTGGCCCAGCTGGGGAGGAGAAAACCCATCCAGACTGAACTCGGTTGATTGGCATACTAGGGTCACCTACTCTATCCCTGACCCCTGGAATGACAGATGGAGAACAGGGGTCGAGGGTTATGTCTATAGACATAACGAGAGGGATACAGCCTATGATGGGAAAACTAAGATATTCATCTTTAGAAAGTTAGCCAAGTTTATACATCCAAATTCCTTAATTTGAACGCTATAACCAAACCTGCTACCGTACCAGCTCCTGGTCCTGTTGGTCAGCTCACCTGCTGACATCATTTTCTGCCATCACCACCTTTTTCTCTCCTCCCTCCTACTAGCCCTGCGTCTCCAACCTCCTTGAGTTCCTAATGAGCATGTTACTATCTATACTTGCTCACGAGTATTACTAACCCAAATGTGATACCCGGCTGTTGGTTCCGAGCCTTCCAAAGCCCCCACACTGTGTAGGACTCACTGTCAGAAGAACCCATTTGGCCACTCCCTCTGCCAATTGTTCATGGGAGTTTTTCACCGAATTCAAGGTGAGGAAACTTGTTTCTACTCAAAAACCTGTGATGTGTCTAAATTTCCCCTTGAAGAATAAATGCAGACTCTCCACAAATATTTCTCAGCTCCTGATGACCACATCATCAGGTGCCCCTTTTCTTCCTCCCTCTCTCCTCCCTCCCTCTCTTCCTTCCTCCCTTCCTTTGTTCCTTTGTTCCTCCCTCTCTCCCTCTGTTCCTCCTTCTCTCCCTTCCTCCCTCCCTCCCTTCCTTCCTTCCTTCCTTCCTTCCTTCCTTCCTTCCTTCCTTCCTTCCTTCCCTACCCGGAAGAAACTGTTTGGCTCCTCTGTACTGATACATCAAGCCCCAGAATTGTGTATCTTGGTATTCCTGCTTCCCTGAAAGTATATTTGTGATGACCATCCAGCAGGGAAAGAGCACTTACCCCCAATCATTAGTGCCTTGACCAGGCACATAAATTCACACTTGGGTGCTACTAAACTAATGGTTATTTGGTTCCAGTATGAGCAGGCACCCACCACAGCATCAAGAATGTGACTAAGGACACAACTCACAAGGGTGTGTGTGTGTGATGATTAACATGTGTTTAAAGTTCAGAAACTGCCTTGCAATTGCTCTAGCCTGTAAGCTTTTTGTAACGTGTACCCTGTCAGCTAACTTGTTCAAGAAGGATGAGTTCTTGGAGTATTTGGGCTATTCTTAAAACTGCCTGCCTGGTCTTGTAAAAAGAGGTTTAACAGCCTCTGCGGTTCTTGTAAGATAATGGGTCAGAAGGCTAACTGCTGGCACTGCTTCTGCATGAGAACGCTTGCTTGCTCAAGATAACTGAGGAGTCTGCAAGACCTGCTACAAAAGTTAAGCTCTGCCTGCACATAGGCAGAAGTCATGTTAACTCAACCCCAAACTGTAACCTTGTGACTTTCGCCTTTATAAACCCCAGCTGGGGACACACTTTGAGAATCCTGAGTCTCAGGTGTGGTCCTGACCAGTGTCTAATAAAGCCTGTTCTTTGTTAAAATTTATTCATTGTCAGACTGGTGAATCTCTGAAAAACCCCAGATCCATAACAGCAGCAGCCACAGCCACCACAGCAGCAGATCTGCTGGGAGCTTGTTAAGAAGGCTCAGCTCCCATGGTCATGGGAAACCATCAAGGGTTTGGAGGGTGACTATGAGGATATGTCTCATTCTCACCAGATGTCTACAGGCATCTGCTGGCCACACCTCCTTCTGCTTCTCAGGGTGAGGAGTTAGTATCTTGGTAACCAGACCCTATTCCTCCAACATCTCTCTACTGAGTTGGTGAGTTGGACACTGCAAGGCTGACCTATCAGTGCGTGCCTCAGCCTCATCACAGCCACCTGCACTGAGGGGCCATCAACAGTGCTGGGTCTCCCCACCATTGCCACAGTTCTGGTCTCCCTTCCTTCATGCTGGTTCTGAGCTCAAAGCTTCAGACTAGGCCAATATTTCTTAAATCTCCCCAGCTGAGTCTAAGGGTATGACTCACTGTTCTCAAGGTCCTCAGAGCTGTGTTTCTTAGCAAAACACGGTCTCACAAGCCTGTGATGTCAACAATTGGAAAACTGAGAGAGGAGAATCAGAAATTCAAGGTCATCCTTAGCTACATATTGAACGTCAGGACAGCCAGGACCACATGAAATCCTGTTTGAAGAAAACAAACAAAAACCAACCAACCAACCAAAGAACTAAAACCTGCACATCTCAGACTTAGCTCACTGAGGGAGTCTTGTGCAAACCTGTATTTTTTTTCTACAGGGCAGGGCCAGGGCCAGCCAACGGTTCTGCATTTCTCTGCACTGTCAGGGGACATGCTGCCAACTGGCTCGCATTTTATGTGTCAAGAATTAAAAGCAGCCGTGGTCCTATTCAAGGACAGATACCAGAGTCACCAGGGAGCTTTGAAAATCAGCAGTGCCCATCCCTAGAGCCTCTGGTGTAATTGTGTTCAGGGAGGCCAGAACTGGGAATTGTAAAGCTTTCTAGATCAGTGTTTCTCAACGTGTGGGTCTTGAACTCTTTGGGGGTTGAATGGCCCTTTTAGAGGGGTCCCATACCAGATATTCTGCCTACCAGGTATTTATATTACAATTCACCACAGTGGCAAAATTACAGTGACGAAGTAGCAACAGCATAATTTTATGGTTGGGGGTCACCATGACATGAGGAAATGTCTTATATATTAAAAAAAAAAAAGTCATAGCATTTGGAAGGTTGAGAACCTCTGTGCTAGTTGATTGGAATGTGTAGCCAGTGGGGATGTGCAGAGGTAAAAACAACAACAACAACAAAAAGAACGGAATTGAGCAAGATGTAGTGCTTTGATGACGTGGATACCACACCATGTAGCCTTTTCCTCCAAACAGCTTCTTATTGCCTATTTCAGGCTTCTAACCATCCATGGAAGCGAGGTGTCCTTGAACCAACATTTATTAGGCCTCCACTAACCAGAAATTTTCATTAAACCTCTCCTGGCTAGTCTGGACTCTCAGGGCCAAAGGAGTCTCCAAGCCAAAGTTCTGCCCCCACTGGATAGTGGTTTGGATGAAGGAGAACCTGGGCCTAGCCAATCTTCTCCACTGTGGGCTGTGGTTCATCCTGGGGCTTGCCTCTCACTTCCTCCACCAACTCAGAGCAGAGGTCCATCTAGCTCTTCCTGCTCTACTGTGGGGCCAGAAGCCCTGTCCTCAGGGCTTTGTTTGTTTGTCCCTAGCAGCTGGACCAAATCCACAAGGCTGATTGGCAGTGCCCAGACTTCTCCCTGCGGCCCAGCTGTATACTCCCTCACACCATGCCTACTTTCCTGCTGGTCTCACTTTGAGACATATTATGCAGTCCTGCAGTCCCTGGTCAGCAGAGCCTCAGGGTAAAACACCCTCCAGGCTTCAGCATCTTCCCTCTTCTCTGCCACCGACAGTGAAGCCTCACCGGTTCTCCAGAGTAACTGTAGGCTCTGCTTACCGCCGTCTAGCTAACTGCCAGCCTCGTGTTGCGAGCCGTCTGCAGTCTCCGATTATTTTTAAAGCTGTCTTGACAAGTCAAAGATTCAATTTAATTCTTGAAAGTATTGTAAGCACTTGTAGGGATGGAGGAAGATGAAGCAATAGAACTCAGCTCTTGAAAGCAGGTTTCCTCGCTGATGGCACTGTTGGACTCAGTGCCACTAAGCTGATTAAAGGCAATCATAGGCAGAGAGGGTCAAATACCACTTCAGATGAATTGGAACCTCTAACTGCTGGGAATGCAGGAACTGAGGCTGGAGAGACTTGTTGGAACGCATTTATTCCCAGGTCCGGGATGGGAGATGCCTTTGAAGCTGTCTATCGGGTTTGATCCTCCCAGGCCCAGAGATAAAGACAAGATGAATGAGATGTTGTTAGCACTATTATTTACACTTAGAGGAGTTTACATCTGGGACCTGCCTTGTGAAGCGCTTCAGGCACTGCTGATTTAAATGAATTTCACTTCTCCCAGCAGCACTTCTGGGCAGAGGATGAAGGCTTCAGGTAGCCCTGGAAGTAATCACGGTTCCTTTAATTTACAGCGCTCATTAGGCAGGGCCTAATGGGAACGCACATCCCTTTAGAGTCTGGAAATTATATCTTTCTCAGAAACTCGAGTGACTCAGTGGCCTAGGATGGCGGGCTTTGCAGGATTTCTATGTTCTCCCCTATTGAAAGATTGTTTGTGGCAGAACATATGAGTGGGAGTCACGACCATCTTGGAGAAGAGGGACCAGATGAGGGGTCAGGACTATTCTTGGCTGGAGTCTTTCCTAGAGCGTTGGTATAAATGAAGCCTCTCTCGCCGGTGCTGTTGGGTCCCCTCGGAACGGCAGCTTCCTCACTGGGCAGACAGCAGCAGCCGCTGGAGCACTCACTGAGCCCAAGAGTGGTTGGGTCTTCTACTCAGTGTCTAGGCATGAGAATTTGCATTTCTCTCAAGTTTTCTGGGCGATGCTAGGCTACAGAAAATGTCTATCTTTGGGGGCATAGTTGGAGATCTGCTGAGGTAGTCTGCTGGGTCGCTAAGATGCAGGTTCTGAAAAGCTGGAGATAGTAATATTGTTCTTGATCAGCAGGTTCCTCTGACTCGTGTGTAGACTCTCTTTGCCGGGGCTGGTTTGGGCTGCCAGTCTGCATTTCTATCAAGAGCACTAGGTGCGTGCCATCTGCAGTCCTGGAACCCTGACTGGACACCGTGCCTTTGATGGCATGAACGTCACCAGTTGTACATGCACTCATTTGAGAGTACAGACGTGTGCAGCTCTGGGCAAATGCCTGTGTGCTCCGTGTTCAGCTCCAAGACACTTAGCTGTAACACCACTCCTCATGTACGCTCACTCCCTATACTTATCCCTTCCTTAATTTCCATTTCTACCTAGCCCTTGGCAACCTCTAAACTGTCCCGTATCTCTATTATTATGCTGCTTCATAAGTGCTATATAGGTGAAATTATATAGCACACATACTTTTGTTTCTGGCTTTCTTTATTTTAGTATAAATTTCTTGAGATTAGCCTAAACCTTTTTTCTTGAAGAATTTAAATAATTTAATTCAAATACAACTACATCATTTTCTTTCCTACGCCTTCCATGCTTGCCCCCTCCCTGTTCACGGCCCCTTCTTTAGCCATTGTTCTTACAGACACAAGTAAGTGAATAGTACTGCTTGTTGAGTCCATTTGGTGTTGCTTGTCCCTTCTGGGGCTGACCGCTCGGTGTCAGGGCATTCATCCCTGGGGAGGACAGATTCTCCCTCTCTCAGCAGTTATAATTGCTCATGCTTTTTACCTAGGTGTGGGCCTCATGAGATTTCCCCTTTTTGTGTTAAGATGTTGATTGCTGTTGGAGTTGTTCAGGTCTTGTTTGGGCAGCCATGTTGTTGAGATTTCATGGGTTTAACTTCCCGCTCATAGCTAAAAGGCACAATCCCACAGCAGACTTCCTGGTCGTCTGTTCCCTGTAATCTTTATGTCTCCTCTTTTGAGATGTTCCTCGAGCCTTGGATGTAGGAGTTGTCTGGTAGATGCATCAGTTGGGGACTGGTACTCCATGGTCAGTCCTTCTCTGAGTTTTGATTAGGGGTGTGTGTGCGCACGTGTGTGTGTTTAAATGGTCTGCCTCTGCTGCACAAAGAAGCTTCTTTGGTGAGAGTTACTCTTGCCTGGCTAAGTTGGAACACAGGGTGTCTAGACGAAATTCTTATGTGTATCCCCAGTTTAGTTTTTCTTATTGTTGAATATACCAAAGTGTGTTTGTCATTTACATTTCACTGCTGCTTTGTATTGTGGTAGAACTGGCAATTAAACCTAAGACTTTGAATGTGTTAGGCAAATGCTCTTCCACTGAGCTCTATATCAAGATTTCATTTAGTTTTGAGACAGGGCTCACTACATTGCCAGGGCAGGCTGTGAGCCACTTTGGAGGCCAGGCGGGCCTTAAGTCCATACTATCCCTGTTCCAGCCTCTCCAGTGTTGCTAAACCCAACAACCATAACTCTACACTTGCATCATTTCTAGTTTTGAAAAATCACAAGGAAAACTGCCACATACATTTGTATAAATAGGTGTTTATTTGTTTCGAGTATGACTGACAATAGATCACTCAGGTTTTAGTTTTGCTTTTTTTATTTATTGTTTTTTCTTAGATACATATTTTAAAGTTTTCTTTACTGCTGGTTACAGCGAAGAATCACGTTGACAAATGATTTTTTTTACAAGAAACGTTAACACATTTCTAATAATGCTTACGAATAAACAAACAAAAACTCAAACACATGTGAAATACAAAAAGCAAGAGCTTCACAATAGAAGGATTTGGTAATGGAAGTCTCCACAGTAAGTGTATTAGTTACTTTTCTATAGCTGTAGTAATAAAACACTATGACTAAGGCAGTTTATAGAAAAAAAGTATTTAATTGGGGGCTTATAGTTCCAGAGGGCTAACGTCCATGATGGTAGAGCAAAGGCAGGAAGAGCTGAGCGCTCACATCTTCATCCACAATCAGGAAACAGAGCACACACAGGGGATGGCAGGAGTCTTTTGAAACTACAAAGCCCATCCCCAGTGACGTGCCTTCCCCAACAAGGCCACACCTCCTAATCCTTCCAAATAGTTCCTCCAACTGGGGACCAAGCATTCAAATATATGGACCAATGGGGGCTGATTCATTCAAGCCACCACACTCAGTAACTGTCAAAAAACAGAATTATCCTAACTGTGTTGAAGCTCAGTGCAAACCAGTGTCATACACCATACTGTTAGAGTCCCTCCAGGTTGCGAATGGGGAAAGTTACCCACTTGGATTTATAATCACACAAGCCACCTGGTTTGCTCAAGGTTTGGCTCAAAGCAACATCTTCCCTTTACAGGGTGTAATTTGTGACAAACTCAAAAGGGAGATCTGCTTTGTTCCAGCACAGCTGTGCTCTGATGTCTAATGGTTCCTAAGAAACCAGCGAGGACTAAGCAGTCAGCAAACAGCACACAGCAGGGTCCCTGGCCCCCTGAAGGTAGCCTTGCTGACAGTGTGTCCGGACTGTGTTAAGTAAGGCCTGTGCGCCACTGAGAAAGTCCTTTCTGTTACAGAGAGTAGACAAAATGTGATGTGTAAAGTTGGTAAATTCACAGGTAAATTTGAAAGCTCTTTCCCATTTGACCTAGAGGGTCACACTCTCTTTTCCCCATGAATGCCAACTAGGAGAGGGCAGCCTGGTATTCTGGCAGATCTTCTTTTTGACAACAAAATGTTGTTCATCAAGAATCATGTTATCTTCATGTAGCTGAAAAAGGCCTATCAGAGACTGCAACAAGGAGTCTAGAGCCTGCCGTGCCAGTATCTATGGCTGGGGACACTGTGAGTAATTTGGTTATTCCAATTGCGCAGATCTTTTCATATGTATTTCAAGATACTTTCTGAAGTTCTGGGATAACGATCCCCCACAAACAACCATTCCAAATATTTTTAGTTGTATAGGATCAAATATTTCTCGTAACCTTATTCACCATTCTTTATGGAATACAAATTAGTAAATATTTGGTCAGCTTTGTGGTGTTGGAACTCTGACATCTCTAGAATAGCAGGATAGAGATTTGTGTTCTGTATTGGCTGGCTGATTCGGGGGAGGGGAGGCACGTGTGTGCTCTGTTAGACTATTGAGAAGATGAAAACCATCCGCTTCCGGAAGATTCCCAGTAATTCGGGGAATTCTGTTGGCAGCAGTTCTTGCTGTAGTGTTTAAACTGTGCTCTAAAAATGCTTAGAGGTTCCACTGTAGAGCGGGGCTCTCACCTTCTCTTCCCAGAGCACTGGAGGAAGGATGTGAGAAAATAAGGCCATATGTAAAGACCGGATGTCATGTTTACATCCGGTCTGGAAACAAAGACCTCACTTGAAAGGTATATGAGGTAAATTCTTTTATATCATTGTGTCATAGTGATGAAAAGATAGAAACGAGGCCTCCTTAAAATTCACAGCGGCAGCAGAGTTGGCTTCTCAGGTTATTCTTACAGACAATATATTGTTTTAAACAGGTAATGAAGAAAGGAAGTTTGCTTGGGCTCTTGCAGCTAACAGCTCCCCTACGCTGGGAGATGGGAGTGGTGTACGGAGGGTAATGACTTCCTATAGGAGGCAGGACGTATCGTGCTGGCTTCCACGATACCCGTTTTCAGAAGATCTAGGAAGCATGAGAGCACTGTAAAACGTTGTCAGCAGAATCCTGACAAATCTGGTATTTCTGCAGTTTTAAAGGATGCATCGTTCAGCCCTCTCACAGAGAACAGCCTTCTGAAAGCATGTGCTGTACAAGCTTGAACGACCACACTTTAAGCCTGAAGCTGTCTTACCTGGTGAGTGCCTGCCCTGCAGGCCTGAGGACCTGAGATTAGATCCCTAGGGATCACACAAGAGTGCTGGCGCAGTGCCTATAACCCAACTCGTGAGAGGCGAGGATTGGAGGCAGGCAGTCTTTGGAGCTCATTGGCCAGCGGACTTAGTGGAGTCTGTGACCTTCAGGTTCAGGGAGAGACCTTGTTCCGAGTGGAGCATGTTCTACCACGGCTGTACTTTGGGTTTCAATGAATGAATTTAGTAAATATATAGTAAGCCAAAGTCAAAGCACAAACAGCAAGCAGCACAGTAAAACATCATCAAATCAGGGGTTTACAACAGCTAGTCAAAACAGCTAGGGAAGCGCTGCTAAACAACCCTGCTGGACTGATGGTGAGTCCTGCAGAGACCTGACTCCCTCCTGGCACGCCTTTCAGGCCTCACTTCCTGACACAGGCCTTTTGTAACCTCTATGGCAATGGTTCACCTTCCAGCTGTTCTCAAGGGCACATGTCGTTCTCATATCTCCCGGTTACGGAGCCAGGGGCAGGGCTGCCCCAGGGCAAGGAGTCCTGGAGGACACTTGAAATAACTATGGCTGCTTGTTCTCAGAGCCAGCTCTCAAAGAGCACAGACGGCACATGACAACTTATGGATGTAATTTATGTTACAAACTTCGTCTCAAAAAATAAGGTGGAGAGCAATGGGTGAAGACGCTCAACTTCAGTCTGACCTCCACACAAATGCGTGCACACACACACCATCATATTAAAAGAAAGTAGAAATTTGGTGGAAATATTTTTGAAGCTGACCAGGGATCCGTTGAAGGTCACACAGTGTGTCTAATACTCTGCAGCCCTGAGCTTAGCCAGAAGCAGCTGAGTGGTGTTATTAGCATTTCTGGCAGAGAAGAGTTACCTCAGAAACGGCCTGACCCATTAACAGAAGTGGTGACTCAGTTTCAGAGTGGAGATTTCCATGATATCAACAGCTCCTTCTTTTATCACATTCGTTTGACTATATTGACTCACATCGCTTTTGACTAATCTAATTTGTCAAACGGCCAGGAAATATATGAACGCATGTTTAGCATTGCCATCATGGCTCATGGGGTTAAATAATTAACCTTGTGGAAAAGGCAATACTACCCTAAGCAATCTAAAGATTAATGCAATCCTCAAAAAATTTTCCCCACAGGAATAGAACAATCTTGAAATTCATACAGAAGCACCAAAGAACTCAGATAGACAAAGTAACCTTGGGCAAAGGGGCAGTGTTGGAGGGATCACTATATCTGATATCAGGTCAGACTACAGAGCCACACTCTCGGGAAGCTTGGTGTACCTTGGGACAGGGCACAGCCTGGCTGCAACACCTGTACATGGCCCAGCTCTACCATGCCTGAGTATTTACCCAAGGCCACCATGTCAATATATCCCAGAGATATTTGTTCACTGCGGCACCCTTCACAAGCCCCTAGGTTATGAAATGAATCTAGGTGCTCAGCAACAGAAGGAATGATAAGGAAAAATTGATACACAAACACACACACAAAAGAAGCTCCTTCAGTTATAATAAACCTTAGTCTTTTGCAAGAAAATACATGAAAAAAAATGTTCTCTCTCTGTAGTTTCTAGGGCTTATATAGATATATAAAATCATGTATGAATAACTGACAAGTGAAAATAAGTGATAATGAAATAAATGAATATACAACAAATGAAAATGCAAGCGAATCTGTCTAGAGAAGAAAGGAACTAACAACAAGGTGGATGGGAGAAGGGGGAGAGAGGGTGTGTGGTAAAGAATGTATTTGTCACAACGCCATCCATACTATATACACAACAGAAAATTCAAAGATAGCCGTGAGCAAAACATAGTAGGCATAAATGTTTCGCTGGGTGCTGGAGAGAGATTGGAATTCCTTATTGTAAACAGAAGCTTTACAGTGTTTGATAGCAAAGACTAATATTTAATGTCTCTTACTACAGTAGCCTCTTAGGAGTCTCAGCACTCGTATTTTTGTCTGTGAGCTCTGTCTCACCAAGGAACCTCCTGAAACACCCAGCTCAGATCCAAGGCCTCCGAAGCTTTTGAATGGTAGTGTTTTCACTGTATGTGCAAAGTACTGACCTTCTGTGAAAATAATGGTTTAATTGTGGAAAACAAAGACAATATATCCTGTATGGGAAGGACAGAAAAGCCCAAAGTGCAGGGATTACAAAGTACTTACAGATTAGGATTGCTACGGAAGTTTTAATAAAGAATGCACACTGTAGGCTGAACGTGGGCAGAAACCACAGCAGGGAGGTAGGGGAGACAGAGACACACACGGAAAAAGACACACAAAGATAGACATGCACAGACTGACACATACGCAGAGACACAGAGACAACAAAAAGAGAGAGAGAGAGGGAGAAGGAGAGAGGGAGGCAGCGACAGAGAATGCATTACACCCCTGAGAAGAGAAGAAATGGGCCTTTCATAGCAGTTAAGAGAAGTTACCTATCTTTGCCTCATGGGATGTTTGTATATAATTTCACGATACCATCCCTTCCTTAACAAACATTTCTCTGCTTGGCTATTCCCTGCCTATCTGATATTTCCACCAGGGTGTTTGGAAAGTTATTTATAACTTTCTTTGCTCTGTTATTATAAAAAGCAGTCATAAAGTTGTTACCATGTTGGTATTTGGGAGTAACCTAAATTTGTCATGATCTCTCAGAATGAATCATCTCTTGCTCCTTTTGAGGTGAAAGCTGTGAGGTTTGTTGTTGTTTTGTTTTTGTCAATAACCATGCTCCTGCAGACTTAATTGTTTATTTAAGAACAAACAAACATGTCCACCTTGGTATTGGATCGTGGGTCTACTATCTCACAGGTAGGCCAGACCACACCATTCCTGCAACCCCCACCCCCTACACACGAGCTGGCTCCCTCATGTCTTCCTCTTCCCTACCTCTCACAAAGGCCTGGGTCCCCTTCTTCCCCTGCCATCAGGGAATCAGGAGCAGCCTGACTGCAGGTAGACACTGTAAGCTACTTGCTAATTAATCCTTCGGCATCGCTGGGCGGGTCCTCCGCACCCGTTCACAGACCTTTAAGAGCAGACACCATGCTTTGTCTGGTTGTCTTAGTTGCTTTTCTATTGCTTTGAAGAAACACTATGACCAAAGCAACTTATAAAAGAAGGCATTTAACTGAGGGCCTGCTCACAGTTCCAGAGGGGTAGCCCATGTCCACGGGCATTACGGTAAGTGTAGCAGCAGCAGCAGGCAGGCGGGTGGGCGTGGCGCTGGATCAGTAGCTGAGACCTCACATGTGATCCAGGAACTGGAAACAGAGAAAAAAAGACCAGACATGGCATGGACTTTTTAAACCTCAAAGCCCAGTGACACACTTCTCCAACAAGGCCACACCTCCTAACCCTTCCTGGAAACAATTCCAGCAACTGGACCCAAGCATTCAGATGTATGAGCCTGTCTACACCAAGCTCATCCAAAGGACCACACTGGTGGAAGCGAAACAAAATCTGCTTTCTTCAGAGCTGCGCCATAAGAGACAGCCAGTGCTGTCAATAACTAACCCAATAAAGCTCTCACTTGAAGGCTGTTCCTCTCAATGCTTCTCTCTGGAATATGCCATGTCTCATCTAACAGTTTGTGAATTTACTAATGCTAAACGTGGGGTCTGAGGCGATAACCGAGTCAGGGAAGAGCCTGAAGGGTAGGCACTAGTTTGCATGCCGTGAAGCCGGGCAGAACTCCAGGCCTAGTGGCCTGCGCCTCGACCTCCGTGCTGCAGCTGTCAGGGAAGGGTAGATCCCTGAAGTTAATTAGCAAGCTAGCCTACTGCACTCAACCAGCTTCAGATTCAGGGAGAGACCGTGTCAAAAAATGAACACGGAGAGCAGTTGAGCACAGATCTCTAAAGCCAACGCCTGGCCTCTGTAAGCCTGTCCACTGTATGTACACCCGCATGCATACAGCATGATTGATAAGCGTGTGCATGTATACACACACACACACACACACCACACACAAATACAAGGAATGCTGCTAAAACTAGATGGATCCAGAATTTTTGAGTGTTTATGATTTTTTATCACTAAATATTTGATTTATAAACCTATTTTGTACACTTATATACATGCAGACATATAAAATTTTCTTGGGTGGCAAGGGTCCCCAGTAGAAAACTTAAGAGGACCTGGTTTAAGTTGAGTACATCCATTGATTTGTGAGGTTCATTGATTTTACTCCTGTTACATTTATTCTTCCATGGAGTCATCTAGTAAGTTTAAACATTGTTCACTTTATTTCTAAGGTCTATCTTTTCCATTTTCTCCTGTTCCTTTGCTAAGATTTTCTGTTTTCACTCGTTTCAGAGTTGTTCACATGAAACACATGAACACACACCTTGCTTTCTACTCAATTCCTGGCTTGCTGCTTCTCCCTAAGGCACTCAGGGGCTTCCCTAAGGTCCTCAGCTGTAAGAGGACATCTGTTTCCATCCCTCTGACAGGGCTGGGAAGTACCAGGTGATAAAGATAAAGGAAGTCTTTTGATAGTAACAGAAGAACCCTTTCCACAGTATATGAGTTTATGTAAGTGACATAAGTTCTGGAAAGTTTCTAAATAACCACTGGCAGGAAAGATGGTTGCTAGGGAAACCAGCCAGGAGATTAGAGGTTTGAAATGCAAAGCCCTATGCCCTGTTCCTGGAAGGGATAAAGGGCTGCAATTTCAGCTGATCTGCAAAGGTCAGTCATCTCATCAACCTTGTGAAGCCCCATAAAAAGGAACAGGTTAGAAGACGATTCCAGAGAGCTAATATTTGATGTTCCTGGAGAGTGAGTTAAAAATAACCATCTCAGTGTTGCACAAAGGAACACACAAAGCAAGAGTATCTCAGTAGGGCAATTCCCACTTTGCAAAAGAGGTGAATGTGCTAGGTTCCTAGCCTGGCTGGCTGTGCACACTGAGGTTAACCTGGCTCCTGATGTAGGCGGTGGCCGCGTCTCCTCCCCCTGGCTCAGCTTCGCTCTCTGATGTCACTGGCTAACAAGGGGAAAGGAGGACGCTCAGGAAATAGGAGCTCTTCCTGGGATAACTACTTTGATTAAACAATAGCAACACCCCGTTTCTCACAAGTGGGGTGTTGAGAACACATCAGCGTTCTGTGCCCCCATCTTTGCACGTGGGTAGGCCCTCTCTTTCATTGGCTCCTCATCCTTTGTACAGCTTTTATACTAAGTGATATGGAAAGTACAGTCTTGGGTTCTGTGAGCCACTCTAACAAAGTAATGGGCCCAGCCTGTGTGTGTGTGTGTGTGTGTGTGTGTGTGTGTGTGTGTGTTTCTGAGTGTGAGAGGTTTCTGAGTTCCTAGGCTTCTATCTTCTGGAATCCAGACACCCAAGGAGCTTGTTTTTACAGTGATAGGAAGTGAGATAGGGCTGTTCAAACCTAGCAATGGTTACAGAGATAGATCCAACACGAAGGCAGACACATAAGGTTCTGCTCTCAGTTGCCTTGTAGACCCCAGTGAGGAGCCGATGTCTTTCAGCAAAATCAGCGCCTGTTTCAAACTCTCGGTCTGTGGGTCTGATGCAGTCTTCAAGCAGAAAGCATCAGAACTGAATGGGAGTTCTCTTGAACCGTTTACTTGGTCTGTGTGAGGAAAGCCACGTACACACCTGCTGTTAGAAGTACTGTGCTAACGACACCGTAACTGTCCTAACAAGAATGGAGGTTTCCCGTTCCATGAACCAGATTATGTCTCTGGGGCCTCAGGAGGCCCAGTTCAGCAGCCACCATGATTCCAGCCTTCTGGCCTTCATAACTGGGAAGATATGAACTTTTGTTGCTTTAGTCACAGATCAGTTTGTGGAAGTTGCATTGACCCTAGAGAACTAGCAAAGTTGGGAACTAGTGGTCTAGACATGGGGGATTTATAATAGGAGCAGGAGACATGGATTCTGTGCATCACAAGGTCAAAACCAGGTCCCACTGTTTGGGCAAATGCTTTTATAGGGCAGGAGAAAAAGAAAAGGGAAAACATGGGGACCTGGGAAGGAAAGAAATCCCTGGTTCCAGAGTCTGGTTGAAGATTCTTGCCAGCTGAGAATTCCAATCCAACTAAGAAAAATTGCTTAAAGCCTCTACCCCCGCCCCCCACTGATGTAAACCTATAATTTTTGGAATCTAGCCAGAAACTCCATTTATATTAAAAGACTTGCCTTAACCCCCTCGCACAACCCCAGTGGCTCCTGGTTTTACTACATGCAATTATAATTCCATCCAAGGCACTTCTGGAGCAATCCCATAAAGTCACTTATTAAAGAGAGGGCCAGCAAAGCTTCTTATAAACCCTCTGTGATGCAACGTGAGAGCCAGTATAACAGAATATGGCTGACGCTAAGACACTTAACTGTGACTCCCTTGAGAAGCCCACACCCACACTGGCGCACCTTATTTTCTCCCTCATTCTCCAAGCAGTTTATGCTAAAGTGTCTTTTAATAAAACGTGACATGTCTTTGAGAAGTGCACACCCACGTTCTCAAGTGTCCTAGTTACTTTTCTATTGCTGAAAAGAGACGCCATGACCGAGGCAATTTATAAAAGAAAGCATTCAATTGGGGGCTTGCTTGTAGCTTCAGAGGGGTAGTTCATGATCATTATGCCGGTGAGTGTGACAGCAGGGAGGCAGGCCTGGTGCTGAGGCGGAAACTGACAGCTTACATTTCATCTGCATGTTGGGGAGGAGAGGGCGGAGGGAGGGAGAGAGACTGTGCCTGGTGTGGGCTTTTGGAACCTCAAAACCCGTCTTCAGTGACACATCTAATCCCACAAGGCCACACCTCCTAATCCTTCTCAAAACAGTTCTACCAACAGGAGACCAAATATTCAAATATATGAACCCATGAGGACCATTCTCATTCATGCCACAATTGGAGTGCTTTTATAGATCCCCAGTGTCTTCCTATTTTTAATAAACCCCAACTCTTCACACGGCTAGTCTTGAAATTCTTTTCTGCATTTAAGACAAAGATCTCATTTTACCTGAAATGAAATCCCTAAAGTAGTAAGGGAAGTCTTCAGGCCACTGAAGGTGACACTGTGGAGCTGTGCTTGCTACCTTGATAAAGTCTCTTTTGGGGGCTCATCTGGGATCTCCCTGAAGCAATGTTGGTGAGTTTTATAAACTGTTGCTTAGCTGGTCTACTCTGATTTGAACTTGCATGCAATTATCTTATCATTGTTTCTGTTTTCTGGGTAGAAACCCATTGTATGTTTAATGAGTGCCACTGACACCAAAGATATTAATCACTTAGAGTCAACCATATTGCATTCCTGGGTTAGAGGAACAATAAATGGCTTGTCCAGGAGGACATTACCATAAGACTGACACACTGGTGTTCCAAACTACCCTGGCTTCCAAGAGAGCTGCCTTGAGACCCTGTCAACATGAATGAAATTTGCCATGGCATCTGGATAAGCTAACATTATTAACAGAGTGGTATTAGCTGTGGTGAGAATTTTGGTTTCTTTAAAAACACAAATATTTTAAGAATATGTTTCTGTTTGACCAGGGTGTGGGGATATGGGCTGCTTTGCAGCAGCTGAGTATGATTTGCCTAGTACTCTAGCACAGGTGTGACTTTACCAGCTGCAGAGAATTTCTGCAAGTGTATAACATTTGGAATTCTGGGCACCTTTCAGAGGATAGATAAATGCCGGGGCCCTGAGAGGCATGGGGGGGGGGTTGATGGTTGGTTGTTGGTTGTTGTTGGTTCCATTTGTTAAGTAGTCGTGCACAAAGAAGAAATGAGAAGAAAAATAAATTAGATATCCTTATGGTGAAGATCATACTTGCCCCAAGGAACTCCATGCCCTTAATCAGCAGGAAGTAGCTTAATGATAATGTTACCTCTTACCAGCTCCTGACTTCATTCAGGGATCTCTTTCCTTTCCTCTCTCTCCTTTTTTCTTTACTATCTAGTGTTAGTCGGCCAAAAGGGAAGAAGAAAAGGAGTGGGAAAGTGTGCAAGAAAGAAGAACCCACAAAGTAGCAAACACTGATTACTATTACCTGCTTCCATATGTTTTCTTGGTCCTAAAATATTAAATGTGCTTCCTGTTCTTTGCTATCCACATCTGACGCTGTTTCTCCCTTAGCTGCTCCATGTCAAGCTAACAGCTTTCGGCAAAGAGAAGTGCTCCCCCAAGACTGTTCTCCTAGTTTGTTCTGACAGCTCCCTTGGAGAGTCTAATCTCTGTCTTTAATTCTGGATTCTCCTAGATGGTGTTTTGCCAAAGGATTATCCATAATAGTCACAACCAAAATAGGTGAATATAGGTTCCACATGTTTTCACTCATGAATAGCTCGAAGCACAGCTGGTCTGTGTATTTAACTATGTATTTACTGTAAACAGTACAGCCCAGTCTCTAGGGATCCACTGGAACTGTGGCGATATTCACTGATGAGCAAGTGGCTGTAAGAGACGGTCAGAAGTGGAAAGTGTCATGAGGATCCCAAGTCTGTACTGTACTTATTTCATCTCTTCCCCCTTTTCCTTTAAGTATTTTAAAAGGTTTATCTATTTTATTTTGTAAGCGTGAGTATTCAGCTCACACGTATGTCTGTGCACCGTGCGCATGCCTGGTGTTTTTGGAGGTCAGAAGATGGTGTCAGAGCCCATACTGGAGTGACGGGCGGTCATGAGCCACAAATCATTTTGTTAAGGATTTAAATCTATTTGTAACAAACATTTTGAAGCTATTACTAAAAAGAGCTCCCTTCTCATTTGGACTCATAGGGTAACCAAAGCAGGATAAAGCAATCGCATCTCTGCCTTCACTTTGTGTCTGTAGGTGAGCATATTAATCACTCAGGTAGAGCCGGAAAATTATATAGAAAACGTACATGAGTTACATAATGTTACATAATGATAACTCATCTTCCTGGTCTTTGGATTTCAGCAACAGCAGAGCTGAGCAGGACCAACCCTCCCATGGAGGCTGAGTCCTGTAGCATGAGTCAACATCTCCCAAGAATAAATCCATATCAGCAGGCAATAGAGACTTCTCTGGACCATCTTCGAGAACCAGAATTGAGACAATGATCAACCAATTAACATTTGACTCTATTTAATTATACATACCTCTTGTATTCTATTTTAATTTTCTCCATTTAAATTTAAAGCTCATGTTAGTGCCTCAAAGATAGAACTGGGGCCACCAGACTCCTCTATTTGTTACCCTAATATGTCCACATTGACCAAATCTCCTCTGTCCTTTGCCATTATTTTGTCTCTTTTACTGTTAAATTGAGACAGATGTCAACTTGAGCCTGTTAGGGGCTATTGGAAGTAGAGCTTTCCCCTTAAAACATCAGTTACACTGTGAACTAAAAAGAATTTAGGCTAATCTAGCAACATGAGCATTCATTTATAAGCCAATTTGATACCCTGTAAACAACATAAACACATGTAAACACATGTAAATGATACATACATCTGCATGATATTCTGTTTGGTTTTTGGCAACATAACACAAATCTAGACATGTCTGGGAAGAGGGAATCTCAACTGAGGAATATTCTCCAATAAGTTTCATGTGAACAATTCTGTGGGGACATTTTATTATTATTATTAATGATTGCTATGGGAGGGACCAGTTCACTGTGGACAGTGCCACCTCTGGGCAGGTGGTCCTGGCTTGTATAAGAAAGCAGCTGAACATGTCATGAGGAGCAAGCCAGTAAGCAGCACTCCTGCATGACCTCTGTTTCAGTTCCTGCCTCTAGGTCCCTGCCTTGAATGCCTGTCCTGACTTCCTTCAGTGATGGACTTTTACCTGAAAGTCTAAGAGGAGATAAACTTTCCTTCTAAGATGCTTTTGGTCATGGTGCTTATCACAGTAATTAACAACCTAAGACAGAAATTGGTGCCAGAAGTGGGGGTTAATGTAACAACCCGGCTAGGACACATAGTCATCCATAAAGATAAATTTAAAACAAACCAAATATTTTTTGGCTTTCATTTAAATTTCTCAGTTGAAATTTTTATGTTAGACTATGGATCTGATTATTTTTTATAGCACAAAGCAATCACCGCTCCTAAGTCTATTCTTCTAAAATTATGACTTAAAAATAATGTAGAAAATGTACATCTTAAAGGCTCAGAGAATGATCTAAAAAGCAAAAAGATTGTAATACGAAGGTAGTGTAAACAAAATTACGTAGTGTTGCTGAGAGTACCCCAAAGTCTAAGGAACTATTGCTGTCAGGTCCAGCCTTGGAAACTGCTCATATATGTGGCAGAGAGGCAAAGCATCGTTACATTGGGAGGGCCTGTCTGGAGGTACCAGCCAGCCTCTGTAGCCAAGAGAGCCAGGACACTCATAAACTCCAATAGCCTATGACAGCCTTTGGAGGCTGCAGACAGAGATCAGTGAACTCTTTCAAGCCTATCTCATGCAGAAACAGAAAATGGGTTTAGCAAAGGTAAACACCATTCTATTGTCTTAAATATGTATTAAAAAATTAAGGTAGTCATTACTCCTGTTGGCTGCACAGGTAGATAGTTAGCACTCTGGTCCCTCAGCCTTTGGAGAGAGAGGATGAAGTCCACAGTCCCCAGAGTCTTAGGGGCCTGTCTGCTTTGCTTCTGTCGTGGCCGGCAGGGAAAGTGAACCATCACATTCCTCCCCTACGACAAAGGACAGCCACACTCCAGGAAAGACGAGTTGCTAATTAGATCTTACACCAGTGCTTCCCTGGCAAGGATGTAAGTATTCTTTGAGGTTTCCTATGGTTCCTAGGATGGATGAAGACCTGTGTCACCCCAACTAAAATAACTCAAGTTATTCTGCAGTGAATCTGTCTGTCCTCCATCTCCACAGCCTTGAGAGCATTTAAAGACAAGGTTGTTTGTACTGCAAACCAACGAGACTTAAAAGTTCTCTTCAAGCAAAGTAGCAAACATGCTATGCCTTCAGCACAAAGATCAGGCTGTTTAGGAGTCTGTCTGTAGCTGCAACCTTTATGCTGTGACCTGCTCATTGTGGTCCCCCCCCCCCTTTTGAACAACGCGATGTGATTACCACCTAACACTATTTTTCCTTTAATTTTTTTTCTCACCATTGGATTACTTCTTAAATTGGATGTGCAACCACGCCAGTATATATTTTTACAGCGTGGAATCTCACGCCTAAACTCAAAAGTGAGTATGGCTAGGATGGCTGACTTTAAGGACCTAGGCGGAGTGCGGTGACAAACGGGGCTCAGGCCTCTAAGATGTACTCGCTCGCTCGTGTTAAAGTCTATGTCAGATTCTAACTGTTAATTATTTACCATCATAATGGCTACCGGGTACCTCGCTATAAAGGGGCCTTGCTATTTTTAGTGCTGGTCTTAGACCTGACAACCCGATATGTGCTTTATTATCCGTGTGGTCTTGCCTTACTGAGAGGCAACACCCTCTCATCCAGACTCCCCGCTGCGGCTGCTTCTTTCTCTCAAAGCTCAGACCTTCTTAGTCTCCCTGAGGGGAGGGAGATGGAGGCATTTGACCCTGGATGAGAAATCTGCCACCTGTGTAAGCTTGAAGAACTGATAGAAAATGGGTCTCCAGTCGTCATCAACTTGTAAGGAGAAGAAGAAGAAGAAGAAGAAGAAGAAGAAGAAGAAGAAGAAGAAG
>NW_026585504.1:4907979-4969562 GCF_907164565.1 Psammomys obesus
GAAGAAGAAGAAGAAGAAGAAGAAGAAGAAGAAGAAGAAGAAGAAGAGACCTAAGTCTCAGAGGGGGAAACTGAGGCAGGGTGGAACGGGAATGTTACAGGAATATAGGAAGGAAACGAACCCCTAGAGAGGCTCCAGTGTCTGCCTGAAGATTCTCACCAGCTGAGAATTCTAACACGACTAATTGCCTGACATCCTTGTCCCTCTGCAGATATGCACTTACCATTTTCTAGGTGCCTTGCCAGAAATCCCATTTACATAGAAAGATAATGTTCATACCTTGTACAAGCCCATAATCTTGCTCAGCAAAAGAAGAGAGAGAGAATGGGAAAAAAAAAGTTTCTTAGACTCTGAGATGTAATTTGAGCACCACCGGAAAGCACTCGGCCGATGCTAAGACACCCAATTATTACCCTCACTCGAGGAACCTGTAACCACACTTGGGTTTGTATTATTCTTCTTTGAATAGCTGTCCTTCTCTTACCTAACCTCCCTGCTACAGTTAAAGGTGTCTTTTTGCTAAACTGTAACTGCTCTTTGAGATGAACGCATATATGCTCCCAGGAGAGCTTTCACTCCCTCCTCATCCCTGTTCCCTCGTTCCCTCTTCCCACCTTATCTCTTTCTGCACATATCCTTGTGAGCGAGTGACACAATGCCTCTGCAGCCGTCAGACCACAGTCTTGGGGTCAGTCCTCACTCTCTCTTTCGCACTGCTAGGCTAACCAGCCTGAAAACTTCCAGAGTAGCGGCTCTCAACATACAGGTTCTCAGCCTGTGGGTTGCAACCCCTTTGGCAAACCTCTGTCTCCAAAAATATTTACATTACGATTCACAGCAGTATCAGAATTACAGTTACGACGTAGCAACAAAAATAATTTCATGGTTGGGGTCACCACAACAGGAGGAACTGTGTTAAAGGACCACGGGAAGCTTGAGAAGCACTGTTCTAGACACTCCCCTGTCTCCTCCTCCCGTTCCCTGGTAGGGGCAGCGTGGCTCTAGACTGTTGATCACATCTTGCTTTGCACAGATTCCAGGTCTTCCCATCTGTCCAGCAAGCTCTGAACCATGTCCTCAGTCCTTCCTATCTTTAATAAATCTCAACTCTAGGTCCTACAGGCTAGTCTTGAAATCCTTTTCTGCAACCAGGGATCAAGTTTTACCTACGTTAAGGTCTATGAAGTATTACAGGGACTCCAGGCCCTGAAGGTGACAGTGTGAAACTACGCCTCTGCCTCTGCTACCCTGGCCATTACAGGCGTGTGATAGAGTAAGTGCCTGATATGCTCATATAAGCATATTCCCCTATTTTGTTCCAGCCCTACCATTACAGCTTGACACCCCCTAAAAACAAAACAAAACAAAAAAAACCAAAAACTAACAATTAAGAAATGAGGGAAGTATTCTCCTATACTAAACCTTACACACACACACACCCCCCTTTCACATTTTCACTTTGAATTCCTTCTCATTTTAGAAACTGATTCTCTTGGAGGCTTGGTGACCACCCAGGGCCAGTCTGCGGCAGTGAGGGAGGCACACAGCTATATCACCATCTGCAACTTAAAGATTCATTTGGGTTAATCATAAAATCCCCACAGACGCCACAGCAGCACGCTTCCTGTTGTTGCCTTGCTAGGGAACTATTCAAGGACTCAGTCTCTACTTTAATGTAGACATTTTGCCTGTAACTTAGAGCTCGGTCGGGGCTACCTGATGGCCACTAGAAGAAACTGTTTTCTTGTGTGTTAAGTGCCTAAGTGCAGGCACCGACCTGCTACCTGTGGTGGACGGACACTGGGGAATCATTTCTCATGTGAACTATTCCGATGGGCTGCAGCGATCCCCACAAACCACCAAGAACAGCACAGTCCCTTTCTGATTAGAAATCAGAGCCCACTTCCGCCAGCACAGATTCAAGGAACCCTTTCTTTGATGTTTGGGGCACCAGAGGCTCCCGGGAAGGAGGACAATCCTAGTACTGGTTGAACCTTTCGTCCTATGTAATGGTTTCCTTGAGCCCGGTCAATGCAGAGCAAGCAGCCCAGGTTCCTCTGCTCACAGGACGGAGTGCCATTGTATTCGGCACCGTGATCTCCTGCCAAAAATTAATCCCACAGGCTGCATTCTGAACGACGTCCCTATCCAACCGCACCTCAGACAGTTTGAAGGTACTTGAAAGGTAGTGGGGGACAGTGACCTTCCTAAGCCGCCTGGCCGCCGGGTACCCATGGAAACTACTGTGCCAGGGATAACCGGAAGTCTAGCTTTGGGTCTCTATCATGATTAAGCAGAACTAGAGCTGTCCCTTGATCCTCCCACTGCTTTGCATTATTGGAGCAGGTGGTTCAACCGCAAGGCTGGGATACTTTGAATGAAGGGAAATGGTTATGTGTTGTATGCGTCACCCCCCCCCCCCCGCCTTTTTTTTGGCTCTCACTGCCGCGGTGATAGTTTGAAAACCTGGGCAAGACTTCCGGAGAGAGAATGAGATCATCTTCTCAGAGAAAATGCTCAGCAAGTGCCCCCTGGCGGTTGGCTCTTAAATTTTATTCCTCCTTGACAATTGTGTGGGTACAACGTGTCTGACAGCGTTATGCTAACGAAAGAAAGCTTTCTGTAGAGGGGAGGCTCCATTGTTCTCAAACGACAGTTGCTGTTCATATGTCACCAAAGAGACTCCTGGCTTTTCCCCTCCCGGAACAGCTAGCTGCTCTTTTTGGGCCAGGCTCCATCCTTCTCTATTTATCATGGACCCCCAATCTTTGTAAGTGTGGGGGCTTTGGATGATATAATTCTGCCTACTACTCTTTGAGGGGCCTAACTTAACCCGAGTTGAGGAATATTTGGAGCAATAAAGTTGCGTAAACCCCAACATAGAAATTTTGGATCCTTGTCACCAAATTTTACTAATACTGACCTGGGCAGGTATGGCACCCCACCAGAGCCCCCCCCCCCCCCCCGCCCACGGCTCCCCTAGACCCTGCATCCATCCTTAAAACAGTGCTAGCATGCCACTCATCCAAATACCTCCCAAGCTGACTCCAGCTGGCCTTTCAAACTGGCCCTTTCTCTCTCACCTCCCTGAGAAGAGACCAAACCTTTACCAATGTCTTTTCCACTGAGCCTTTCTTTGAAAACTCGCATTGCTTTCCCTGAAGTCAGATGAGACATGTTGGTTGCACGTGTCTAAGTGCTGTCCACCTTCTCGATCCCTAGAGGCCTCTGGGCCGTCAGCATTGGTCCCCAACAACACTGGTAGCTGCCCGCCCCTCACTGCCCTGCTTCCCTAAAGGTCTCCTTGCCTGGCCTCCTGCTCCACACCTCTCTCGCTGGGCCTCGGCATCTGCTCTTCCCCTGCCTCTCTGGCTCCCCTTTACTTGCCTTGAGATTTGTGACAATCATAAGGCCTCCAGCTACCATTCCTCTGGCCTCTGTGCTGGTGCCAGGCATTGCAATAAAGGCTTACAAACAGAGCTTTATTTAATTCTCATAATTGCCTTATGTGGGAGGTTCTTTTACTACCAGCACTTTAGGGACTTAAGAACTGAGGCCCGGAGAGACTCAGCAACCTACCCAACACCACACGGCTGAGCTGGTATAGAAGAGCAGGCCTTGAGCTTGGGTCTAGTATATAGCCAACAGTTAATTACTGCCATGGAAATGGGTATATGGCGCTTTTCTACCCGCCGGTTTCTCTGCTTGTCACTTTCTCTCCCCTTCAGCCTTACAGTTTTGTTTTCTTGCCTGTCTGAGCATGCCTCCCCAAAGCTCAGCCTCCACTCTGACACTCTCATACTCTGAACATGCCCTCCCCGAGTAGCTCTCCTGGGGGCCATCTCCTCTTTTATAGGCCCCCTGCCTCTTCCATCTTGCGCAAGGGCCTAGGTAACTCGGCTGCCACCCCTCCTCCAGTCACTTAGATGCGGGCCTCTCTCTCCTGTTTCTTCTCCTTTATCTGCCCACACACCCATCTGAGCCCTGGTGCCATTCCCTCTCTACAGACTCCTCTGGCACGGTCATCACTCTACATCTCTCCAGGGGACATATTATCCTAGCTCTATTTATCTTCCCACAAGCTGGTGGGTAATTGCTCATGAGCCAGAGTTCAAATGAGATAGATGAAGCTTAACTCCACACAACACTAAATCTTGAGCGTTTTGCCCGCTTAGGTCTCATAGCTTCCTTAGGGGGTTAGCTACTCGTATTTTCCCATTTTGCAGATGGGAAACTGAGTCTCAATGATAACTTGCCACTTACTAACTGTATTTGAATTCAGTCTGGTATTTGAATTCAGGCTGTCCAGTTCCAGAATCCCTGGACATAACCACTGCTCTACACTGTCTCATGTGACTCTTCCTGTTCAACACCATTTGGTGGCTATCACCTAGCACAAATTACCTCAAAGGACCCTAGAATCCTGTGTCGATTTATACACCTGACATCAGGCCTTTCTACTGTCCTTCCTGTACCTAAGCTTCAAGCAAACTGCCCTCTCTTTTGCCCAGAACACATCTTAAGAGTTCCTGCCTTTGGCTTTTGCTGGCACTGCCCCTGTGCCAAGTCTGCCAATCTGCTCATCATGCATAGAGGCTTGATTTAAATGTCCCAGCCTCAATTAAAATGTCTACTTTCTTTCTCAGCCGGGCAGGGTGTTCCTCCCTTCCTTCCTGAATTCTCGGGCCCCACCTATGGCCTCAGTAAATCGTTCTAATAGGCCTACTGATGGTTGCTTCCTTCTCTACTTAAATTCTGCTGTAGCTATGGATAAGCACCTTTCCCAGCTCTCTGCACTTCAGGAGCCCAAACAGCCCTGCCCAAGGAACGGGACAAATGGCTGCTAGGGTTGGTGTTAAGAATATTGTCTGTTCAGCTGGGCGTGGTGGCACATGGCTTTAATCCCAGCACTCAGGAGACAGAGGCAGGTGGACCTCAGAGTTCGAGGCCAACTTGGTTTACAGAGACAGTTCCAGGACAGCTACAGCTACACAGAAAAACCCTGTCTCAAAAAAAAAAAAAAAAAAAGTTGTCTGGTGTCTGGTATCACTTCACACTCACCAAAAACCTAACCAATGCTGGCATTGCTGGGGGTGGTGGACCGCTTCCCCTCTGTTTCTGCGGTATACCAGAAATAAGTAAAGCAGTTCCCCGAAACACCGAGCAGAGAAGGACTTCTGGATACACAGTCAAAAATATGGAGAGCAGTGACTTAGAGGGAAATTTTTACAGGCATGTTTACAGCAGCATTATTCAGAGTAACCAAAGGTGAAAATAGCCCAAGTGTCTGTCACTAGATGGATGTAATAAGATGTGGTGTATATAACAATGAAATATTCGTCAGCCTTAAAAATGAGGAAGATTCTAACCAGCGGCCACAGCTTGGATGAAGCCGGGAGACGTTATTCTAAGTGGCGTCAGTCTGCCCAGTTAGGTCAGATGATTCCCCGGATACAGGATGTCCAGAGTGGTCAGGTACAAAGGAGCAGAATGTTGCCAAGGTGCTAGATGGAGGGGACAGTTTGGAGCTGTGGTTTATTGAGTACAGTGTTAATTCAGGAAGATGGGCAAAGGTCTGGTGATGGGCGGTGGTGACAGCAGTGTAACTGTGGCTGGACATAACTCACTGGACTGCGCATGCGGAGACTGTCAGAATGGCCACTTACTGTCTGAGAATGCGCCACAGTTACCTTGGGGCAGGGAAGACTGGGGAAGAGAGGGCTCCTGGGAATATGGAGTCTCTGCAAATGTCTCAAGGTCCAGGGTGGCCATGGAGGGGCCAGGCCACACCTGTGGATCAGGCTTGGTTGTTACAGATGACAGTGAAGTGGGACCTGGCTGGAATCTTGATTCTGTCACTTCCTCGCTTTGGAGCTGTGGGCAGATCATTGAACCTTTCTGTGCCCTTCTGTTGGAGTCCCTGGGAACCAGGGCCCATGTTACAGGAAGGTCTTAATAGGTGGTGGCTGTCACCCTCTCAGCACATCTGGCACAGCGGAGCTCGGATCAGGTGGTCTGGGCTCCCTGATGGAGAGACCCGGTACGCCCCAAACTCAGCCTGTTTATTACACAGAGTTAGTGGGAGGTGGGGTTGTTGCATACAGACAAATTAGAAGGTTCTTATAGGCAGCGGAACAGGGAGGCAGGTTTGTCTGATCTCCGTGGGTCGTCTCTGCAGGCGAGCTGTCTTCAGGCTGTATGTGGGGGCGGGGAGAGAAAGCCTCGGTGGACATTTTCAGTGCACGCTACCAACAACCGCACAGAGACCAGAGGCAGGTTGGCCATCCCTCTGAGCCTTACCCTGTAAGGGCCTGGCTACTCCCGCTGGTCTAGGGCACTGGAATCCTTGGCGTAGCCATGCCTGCATCAGACAATACACGCTCACTCGGGACTTCACCGGCTCCCTACGGTGGGGCTCAGCGAGTGGACAGAAGCAGCGAAACCGGCTGGGAGTGGACCCTGCTGAGTCAGCTGTGCAGATGTCGCCTGGAACTGCGTGTTCGCCAGAGCCTCCTCAGCTGACCTGTGAGGAGCCCCGAGGTCTTAGCCTGAGTTCAGCTGTACCAACATCTGGCTAAGTTAGAGACCGGTTCTTGGCACGGGGAGGCACAGAGCCCACTGAACACCTTGGTCCGAGGGGGTCACCATGATCTCGTTGTACAGAGCAGGTTGTGTCCCAGGGCCCTGTAGATTTGCACTGACGGCAGCATGGGGAGGTCCGTGCAATCTGACAAGCAACGAAACGATTTGATTGTCCCTCTTGGGGAACCGTTCCCAGGAGGGGTGGCAAGGGAGGCGCTGAGGTAGAGAGAGATAAGGTGCCCCTCCACATTTATCTCAGGGAAGGAGAGTTGAGATACGGTCTCCTCGCATGCTGAAAAGGACAGAAAGAGCAACATGACAACAATGAACACTGGCCTGGGAAGATGTCACAAGATGGCATGCTGTTTTCAGAGGGGTACCCTAGGAGCATCCTGTCCTCGGACCTCCCTCACTCAAGGGTGCTAGCCTGGAGGAACATCAGGTCCCCGTGACAAAACCACCAGTTCTACGCCCCTGGACCTTGAGACCAAGTCTGTACCAGCTGCCTTCTCTGGGGCCTGGGATGCTGAGAAAAGCAGCTGATGACCTGGAAGAGAACACAAGGTTCCATTCTCTGGTTTAAACAAGTCACATGTGGTCTACTCATGAAATGTTACAGGAAGAAAGATTGTCCCTAGAGGAAGGGAAAGTGTCCCTCAGGATTGGAGGTCTGGGAAAGGTCCAGGCTGCGTTTTACAAACCCCACCTCAAATATGCATGCCTACACCAAAAGAACATGCTATCATGGGTCAGTCACATGTTCATGGTCATTACTTCTGCTCTGCAGCCGCAGGACAAGGACAAGGAGTTTACACTTGGTGTCGGCAATGGGGACCTTCAGCATGGGGGCCGCCTAACGAGAGAACCGAGAGAACAGTGCGTACACGGGAGCCAAGGAACGGCGGTAGCCGCACGCAGCTGTGGGAGGCGGGAAGGCTTCTGAAGTCTTAAACGCTCATTTAATTGAGTTGAAACTCACACCAACCTGAGCATCCTTTAAAAAATATTTATTATACTATATTTTACCTTGTGTGTGCATACCGGAGTGCAGGCCTGCCTGCGACATGCATGCAGGAGCCTGACTCTGCCAGGAGACGGTGTCAGATCCCTCGGTGCTGGAGTGACAGGTGGTGTGAGCCATCACGTGGGCGCTGGGAACCGAATCCAGGTCTTCTGCAAGATTCCCCCAACCCCTGAGCCGTCTCTCCAGCTCCTAGCCAAATAGGTGCTGTTCCTCAGAGCTTAGCACTCCCACAATGTGGTCAGGCTGTCAGACACCCCTCAAGCAGTGGTTTGTGAGGCCAGTGGAGGAGGCAGGGCGGCTGCCCAGGCGAGGAAGTAGGCCTCTTAGCAGGTTCTAGGGCTTTGAGGTAGGCCTTGGGGTTCCGGTGGGAAGAGTAAGCTCAGGCTTGGAGATGGAGAGTTGGGGGAGAAGTACAGATGTGTGGCTCAAGGGCCTTACCCCTCAACATATGAGGGACCACTAAGGTGGAGAGTGGTCACGGGAAGGAGGAAGACACCAGGTGAAGGCCAGGAGTCCTTAACTTCTTCAGAGGTCTGGAAGGCCAAGAAGAGGGTTCCTGGCCTAGGCCAGGGCTTCTGAGGCTCCTCGCTGGCCTTCTGCTAACCACACCCTCTGCAGAAGAGAGGCACAGCAGGTCAAGAGACATCCACAACTGTATCCTCCCTTCCTATATGCTGGGCATTTGGGGTGCAGGAAATTTCAGCTCTGCTGCCCCTGAGAGCCTGAGTCTCCTATGGTTGCCGTCTGGACCTGTATTTCTAGAATAAAGCCCTTGCATCCAGCCTTTGTGTTGAAGGGACTGGGGACAGCTTACCTGGGAGGGCGGTGTGTGGACAGAGCTCACCAGTCTGGATGGGCGTGTGCTGTGCTGGAAATCCTATGGAGGCTGGGTAGGGATGGCAGGCAGGCTTCTGTCACTGTCTGGTATGAGTTCTAGGAGTCCAGCCAGCCCTGCAGCTCACAATGAAAGTGCATTTGTTAATAGGAGTTGCTTTTTTGTTTTTAACGGATTCATTTGGCTTTTAATCAGCAAGCAAAGTAATGGATTTCATTGCAGCATTTTTCATACTTCCTTGTTGATCCTCCTTTCCTGCTGTCCACCTTGAGCACTTCCTCCCTCCGGTGGTCAATCACCTTGGAAAGGCTGGTTCCCTCCCTCTGGGGCTTGAGAGATGATGGTTCAGTGGTTAAGAATCATTGCTTCTCCTCCAGAAGGCTGAGTTCCTAACCGAGTGCAGCTCCCATCTCTATTGGATCCGATGTACCCTTCTAACCGCCACAGGCAGCAGCCCCCATCTCTCTCTCTCTCTCTCTCTCACACACACACACACACCACCCCTACACATAAAAACAAATCTTTCAAAAATAGTATTTTTAAAGTAAAAAAAAACCTTCAAAACACTTTATATTCTTTGAAATTTTGATATTTATGTGATGCGTTTTGATCATCTCCACCCATAATTTTCTCCTTCCAGCTCCCTCTGCTGGCTCGGTTTATCGCTTTAAAGACGTGGCTGTGTAGCAGGCGGCTCTGCCAGGTGCAGTTCTGCCTGCGCCTCCTCACCCAGTCCCATGCTCGGCTGATCTGTAGGTTTGAACGTTTTGTTTTCTCTCTCTCTCTCTCTCTCTCTGGAGCCTCAACTGTGACAGGAATGATGACTTTGACAAGTAATAGCTGGTCTTCCAGTTTCTCACATCACTCATGTCTCCCCCTCGCCCAGACAGCCATATGTGTGCACATGACTGGTCCTCCCTACTTCAGCCTAGGAACCGAGTGCCAAACCTCACATGTTGATACAGCTCTCTCAGAGGCTGAAATCTCTAGACTCTTCCAGGAGTCCTCTGGTCTCAGGCCTGGATCTTATCTTCCCAGAGTACACCGGCCAGCCATAACACAGTAAGCATCATGACAATTGCTAGAGCATCGGCCTCTGCCACTTGCACGCCCCACTGCCTAGACATCACTCATTGCCACCGCTGCTGCCACACCTGCCTCCAATATAACCATCGTCAAACCCGCCCCCTTTGCCACCCTCATCACACACACACACACACACACACACACACACACACACACACACACACACACACACACACACCACCGGCTTCGCATAATCATTTACTCAGCAAACACTTGCTGCACATCTGTTGGGCCAGACACAGTCTCCGGCACGTGGTTATACATCAGGAAGTCTCCTGAGCGCTTACACTGCAGGTGCTAGAGGGACCACGCAGGAAACCCCAAGAAGCACATTGTTAAAGTGCTTGGATTCCATGCGGACCACGGGAAGGAGGCTGGAGGCTGCAGCCAGCGGGCAGTCTCACAGAGCATGGTCGGGGCCAAAGACCAAAAGGCGAGGGAATTGACTCTGCTTTCATTGTACTTACTGAACGCTTCTTCTTATGTGCTTTTCATACACAAAACACCTAACAAAGGCAATATGGGAAGAGTCTGAACAGACGTCTTTGAATAGCGTTTTGATTTAGGAGCTGATAAGATGAACATTTCTTGAAACGGTCCAAGAAGCTTGCTGGGTTTCTTTCACAATGCTGCCCCCTAGTGTTGAATAGGAGCAGTGCAGGGTCAGGAATTCAAGAGCTCACGTAATTTCCCACCTAGATATTAGTAAATTATAGTAAATGTTCACGGATATAGAAAAATACTATGAAATAAACATGCTTTAAATTTCAAAGTCTCACAGGGGTGAAATTAAAAGGGACATATTCACCTAAAATTTCCACAATTTGTAAAAATATAAATACAATTATATTTTATTAATTATATCACTAATCATGTACACTTGTGATATTTATGGACACTGTAGGTGACAAAATGGACCAATCATTTAATTTATTTTTCAACTTAACTGCACAATGTTTGAAGAGGGAAGTATTAAAGCATTTTATCTGAGGCTCGAAAGATCATTAATAACCTATTCCTGGAACATATATTGTAGTAATAGTATGTTATTAATATCTACTATTAATTCATGTAATTATTATGGAAGTTATTATTTAACTTGCTATTATAGAAATAAATGGCACAGAAGCCTGTTAGATATTTCATATGCCTACGCACTGGAACTGGGCAGAAACTAAGCCCCTAGGCTATCTTTTCTAATCCCAGCCAAACTCCCATAAACCCTTGCACATGTTACCTTTGGGGCTGCTTCTCCCATCACGCCAGATCTCAGAGCAAGCTCCTCCCGCCCACGTGCTGCCAGTTCACCATCAACCCGTAGCGACTGCCACTTTCCCTCCTCCTCCTCCTGTGCCTCTCTGCTTCTCCTCTGCTCCTTCTGCTCTCCAAGCCCTCAGACCTTAGCTCCATCTCCCTCTCTCCTACCCAGGCCAGGTGTAGTTATTTTTATTGGCCAATCAGGGCTACTTTTGGAGCTAAGGTTACACAGCATCACCTCGTATATGTGAACATTTGCATAGAACAGTAAAGATCTCAGGGCATAAGAAATTAACCCAAGGGGTTAGATGTGATGGAGTCTTTCTTAGGCATCTAGTGGCCGTGCACTGGAAATCTGGTAGTAAACATGAAGTAAGAAGGGATCGCTGGACACACCTGAGTAGGACACGACACGCCATCTCAACCCAGACCCCAGCACTGTGCTGAGGGAAGCAGTGAACTCACCGTCCATTCATTCTGGGGGTCCGTGCCGTTTGACATCCAAGACTGATTGTTATTAATTTAAAAACTAGAGATGAGGAGGTAAATCGTGGATAGTCTAGAGGCGAGGCACAGCTGGGTACTCACCAAAGGGGAAAAACAGTGGAAATGAGACACTGAGGCGACAGGGACAAACGAGTGCTCGGAACCAAAGCTCCCCAACAGCGAACAGGCAGGGGAGGCGAAGCCCCTTTGCCACATCAGCCAGGAAATGAAAGCTCTGGGCTTGGGCTTTATGTGAAAGAGATAAGGTAATAAGATCACAAATGTTTCTGAAGATCAGGGATTTAGACTAATGGAAATGAAGACTGAATTATCAGACAGAAAAACCCAATGTCGTAAACATAGTCAACTAAAATGTAAAATGGAAGGAGGCTACCATGCGGTTGCCAATAAGGATTTGTGGGGGAAGAGAACGGAATTTAATGCTTCTAAGGTTCATGTAAACATAAATATTTCACACTAGATTCATGATGGGCAGAGCTAATAATTATGATCATATATTTCAAAGTTAGGGGGAGAATAAGTTTCCTGGAAAAAAAAAGGGCAAGCACGTAAAGTGATGGGTATATTAACTAGCTTTGATCATTCTACAGTGTATAAGTGGGTAGGCAATGGTGGCTCATTCCTATAATGTCAGCCTTTGGAGGCTGAAGTAGAAAGATCATGAGTTCATGGCCAGCTCAGGCAACACTGAGAGACTGTCATGAAACCAAAACAAGAATCACATTGTGTCCCCCAAAATATACTCGATTATTATTGGTCAGTTAGAGAAAGAATCTCTAGGAACTTCTGCTAGGAAGAATAATGAGAGAGGAAAATTCTAACCCAATAAAAATTATCATGAAATTACAGGGATCTGAGCAGGTTAGACAGGTCAGTGGGAGGTATTAGAAAGAAAAAGTCAAGAAGCAGGCTCATGCACATAGATTTTTCCTGCATTATTATTACAAGATGTGTTTACTGTGTTCATGTGTGTGAATGTTGGCCTGCATGCATGTCTGTGCACCATGTGTGTGCCTGATGCCTGTGGAGGCCAGAAGATGGCGCCAAGGCCCCTGGAGCTGGAGTTACAGATGGCTGTTAACCACTGTGTGGGTGCTGGGAACCAAACTAGGGTCCTCTGCAAGAATGGCCAGTGCTTAACCACTGGGCCACCTATCAAGGTGTGATTTCTTATACTTTAAAGGGGAAGTTTTGAATCACCAGGGGTGGGGAGCGGAATGAAGCCAAAGAAATAATGGATCAGGGAAACCCTGCAGGCACTGGAGCCCCTGCAAAAGCAGCCGTGCCCTTTACCTCCCACCAGCACACACCTTGGGTTCAGAATCGGGAGTGATGGTTAGCCTGTAAATGTCCTAGAGGGGAGAGAGAGACAAGGGTTTACAAAGTATGACATGAGAAACAGAGGCCATAAAAAACAAACAAACAAACAAACAAACAAAAACAGCCTGACACGCTGGCCTGGCAGTGCGACACCCTTTTAATCCTGGCACTTGGGAGGCAGGAAGGTGAGTGAGTTTGAGATCAGCTTGACCTACAGAGAAAGGCTTAACTCAAAAAGTCTGTCGAATTCTCATTGCCGGCAATAAATGAGGAAGAAGATGAGCAAATTAAAGTGTGGGCAAAAATCTAGAAGACAATAGCATTACGATTTGGAGCGTGACTGTGTCATAGTGTGCAAGGCCAGAACCCCTGAGGACAACCTGAATCCTGGGTGGAAACTGGCCAATTGCGGGCTTAAGGTATGTTTATCTTATCATATTTTTGTGAGGAAAGATGTGTTTGGTGCCACCCAAAGCATCCTTCTAACTGGAAAATGTCAGCTGGTACTTGGTAAGAAAGGCCTTGCCTTCTGTCTTATAATGAAAGAGTGATGAGAAAAAGAATTAAACTTTAATAAAAACTCAAGATAATGAGAGCCCATTGTTCAGAGCACATAAAAGCCAGGATAAGTAGAGTATTGACACGTGTTGTATGCTCTTAGAGTCTAACACACACACACACACACACACTTTCAAAAGGCCTACAAGTCTCAAGTGTGCCCTCGATGCTCAGCAGTCTTGCTCTTGGATGACTCTTGGACTTGAAGCCCATGAGTGATGATACTGATGGCTGACCCCGGCATACACAATAATCGAGCTGTAGCTCCTCCGTTTGTGCGGGCCGCTTACTGGGTAAGTGGAAAGATCAGCTGGCTTTCTGAGAAAACCACATCCAAAGGCGTTACCTGGGAGAGTTTTGTCTGCGGAATAACTGGTTAGGTGAGCAGAACATCACATTGCATATCCATTTCGGTTCCTCTTCTGGAGACTCAAGACCCATCACACCGGTAGAACTGTATTCAGCCCGTGTCCATATCAAGTCAGTTTAAACAAAACCTGTCTTTAAACAGCGTTCATTTAAGGCATTGAGCATAAACAGGGTAGATGTTAGTCTTTGCCGCGGCTGAGCTCAGGAGAAGCTTCGTAAAGGTAGAACATTTATAAAGTGAGCGCTCTCCTCCAGTGGACTCACAACATCATTTCAGGGGCTGTAGCATCCCATCGAAAGCCTTCCAGTGAATGGTGAAAAGAGTCAATAGCATTTTAACTACAGAAGTCTCTTGAAATGGCTAAAGAAAGCTTTTCAATTGCTTTAGGCTCATTTCTAATGGAATTTTCCCCCTAATATACGTATTTATAGCTCCTATTCACCAAGACCCAGCCACCAAACCCTTCCATGTGCATATAATTATCCATCTAATTACTGTCACACAGTGGTGTTATCAGCCAGGCTCTGCTGTGCTTTCCATGATGAAGGGCGTGTGAAAGCGTGGTGATGAGCCAGGCTTTTGGAGCATTTCTGCAAGCCTGGGAGGCGGGCAGAAGACCTTGCAGCTTCTCCTTTGCCACAGAAATGCTTTGCTTCTGTTTGGCTCCACAACTGGAGATGTCCCCTGTCAGTCTCCAATCTTCGTTAATGATGGCTTACGTTCCGGGATTTCATGAAAGGAAACGGTGGGCTGTTTTGGCAAAATGAATGGTTCCTGTTGACTAGGGCTGCTGGAAAACAGATTCCTGCAAGGGTGCAAGAGATGTGAAGTTGTGAATCTAGGGCAAAGGATGAGTGCCAGGATTAAAGTCGTGTGAGATGCTGCTCTCTGTTCAGGGATAGGCCTTGGGAAGGAGGCTGGGTTCAGAGTAGATGCTTGATGCCTTGTGGACAAGGTGTTTGAGCATCATAACTAACTGGGTAATGGCATTAAGGGTGCCCATGGCATCTCAGACACCAAGTGTCCAGTCCTTTGTCCTGGGTGAACTTTCCTCACAAGCTTCCCCAACTACCTTGCCAGTGCTTGAGCCCAGGGGGCTGTGATGGTTCATTGTATGCCAACTTGACTGGCACATTTGGCCTCACATTATTCTAGGCATCTCTGTGACAGCGGTGCCTGGATAAGATTAACATTTAAATTGATAAATCAAATTAATCAATTGCCCTCCCTAATGTGGGTGGACCTCATCAAATTAAGGAAGTTGTGAACAGAACCTTTGACCTTCAGTGACGTAAGAGAGGAGCCCTACTGCCGGAGGCCTTCACGCTGGGACATTCACAAGCTCTTTTGTGCCTTTGGACTTCACTGGAAACGCTAGTTCTTTCGGGTTAGCCTCCTGTCCTTGGGATTGGAACAGCACCTCTGGCTCTCCTGGGTTTTAGCTCTATTGGAAAGAACATGTGAACTGAGAAAAGGGATCAGTTTCACTCCACAAAGAAGAATTCAAGAGTGGGGAAAAAGTGAAAGAGCATGAGATGCTGAGTGCTGGGAACAGACAGCAGACAGCACGCAGAACTCAGTCGACTTGGGTAGGCCTCTCTGCAGTTTGGACTGCAGCGGAGACAACCTTCTCTCTTACACCCCAGCTGCAGGGCTGTGGGCAGCTGCGGGCTGAGCCTAGAGTGAGCTAAAGGCAACAAGCAAGATGCTCGCGCTTTGCTGGAGGAGCACCAGGCGCCTCCGCTAGGGGGCGCGCCAACCACGGGTACCAACTGCATAACGCAAACCGTTCCGCAAGTCCTGCGACCTCCAGCTTGTCAAAGGGCGGGCGGTCCTCCAGAGCTCGGCAGCTCAGCCCGTTCTCAGCCCTCTCCTACTCTACGCTGCCCTTGCTGCCTGAGCCGGGGTGTGGTGGTGGGAGTTAGATCTCCTGGAGCCCTAGGACAGGACGCAACCTTTCCCTGCCCTGCTCCTAGCCCCTACATTCCAGTGCGAAACCTAGCTGAGCGACTAGACTTGTCGGATCCCTGACAGCTAGCAAATACAGACAAAATCCTCTGTGTAGGACACCTTCCCCCGCAAGCCTACCTGACCGTAGCCTCCTTCACAGGAAGTCCCGCCCACAAGTCCATCCTCTGCAGGGTAGGTCCTGGGAATATACCTAGCATGGGGCCACAGACCCTGCCCCACTGCAGACTGGTGATGGGTTCAACCCCATGGGACTTTAGGGTTCACGGAGATACAAGAAAAGAAATCGCAGAATCGCGAGAGCCATACCCTTACCTCCATTCAGGCCAGAGCTGGCTACCGAGGTCTGTGTAACGTTGAGTGGTGGGCGGGGCTTGAAAATGCACAGGTGGAGGAAGAAAGGGGGAGGAGGTACAATTTAATGTCCTGCCAGGCACTTCCGGGGCCCTGGAAGGAGCGTTACACTCCCGTGGGGGAAATGGAGCCTAATGGGAAAATTGTCCTAGCTAGGATCACTCAGGTAATCAACTGTAACTCGGACACAATCAAATGGACTGAATTGAGCCCGAAGAATCAACCAAATGGTAATGTTGAATGGTAATCAACTTCTTTGAACGGTGAAAGGCACCAATTCTTCCTGGTGCAAAACTCAAGTTTGTGGTGTGTTACAAAGGGCGAAGAGCGGTAACTGGAGGGCACTGACCTGCGCTTGCCAATATGACTCAGACTGGACACTTGACCCTCGTACCACCAGGACAGTTCCTCTCATCAGAGAGCATTTATGTCAAGAACGAAGAGTCGTTCACTGTTCACCCATCATATCCGTAGAAACAGGAAATCTTCGGTTGACTCAGCTCCCGAAGCGAGTCAATTGGCGTTGAGTCACCGCTGATGAAAACCGGCTCCCGGGAATGTACAGAGGCACACACATCTCTTAAAGCTGATCTATCCAGCGCTCCATCAACGCTTCCACAGCAGCCAGTGCACGCTTTAAATGCAAACAGGAAAGGCAGTGGTTGGGGCCTTTAGCTGCTCTAAGGAAACACCACACCTGGGTAGATTACAAACAACAGAAATCCTCTCAGTTTGGGGGGCTGGAGTCCAAGATGGAGGAACTGGCAGATTCTGTGTCTGGCTTGTCACATGGCAGTCATAATGGATATTCTCAGATATAATGGAATAAAACTAGAAACCAGTTTAAGTAAGATACTAGGATAAATTCTCCTGAATATCTAGAAAAATTAGACAACGTTTTTCTTTAGAGCATACTGCCAGGACAACAGGCTAGAGATGAATTAAAGATTTTTGTGAACAAACTAAATGCTTACACAATAGGCTTGCAGCAAAAGCAGTAACTAGAATTTAGAGCCATGAGTGTATGTATTAGACAAGATGTGAATTCTATCAGTATGGGAAACTTGAGAAAGAAGAGAAGGCTATCTAAAGCAAGACAAAACTGAACCCCAAATAAACACCAAACCAAGTAAAAACCAACAAAATCAAACACAGATGTATCGAAAAAAAAGCAATAAAATTCATAAGTATCTAGACTGATAACTATGAAAAAACACCCAAATTGCCAACATAAGAAACAAGAGAGGGGTCATATTTAACAATGCATAGATGTTGTGCAAATCACTAAGGATCGCTGTGGACAACGTGTCTACAAACTCGATAACTTGGATGAATGGACCACATACTTGAAAGATACTATAAAAACTCACCAAAGACAAACGGGAGACCATAACATGCCTGTTTCTATCAGAGGGGCTGAGTCAAGATTCTGAACATTTTAATAAAGATCTGTTTGGTTAATTTTAAAAACACCCCCCCCCCCATACATGAGGCTGCCTACGTCGTCATCACCAAGTGGATGAATGTGACCTTGCTCCTTCCGCCTCCAGCTCCTAAGTAGAGGGCGACCAAACCCGGCAATACAGAATTTAGAAATCAGACTTTTTTTTTTTTAAATCTTTTATTTTTTTTTATTAATTACACTTTATTCATTTTGTATCCCCCCATGAGCCCCTCCCTCCTCCCCTGCCGATCCCACCCTCCCTCCCCTTTCTGCATGCATGCCACTCCCCAAGTCCACTGATAGGGGAGGTCCTCCTCTCCTTCTTTCTGATCTTAGTCTATCAGTTCTCATCAAAAGTGGCTGCATTGTCCTCTACTGTGGCCTGGTAAGGCTGCTCCCCCCTCAGGGGGAAGTGATCAACGAGCAGGCCAATCAGATTATGTCAGAGGCAGTCCCTCTTCCCATTACTATGGAACCCACTTGGACACTGAACTGCCATGGGCTACACCTGTGCAGGGGTTCCAGGTCATCTCCACAAATAGTCCTTGGTTGGAGTATGAGTCTCTGGGAAGTTCCCTGTGTTCAAATTATCTTGTTCTGTTGCTCTGCTTGTGGAGTTCCCGTTCCCTCCAGCTCTTACTATTTCCCACTTCTTACATAAAATTCCATTCACTCTGCCCATCAGTTGGCCATCAGGCTCAGCATCTGCTTTGACAGTCTATACTGCAGAAGCTTTCAGAGGCCCTCTGTGGCAGGTTTCAAGGTTGTTTCCTGTTTTCTTCTGGCTTTCAGAGGCCCTCTGTAGCGGGTTCCGAGGTTGTTTCCTATTTTTGTTTTCTTCTGATGTACATCCTCTTTGCCTTTCAGGATGGGGATTGAACATTTTAGTTAGGGTCCTCTCTTTTGCTTAGTTTGTTTAGATGTACAGCTTTTAGTGGGTTTATTCTATATTGTATGTTTATATGAGTGAGTATATACCGTGAGTGTCTTTTTGCTTCTGGGTCAACTCACTCAGGATGATCCTTTCCAGGTCCCACCATTTACCTGCAAATTTCATGATTTCCTTATTTTTCATTGCTGAGTAATACTCCATTGTATAGATGTACCACAGTTTCTGCATCCATTCTTCAGTTGAGGGGCATCTGGGTTGTTTCCAGCTTCTGGCTATTACAAATAAAGCTGCTACAAACATGGTTGAACAAATGTCCTTGTTGTGTACTTGCGCCTCTTTTGGGTATATGCCTAGGAGTGGTATGGCTGGATCTTGAGGAAGCGCTATTCCTAGTTGTCTGAGAAAGCGCCAGATTGATTTCCAGAGTGGTTGTACCAGTTTACATTCCCACCAGCAGTGGAGAAGGGTTCCCCTTTCTCCACAACCTCTCCAGCATGTGTTGTCCCTTGAGATTTTCATCTTGGCCATTCTGATGGGTGTAAGGTGAAATCTCAGGGTTGTTTTGATTTGCATTTCCCTAATGGCTAATGAGGTTGAGCATTTCTTTAAGTGCTTCTCTGCCATTCGATATTCCTCTGCAGAGAATTCTCTCTTTAGCTCTGTTCCCCATTTTTTAAGTGGATTACTTGGTTTGTTGCTTTTCAGCTTGTTTAGTTCTTTATATATATTGGATATGAGTCCTCTGTCAGAAAGAGGGTTGGTGATGATTCTTTCCCAATCTGTAGGCAGTCGCTTTGTTTTGATGACGGTGTCCTTTGCTTTACAGAAGCTTTTCAATTTCATGAGGTCCCATTTATTGATTGTTGCTCTTAGAGCCTGTGCTGTTGGTGTTCTGTTCAGGAAGTTTTCTCCTGTACCAATGAGTTCTAGGGTATTCCCCACTTTTTTTTCTAGCCGATTTAATGTGTCTGGTTTTATGTTGAGGTCTTTGATCCACTTGGACTTCAGTTTTGTGCAGGGTGATAAGTATGGATCTATTTGCATTTTTCTACATGTAGACACCCAGTTGGACCAGCACCATTTGTTGAAGATGCTATCTTTTTTCCATTGTATGGTTTTGGCATCTTTGTCAAAAATCAGGTGTCCGTAAGTGTGTGGGTTTATTTCTGGGTCTTCTGTTCGATTCCATTGATCCACCATTCTGTTTCTATGCCAGTACCATGCAGTTTTTATAACTGTTGCTCTATAGTACAGCTTGAGATCAGGGATGGAGATACCTCCAGAAGATCTTTTATTGTAGAGGATTGTTTTAGCAATTCTCGGTTTCTTGTTATTCCATACGAAGTTGAGAATTTTTCTTTCCAGGTCTGTAAAGAATTGTGTTGGCAATTTGATGGGAATTGCATTAAATCTGTAGATTGCTTTTGGTAAGATGGCCATTTTTACTATGTTAATCCTGCCAAGCCATGAGCATGGGAGATCTTTCCATCTTCTCATATCTTCCTCTAATTCTTTCTTCAGAGACTTGAAATTTTTTTCATACAAGTCTTTGACTTGCTTGGTTAGGGTTACGCCAAGGTACTTTATGTCATTTGTGGCTATTGTGAATGGTGTTGTTTCTCTAATTTCTTTCTCAGCCCTTTTGTCTTTTGTATACAGGAGTGCTACTGATTTTTTTGAGTTAATTTTATATCCGGCCACTTTGCTGAAGGTGTTTATCAGCTGTAGGAGTTCCCTGGTAGAGTTTTTGGGGTCACTCATATATACTATCATATCATCTGCAAATAGTGATAATTTGACTTCTTCTTTTCCCATCTGTATCCCCTTGATCTCCTTCGACTGTCTTATTGCTCTAGCAAGGACTTCCAGTACTATGTTGAAGAGATATGGAGACAGTGGGCAGCCTTGTCTTGTCCCTGATTTCAGAGGGATTGCTTTAAGTTTCTCTCCGTTCAGTTTGATGTTGGCTATAGGCTTGCTGTATATCGCCTTTACTATGTTTAGATATGTGCCTTGTATCCCTGATCTCTCCAGTACTTTAAACATGAATGGATGTTGGATTTTGTCAAATGCTTTTTCAGCATCTAGGGAGATTATCATGTGGTTTTTTTCTTTCAGTTTGTTAATATGGTGGATCACATTGATGGATTTCCGTATATTGAACCACCCCTGCATACCTGGGATGAAGCCTACTTGGTCATAGTGGATAATATCTTTGATGTGTTCTTGGATCCGGTTTGCAAGTATTTTGTTAAGTATTTTTGCATCAATGTTCATAAGGGAGATTGGCCTGAAATTCTCTTTCTTTGTTGAGTCTTTGTGAGGTTTAGGTACCAAGGTGATTGTGGCTTCATAGAATGAATTTGTTAATGTTCCTTCTGTTTCTATTTTGTGGAATAGTTTGAAGAGGATTGGAGTTAGCTCTTCTTTGAAGGTCTGGTAGAATTCTGCGCTGAAGCCATCTGGTCCTGGGCTTTTTTTGGATGGGAGACTTTTGATGACTGCTTCTATTTCTTTGGGGGATATAGGACTATTTAGTTGATTTACCTGGTCCTGATTCAGCTTTGGTGAGTCAAATCGATCAAGAAAATTGTCCATTTCATTTAGATTTTCAAATTTTGTGTCATATAGACTTTTGAAGTAAGTCCTAATGATTGTTTGGATTTCCTCAGTGTCTGTAGTTATGTCCCCCCTTTCATTTCTGATTTTGTTGATTTGGGTGGTGTCTCTCTGCCTTTTAGTTAGCTTGGCTAAGGGTTTGTCTATCTTGTTGATTTTCTCAAAGAACCAGCTCTTGGTTTCATTGATTCTTTGAATTGTTTTATTTGTTTCTAATTGATTGATTTCAGCCCTGAGTTTGATTATTTCCAGCCGTCTACTCCTTTTTGGTGTGTCTGCTTCTTCTTTTTCTAGGGTTTTTAAGTGGGCCATTAAGTTGCTTGAATGAGCTGTCTCAAATTTCTTCTTGAAGGCACTTAGTGCTATGAACTTTCCTCTTAGCACTGCTTTCATTGTGTCCCACAAGTTAGGGTATGTTGTGTCTTCATTTTCATTGAGTTCTAGAAAGGCTTTAATTTCTTTCTTTATTTCTTCCCTGACCCAGCTGTCATTTAGTAACAAGTTGTTCAGTTTCCATGAGTGTGTAGGCTTTTTGCTATTTCTGTTGTTGTTGAAGTCCAGCTTTATTCCATGGTGGTCAGACAGGATACAAGGGATTATTTCAGTCTTCTTGTATCTGTTAAGGCTTGCTTTGTGACCAACTATATGGTCTATTTTGGAGAAGGTTCCATGAGGTGCTGAGAAGAAGGTAAATTCTTTTGTGTTTGGGTGTAAAGTTCTGTAGATGTCTGTGAGGTCCATTTGATTCATGACCTCTGTCAGAGATATTGTTTCTTTGTTTAATTTCTGTTTTGTTGACCTGTCCTTTGTTGAGAGTGGGGTGTTGAAGTCTCCCACTATTAATGTGTGGGGATCTATATGTGGTTTAAATTTTATCAATGTTTCTTTTACAAATGTGGGTGCTCTTGTATTTGGGGCATAGATGTTCAGGATTGTGATGTCTTCCTGGTGGAATTTTCCCTTGATGAGTATGAAGTGTCCTTCCTCATCTCTTTTTATTAATTTTGGTTGAAAGTCTATTTTATCAGATATTAGAATGGCTACTCCTGCTTGTTTCTTGGGTCCATTTGCTTGGAAAGTCATCTTCCAACCTTTTACCCTCAGGTAATGTCTATCTTTGTGTCTTAGGTGTGTTTCTTGTATGCAACAGATTGCTGGGTTTTGTTTACGTATCCATTCTGTTAATCTGTGTCTTTTTACTGGAGAGTTGAGTCCATTGATGTTGAGAGAGATTAATGACCAGTGGCTGTTAGATCCTTTGATTTTGATGTTGGCTGTGTTCATAAGTTTGTGTGCTTGGTTGCTTTTTGTTTTGCTGTAGTAAGGTTAATTATTTCCTGTGTTTTCTTGACAGAAGCTAATTTTCTTGGGTTGTATTTTCCCTTCCAGTGTCTTCTGTAATGCTGGATTTGTGTGTAGGTATTGTTGAAATTTGTTTTTGTCATTGAATATCTTGTTTTCTCCGTCTATGAGGACTGAGAGTTTTGCAGGGTATAGTAGCCTGGGTTGACATCTGTGTTCTCTTAGGGTCTGCATGATATCTGTCCAGGCCCTTCTGGCTTTCATAGTTTCTGTTGAAAAGTCAGGTGTGATTCTAATGGGTTTGCCATTATATGTTACTTGGCCTTTTTCCCTTGCAGCTTTTAGTATTTTTTCTTTGTTCTGTATACTTCCTGTTTTGATTATTATGTGGCGGGAGGATTTTCTTTTCTGGTCAAATTTGTTGGGTGTTCTGTAGGCCTCATGTATCCTTATTGGCTTCTCCTTTAACTTGGGGAAATTTTCTTCAATGATTTTGTTGAAAATATTTTCTGGGCCTTGGAGAAGGGAGTCTTCTTTTCCCTCTATTCCTATTATTCTTAGGTTTTGTCTTTTCATATTGTCTTGGATTTCTTGGACGGTCTGTGTCAGGAATTTTTTTGGATTTAACATTTTCTTTGACAGATACATCGATTTCTTCCATTGTATCTTCTACACCTGAGATTCTTTCTTCCATTTCTTGTATTCTGTTGGTTATGCTTACCTCTGTAGTTCCTGTTTTCTTCCCTAAATTCTTCCTCTCCATTATTTCCTCCATTTGTGTTTTCTTTAATTTTTCTAGTTCTATCTTCAGGTCTTGAGTTGTTTTGTTTACTTCCTTCACCTGTCTGCTTGTATTTTCCTCTTTTTCTTTTAGTTCCTTCAACTCTGTCTCTTTGATTTCTTTCAGTGATTTAATTATTTCTTCTCTGAAGGCCACGAGCTGTTTGGCTGCATCTTCCCGTATTTCTTCACGGATGGCCCTAATTTGCTTGTTTTTATCTTCCTCCATTTCTTTACGGATAGCCATGATCTGTTTGGTTTTATCTTCCTCTAATTCTTTACGTATTTTATCTGTTTCCTCTATTATTCTCTTCATCAACATAGATGTAAGGTCATCTTCTTGATTTTCTATTATGCTGCATTGTTCAGGGCTGTTCGCCCCTGGATGGCTGGGTTCTGGAGATGCCATATTGCTCTGTCTTTTGTTGGTTGAGCCTTTAGGCTGACCTCTACCCATTGGGCTGATTTAGGTTTTGGCTGTTAGTTTCTGTGCTTCCTGGAGTCCTGAGGTAGGGAGTATCCGCTTGGCCGGAAGATGATTTTTCCTGAAGGAGTCCTTCTCTGCTTTTTGGTTATGGTCACTGTATGGCCAGTGTTTCTCCGGAGATGCCACTGCTCACCTCAGGTTTATAGCCCTGAGTAGTAGCTGTGGTCTATGTTAGGCAGGGGGGGATCTCCTCTTACCCATAAAATTTCTCAAGACAGCTGCCCCACTGCTGGGTTTCTTGTTATAAATTTAGTGTGCTGCTGCTCACTAAATTTCCATGTACAGTCCTCTTGAAGAAACTGCTGATTCCCTAGCTATGGGTTTTCTCCCAACAGGGAAACTCAGTCTGTTATCCTGGGGCGCACAGTTCTGTCTGAGAAAGTGGGAGGTGCACTCAGCAAGTCTCTGGGCCAAAGGCTGATTGCTCTGCTCTGGACCTGGAGAATGTGCACCTAGGTTGAGTTGGCGCCTGGGGGCACTGTTCTGGTCTGGAGGCTGGGTGCCTCACTCTGGACCAGAAGCTGTGTGTCTCTGTCTGGGATGGCGGCTGTAGGCACCACTCTGGTCCAGACGCTGTGGGTGCAGCCCCCCTGAAGGATCAGGGATTCCTACAGTTTTGGCAGTCCAGCCAGGGACAACTGGCCGATCCCTGGCACAGTATCTGAGGGCTGCTGTAATGGCTCTTCGGCTCCTGCAGGTCCGAGGATGCAGCTGTGTGTGTGTCCCCAGGGGAACTCAATAATGGCGGCAGAGCACAGCGCTTCTGCCTGCACTAGAGTCTGCGTGAGTCCAGGAAGTGTTTTGGTGCTGGGTGTCCTAAGCGTTAGAGCTGCTGACCCCCTCCGCTGGGGGTTTCCTCCTGCCAGAGACACGCAGTCTGGTGCCCTGTTGCCCTGGTGCCCACAGTTCTATCTGAGGCGGCGAATCACGCGCGCAGGCAGGGCTCTGTGCAGGCAGGCGCCTTTGTCCCTCCCAGCTCTGGGTCTGGGCTGGCTCCTGGGGCACCCGCAGAACCCGAGTCTTTTCCAGGGGATGTCTGGGTAACCTGGGGTCGGTCCCAATTGTTTCCTGCTCCGTGGGGTTATCTCTCGACTGGGAAATCCAGTCTATGGTGTTGTGGGCCCACAGTTCAGTCTGGGACCGTGACCAGATTGCGCTGGCGGGTAGCTCTGGGCTGGCGACCAAGCGCCTGGCGGAAAGGGGATCTCTTCCGCGGTTTTGCCGGGTGAGTTAAAGCTGACCGAATCCCCCACCGTGGGGTATCCTCTCACCTGAGAAACACAACCACTTGTGTTTTATGGCCGCGAGTTCTGATTGCTGGTCACTGTGCCAATCCTGCTGTGCTGCTGCTCAGAATGAGAGTCCTCCCGGCGCTGCCATCTTGCCCCGCCTCCGAAATCAGACGTTTTTATGAGTTGAGAAGGCAACTGTGTGTGGTGGCTCATATCTCTTGAACACCAGCACCCTGGAGGCAGAGGCAAATGGATCTCTATGAGTTCAAGGCCAGCCTGTTCTACATAGTGAGTTCCAGGACAGTCAGTACTATATAGTGAGACCCTGTCTCAAAACAAAGCAAGAGTTGAGAAAGAAGGGGGTTTTCCTTTTTTTTTTAAAAAAATTTATTTAACTTTTATTAATTACACTTTATTCATTTTGTATCCCCCCATAAGCCTCTCCCTCTTCCCCTCCCGATCCCACCCTCCCTCCCCTTTCTGCATGCATGCCCCTCCCCAAGTCCACTGATGGGGAGGTCTTCCTCTCCTTCTTTCTGATCTTAGACTATCAGTTCTCATCAGAAGTGGCTGCATTGTCATCTTCTGTGGCCTGGTAAGGCTGCTCCCCCCTCAGGGGGAGGTGATCAAAGAGCAGGCCAATCAGATTATGTCAGAGGCAGTCCTTCTTCCCATTACTATGTAACCCACTTGGATACTGAACTGCCATGGACTACATCTGTGCAGGGGTTCTAGGTTATCTCCATGAATAGTCCTTGGTTGGAGTATGAGTCTCTGGGAAGTTACCTGTGTTCAAATTTTCTTGTTCTGTTGCTCTCCTTGTGGAGTTCCTGTCCTCTCCAGCTCTTACTATTTCCCACTTCTTACATAAAATTCCATTCACTCTGCCTGACAGTTGGCCATCAGGCTCAGCATCTGCTTTGATAGTCTGCAGGGCAGAGCCTTTCAGAGGCCCTCTGGGGCAGGTTCCTAGGTTGTTTCCTGCTTTCTTCTTCTTCTGATGTCCATCCTCTTTGCCTTTCAGGATGGGGATTAAGCATTTTAGTTAGGGTCCTCTCTCTTGCTTAGTTTCTTTAGATGTACAGATTTCAGTGGGTTTAGAAGGGAGGTTTTCTTAAAGGCATATTTCTTTTAGTGTTTCTATTTGGAAATGTTATGACTTGATACTAAAAACTAAAAACAATAAGAAATGTTTTGCCACTTTTACTATATGCAAATAGAAAAACTAAAAAAAACCCCACTTCTGTTAAACACTCTGGAGTGTTTATAATTTCTTCTTAACATGCTTAGGGCATTAACTATTTGTTAAAACCATGGAGTTCATAGCGCCTGTGTTCAAATTCTGGCTGTACCATCTGCTGGTTGTGCGACCATTGGCAAATAACCTCACCTCTCTGGGCCTCAGTTTCCTCTTTTGTAAACTGAGGGCATCAATGTACTTGCCATGAAGAAAATGAGACAATCTCCACTATACATAGTATCAGACCTATGAAACTGATAGTTCTTCAGCTGAAGAACTCTTGTCAGTCTCCTGAGGGAACTGAGGAGCATTGGCCCTGCGCCTGGAGTTACACTGCTCCCCAGCCCTGAGCTGATGAAATGTGAACGCTTTAGTGTACAATACATAGTGGCAAGTATAGCGAGTTAGCAGTTACAAAAGAGGACTACATAACAACTAATAAACAGCTAAGAAGCTGAGCAACTCTGCCCCTCATAAAATGTAAATAAATCAGAGACAATTTTGCCTTTAAAAATCAGCAAAACTCATTTTCTTAGTTTTTGAGAGCTTCATACAATGTGTTTGATCACACTTCCTTCCCCTAGCTCTTCCCAGATCCTCCCCTCCCTTCCTGCTTACCCAGCTTTGTGTCCTGTTAATCCTTCAAGACCAGCTTGTGCCCCCCAAACAGTCTTCCACTGGAGAGTGGTCGGCTTAGCAGGACTACACTCTTCGAGAGAAAACTGTCTCCCCTTTTCCCAATAGCTAACAAGTCCCCTTTGGGGAACAGATCGGGGTGCCGCTGTGTGGCCGACTCCCTCTCAGTGCTGAGACCTGGTCAGGCTCAGGCCCACACAGATTTTGTGCATGCTCTCACACCATTGTGAGTTACATGTGCAGCTGCCCTGTGGTGTCCTTGGAGTCCTCCGCTCCCTCTGGCTCTTACACTCTTTTGGTCTCTCTCCTGAAAGATCCCTGAGCCTTGGCAGGGCTGGCATGAGGTGGTGGAGATCCATGTTTCCCTTAGGGCCAGGCATTCTGCACTCTCATGCTCTGTACCTTGGCCAGTTGTGGTCACTGTGTTAATCACCATGGACTACAAACAGAAGCTTCTCTGCTGAGGACAGAGGCAGGCAATGATCTGAAGCGGGTGTGTCAAAGGGCACGGGCAATCAGGAGGAACGTGTATTTATCCCAAGGTTTCCTTTTAGGCAATCAGTTGTGTTGCTCTTGAGGAAGAGTGAGGGGCACTTTCATTGCCTGCTGGGGGTCTAGAATCCACACCATCCATCCTTCCAGTAAGCAAAAGGGCAATGGAAGACAACCACACTGTCCACTGCCCACTTGTACTTTTAGGAGTTTATTCTAAAAGCAAGTCATTTTTTTCCAGAGAGATATGTAAGTGTGGTTTACCACCAGTTTTTCATTTATTATTTTATCGCCATGCTGAGGCTCAAACCCAGAGCATGCTGGGTAAGTGCTATACCACTGAGCCATATCCTCAGCCCACACAAGCCCACAGAAATGTTAATGTCCAGTGGTGAGATGATATATTTTATTGCAAACTTATTTGACATGCATGCAGACAGAAATGATTTAAAATACAATTTAACAATCTAGGGAAATAAACTAAGGCACGAAGGAGAGAACAGTCCAAACTGCACGCACTTCGCTCCAGGTTTTTGGGAATACGTTGCATTAATAATTACTGGATATGTTATAATCTCAGAGAACACTTGCTTTCCACATGTCTTCATGATGCTTCCTGTATACACAGAAAAAGCAAAGTCCTAGATATGCATATGTAAATGAAGATAAGTTTGAAATTATGTTTGTAAATGAAAATAAGAGCATGAACTCAAATCAAATTGGAGGCTCCTGTGATGTAAGTGGAAGATGGACAGAAAGAGAGAGGGCAGGCTCAGAAGACTATTAACAAATGTCACCAAACTGCAGCCCCGCTGATGGTGGCCCTCCTCCTGAGGGCTGGGCAGAGAGGCCTGGGCTGCAGTTACCCAGCCTGGCTCTGCAGAGGGGCTGAGGACAGTGTGGGGCACGAGGCTCCTGCACATCAGATTCTTAGCATTGCTTGGGCCTGGCTTCACTTTGCAATCTGGTGAGTCTTACACAGCCACCTCAGAAACCCCGCATTTAAAGAATAAAGTACTTGGAATGACAAATGAAAGCAAATGTATTGGAACACACCAAACTACTTTACAAAAACCAAATTGTTGACACAGAAATAACTCTGTGCCTTTCAGAAGTTGCCATGTAACCGAACCCAGAAGCCAGGTAACTACACTTCTGAAATTTCCTTTTTCCTGAATATCAACAGCAGCTGCCGCTTCAGCTGGAAAGCAGTGTGCAAAATCTAGTACCGTTCATCCGAGTTCATAGACCCTCAGATCTGCCTGTGGACCTCGGTTAGGCTCCTGTGACTGCTGCAGCCCAGACCTCAGCTTCTATTCCAGTGCCTCCAGAACATCAGAAAATAGAGCTTTGAATTGTTTGTGTCCAGGAGAAACTGTGCAGCCAGCACGTCTGTGATAAAAAAAAAAAAAAAATACATACATGGTCAGTTACTTCCTCAGGTGCTTGCAGGTATTTTCTACTCTCCGAATGTCTTAGCCCATTTTCTGTTGCTATAACTTAATACAGCAGCCTGGTTAATTTATAAAGAACAGCTCTGAAAGTTACCAAGTTGCTCGCATAAGCCAGCATCTGGTAAGGGGTTAAATGCTGTATCATAACATGGTGGAGGGTGGTCACGTGGCAAGACAGAGCAACTGTGCTGACTCAGAGGCCAGCCCAGAGGCCTCCCTTCAGGACCTTATCTAAGCCCAGGTACCTCTCGGAGACCTCACCTCTGAACACCACAAGCTTACACACATCGGCCGCAGCAAGCTTACAGCCTAGGAGCTTTGGTGGACATCTGAACCAAAGCAAGGACTACAGAGCCTCTTGTTCCCAGGCCACCGCAGCACAGGGGTGGGAGCAGCCGCTGAGCGCATGGTCTCCATGCTGCTGTTTGTTTCCACCAATCAGAGGCTGCTCTTCTCGCCTATTCAACTGGAGTCCGAGCTTTGCTGAGTCTGTGAGATCTACTAACACTGTCTGACTCCACAGAGAACTACCCTTTCAAAGGGCCTGCAGTGATCTTTTCTTTTCCTTTAAAAATTTTTATTTTTTAAAATTAAGTACAGTTTATTCACTTTGTACCCCAACTGTAGCCCCCTCCTTTGTCCCTTCTTCCCTTTTCTCCACCCATGCCCCTCCCCAAGTCCAATGAGAGTGGAGGTCCTCCTCCCCTTCCATCTGACCCTAGCCTATCAGGTCTCATCAGGAGTGGGTGTATTGTCTTCCTCCCCTTACTCGGGAACCCACTTGGACCCTGAGCTGCCATGGGCTACATCTGTGCAGGAGCTCTAGGTTATCTCCATAAATGGTCCTTGGTTGGAGTATCAGTCTCAGAAAAGACCCTGGGCCCAGAATTTTTAGATCTGTTGCTCTCCTTGTGGAGCTCACGTCCCCTCCAGGTCTTTCTATCTTCTCCTTCTTGCATAAGATTCCCTTCACTCTGCCCAAAGTTTGGCTATGAGTCTCAGCCTCTGCTTTGATACCCTGAAGGGTAGAGTCTTTCAGAGGCCCTCAGTGATAGGCTCCTGTCCTGTTCTCAGAATCTGGAAACAACCCAGACGTCCCTTATCTGAGGAATGGATACAGAAATTGTGGTACATTTACACAATGGAATACTACTCAGCAATTAAAAACAAGGAAATCATGAAATTTGCAGGCAAATGGTAGGAAAAGATTGTCCTGAGTGAGATATCCCAGAAGCAGAAAGACACACATGATATATACTCACTTATAAGTGGATACTAGATATATAATATAGGATAAACATGCTAAAATCTGTACACCTAAGGAAGCTAATCAAGAAGGAGGACCCTGGGCAAGATGATCAATCCTCACTCAGAAAGGCAAACAGAGTGGACATCAGAAGAGGGAGAAAACTCGCAGTGATCTTTGGGTGTCTGTCCTCGGAGATCAAAGAGGTTACATGATCCTGTAGATGCATTACACGTGCATTGGAAATTATATTTCGTTGCAGAAAGAAGCTGTTTGTTCCATGCAATGCCTTGAATTTTGTGAAATCTGAAATGAATTTTGTTAACTTTTTGTATTTGCTTGATAATCTCCCAGTCCTTTAAAAAAAAAAAAACCTTTATTTTTTAACTCTTCAATATCATTTTGTTTTAGGCTTGTTTCTTGGAAACACCATATAATTTCAGCTTTTATTTTAACCTATTAATTTGAGTCCGTCTTTAAAGATTTTTTTTTCTCCTGCTTTTGCTGCTGCATGTGTTCAGTTTCTCTGTTGAAGGCAAAGACAAGCAAAGAGAAGGAGCGACGTTACTCCATCTTCTCTCCTCAGAGGTAAGGACGGTTTTCTGGATGTGGCTTTGTGGGGATCCTGGCTGTGTTAACTCTCCTGTGACTTTCCAGCACATCCCTCTTCTTCCACAGACTCAGTTCTCAGTTCTCATCCTGGAGGACTTCACTCCATGTCTTTCCACTCAGCCTTGGAAAAGCTTGGAGGGACATCTCGGAGCCCCCTCATCCCAGGTTCCGGTGGAACTACTCTGTTCACCCTTTTTCTCAGGGTCACATTTTCCACTGAACTGGAAAGAATGTTGGAGCTGAAAGCAAAGTGAAGACACAGAAGGCCGAGCAGAGGGGCAACTGTGGTGAGTTTAAAACAGGCCCATCACTTCTCTGTCAACCTTGCTTTCTGTAGTGGTTTGAATGAAAACGGCCCCCACAGGCTCATAGGGAATGTCACTATTAGGAGGTATAGCCTTGATGGAGTAGGTGTGTCCTTTTTGGAGGAAGTGTGTCACTGGGGTTAGGCTTTGAGATTTCAAATGCTCAAGCCAGACCCAGTCTCTCTCTTTCTCCTCTCTCTTCGTGATGCTTGTAGATCTGGATGAAGAGCTCCTAGCTCCTTCTCCAGCATCATGTCAGCCTGCACGCTGCCATGCTTCCCATCATGATGATCATGGACTAAACCTCTGAACTGTAAGCCGGTGCCAGGTAAACGCGTTCCTTTATGAGTGTTGCTGTGGTCATGGTGTCTCTTCACAGCGATAGATACCCTAACTCAGGTATCTACTAAAGCCAGAAATGGATGCTTGCTTCTCACCAGTCCACTCTTAGAGGTGGTCTGCAGCAAGGCTCGGTGTGTGGAGAGGGCCGGCCATCCAGTTCCCTTGAGGCTCTGAAGGGAGCTTACCCTCCCTCCCTGCTGGGTGTGTCTTTTCAGTCACTGAAAGCGTTGCCCAGGGGGCCGCGTTGCCCCCTCCAGGACTGGCACTCTCTTCCCAAGGAAAGACTCTCTCCTCCTGGAGCGTGTCTCTGCAGTTCCTCTCCGGTTTGTGTCTCACTGAGGCTGTCCATTTGCCTGTCTGTTTTCTTACTCATTCTTGGGGTGATGATTTGTCCTGAGGACTTGCAAGGTTTTTTTTCTTTTTTTTTAATGTTTATAAATTGCTATGACTATTTTAAGAATTTCTTTCCTCCTCTTCTGTTTGTTTGTTTGTTTGTTTGTTTGTTTATTTCTAAATGGGATCTCGATAAGCAGTCCCAGGATGACCTTGTATTGGGCATACTGCAGCCTCACCTTTCCAAGGGATGCAGGCACCACCTGCCCTGTTTTAGTCTATTGTTTTACAAGTTTTTAAGGCAAAGACGTATTTTTTTTTTATGCATAAGAAGTTTTTGGCTTGCCCGCATCTACACACACCACATGTGTATCTGTGAAGGTAAGAAGAAGCTGTAGGCTCCCTTGGAACTTGAGTTACAGATAGATGTGAGCTGTCCCGTGGGTGCTGGGAACTGAACCTGCATCCTTCGAAAGAGCTCTTAACTGCTGAGCCATCTCCCCAGCACCCCCCCCCCCCCCCCCCCCCCCCGCCTACCACCTTTTACAACTCCTCTTCTCAAATTTCCTTTAACCTTCTCAATATAGTTATGGGAAATGATTGAGATTGCTTGTTGACAGAGTATTCCATCTATTCACCACTTAGCTGAACAATAAGGCCTATGGTCTCATAGTCTTTTGTGTGATTTTAAATGTTCTGGTGGCCCGGGGCTATAAACCAACAGTGGAGTAAGGAATGCGCAAGGCTCTGGGTTCAATTTCCAGCACTACAACACCAACTCTTTTCTTTTCCTTTCTATTCTGAAACTGCACCATCTTAAAGTTTGTTTAATTTTCTCTATGACTGTTAAGTATTTCTCTCCTACATCCCTTACTTTTAAAAATTAAATAACTATTAACTAGCAGGGATGAATGGATGCTGTGTCTTGAAGGTCATCTGGAGAACAGTTTGAAGAGAAGAGGGTGACCAATGCATTTCGTGTGAGCCAAGGGAGCCACGGCTGAGAATTGTTTGGACAACTGATTTGGTAACGTGAAAGTCACTGGTGACCTTGACCAGACTTGGGTTATGGGAACAAATGTCTTGTTGGAAGGAATTCAAATGAGTGTGGAGGACAGGAAATCATAGACTGTGACACAGAAAATGTTTGAAAACATGAGCTTTTCTCTACAGGGACCAGAGAAATGTGGAGAAGAATGTAGGCCAGAGGAAGGGATTTGAGGTGGGCAGCCTCCAGAGTAGACCCCAGGAACCACTCACCTCCTGGCCTTCATGGTTCTGCACAGGCTCCTTTCTCGTTGTATGGAGGTTAGTGTGTGACCTCAAACATATGGCAGAAAAGATGGTATGTGAGGGGAGTTTAAAAAAGGTGCTCTCTTGTCCCACCTCCACCATGCTTTATTTCGTGAAAAGCAATAAACTGTATTGTGTCCCCCCCCCCCCCCCGTGATGGATCCTTTTGATGAGGGCTGATGTGTCAGCTGACAGGCAGTGAGACTGAAGCCTGCCAGTAACCGTGTAGGTGACCGGACAGCATGCAGCGGAGCCTCCAGCTCCTCTTGAAGCTTATGCCCTCCTTGCTGGCCTGTGTCTGCAACCTGGGGTCATAATCAGCAAGGCAAGACATACCAGTCCTCTGAACATCACAAACTGTGTGGAAAAATAAGCATGTTCCAAGCTGATGATTTGAGGGGTGACCTATCACAGAGGCTCTCGTTAGAGAGGCGGAGAATAGCACGATTGGGGGTGAAGGGAGGAACTGGCTGGTGCGGGAAAAGTGGTAATGTAGGAGGGAGGAAACTTCAGAAGGATGTTTGGCACAGGTAGGACAAGTTGGGTCACTTCCTTTGGCACTCTCTTCTTGGTTTCTTCTCTGACTCTGCCTGCCTGTACTTTCGCAGTTTTTCTCCTGTCACTTGCTTCTCACCACTGTCCCAGAGACTCAGCGATCTAAGTCGAGTAAGACCTTGATGATTGTTTGATAAAGAAACCCAAGGGAGACACCAAGGATGCAGAGAGATGACAAACCCAAGGTGTGGAGCCCCAGGAAGCTCAGCATGAGGCCTTCCGCCAAAAAGCCAGAGCAAGAAGTTAGAAATCTCTGCAGGGGCACCAAACGATCTCCAGGGCCCTAGCCCTGCATTAAGGCATTATATCTTCCCCTTGGGCTGTACCGCAGCAGTCTGTCAAGGCTAGGGACACACTGTGTATTTAATTTCACAGGCCCAGAGATGGGGGAGACTTTAAGACATGAATTTTCATAACCCAGAGCCTCATGATCATGTGATTTGGATTATAGATATTTAGGCTTTGAAATAACAAAGTCTTTTTTTATTGCGGTTGACAACACAATGTGGCTTCTGTTTGCTCCACGGATTTTAAAGGTACAGTACCTTGTTGAGCCTCACCGTGGGACAGATCTCTAGAACTCACTTATCTGAAGGAAACTCTCAAGTGAGCAGTGTATGCACAAAGACGCCAATACCACGGACCAGCAGGGAGTGCAGATCAAAATCACAACATGATTCAATGTCAGGTCTGGGGAGGTGTCTCAGTCAGTGACACGCTTGCTACACAAGCATGAAGATCTAGTTCTAGATCCTGATGCCCACATAAAAAGCTGGACAGGGTAGAGAGCCAGGAGTGGGGTGTGATGGCTCACGCCTATAATCCCAGCACTCAGGAGGCAGAGGCAGGCGGATCTCTGTGAGTTCGAGGCCAGCCTGATCCCCAAAGTGAGTCCAGGACATCCACAGCCACACGAAAAACAAAAACAAAACAAAAACAAAAAGTAGAGTGCAAGGGAGACAGAAATAGAAGGATCTCTGTGGCTTACTGGCTGGTCAGTCTGACCAAATACACAAGCTCCAGGTTCAGAGAGAGACTGTTCAAAAACAGATAGGAAAGCAATAGAGGAAGAAACACCGTGTCTACCCCCGGCCGCCATCTACATACTTGTCAGCACCCTCCCATACAAGGAGCTAGAATTTCACACCCTGTCAGAGAGCTGGTTTTACAAATGCACATGCTTATAATAGTAGCACTTAGAAGTCTTGAGACAGGAAAGCCCAGAATTCAAGGCCAAGGTAAGATCCACAGGGAGTTCAAGATCAGCTTATAATAAACCAAGACCCTATCAGAAAGGACAAAAGAAAAGTTACACACAAGGATCTATCCCCAGTGTGACATTCTTTTCCTGCTGCTGACCTGGATGTGGAACTCTCAGCTTCTTGCCCAGCATGGTGTCTGCTTCTGTGCCACCATGCTTCCAACCATGATGATAATGGACTAAACCTTTGAAGTTGTAAGCCAGCTCCAATGGAATATTTTCTTTTATAAGAGTTACTGTGGTCATGATGTCTCTTTAATAGCAATGGAAACCCTAACTAAGACAAAACCCCATGCATGCATTCATTTATATATGCCTCTAGCTGATACTCACGGATTTCTAATAAATGCCACTAGAGTTTTATGATTACTTCCTACAAAACAATATTTTGCAGTATGTACCTGGCACACATGCTTAGTTCCTTGGATTTTTGTACCTTTGACCTGCTCTTGGAAGGAAGAGAATGTGGCCCATAACTCTCCTGCTGTTGTTTAGACTAGTCGAATTCTGGAGTCCTGAGAAACACCCACAGAAGCACGTGAGTTCTCTAACTGGTCACATTGAAGATCTCATTAGGCATGGATAAAGAGAGAAGCAGCTTTGTGGGAAGGTTTGTGTCAATGCCTTCAACAAAGTTTTCTCTCGAGTCCTCTGTATCTCTTCAACTATGCAGTGCCTCCTCACTTGTTCCATTTAGGAAAGGATTTTGACAGAACCTTTGAAAGTTCACATGATGATTTGACAACCTATTTTATAATGTGTTGTGATAGCTTTATTTGAAACGTCTACTTCATTACCTAATGACACTGACATTTCTCTCCTCTACCAGAGTCAGACCCCAGTCTTGCTCAAGCTTTGAACATGAGTACCAAGGACAGTGCCCGACCCACAGGATGATCTGCATGCACTTGATTCACTGAATGATGTTTGTGAAACCATTGTAGCTTGGGTCATGAATACTAAGTATAAATTTCTTTCAGTTCTCATTTAGATGGGTCGTCTCCAACAAACCTTTTAAGAAAAGCCACATTAAACAGCCTTTTCCAGAAATGCTCAGAAAGGTGGAATCCAAATTGTTTTTCACACTTGTTGCCTGGCAAAGAACACAAGGTAATTTCCACACAGGAATAAGACTTCTCTAATAGAGTTTACCTAAAAATCTTTCATCTCAAACTAAAAAAACAAAACCAGGATGCTACCAACATGTGTGCTTTGCCCTACTCTCTTGTGCCAGCCCTGGGTCCTCTAACTAGAACAGCCATCATGAGGCTATCAGAGGAGCAGGAACGAGGCTCTTCCTGTTCTAATTTTAAGGAAGTGCACTTAAAATGTCTGACTCATCCAAGCCATTCGTGAGGCGCAGTCACGTGTTCATAAATTATGGAATGTGCTCAAAGAGTCTGAGCACCCCCTGGCAGCGCTTTTAGCATCTTTCTGGACAAGAAATGAACCAAGATCCTCTATTTTTAAATGACTGCTACTCATTATTATCCATATTAAATAGTATGATTCATGCCTGCCTATCAAGAGAACGGAAGGATTTTAAGGGCAAACTATGAAAGTGAGAGTGAAAGAAGAAATGGAGAATGGTGGTGACCAAGAATTGGTCAATCACTTACTCATTGAGACTAGTAACATTTATTGTGAAGTTTTGGTAATCAAAACCCAACCCATGTTGATATGGTCGAAGCTCCAAAGCAAAAGGCCAATTTTCTATGGATACTTAAGATATGAACAACCTTGGAGTGACAGCTATCACCCAGGGAACAATACCTTCAAGACACAACAGGACTGATACAGATATGGACTCAGCGACTCTGGCAGCATGCATAAGTTCAAAACACAAGCTCCCAGCACTGAGAGGGGAAGTAGACATTGGGCCCCTCCCCTAACCAAGAAGCTGTTTGCAATTATTACCCACCAGCAAAGGGAAACATCAGTCTTCTGTTTGTGGGTTTTTCGTTTGCTCGTTTCTTGTTTTTTTTTTTTTTTTTTTTTTTTTAAGAGAGATCATAAAGTAGGGCAGGGAGGGAGGGAGGGAGGATCTGGGAGGAGTTGGAGGAAAGGAAAACTTGATCAAAATACATTGCATGAAAAGAAATTAACTTAAAAAAGATACGAACCGGTAGAGGCTGGAGCAGAATGGGTGGTTCTGGATATTCAGGAACCATCGTCAATAGACAAAGTTGGCCACAATAGTGAAGATGGTCATAAAAGACTAAATACTTTCCTTACATAACACTCCAGGTAATCATTCAAGAAATATTTGCACCTCAATTATGAATAGAGTCTGCCTCTCACTCATTTCATTTCACTCATTTCTCACTAGCTAATTTGCCTGGGCCCGTTGGATGTTTGTGACTGTGATGAAAGAGGCTGAACCCCGCCCCTGCCTAGCTCTTTCCTGCATCAGCCATGCGATGCACACACCCAGGCTCATCTGCACCTCCACTGAAGAGGAGAAACACAAGGGCTGACCTAGACCCTAGCACAGCTTGCAGCTGTGTTAAACAGCTGAAATACACATGTGCAGAAATAAATGATCATCCCTTTAAGCAATACGGCAAAGATGAGTGATTCCCTGAGGTTTGGTTCATCTGACTCCCCCCCACGACCACCCTGTAGTGTCATTTCTAGCCTTCCACTTTTGAGTTTGTGGGGTTGTCTTGTGGTTCTGATTATTTCTGGTGAAGGCTTTCTTTATTCTTGCATGGCATTTGCCTACTGTGAAGCTGGGAGCTTCCTGAGCTCACGCACTGTGTCTATTATCCCTGAGTGTGCTGTGGTATGCCAGCACAGCTGCTAACATTTTCCTGGTGCTGACCTAAACCCGTCAATGTCTCCTACCAATGGTCTAGAACCCATCATTCATTCATTCGTTCATGGATAACCCACTAATTAAACAATTAGCAGTGTTCTCTACAGGCCAGAAATTTTTGCTAGCACTCGAGGAGCAATGTATGATTTAATGGAGCTTCTACTATGGTCATAGAGATATCTAATAAACTAATAATCATTGTCTTAGTCTTTCAAATAGTGCCAAGAGCCCCGTAGGGTAGTTGGATTTAAGGATAAATAAAATGGAAATGATATGTGTGCTGGCTAGGTTTATGTCACTTGACACAAGCTAAAGTTATCTGAAAGGAGGAAACCTCAACTGAGAAAACGCCTCTATAACATCTGGCTTAAGGCATTTTCTTTCTTTTCTTTTCTCCTCTCCTCTCCTCTCCTCTCCTCTCCTCTCCTCTCCTCTCCTCTCCTCTCCTCTCCTCACCCCTCCCCTCCCCTCCCCTCCCCTCCCCTCTTTCTTTCTTTCTTTCTTTCTTTCTTTCTTTCTTTCTTTCTTTCTTTCTTTCTTTTTTTTGAGACAGGCTTTCTCTGTGTAGCCTTGCCTGTCCTGAGCTTGCTCTGTAGACCAGGCTGGCCTTGAACTTAGAGCAATTTTCTCACCTCTGCCTCTGTGAGAGCTAGGATAAAAGGCATACACCAACACCTCTGGCTGTGAAACATTTTCTTAATCAGTAACTGATTGGGGGAGGGTCCAGCTCATTATGTGGGTGGTGCCATTCCTGGGCTGGTGGTCCTGGGTTCTATGAGAAAACAGGCTGAGCAAGCCATGAGGAGCAAGCCATTTAGCAGCACTCTTCTATGGCCTCTGCATCAGCTCCTGCCTCCATGTTTCTGCCCTGTTTGAGTTTCTGTCTTGACTTCATTTGAAGATGAGCAGTGATATGAAAGTGTGAACCAAATAAACCCCCTTTCCCCCAAGTTGCTTTGGTCATGGCATTTCATCACAGCAATAGTAACCCTAACTAAGACATGTAGGTTTTTTTTTTTAAACATAATATGTTGTAAGTGTGATTAAAATTTACTATTGATATATCTTTTAGTAAAGCTGCTGTTAATCCTAAACAGCTGTATAACCAAATCACCACACAGAGACTATAATTTATTTAATTAACCTAGAACACAATGCTGGGCAATAGTTACTCCCTCTTAAACCTCCAAGCCCTCATAGTTTCATACCATTTAGATTTCCCACATTATACTTGCTTTTAGTGATATATTAGGTCCAGTCCATCTCTCCACGTAGTTCCAAGATCTGTCCTCCAGCTCTGCTCTCCTAGCTCTCCTCTGCCCTTTGCCTCCCACTCTTTTCCTGTCCTCTGGCTCCTCCCTCTCTTCCTGCTTCCTTTCCCTTGCTCAACAGTGTGGCTAGTTGCTTTATTTTGGCATGTTTACACAAAGTTGAGGCAGATGATGCTTAGAATAAATATCACAATGCATTGTCCGGATTGAAACCAGAGGGGGAGGAGGGAGAAATCAGCATTTGCATGAACAAGAGTAAGGTGTGTACATTTCAAAAGAACATTATACTTTCAAATGACAACATCCACATTGTTCTTTTGAAAATATCCAATCTAGTTACAGTGATTTATTATCTACACTTACCTACTTGTAGAAATATATACATTACTCTTTAATAGGTAAAGATTTTTTATAATGTTTACATTTCATCTTTGTGTTTGTATTTTCATCTCACATTTACTCTAAGTTATGTCTTAAAGGTATTCATTTATGCTTATAAATCTTTTATTTCCCTAGTATGTTTCCATATCAAAGAAACATAAATGAAACATAGAATTGGGTATTTTCAGTGACTATAAAAATCATCAAAATTTATAATTTCCTTATGAATTACTGTAATTACGGTTATCAGTATTTATAATAAAAGATAAATATATTATACTTTAGACATGCAGCTATCAAACATAAAAGTTAGAGGCCACTGGGAACAGTGAATGAATGAATGAGACCAGTTTTTCCCATTTAGTGCATATCTACATAAATGATGTTACTTTTGACCTAAAAATAAGATGATTTAAACACAAACTGTAGCCCTAATTTCTATATCTCTGTATACAACTACTAAAATATCCCATTCACAAAGATAGAGAGTGGGTAACAGAAGAAACTGTATAGAAGCAATGTCTTTCAATTCTTGGTGCTCTTTCCTTAAAAGTTGTTAAAGAGAAAAATTTTGCTTAGGTACCAAATTCATTCATTTTCTGTTTTGGGGAAATGTACCAAAAAGGCTTTAGCAAGACAAGAAGTGACTATTAATTATACTTATTTCTCTTTCATTTAAAAAATTGTATTTAGATTACATCAAAATTATCATTCATTATGATCAAGTGGCTTCATTCCAGAGATGCAAAGTAACAAATGTAATACATCACGTAAGTGGACTTAAAGACAGAGATCACATGATTATCTCAGGAGATGCAGAAACAAAATCCAACATTCTTTCATGATCAAAGTCAGAGAGAGGCTAGCAATGGAGGAACACACAGGGGATCAATTTCATTTACAATAGCCACAATAAAAAAACTTAAATGAAATATTTAGGAATATACTCAACCAAGAAAACAGAAGATCTCTACAATGGAAAATTTAAGACACTGAAGAAATGGAGGAAAACATCAGCAGATGGGAGGACTTTTTACCCCCATGAGTAAGAAAAATGTGAAAATGCCTGTCAAGAGACATCTACATATTCAATGCAATACAAATCCAAATTCCAGGGCCCTTCTTCACAGTCATAGAAAAAAACAACTTTAAAATTTATGTGGAAGTGCAAAAAACCAAATAGTCAAAGCCATTCTGAACAAGAATATTGGTGGAGGCAGTATTTAGTTTCAAGTTATAACATAAAATCATAGTAAGAAAAACTGCATGAGGCCGGCACAGAAACAGACATACAGATCAATGGAATTGGAATAGAAGACCCAGATATCAGCCCACACAACTTTAGATAGCAGATTTCGGACAAAGATATACACCGGAGAAAGGACAATGTGCTGTGAGACTTGAATGTCAATATACCAACCTGCAGAAGGGTGAAACTGGATCCCCACTTCTCACAGCGTTCACCCAGAATGGATTAAAGGCCTCAGCTGAGACCTGACACATAAAACTGCATGAGGGAAAAACGGGGAGCACACTGCGGTAGAGAGGTTCTAATGGAGGATCTGGCAGGGTAGGAAGTCTACCAACAGATGAACGGGACCTCATTAAACTAACACGTGCTTGTTCAGCTCACAGAATGGGAGAAAAAAAAATCTTCATCAATTATATGTTTGGCAGAGGATTATTGTCTAAAATGTCCAAAGAACTAAAAGCAAAGAAACAAACAACCCAATTAAAATTAGGCTATTCAACTAAACAATGAGTTCTCAAAAAAAGAAATAAAATGATTAAGAAACATTCAAAAAAGTCTTCACCATTTGTAGCCATCAGGGAAATGTAGATTAAAACTACTTTAAGTTTCACTCTCACTCCAGTCAGAGTGTTTACTATTCATACCAATGGTAACAGATGTTGGAGACGATAAGAGGAAGCGGAACCACTATACCCAGACGGCAGGGCTGTAAGTGGTGTAACCACTTTGGAAATCAGTGTGCAGTTTTCTCAAGCAAACAAAACAAAACAACAACCCTAGAAATTATACTGCCATATGACCTACTATGCCACTTCTGGGCACATACCAAACAACTCCATATAACCTGAAGTTCCATGTTCATGGTGGCTCTATTGAAATAGTCAGGGAATAGAACCAGCCCGGTGAAAAGAACAAATCTGACTTGCACTCACTACAGATAGTACAGAGAGCTTCCCCAGGCCAGAACCACCACCCATCTGCCACCCAGTCCAACCAGAACCATGAGCCAAATAAAATTCAATATACTAGGTTTGGAGTGGCTTACTGCACAGAAATACATAGCTGGCACAGCGCTCCTGGGAAGACAGCTATCTTGTGCCTCAGTTTCCCCTAAGTAAAAAACAAATTGTAACAATGCCCACCTCAATGAGTTACTATGATGATACAGTGATTTGATGCTTAAAAGCTGGACATGTTTCTTGATAATTATTCATGGCTGAATAAAAGCTGCTAGTGTTATTGCCAGCTGAGCGTGAGGCCACAGGATGTGGTGTGGTGACCCAAGAGGAATTTACAGTTCCCTCAAGAGATAGTAAGACCTGGAGAGGATAGGAGCTCCACAGGATAGCAACAGAACCAAAATATCTGGGCACAGGGGTCTTTTTTGAGACTGATACTCCAACCAAGGACCATGCATGGAGATAACCTAGAACCCCTGCTCAGATGTAGCCCATGGCAGCTCAGTGTCCAAGTGGGTTCCATAGTAATGGGAACAGGGCCTGTCTCTGACATGAATTCAGTGGCTGACTCTTTGATCACCTCCCCTGGATGGGGGAGCAGCCTTGCCAGGCCACAGAGGAAGACAATGCAGCCAGTTGGGATGAGACCAGATAAGCTAGGGTCAGATGGAAGGGGAAGAGGACCTCCTCTATCCATGGACTTCGAGAGGGGTAAAGGAAGAGATGAGGGAAGGGGGAATTGAGAGGGGAACAGGGAGGGGGCTACAGCTGGGATACAAAGTGAATAAACTAATTAATATAAAAAAATAAAAATTTAATTAAAAAATAAAATAAAGTTCCCCCAAAGGCATTGTTCCCATATCTAGGAGGGACGTGATTTATTGATTGCATCCACAGAGAATAAGGGCGTGAGAGAAAGTCAGCCTACCTTTCCATCGAGTAGGTGTTCTCCAGTTTTAAGGTTTATAAATCTGGGCTTTCTACATTTTAAATTTCCTGGAAACTGGGCTTGCCTGTTGTGATGGCTGTCCTCGGCTGGCAACTCGACTACGTTGGAAATTAACTAAAACCCAAGCAGCTGGGTACACGTACCAGTGGCTTTTCTTGTTCACATCATTTCACATCACCTTTAATATGGACCCTACCCTCTGCTGGACATGGAAGAAGGGATATTTTGCTCTTTGCCTGCTTGCTCTCACTCTCCCTGGCAAGTCCATTCCTTCACTATCACTAGACCCTACATCTTTGGGATTCCAGCATGTACTGAGGGCCAGCCGAGACATTCAGTTTTATAGACTGAACAATTAAGGGATTCTTGGGCTTTCCATTGGTAGACAACCATTGTTGAATTTATATCTCCATATAGGTATATAGTCTATATACATATTATATATGTATATATATATACATAAATAACTATATGACTAAGACTACATATATATATATATATATATATGTAGTCTTAGTCAGTGCTCTGTTCCCCTCAAGAGACACCATGACAATAGCGACTCTTATAAAGGAAAGCGTTTAATTGGGGTTTACCTACAGCTTCAGAGGTTACTCAGCAAGGCTACACCCACTAATCTCTCTCAAGTATCAACACTCCCTAATGACCAAGCATTCAAATATTTGAGTGGACATTCCTATTCAGATTAACACACAGAGAGACACAGACACACGTTCTGTTCTGTTGCTCTAGAGAACGATGGCCAACACACCTGTGGTAATATCTGTGTTCTCAGTGTAGAAAATGAACATTTCTCTTTTCAAAGAATTTTAGGAACTCTACCCTTTGAGCACAAAACTCTATTCTATAGTTTAACAGGATTTGAATGATGTTTAGCAACTAGTTGTGCTTGGACCACTTTTAATAAACTGATTTTGTTCAGCTTATCATTTTACGTCTGCTGATAGCTTTACACAGGTAAAATAAGGTCCAATATATCTTGTAGACTAAAATATTGCTAATCTAGTAATGGATAGGCCATAATCAAAAGCAAGGAATTCATTGCCACAGCCAAGTAATGGCCAAACAGGAACAAAATTCATAAAGATTACAATGGGCTAGATTCCAATTAAAAATTCTTTTTTGGCCTTTGCCTCTGATTTATGAGCCAACACATAAATCAGGAGCGTTTAGTGTCAGCTGATGTCCAAGTAAGATCTCACCCTCTATTTACGTAAGTAATGGAGGCTACTACAGAGGTTGTGTTAGGCTTTTTAAAAAAATTATTTTCTTTTATTTTGTTTTTTGAATCATGTTTCTTCCTAGGATTCAAGTTGAGACTCCCACGCCAGGTGTGGTGGCGCATGCCTTTAGTCATAGCACTTGGGAGGCAGAGGCAGGAGGATCTCTGAGTTTGAGGCCAGCCTGGTCTACAGAGTGAGTTTCAGGACAGCCAGAGCTGCACAGAGATAGACAGAGAGACAGAGGCAGAAAGCGGCACACAGAGAGACAGATGCCTGAGCTTGAACTTGCAGCTGTAAAGGGGCGCTGCTTATTGGCTTGGTCCTCAGGGCTTGCTCAGCCTGCTTTCTGATGGAACCCAGAACCACCAGTCCAGTGATGGCACCACCCATAACGGGCTGGGATCTCACCCATCAGTCACTATGCAGAGGTCAGTGTTGATGTCTGGATGTTCCTAGTCGGGGAAGCCACCAGGTCCACATGGATGTCTGTCGTGGGGTTTTGCAGGTGCAGAAGTGATACCACCTATGGCAATCGTGAAAGCTGGCCCCAAGGCTTGAGAGCGGGAGAGCTGACTCTGCCTCCTTCCTGTGGTGGTCTAGCTGGGGCCGTGCTGGTAGTGCGGACAGTGGGGATAAGAGAGAGCCCACATGCTGACCGGCTCAGCTACCACCGCGCCAGACCCAGGGCTCTGTGTTGGCCCACCCCAAAATCTGTATCTTCTGCTAATGGTTGGGATTCATGAAAGGGCCAGCCGTGCTGCTCCAAAGCGGCAGGATCTCCATGACACAGGGCAACGCCAGGATAACCGGGAGGAGTCCTGGTGAGGTTCCAATACTGATATCACAGAAGCCAGAGACCTCGAACCAGACCAATGACTCACTGCAATGAACGTTTGCAAGTGAAGATGTGTGGACAGAGGGATATACCGTGGGACACACTGTGACACGCTACAGCTTCCACGATGACATGTTTTCTATGCTTTGGGTGGGTGCGTGTGCACGCAAGTGTGTTTTATTTTGGGGGGAGGTTGTAAGAATGGAGGGCAGATATGAGGGGAAGGGAAGATTAGCAGGGCTGGGGTGCATGATGTGAAACTCAAAAGAATCAATAGAAAGTTAAAAAAAAAAACAAAAGATAAACAAGATTGCAGCCTTTTGGTTGATCTAAGGAGAACTGCTCAGCTAAGACAGAAACGAAAAGAAAGCATTACATTTAATGCAATGGACAGAAAAAGAGCATGAAACCATCATGAGCAATCACTTATCAACAAGTTAGAAGAAATGGAGAAGATCCAGAAGCACACAAACTACAAACACCAAGTGATAAGGAAGACATAAATCCATCAGTACTGAGTAAGGGAATTGAATCAGTAATAAAAATAATAATCAAAAAAACTCTTAGTATCTTCTGGTATTGCTGGACAAATTCTACCAACTTAAAGATATTTATATTAATTCTTAGAGAATTTCATGTAATGTATCGTTATCATATTCACCCCACTCCTTCCGCCAACTTCTCCCGGATTCACTGACACCCCCCTCCCTCCACTCCCACCTCTCCACCCCGACTTAATGATCCCTTAGTAGCTGTCTTGGTTCTCTGGCTCTTTCAATCTTTCAGCTTCCCACCCTTTCCTCTGACCCTTGTGTTAAAATGTGTTACATGGTATGGGCTGACATGGCAGGGTAGGCTTGAAACAATCAGCTCAGTCCTGATGTGAACTCTGTCCTCTGTCCACCACAGGCTCCGAATTCCTCCAAACTGAAACCTTCCCTCCTGAAGGGAACTCATTAAGACTCAAGGAGTAAAATAAAACTGACAAGGCTCAGGAAGTAAACAAAACTGGCAAGCCTTAAGAAGGAAACAACCCAGAAGCATCAAAGGTCTTGCAGGGAGGTCTGCTGAGCAGATTCTGTGAGTCAGCCAATGTAGGGGTGGGCTTTTTTTTTTTTTTTTCTCAGAGCTAGACTTGGGAGGAGTTGTTTCTTTGCTTTACCATCGGTGTCTGGTGTGGGGTGAACAAACATTTGTACATATCGTATCTTCCCAGGAAGTCACCATACCAGACTGAAACTCTGTGACTGAGAAGAAATCAACCTCTTTTAGGCTGTTTCGGTCAGATAGGATCACAATGGGGCAGAAGCAATTAATATATATCTCTACTACCCAAAACAACGTGCTTATCTCATAAAAATGCCAGTGACCCCCCTTACTAAAATGGATAAAACAATCCTAACAGCCTCACACAGTACAAGGAAAGATGCAGAACTGGCAAAGAGAGCTTGAGAAGGAAAAAGAATGAAGGCATTACACTTCCTGACTTAAAAATCTGTTAGAAAACCACAGTCTTTAAAATAGGGTGATATTGGCATACAGCCAGGCATAACAGACCTAGGAAAAGTAGAGAGCCTAGAAATAAACCAACACATATTCACTGAACTATCTTTGAAAACAGTATCAAGAGTGGCTAAAGTAGAATTTCGTCACTTAGTGGGAAAACTAGATACACACTGAAAAGGGGCAAACTTGGACCTCTAACTTCCCAAAATGGGTGAAAGACTTAAGCATAATGCCTGAAACTATAGAACTTCTGAGAAATATGGGAGAAATCTAAATGGGAGTGACATCAAAATCTTAAGCAATGGAAACAAGCAAATACAACTAGATTACAGCCCACAGCACTTCTGCAGAGCCAAAAAAAGGCCACAGAATGGAAACATTAAAATCACACGTTTAAAAATTGTTTATTTATATACTTTAGGTATATGGGTGTTTTATCTGTGTAGAGGGATTTTAATCCAGCAACAAGGCTGCTCTGATCACATGCAAAAACCTTCTAGGTCTGTGTGATCTGGCTGGACATGCCCTTAGTACACACCTTTAATTGCAAACAGTGAAGGTAAAGTATGTTTGTAGAAGAAGTCACTGATGTTTGAAAGTGATGTATAATTGAAAGGCAGACAAAGCGATAAATGAGAGAAATATTTGACATAATAAGATATGCCCAACTCTCACGAGAAGAGAAAGGAAAGAGGGGCAACTTAAGAGCAGGGAGAGAGAGAGAGAGAAAAAAAAAAGTGCTACCAAGTCAGAGAATGAGAAGGAGCCAGAAGATTAGACAGATTGCTAGAGCTAGTTTGAAGCCAAGCAGAGCAATTCAGTCAGAGCTGAGAGAAGCCAGTTTGAGTCAGTCAGCTTAGAGAGGCGTTTGAGCCAGAACAGCTGATTTTAATCAGTCAACAAGAGTTCAGAAAGAACAAGAAAGCGTGAGTTTTTCCAGCAGTAAGTTTCAGAGGCTGAAAACATTCTAAGCCTGGATTAGACTGTACAGAGGCCAGACGCTCCCAGGACTAGCCTAGGTTAGCAGACAGAGGGAGTAAACCTCAGAGACAACATTCGCATCAGGTGAGCAAAAGTTACTTTTAAATGTCTGTGTGTGTGTGTGTTCACCACAGGCATGCCTGGTGTCTGTAGAGCCCAGAAGAGAGCATTCCATCCCCTGGAAATGGAGTTACGGATGGTTGAGAGCCTCTAGGTGGAAGCTGGGAACCAAACCTGGATCCTGTGCAAGAACAATAGGAATGTTTAACTTCTGAGCCACCTCTCCTCTCCAGACTCCACAAGTCACACTTTTGATAGAGGGTGCATTTCTAAAATAAGAAACTCCTACAACTCTGCAAAGAACTTGAGAAGACATACAGATGGTCAGAAAATGTGTTCAACACTGCTGTAGGGAAATGAGAAACAAAACCACAGTAAGATACCATCTAACACATATTAGGGCAACAATGGTGAGTAAGAAAAGGCCTGTGTTGGCAAGGATGCAGAAAATTTGGGACTCATGGCCTATTGGTAAAAATGTGAAATTATGTAGCTGCTATGAAAAACACCAGAGTTTACGCAAAACATTAAAAACAGAACGATTATGTGGTCAGTAATTCTGCTCTGGATGTATTTCCTGAACGATTGAAGTCAGGAACTCAAAGACACGTTGGCATCTCCATGTTGATGAAAGCATTATTCATACATGATAGACAAGGCTTGCAAACAAACAGAATGTTTACCAATAGAGGAATGAATAAACATACACACACACACACCACACTATTAAGCCCTGAAATAAAATAAAAAAAGAAATTCTATGAAGCTACATGTGAAGGGCACGGAAGACATGCTAAATGAAACCAGCAGTCACAGAAGGGTAAGTACTGCATGAGTAGTGTGTAGAGAGTTTGGGGAGAATGGGAGAGCAGCAGAAGGACCAGGAATTGGAATGTTTGCTCAATACACACTCAGTTGCTGCTAGGAGAAAAAAAAAGTTCTGTTGTATTACACAGTGGGGCAATTGTAAGTAAAAAAATATGCTGCATATTTCTAGAGAAGTTAGAGAAACAGATAAATGAAGACTTATCATAACATGAACATTATAAACAAGTGATAAATGTTAGAGAAAATGGATGTTTATGCTGATTTGAGCACTACATAACATATACTTGAGGTGAAATATTGCACAGTACCTCGTAAATACGTATGATTTTTATGTTAATTAAAATCAGTGTGTGAGAGAAGATGAAGCATATTTTCCTTGGTCTTCATCACTTTCGCTTTAAGGTTTTGACATGAATTGATGTCTTTTGCCTGACTCAGTCATTGTTATGATGATGAAAAAAAATGATAATTGCTGTTTGTTTTCATCCCATGAAGGCCTGCTGATGTTGGAAGCTAGGCTGGACGGAGAGGGTTGTGTGGTTTCTTCTGTACTCATCACTGACCTTTTGATTTTATTTATCATCAGCAGAAGGCATGCCTTGCTGTTTTTGCAGACAGGTAAATTCCCAGGAAGACTGAGACAAATATGACTGTTTGATAATTTTAAACACAGCTGGAGTCATCAGTTACAGTTAAGACAAAAGTCTATAAAAGTAGGTGGAATCTGTCTCCACCCTTAGTACTCCAGCTTCAGAGAAATGACGGCGTCCAGTGAAGTGCCACTGGATGCACCTTCTAAACAATGACCTTCATGGGAGGGACCTTGCCCCAGTCTAAGGTCTGTTGTAGGTGGCGATTAATATTTACGATTGTTATATCGTCTGATAAAGCTTGCTGTTAATCCTAAACAGCTGTATACCCAAATCACCACACAGAGACTGGGATTTATTTAAGTAACTTAGAATACAACGCTGGGTAATAGTTAGTCCATTCTAAACCTCCAAGCCCTCGTAGTTTCCTAACATTTAGATTTCCCACATTATACTTGCTTTTAGTGATATATTAGGTCCAGTCCATCTCTCCACATCATTCCAAGATCTCTCTCCTGCCTCTGTTCTCTCAGCTCTTCCTTGCCCTTTTGCCTCCCACTCTTTTCCTGTCCTCTGGCTCCTCCTCTCTATTGCTCAACATTGTGGCTGGTTGTTTTATTTTGGCATGTTTACACAAAGTTGAGACAGGTGATGCTTAGAATAAGTATCATAATGCAATACCCAGATTGAAACCAGAGAGTGTGTGTTGGGGGGAGAAATCAGCATTTGAATGAACAAGGGTAAAGTGCATACGTTTCAAAAGAACATTATACCAACAAAGGTCTAGTCTTTTTCTGTAAATGTGGCATCCAGATCTTGAAACTGTTGGGACTGCTGACTCAGGAATGGCAACTCCCTTAGCAAGCTGCTCTCTGGGATCACTTCCAGGGTTGGCATTGCTCATACATGGCTTGATGTGGGTGTGGGAGAGGAGCTTCAGTTATGGCACCTTCTGGCTTCTTTTTAAAAATGGTTTTGAGGGTGACCTTGGCCCGATCCTAAAGCCTCCTTAAGTTCTAGTCTTTTCTGAAACTGATACAGGATCCTTCAATTCTGAAACCAAACTGACTCAGATTTCAGTGTTGATTTCTAAAATGTGTTTCATTTGGTGGCTGACTAGTGTTCTGTCACCTTGACTCAAGCTAGAGTCATTTGGGAAGAGGAAATCTCAGTTGAACAGACTGATATTAGAGGGCCCAGCCAACAGGAGGTGGCACCACCCATGGGCAAGTGATCTTGGGTTCTATAAGAAGGGCATGACTATGGATATAACACAGGAATGAGGAAGCCATGGGGAGCAAGCTGGTAAGCAGCACTCTTCCATGGCCTCTGCATTAGCTCCTGCTTCCAGGTTCCTATCCTGTCTGAGTTCCTGTCCTGACTTCCTTTGATGCTGAACAGTAATATGGAAGTGTCAGCCAAATAAATCCTTTCCTTTCCAACTTGCTTTTTGGTCATGGTGTTTCATCACAGCAATAGAAGCCTGGACTAAGACACACACACACACACACACACACACACACACACACACACACAGCAGTGCAATCTATGGCTGACCACATTAATGACCACCACAGTGACTTTTTTGATGATCAGTCAAAGTGGAAACTACAAGTGACCACCAGAATGATCACTAGAGTGATCATTCTGGCTGACAATAAGAAAGACCACCACAGTGACCACTATTCCAGCTGGCTACATCAATGGCAACCACTTTGACCACTATGACCGACAATCACAGTGACCAGTACAACTAACCATCACAGTGACCATTATGACTGACAGTCACAGTGGACACTAAAACTGATCAACACAGTCACAACGAAAATGACCACTAGAGCTGAACACGTCAGTGACAACCACAGTGACCACTATGACAGAACACCACAGTAAACACTACAGGTGACCTTTAGCATGACCACTAGAAGGACCGCTATGAGTGACCACATCAACAACCACTACAGTGACCACTAGGGCTGACCATCACAGTGGACACTAAAACTGGCCACTAAAGTGACTATGGCAGTGACCACTATACTGAACATCAGAGAGCATATTACAGCTGGCCACCACAGTGACCATTATAACTGACCATCACAGTGGACACTACAAGTGACCATCAGAGTAAATACTGTGAGTTACCATTCCAGTAGACAGACACTACAGCTAACCATCACAGCGAACCCTGCAAATGACCGTCCTAGTGATCACTGTGACATCATCTGCACTGTGCTGAGCATTATCTCCCAGGTTCCCCCAGAAGACCAGTATGCTCTGAATACTCAGTGGCTTTTCTAGCTCCAAGTTCCAAAGTCCTTCCACAATTTTCTCCAGAACACACAGTCAGGTCTGTCACAGGCAAACCAACTCTGTATCAAGTACAGTTTCTATTGCTGTGGTAAAGCACCATGACCAAAAGCAGCTCGAAGAGGAAAGAATTTATTTCATCTTACAGGTTGTATGTAGCACGGGGAAGCCAGGGAAGTCAGGGCAAGGACTCAAGCAGGGCAGAGATGCTGAGACCGGAACTGATGCAGTGAAAGTGGTCACTGTCTCGTGGAGTTCACAGGGAAACAAAGACTTTCAGGGCCGTTGGCATGATGTTTTGAACAAAGAACAACTAAAGTAAAACCTTTGCTTTGTTGGGCCAGTTGACACAGGTCAGCTAGGACTGAAGCATCAGGGACAATGAAGAAGAGACCAGCATCACTGAGGTGAAATCTCGTGGGGACTGTTTCGTCAGTGTCAGCACACAGAAGCTGTGGTCCAGAGTGAAAGGCCAGGATGAGCCACTGGTGAAGGTGAAGCCGCAGCTGTGGCAGAAGCCCTAAGATTCAAGGAGTCATGGGGAGGAGTTTAGGCTTGGCCCCAGGTGGTGGGGTCAGGTCCCTGAAGAGAGGCCAGGAGAGGCAGTGGTGAAGGGGCTGTTGCAGCAGGGATTTCAGCATGTTGGAGACACCAGCACCATGGGACTGCGGCGGGGGAGGGACAGCAGCAGGTATGGAGTTGATCTCGTCTCAGGCTACAAAACAAGCTGGATGTACTGTGGATGGCTGCACAAACCCTTTGGAGGCCAGAAGATTGTGAATGAGTCCCAGGTGTTAGACATTGAGTTTTTTACATTGTTTGACTTTGATTTTGCTTTGCTTTGATTGTGACTGTGACCTGATTTCTTCTTTCTTTTCTCTTGGAATAAGAAGGTAAGGTTGGGAAAAATATTCTTCTTTCTGTTTTTTTTTTTTTTTTTTTTTTTTTTTGGAAGAGCTTAAGATGACTTGGTATTTGGTATTAGCTCATTTTTCTAATGCTTAGGGAAATTAACCCACAAAACTGTCTGGCCCCGGGCTCCTTTTTGGACACATCATGCATTTGGTGTTACTTCAGTTATATTGTTTCTTAATGACAACCTTTTTAAAATTTATTTTTAAGTTAGTATACAGAATAGTGGTTTCATTATGACATTCTTATAATGTCATACATTTGTTTTATTATACTTACTGCCACTACCCTGGCTTGTCCTACTTCTTTCTTGCTTTGACCCTTCCTTTCTCCCAAGTATTCCTCCTCATGTCAACATATATGATATATTCAAATATATCCTTGAATTTATATATACTTAAGTTGGGATTGCACATTTGAATGAAAACTTGTGATATTTGTACTCCTTCCCTACTTATTACCTCCCTTTTCCCTTTACACAACCCTTTAGACTCTCTCCTGGTGTTTCCTGTTCCTCTCCAATTTCTGTTCTTCTCCTCCTCCTCCCACTCACTTCTTTCTCTTTCCCTCTGAACCAGGACATCCCACCCTATTCTCTCTATTGCTCAGCATTGGCTGGTTGTTTTTATTGACAATACAGAGAACAAATGGTGGCATGTTTACACAAACTTGAGACAGGTGACGTTTAGAATAAACATCACAATGCAATGCCTGGATTGTAACCAGATAGTGGCATAGAGAAATAAGCATTTGAGTGAACAAGGGTGAGTTGTACACACTCCACAAGAACATTATGCCAACACAAGCGCCTGGCTTCAAGGTGTGGGTCACCACCACAGAGCTGATCTGTCTTCACAGAGAGCTGTATAGGCAACTTGCTGCTGTGCCTTCCACATCTTTTCTGTACTTTCCCCATCCAGCAAGTTCTCTCTCCTATACCTACTGTTACTTGACTTTTTGCTACTGTGACAAAGTACCCCATAAAATCCATTGATGAGAAGGAAAGCTGGGGTTGAGTCCTAGTTCACGGTCAGTTGACTATGCTGATTTGGGGTCCTATAACAAGCGAAGAAGGTAAACCACCTCAGGACATCAAGAAAGTGAAGGAGTGTATATACTCCATCCCGACCTACATATGCCACACACAAAAAGAATAAAATAAATCTTAAAAAAGAAAGTGAAGGGCCAGGCTATTCCTTTTAAGGGAAAGCCCCCACTGGCTAACTTTCTTTCACAAGATACCACCTCCTAAGAATTCCAGCCTCTTCCAATGGCACCATCGTCTAGGTACCACCTCCGCGGCAGATGCCCTTGAGGATAGTCCAAACCAAGAGACAGCCCTTGCACAACACAGCCCCTCCCGCTCTCCACACCCACAGTTAAATTCCAGTCCTGCCACTTCTGAGATGCTCAGTTACCAAAATCTTTATGGAGAGACCTGGTCGGGTACCACCAAAATTTCCACTGTAAATTGCATAACTTACAGGGTTTTTTTTTTTTTTCTTTTTAGTATATTTTCAGAGTAGTGTAACTTTCAACACTTTTAGAAATTATTTAACATTAAAAAAAGAAACTGTTTAGCTGTGAGCAGTATTCCCATTTCCCCTACACCTCCCCGGAAGTCCCCAGCATCTTCCATCTCCATGGATTTCCCTATAAGATGGAGAAAACATCTTTTGTATGACAGGTGGCTTATATCCAGAGTGATAAAGAATGTTAAGCTTGACAATAAAAAAGCAGCCCACTCGACTTAAAAATGGGCTGGACATATTGCTAGTGGGATTGAAAAAAGGCACAGCAATTTTGAAAAAGAGTTTAAAAGTTTCTCAAAATGTTGAAACATAGATGTTAGGCAAAGAACTACCATTTGACCTGATCATTTGAGTCTTAGTGATATGTTCAAAGGAAATAAAAACCATATGCCCTATCTACATTAAAAATTGTTTGTGAATGTTCACACAGGATTATTAAAAAAAATTCCAGAAGTGTAAACAACGCAAATTTTCATCAACCGATGAGTGGATTTTACAAACATGGTCTATCCCTGCAGTAGACTCCTTCTTGGCAGCAATGAGGAATGAAACATGCTGCCACAAGGAAAACCTGCTGTGCCCTTGAAAGCTGTTGGTTTTGAGACAAAGATCCTAATTAGATGTGACCAAAGGGCCCAGCAGAATGGCCAGTGTGGGGAAGCGGGGGAGTGGGGACAGTATTAATGCCACTGACAGCATCCTCCGACACAGGACTAGTTAGGTCAGACTCCTGGAAAAGACATCTTGACAGCTTGACTTTAAACTGTAAGGAACGGCCCAGTTGGCTAAAATTCCGAGGCACATCTGACCCAAAACTGTTCTCCTGCTGATTGGGCGGAGAAATGTTCTAATTTTGTGATCCAGGTCTCCTCTTCAGGTGTGATAAAATGCCACACATCTTCCCTGTGGAGTGTGTCGGCATCCACCAATCTGATTTGCAAAAGCACTGTGAGTTGTGAGGTCAGCAAATATTCTAAGGAGGTTGAGATCGAGTCCCCTGGGAAATCGATTCTGAGGTTCCCTCCCTCTGATGTTTTGGTCTCTTGGACCAGTTACCCCTCATTAGCAACTCAGCTGCACACATTTTTGGAGAAATTGGCTGGGCGAAGAACTCACAGCAGAAACTCCTCAAGCCAAGGCAGCAGAGTCTTGCTTGCCATAGTAACCTAACCCGCAAGAGACAGCACCCTTGGAAGATCCAGGATGCGAAGATGGTTCCTCTGGTAAAGTCACTTGCCTGATGACCTGCATTTAGAGTCCATATAGTGGAGGGAGAGAATCAGGTCCTGCAAATTGTTTTCTGACCACCACACAAGTGTCTTGGTACACGCTTCCCACCCACATATGCAAATAAATAATTATTTTGAGGCAGGGTCTCACTATGTAGTCCTGTCCCTTCTGAAACTATCTATCTAGACCAGACTAGCCCTGAGCTCACAGAGGTCACTTCCTTCTACCTCCCAAGTGCTGGGATTAAAGGTTTATACTACCATGTCCGCCTCAACTAGATGATTACATTTAATTTCTTTTCATAAAATATATTTTTATAATTATGAATATTGCTCAATAAGATTGATTGTACAGATGTATTTATTATATGTAGACTTCATTTCCTTCAAATAAATACCCAGAAAGACATAGATATTTGACATGGCTTGCTGGTTAGTTTTCTTGTTTGTTTGCTTGTTAACTTGACACAAGCCAGGGTCATCTGGGAAAAGTAACTCCAATGGAGAAAATGTTTCCACCAGATTGGCCTGTAGGCAGGCCTATGGAGCATTTTATTGATTGATGACTGATGTAAGAAGCCTAGCCCACTGTGGGTGGGACCACCCCTGAGCCAGTAGTTCTGGGTTCTATAAGAAAGCTGAGCAAACTTTGAGCAAGCCAGTAAGCAGCCCTCCTCCATGGTCTCTGCATCAGTTCCTGCTTCCAGTTCCTGCTTGAATTCCTGCCCTGACTATTAGTGATGGACTGTGATGAGAAAGAGTAGCGGAATAGTACCCTCCATGTGGTTTTTTGATCACTATTTTATCACAGAAAGAGAGAATCAAATTAATGCAATATTGGTCATATGAAAGTTTTTCTTTTATTCTTTTAAAGCTAGGGATTTGAATGTAGTCTAAGATGGTTTTAAGCTCACACTCCTTCTACCTTACACATGTGTGGACACTTCCCACTATGCCCAATTTAGTGGCTCTGGTTTTCATTTTTGTGATTTGTTTTTAGTAACCTCCACAGTGTCCTAAAATGACTATACTAATTTACATTCCCATCAACAGTATATAATAGTTCCTTTCCCCCACATTCTTGCCAGAATTTGGCTTTTTGTTTTGTTTTGTTTTATTTTATATAAGTTATGACTGGGATGATATTGAGACCTGAAATAGTTTTGATTGGCATTTCCTTGATGGATAAAGATTTTGAGTATTTTAAATGTACTTGTGGGCTATATTCTTGCCTTTGAGAATGTCATTTGTCCATTTTTAAGAAGAGCTTTACTTATTCACTTGTAAAGATTTTTAGTTGTCTTTGTTCATTCACCTTATTGTTTTTAAACAACATTTTAATTAATTCTTTGAGAATTTTATCCTATGAATTTTGATTATATTCACCCAGTGCCCCCCCAACTTGCCCTAGATCTGCTACTCACCTCTCTACACACCTGAATTTCTGTTCTTTTTCCCTTTTTTTCATGAAATTTGCAGATAAATGGATGGAACTGGAAATCTTTAGATGTGAGTGTATCAACCGGAATAGCAGCAGATACCAGGAAGGTAAAAAGAGACTCTGTGTGTGTGGGGGTTGGGGGGGGTCAGTAGGACACAGGTTAATATGGGAAGTGAGAAAATGGGAGGAGGCTTTAACTGGGAAGGGAAAGAAAGGCTATATAGAGACATGGGAAGGAGGAAGAATAAACAACACTGAGGATAACTGAAAAGGAATCTGAAAACTGAAAAGGCAATCATATCATCTTATGTTCATCTAAGCTTACATCTAACACCTGTGTCTGTATGTAAGCACAGATACACAGTTCAAATGAAGTTGTGCTACTTGGGGGATGATGCAGTCCCTAGGAGCCGCAGATGGACAAAACCCCAGGCACACTCTCGAGAACCCTCTAACACTGTTGGTCAGAGGAGTCCAAGAGACACCCCACCCTGCCAAACAATATACGCTGTTGCTGTTGCCCTGGTTTGCCTCGAAGAAGATAAGTCTGATTGCTGAAGATGCCACACTTTGAACACGGGATTTAGAGGACTCTGTCTGGAACTGACCTCCTCCTGGGGGAGTGGCTTAGATAGCACTGGAAGGTCCTGTGTTTGTAAACTGGCAGTCTTCCGAGGAGGTAAAGCCTACGTACGAACCGCAACAATGACTGGACTGGTGTGAGAGCCACAGTGTTGGAGTGATGGTACCTGCATCGGGGGTTAAACATCTGGGGTTAAACATCTTGGGTTAAACATCTGGGGTTAAACATCTTGGGTTAAACATCTTGGGTTAAACAACAGCTGTCTACCGGACTTATGGCCAGCTCAATAGGAGGGAATTTATGCCTAGTCCTGTAAATCTAACCAACTGTGTATGGCTAAGGAGATCATAGAGCCAAGATGAGAACCTGTGATTGGAGTTTTCCTAAATCAACAGCAATTCTGTGTTCAAAACACCTGTGCTCTCACCCCTCACTAATGAAATATAAACAAAGAAAGTGATACAAGTAGTCAGTTTGTATTTAAGTTTATTTTTAAGAAAATATAAACAAGATCAACAGACCCTTGGTCAGTTTACTAAAGGAAAGAGAAAAAAAGACCCAACTTAACATAATCAGCAATGAACAGGGAAACATTACAACAGATAGCAATGAAATTCAGAATGTTACAAAAACCTATACTAACTTAGAAAACCTAAAAGAAATAGATGAAATTGTAGATTCATCCAAACCACCAAACTCAAACCAAGAGAAGATAAAAAACTCAAACAAACCCAAAACAAAAAAGGAGATCAAAGTAGAAAAAAAAAAAAAGAGGCTTTCAACAAAAAATAACCCAAGCCTAGATGGGTTCACAGCAGAAAGCTACCAGACCTTCAAAGAACTACAACCAATACTTCCTTTTTTTTTTTTTTTTTTTTAAGCAATCCCAGTGAAATCAGGGACAAGACAAGGCTGCCCACTCTCTCCATATCTCTTCAACATAGTTCTGGAAGTCCTTGCTACAGCAATAAGACAGTTGAAGGAGAACAAGGGGATACAAACTGGAAAGGAAGAAGTCAAATTATCACTATTTGCAGATGATATGATAGTATATGCGAGTGACCCCAAAAACTCTACCAGGGAACTACAGCTGATAAACACCTTCAGCAAAGTGGCCGGATACAAAATTAACTCAAAAAAAAAAAATCAGTAGCACTCCTGTATACAAAAGACAAAAGGGCTGAGAAAGAAATTAGGGAAACAACACCCTTCACAACAGCCACAAAGGACATAAAGTACCTTGGTGTGACCCTATCCAAGCAAATCAAAGACTTGTATGAAAAAAATTTCCAGTCTCTGAAGAAAGAATTAGAAGAAGATATCAGAACATGGAAAGATCTCCCATGCTCATGGCTTGGCAGGATTAACATAGTAAAAATGGCCATCTTACCAAAAGCAATCTACAGATTCAATGCAATTCCCATCAAATTACCAACACAATTCTTTACAGACCTGGAAAGAGAAATTCTCAACTTCATATGGAATAACAAGAAACCCAAAATTACTAAAACAATCCTCTATAATAAAAGATCTTCTGGAGGTATCTCCATCCATGATCTCAAGCTGTACTATAGAGCAACAGTAATAAAAACTGCATGGAACTGGCATAGAAACAGAATGGTGGATGATCATTTTGATCATCCAGAAGACCCAGAAATAAACCCACACACTTATGGACACCTGATCTTTGACAAAGATGCCAAAAGCATACAATGGAAAAAAGATAGCACCTTCAACAAATGGTGCTGGTCCAACCAATACTTCTTAGTTATTAAAAAAAAAAAAAAAAAAAGTAGAGCAAGAACGCGCACTTCCAAACCAATATCGCTGCATTACCAAAACCGGGTTAAGACAGCAAAAAAGAAAGCCACAGGCCAGTATCCCTGATGAACACATATGTAAAAATTCTCAGTAAAATATTTTCAAAATGAACACAGGCCACCACTAGGTAGGGCCCTGCCTATGTTGTCTTTTAGCAGCTCCAGCGTTTCAGGCTGAACATTGCGGTCTTTGATCCAACTGGAGTGAACGTTTGCGCGCGGTGATAGACATGAGTTTAATTCCAGTTTTCTTCTACCGACGCCCAGTTTCTCCATCACTGCTTGTTAAAGATGCTGAGTTTCCTCCAGTTATATTTGCACAGCCACAGTCAGGCTATAATTTCGTGCACTGTTGTCTGGGGCCCTACTTTGTTCCATTGACCTACACGTCTGTTTTTGTGTCATGCCGTTTTTATTACAATAGCGTTGTAATACAGCTCAGGTGATTATTATCAATACCATGAAGACCCAAACAGGCCTCCTTCAGTTTAACTCAGCAATTCCCCACCCGAAAGTGCGGGGCTGAGCATTCCACATGTTCACACAGGGACACAGCCCCTGCTCCTGAAGGGGGACCCTAAAGCATCCTCTCCACCCCCGCTCTTACCCCACACCCGTTCTCACTGTCCAGAGTCCTATGAGCTACTTGCTAAATTATTGGCATGAATTAAGTCTTGGTTGCCTCCTGTGCTCACAGGTTTTTCAGTGGCTGCTCCTAGGTATTTCCTCAAGTTTCCTGAGACACAAGCTCTGCCCACCTCAAAGGCCACCATGGCTGGGGTCTAGGAAATGCCTAAGGAAAATCTGGGAAGCAGCAGCCATTCCTTCTTGGCAGTACAACTCTGATACCTCTAGGGGGCACTGTTGATCCCGGTTGTAGAATCATTAATGGCAACAAATCCTTGGGCACCCCTTGAGAACATTCTAGTGCCAAGACGGCCCTGGATGCCAACACGCAGCCACTCTGCAGTCAGCCATGTTGTGTTCATCATTAAATACAACGAAATAAAAGTGCGGGAACCGCAACACGGAACTACATAAGTCATTTTAACAGCAAATTATTTCTTGTCCCCTCCACTAGACGATCGAATCCCAGCGTGCTCAGAGCTGAGTGGACCAGTCCAAGTAGTTGCATGTATGTAAGGGGTACGCTGTTTGCTCTTTAGAGGTCTCTAGTGAAAGCCCACCTGGCAGCTGGCTGGGTGGCCTCTCCCCTGTCCCCTACGTGATGGGGGTAGTGAAAGCAAGTGTTCCACAGAGGGTCTTCACGATTGCATTAGAAATAATACGCTTTCTTCCGTGTTTGACGTGACGGGGTATTATGAGAGACCATAAGTAATTTTGCATGAGTCTGCATGAGCATGATGACAAAAGCCACATTTCTGACGCAGAAGAGATCTTCAGTAGAACCCCCACGGGGGACATCCTCGGATTCCGGCCGCCGAAGGCAGCTCCTGCATCTGCTCTGGCTTCCGGCCTCTCCCGTTCCCCGCTTGGACTACTGTTTCTGACAGAACCCAGCTCTAATGCTCAGACTTGGTTTTTATGAGCTAGTCCACACCCCGGCTGTTCCCCGCTTCCCGGAAGCACAGTGCTTCTAGGAGCCCCTAATCTGTGAACCGAGAGAGTGGAAGGCTGAGAGCTTTGAGTGCCTTCCGGTGGTGGGAGGCACTTCCTCCTTTCCTAGCATTCACAATTCAAGGCAGAAGGCCCGTGTGGACGGTGAGAACTCGGAACAGAAAAGTAAGTAGATGGACGGAGGAAAAAAGTCTGTCTTCATTTTCATGAGCTTGTGGTTTCATTATCCAAATATCAGTCAAAAGCCAGGAATAGTGGTGCATACCTGGAGTCTAGGACCACAAATTCAAGGTCAGCCTGATATACAGAGTGTCACAACAATGACAGATAACCAAGGACTTGGCTGCAATCGCTCAGTGGTACAGCGCTGGCTGAGCCCGAGCAAGGCCCTGGGTTAGCTTTCCAGCACCGCACAGAGAAGTATTGACCATGCTCTAATGAAGTTAGCTATGCCTGGCACTTGGTCATCCATGGAATTCCTGCATATTTTCAAGTCACATGTCAGTCATCAGTCATGCTCGCCATGACTTCAAAGTCATAGAATTCAAACCCACCAGTGGGTTCTGTAGTTATTAAGGAACCACGGAGAGGGTGGCCCATGGCCTGGTACTCAGCGGTGAGATGACACAGATTGTGGTCAGGGGAGTACAGGCATCAAGAAGAAAACTTTGTTAATGATCTAACAGAACAATTTAACATCTTTTGATAATAAGCTAAGAGTTGTGCTTCATCTTTTTTATTTTATGTTTTGAATCTTATAAAAGCTGTCAGTCTGAGATGAATGGGGAAAGAACAGGACCTTCCCCACAGACTGAAAACCATCCACTTAATGAGGTGAACAAGAAGTAAGCATCTTACAAACATTTACATAACTGCATTTTGACATGGTTAGATTCTCTGTATTAATACCGTATTTTCTGTAGCAGAGGCAGTCGGCTTCACCAGATTGCCAGAACCCATGTTCTGAGGTGTAAAGAGGTCAGTTCTAATTCCAGCTGTGTTCTCTGTGTTACCTGTGTATTTCCTGGTCGGTCCCAAATCACGTTCTAGCGATACTGGCTGCTTTGATAGCTCTGGGAATCAAGGCTATTACTTTTTCTTTAATTTACAAAACACCTCTATTTTGGGACACCAGTTCTTTCCCTCCTAGGAGCTTAGACCCACATTTTTACTTGTAGAGTTGTGATGCCATTAGTTCCACTGTCCACAGGACTATCGGCATTTTCAGGCTAAACTCCCGCTCCTCAGCCTTGGACCACTGAGTCTCTTTGGGTGTCCACTAGGTAATTTCTGTTGTCATATCTTAAGGTTCCCAATTGTTCTCTCGCTTGTGTTGAGTGCACTGCTGAAGCGAAGGATCACTCATCTTTGTTACTGGAGTTTTGTAACTAGTGTTTCCATTTGTTTTTATCTTCTTGTTTCCATCTGGCTGGAAAGTTCATATCTGATCTTGCCTGTAATCCAACTCTTCCATTAGAGGCCTCAATGTACTGCATACTATTGTGTCAGATTCTATCTGACAGCTTTGATATTTGTGTCATGTCTAATAATATTTCTTGGCAGTGTGTTTTCTCTTCTTGCCTTTTTGCACGCATCATAGCTTTTTAAAATGTGCACATTTGTAAGCACTGTTGTTAGAGTACAAGATTACATAGCTGAGAAAAAAATTCGATCTTGTCTGAGCAGGGGTTCAGGGGCCCCCAGCATACCCTGTCCTAAGTCTCATATCTTGCCTGGACCTGAGAGCACAGCCTTTTCCCACATCTCCTGGCTATGATGAAGGGCCAGTCTATCCAGGGATGCGGCTCATCTGTTCTACTTTCATTCTGTTACTGTAAAAAGACACTCTGGCTAGAAGCAATTGGAGAGGAAAGGGTTTACTTCATGTTCCATTTCCAGGTCATAGTCCACCGTTGAGGGAAGTTAGCAGGAACGCAGGGCAGGAACCTGAAAGCAGGATTATTTGCTATTCCACCTAGAATGACCTCTGACTGGAGAGTTCACAGCCAAGGAAGCACAAAGAGAGCCACAGAAGAAGATGCCACTTTTTAGCTGACTCTCTTGTGTTTAGCTACAGACACACACACACACACACACACACACACACACACACACACACACACA
>NW_026585504.1:4969572-4975373 GCF_907164565.1 Psammomys obesus
CACACACACACACACACACACACACACACACACACACACACACACACCCTGGTCCCTGAATAGTAACTTTTAGTTGAATTTGTTAGTGTTACAGAGTGCTCATACTGCCAAGTCATGTCTGAGAATCCGAAGGAAGAAATGGTACAATAGACAACCTTATCTGCCCATCATGCAGTGGATTAAAACTTGATTCATGTTTACTTAGCTTCTCTCTACAGCCCAGACCCACTGCCTAAGGATGGGTTGGGAGAGTTGGGCCCTCTTACATCAATCAGTTAAGACAGTCCCTCACAGATACCTCCACAGACCTACATGATAAGGAAAATTACTTGATCAAGATTTTTTTTTTCTCTCCTAGATGATGTTGGGCTGCCAAGGTCACAGTTAATGCTAAATGGGATGCTACCCTTCCCTTGGGGCTTTTCTTCCAGACCAACCATACTTTCTTTCCTAGTTCTGTAAGAGTCCACTCTCTTGGCTTTTTGTCACTCCACTTTTCTTCCTTTTCCAAAGTTAGGAATAACTGCCCTTAGAATTTGTGCTTTCCTGTACCCTACCAACACCAAAACCCAGCTGAAGCCCAGCTTCCTCAGAGGAAGGCAGGGAGAAGTGTCCATTACACATCAAATCTTTTCCTTCTCTGACTTCTTGACCCGGCAGATGGCTAGAAGCCTGGAAAGGAATGGGTCAGTTAGTGGAGGGCCTAGCTTGGTTTAGAACAATTACAGCCAGCCTAGTAGAGCACCACCAAACAGTCCCAAGACTTAGAGCAGTAAATAAGGATTCATCTAGCCACCAGACTGAAGAAGTGAGTCATTTGTGTGGTGTTAATGCGGTGTTGCTCACGAGTCAGGTTGTCAGGTGGCAAGAGGTTCGGAAGAGATGGGGAAGCAGAAGTGACAAAAGCCCAGACACTTTACTTTGTTAAAAAAAAATTTAATTTTTTTCAAAACTTCACTAATAAAAGAATTTTAATTTTTAACAAAAGTACAGAGATATTAGGAAATTTCTATAAATTTGTGCTCAGCAGAAGGATCTTCTAAAGGTCTAAACAATGTCCACATATATGTGTGTGAGCTTATTTACATACATGTATGTGTATGTACATATATATAACCTTGGTCTAGTTCCTTTAACTATGCTTGGGATCACTTATCTGCAAATTTGCAGCACTAGTCCCCACAACCCGGGATTCAAAAGAGTTAATGTTAGTAATGCAAATAATTAAGATCTAGTTACTGTGTAAATGCTTGCTAAATAAAAATCTTCATTTTGTAGTCAAGGAATTAGAGGTGGTTAAGCTGTGCAGGTAATGGAGAGAGGGAAGAAGGGAGGAAGAGAGACAGAGAGAAAGAGAGAGAGAGAGAGCGAGCTCCTCTTGCTTTTATTCTGCTGGGCTTTGCCTACTCTTTGCTGGTATTTGTCTGTTACTAAGGTGGAGCTACGCCTGAGAGCTCAGTGTGTTATATGATGAGACCATGTGGACTGGAATCCCTGGCATTCAAGTCCTTCTTTTCTAACCCTTTCTTTGTTTAAATAATGAGCCTTTCTCTCCAGCTGTCTCACACACATATGAGAATATGGATCTTTGCTCTTGGCCTAGGCTTGCTTTCTCCACACAGTTTTGAAGGCCGCGGGTAACTAGCATCCAGTCAACTTGTCTGTCACTAATATTTGTTAGCTCTTGGTAAGTAAAGGGACAGCTAGACTGGTTTCCCCTAAACTCTAGCTTCTCTTTCCCCAAGAGAGGACTCAACAATGGACATAGGCTCCTTGTACACCCCCAAATTTCGAGACCCACAGATGGCATTTAGAGCATGGGCAGTAGACCTCAGCACTATCTGAGCTTGGGATCTGAAGGAGAACAGGAGCCATTATTAGCACAAGAAATGCCTCCAATGCCTCCTCGACTCAGTATACTCAAAATTGGGCTGGCTATGTGCACAGCCAGCCTCCAAGCCCTAATCTTGCACTCTCCAACACCATCACAAGCCAGCACAGTTCCTATGATAGAAAATGAAAGAGGGTACTCAGGTCTCTCTTTCTCTCCAATGTATTCATTCAGAAATTATTATAGTCAACAAATACTTTACTGGGAATCCTTTAGACAGCTGACTCTCGTATATTACATAATCAAACACATGCCTTATGGATCTCCTCACCTTGAAAGGCACTTTTATTGTCAAGACTCTAACTATTATAATCTTGATTTCCTAGGCAATAACCTACCCTCTGAGACATTCCAGACTTTAGAACAAAGGCTAGAAAATTCATTGCCCAGTTTAATTTTCCACTCCTAGACAATGATTCAAAGATGACTTATCTGATAACCATTTCTATTGAGCTGCTCTGCCTGGCTGAGAGAAATCTTTCCATTAACAAAATTATTATTTTCTTCTTTACCACAGCAGTAAAGACCCTTTCTATTTAATAAAGATTTTCAATTGATGGAGGACTCATAATTTAATTAGAGTTGGAGTTTGGGGTAGATCAGGAGGACTGGGGATGTCTGGGGAAAGTGTGTTCATATACGTGATTGAAAGCAAGGAACACATTGGCCCAGTGGGAGGATGAGAGGATGTAACTTGGATTCAGAAATCTCATTTTCTGGTACAGTGAATGTCAAACTCTGGACAGTGGAGAACAGCAACAGAATGAGATCAGAAAAGACATTCGGATTTTGTAAGCATCTGATGACTGCTTATTATAGATGTAGCAAAAACAAGGATTCTACAGTTAGAGATATTATCTTGCCAAAGACTTGTCATGCAAATTTTAATTTTTATTCAATAAAATTTTTTCCACTCTGTCCATCACCTTCCTTGCTCTATCCAGCATCCAAGAAGGAAGCTGAGACAGATGTTTACCTGGCTTGATATTTATTTCTAGTTAGTTTCCTTTCTGTCATGTATTTTCTCCCTTTGGCCGGTATCTTGTACTCCAAACAGCACAGGAATCCACTGTAAGCATGCCTCCTCCTCTTGTTCTTTTCCTTCCTTCCCCTTTGATCTGTCTTGCACTCTCTCCCACTCTCTGCAGTTTAGAATATAAGCCAAAAGCAATCCTGGCCAACCCTGAGATGAGCAATGCTTGGGCTGAACTTCAAGGAAATGGAAATGTTTAATGCTACCTACCTGTGTCCAGGGACTATAAAATTCTTAATTGACTTTTTTTCCTCCTCCCATAAGTCTTCCTGTTATCAACTATCAACATTCAAGACAAAACAAAAATAGCCTTGATCATATTTAACATTATCATTTGGTCCCCCATTCATTAATATTGAAAAGAATAAACTACATTTTGTTGTGAATATACATTTCAGCCATACTAAGTGATTTCATGGGGACACGGTAACATTAAGAATGTCACTACTGGAGACCAGAGAGATGACTCAGAAGACAAAAGAGCTTGTTCTGCAAGCCTGATGAGTTCATTTTGACCCTAAGAACCCATAAGAAGTTGAGTGCAACAGCACGTATCTGGAGTCCTAGCGTTCTTACATCAAGTGGGCCAGCTAGCCTGCAGTGCAGTGTTGTGGCAGACACATGAGGCCTTGCCTCAAACAAGGTGAAGACCAATTCCCGAAAGTCGTCCTCTGACCCACACACATGTGCCCACGTACATACATACATATCATATACATTATGCGCACGTGTGTGCACACGCATGCACGCACGCACACACGTGGGCACACACATGGGCACGCATTCACACATGCATGAAGGAATGTGACTAGTGGGACTGGAAAGGTGTCTCAGTGAGTAAAGTACTTGTGAATCCGTGAATACTTGATTTCAGTTCCCTAGCAACCGTGTAAGAGCCCTGTGCAGCACGCTAGTCTTGTTACCCCATCTGAGGTGTCAGAGACAAGCAGATCATTAAGGGCCAGCCAGTCTAGGCTAAATGGCCAACCCCAGATGAACGAGAGACCCTGCCTCAAAAAACCAAGGTGAAGAGTGATAAAAAGGTCCTGAGCATGGTGCTGTTGAGAAGTGATAGAACCTCTAAGAAGCAGGGCCGAGTGGGAGGTCTTTAGGACTTTGGGCCAAGCCCTTGAAGGGGATTGTGGGATCTTAGCTCTCCCCTCTCCTTGTGTCTTGGACATGAGGTAAGAGTTTTTTCTCAGACACACGTACCTCCTATAACGTGTTCTCATCATGACCCAAATAAACGAGGACCAACTGATGATCATGGACAGGAACCTCTAATACTGTGAACCTCAAAAAATGATTCCTTCTTATAAATTGGCTATCTTAAGCATCTTGTAAATGATGGAAGGCTAAAATGAGGTCATTTTGGAGCAGAGAGTTCTAGACTTTGAAACACAGCACATTAAATGCCATAACCATGCACCTCCCATGGGCTCTGGGGCAAAATTTCAGTTCTTCTGATTTAACTGACTCTCTTATAATCACTTCTTTATGTATTATTTTCTCAACATCTTAGAGCCACATCATACCATTTACTTGTAAAAAAATTCCATAACTGTAATAAATCATTTCTATTTCTCTCCTTTACTTTCTTTCACTTGAATCTTTGGTGCCAGGTGGGCACCATGTTATCTTTATTTTGGATGAAAACAATTAAAGTGTAAGTTAAATAACTGGTTTCATGGATACATATTGAATTGAGATCTGACTCAGGTTCTCTGACCCCAGATAACTTGATAACCGTCGTGTTTCTCATATCCCTGGCTCAACAAAGACAGAAAGTTAGAATACAGATCGCCTCTATCTCATAAGGATATTGATAGTTAAATGAAGTAGTTTAGGTTCTGCAACTGCAACATGGTAAAAGGTAACGAATGTTAGTAACGGAAATAATAATAGATTGATGGTGCTGGAAACGGGGGAGGTCAGAGAAAGGAGAGGAACATCTGTGCTTCATCTGCCCCTCTTTCCACCCAGCGCTTTGCAGTTGCGCGAACTGCGTTCCAGGGAGCGGCTATCTTCCGGAGAAGAGGCAGAGTTAGAAGGCGCTGCAGGTAATCTTGCTTGTCAATTTGACAGGATTTAGAATTACATGGAAGCAAATCTCTACAAAAGTCTGAGAGCAGTTTTCTAGATTCAGTTAAATGAGATGGGAAGACCCACCTCCAGTGGGCAGCGCCTTCCAATGGGATGGGGTCTGCTGGCTCCAGACGCCACGTGACCAGCTGCCTCACATTCCCCCTGTCATGGCTTCCCTGTGGTGATGGACTACACCCTAGAGTCATGAGCCAGAACAAACCTCTTTAGTTGTTTTTGTCAGCAGTGAGACAAGAGGCGACTGGAGAACAGTTTGTAGTCTGAGAAACTCTTTGTTCGTGTAGAGTTTGAAGAAGTGCTTGCTTTTAGATCTCGAAATGTCACATTGCTCTCCTCGCTTCCAACAGGAATCAGAGACATTTCGTCAGACTGATATTGTATTATTCATCCCCTTACCCTGGGATGACTTCAGAGGGCAGTGAAATGTGACAGCATCAGATGTTTGGGGAGTGTGCTTTGTAATAGGAAAGCCTTGCTTCTGTGATGGGAACCAAGCTTGTTAGGATTAAATTTCCCCTCCCTCCCTCCCTCCCTCCCTCCCTCCCTCCCTTCCTTCCTTCCTTCCTTCCTTCCTTCCTTCCTTCCTTCCTTCCTTCCTTCCCTCCCTCCCTTTTTCCTTCCTCCATCCCTCCCTCCCTCCCTTCCTTCCTTCCTTCCTTCCTTCCTTCCTTCCTTCCTTCCTTCCCTCCCTCCCTCCCTCCCTTTTTCCTTCCTCCCTTTTTCCTTCCTCCCTCCCTTCCTTCCTTCCTTCCTTCCTTCCTTCCTTCCTTCCTT
>NW_026585504.1:4975473-5038746 GCF_907164565.1 Psammomys obesus
GTGTGTGTGTGTGTGTGTGTGTGTGTGTGTGTGTGTGTGTGTACACAGAAGTCAATGCCAGCTTTCTTTCTTTCTTGTTCTCCCCTTATTTTGTGAGACAAGGTCTTTCACATAGCTTACTAATTTGCCAGCCTGGCTGGACAGTGCTCTAGGGATCTGTTTTTCCCCATCCCTCACCCCTTCAGCTACGGCCCTTGGCTTTTCCGCAGGTGCTGAGGATCTGAGGCAGGTCCGAATGCCTACACAGCAGGCACCTCACCAGCCAAGCCACCTCTCTAGCACCTCATTTCCAGAATGTTATCCTAGACACCACATATTCATGAAAAACTGCCTTCATTCATTGACTTTGAAAGGGCCCTTTGGTAATGAGGATGCGAACATCACTGGTGTCCATTACTGTAATTGCTGCCTTCTCAAGGTGAGGAGATGATCTCATTCTATCCATCAAGCATTACTCTATAAACGAAAATTTCCAAAACAGTAAAAAGCAACTCAGCTACTCTGATTTTAATACTAAAATTCTGTCATCATTGAGTAAACGTTTCTTTAAATCTTACAGAGAAACACAAATCAGAACTATAATATCCAGCCAGCAGAATACAGAATAAGTAAAATAGAAAGTGGAGAATATAAAAGGTTGGCAAAGATGTAGGGCTATTATAATTATTTCTATTGAGAATCAAAATTAGTGCAAATACTTCAAAAATTACACTAGAGTCTCTTGTAAAGTTAAACACTACTTGATGATTCATGGCTCCATAAGAACAGGGAATGAGTGCCTGTGTTTTTCTCTAACTGACACTGACAAAAACATAGTATATAATATGCTCTAGAAACATAGTATATAATATCTCAGGCTGGGAACAACTCGACCATTGGTCAATAATAAGCTGATAATTTAATTTGCAAATGTCCACGCTTCTACTTGCTACTATTTGAGAATGAAAAATAGTGCAGTATTGCTCTACACAATAGCACAGATGGTGCTCAGCAGAAAGAGCCCTGCACCAAAAAAACATAATTTCATGAGCTCAGCCACTGACCTCTCAGGCTTTGGAAGGCGAAACTGAGAAAACTGATAGGAAATATTGGTATAATTAAGCATTTTCTCAACTGAAAAGATAAATGATTGGAACATATGTTTCAGAAAGAACATGGATGGGTTTCCGAAGGCAGATGAAAAGCACAGTGAGGCATGTTCAACAAGACACAAATTAATGCCAACAATATCTCACATGGACTAGAGTGCCTAAAGCTGAGCCCTGGAAATTTCAAGTGTTAGTTAAAAGGCAACACAACCAGAGCTCTCATATATTTCTGGTGTGAGCATTAGAGAATTTATCGGTTGGTTTGTTTAAAAAGTCTGACACACAGAACTCAGAAATCAAGTGCCTAGGTGTGTGTGTGTCTGTGTGTACCTGTGTACCCAACATCCAAGAGAAATAAAGGCCTGTATCCATAGAAACACTCTTATAGAAGTTTTTATAGCTTCACCCCCATGATAGTCCCAGGAACAATCTGAATGTTCATGCTACAGTAGAATATTTTGCAGCAATAAAAAGGAATCAGCTTGACATGACATGGACAAGTCTATTTTTCTTTCCTTCTTTTTTTTGTCATTTTAAAAGGTGCATAGAAAGTAATGCTTTTCATTGTGGTATTTTTATACATGTATTTTATATTTTGTTCTAATTCATTTTCAATCCTATCTCCTTTGTCCCCATCATGTTTTCTATCCCCCACTAGTACCCACTTCTGAGTTTATGTCACATGTATTATTCCATCACTCTCTCTTTTCCTTCTTCCCAAAATATACCCCATGGTCCCTTTCTATTTTTATCACCCACCCATGACTTAAGCCTAAATTTCACATATGAGAGAAAACAAGTGGCATTTGTCTTTCTGAATGTTCTTTGCTGAACACAATGTTCATCAATTCATCCATTTTCCTACAAATGTCTTAATTTCATTTTTCTTTACTGCTGAATAAGATTCCATTGTGTACATGTATCATGTGTACTTTATCATTCACCTGATGCTAGGCACCTACGCTGGTTCTATGTACCAGCTAATGTGAATAGTGCAGCAATAAAGATGGGTCTGTAAGAATCTTTAGCGTATCTTGACTTGATTCCTTTGGGTGTCCACTCAAGGGCTGTGTGCTGGGTCGCATGGGAGCTCTGCTTGTGGTCTCTTGACGAACTTCAGGGTTGGCTTCCAGAGTGACTGTACAGTTTACATTCTACCAGCAATGTTTAAGGTTTCTCTTTCCTCACACACTCAACAGCATTTGTTGTCATCTGTTTTCTTGATGATAGCAGGCTTAGAAGAATCTCAAATCGGGTTTAATTTACATCCCCTTGGTAGCTAAGGATGTTTAACATCTTTTCAAAGGCTCATTGGCCATTTTTACTTCTTTTGAGAATTGCCTAATTCAACCCATTAACTTACTTATTGATGGGTGATTTATTTCTCTTGGTGTTTAATCCTCGCAGATCTTTGTGGATCATAGGTTTTCACATTCTGCTAGATGTCTAGTTGGCAAAGGTTTCCTCCCATTTGGCAGGCGGTCCTTTTGGTCTGGAAATTGCTTCTTTTGCTGTATGGAAGCTGATTTTGTGCAGTCAATTACACGTGTCAGCCTTTGGGATTATTCTCTGTTCTATGGGTGTCTTTTCCAGAAAGTCCTTGCCTGTGTCTATATGTTGAGTTGGATTACCTATATTTTTCCTCTGGCAGTTTCAGATTTCCAGACTGGTTCATTTTGAAGTGAATTTGGGTTGAGAGATATGGATCCAGGTCCATTTTCTACAAATGAACATACAGTTTTCTTGTGTTTTTCTCTGTTAGCTCCAATATACATTTTTGAAAAAATAGACGGCCACAAGCTGGGCAGGTTTATTTCCAAGTCTTCCATCCCCTTGGTTCACGTGTTTGCTTTTGTGAGACTTCCACGCTGTTCTGTTACAACAGATTGTGGAATACAGTTTGAGACCAGGCATTGCTATGCCTCTAGCACTGTTTTTTCTACATAGAGGGTCTTTTGTTCTTCTGTGTGAAATTTAGAATTGTTTATTCTAGTTCTGCAAAGAATATTCTAGTTCTGCATTTTGACGGACATTGCATTTAATCTGCAGATCACTTTGGCTAATATAGACATTTTTACAATATTAATTCTGCCAATCCAACAGCATGAATGTATCTCAACACAATATGATGAGAGACAGAGAATGGTACAACAGAGTACAGGCTGTGTTTCTTGCTTAGGTGACTTTCAAGAGTAACTAAAACAAGTGTGTGCATTCATATCAGAGTAAAGGTGGCTTGAGGTGAGATGGGACAGGAATTTCAGGATAATGGAGTGTATTTCATCTTGATATGGCTGTTTGTAGAGGTAAATTAAATTGTCAAAATATTTCCAAACTATTTTAAGTACAAAATCATTTTTTCTATTTTTGAAAGTTGTGGATTTAAAAAATATTTAATTCAAAAGATGTAAAGTGTTCTCATAGTGCTGAAGATGTGGGATATTATGGCAATTATATTAGAACAATCTCCTCCAGAGATGACCTTTATTAATGATGTTGTCATATATTGTTCTAGTACTTTTCTACGTATACATAATTTCTTTGTTGAATCAAGGCCTTTAAAGGTAACTTTACAGATAAAGATACTACATTCCAAATGGGCAAAGAAGCCAAGGTAACCCTGTTTAAACCAGATGTTTCTCCAGCACTGGTCCTTCTAACCCTAATCCTAACCCGCCTGCAGGATGAAAAAGACACCAGAATTACAATAATCTACACACTGGCATCTATGCAAGAGAGAATATACATCCCGAGTCTTTGGCAGGACTTCAAACGCTCTTGAGATTTAAGTCGGTGCTGGAGAGCTGGTCACGGAAGACAAGGAACAAGTGATCGGAGGGTTATCACCTCTAGTCACTCGGTTCTGTGGTTCGAATGCCAAATGTCCCCCATAGGCTCATACATCTAAATAGTTTGTCCCTCTCTGGTGGCATCACTTTAGGAGGCTGCAGACCCTTTTGACAGGGAACCTAGCTGGCAGGAGCATGGGGTGGGGTTGTGAGCTCTGGCTTTACCCTGGTACCCCTCTGCCTCCACGAGCCAAGCAAATCCTCCTCTCTCAAGCTGCCTCAGTCAGGAAGGTTTTCACGGTGAGGAGAAAAGTGAGTAATATTCCAACATCCCCAGGGAAGAGACTGAAGAGTGGGGTCAATTTCTAGGTATATTATTTAATCAGTTGTGGCTTCATAATGAATCTTCAATGAAAACTCTGGACCCTGGAGTTCAGTGAGGCTCCATCTGGGCTGATGAACACACTGATGTTCATGGTGAAGTGTGCCCTGATTCCAGAGAGACAGATGTGTTCCTTACAAATCACTTGCTTTGTGCAGCCTTCATAGTAAAACTGCAGTTAAAATCACAGTGCCTTGGTGCCTCTGTGAGTCTTTCTTATGAGTTATAAAATGCCAGAGGCTCTTGGAGCACCTGCATCCATACCCAGTTGGCCTAAAGTGGTCTCGGGACACCAAAGCACCTGGCATCAGAAGGCACTGTAATCTTTTTAGACAGTGTCCATCACATGTGGAGCCTATGCAAATTCCAGGCACTTAATATCTGAATTGAGCTATGGAAAAAGTCAAGTGATATGCTGAAAATAAGTTCAAAGAAAGACAACACTGTCTTAGTTACTTTTCTATTCCTATGGCAAAACACCATGACCAAGAAAACTTATGAAAGAAAGCACTTACTTAAAGCTCATGGTTTCAGAACGTTGGAGCCCACGACTACTATGGTGGAGAGTGTGGCAGCAAGCAGGCAAACACGGTACTGTAGTGGCAGCTGAGAGCTTACCTTTCTGATCCAGAAGCCAAAGGCAGAGAGAGAGGGAGAGAGAGAAGGGAGAGAGAGAGGAGTCATAGACAAAGACAGAGAAAGAGAGACAGGGACAGGGACAGAGGCAGAGAGAGAAAAATAAGTCATAGACAGAGACAGAGACAGAGAAAGAGAGACAGGGACAGAGACAGAGACAGAGAAAGACATAGAGATTTAACTGGGAATGTCATGGACATTTGAAACTTCAAAGCCTATCCCCAGTGACATACCAATAAGAACACACCTCCTAATCTTTCCCAAACAATTCCATCAAATGGGGACCAAGCATTCAAATATATGAGCCTATGGGGACTGTCTTAGTTAGAGTTACTCTTGCTGCATGAATCACCATGACCAGAACAACTTAGGGAGTAAAGGGTTTATTTGGCTTATGCTTCCATATCACTGTTCATCATCAAAGGCAGTCAGGACAGGAACTTAAACAGGGAAGAAACCTGGAGGCAAGAGCTGACGCAGAGGTCATGAAGGAGTGCTGCTTACTGATTTGCTTCTTACGGCCTGCTCAGCCTGAAATATTACAGAACCCAGCACAGGAATGTCCCCACATACGATGGGCTGGGCCTGGCCTGTCAATCACTAATCAGTAAAATGCCCCCAGGCTCGCCTGCAGCCCGATATTATGGAGGCATTTTCTGAAGTGAGGTTCCCTTTTCAGAGATGACTTTAGCTTGGGTCAAGATGACAGAAATCCATTACAGGGACCATTCTCATGCAAACCAATGTAACCACTCCAATTGAAGCATCTTGACAAGGCAAAACTTCATTCTTAGTCAAGAGAATGATATGGGAAGAGCAAGCACACAGTGGAAGAAAGCACACTTGGTTTCTGTTCTAATGCAGGTGGTGACTATGTCCTTTCTCTACTGATTGAGGGCCAAATTCACAGTCTTTTAGGGTTTGCTAGTTTTAAAAGAATCAGGGCAAAGTAAATGAAAGACCACAGGGGTCACCACTCCAGGCCATCATGTACCAGGAATGCACAGGTGTTAGGGATTAAAACATTCATTGCATAAAGATTTTACTAGCTGGTAAAGATAAAAGGATTTGAATTCCTATATAACAAAAGTTATACAGTTCCTTGCAAGGTGGAAACAGAGCAAAACCCCTTTGCCTTTCTGCTTTCTGAATCTCCAGTTCAGTTGGTCCCCGTCCCAGCAACACTTCCCCTCATCTCCCTCCTAAGAGTTCAGCCCTTGGCCCTCCACATCTGTGATGCACAGCCAGCAATGTCAATCAAACTGACCACACACTTAGCTCTCTCTCTGGACCAGGCCCCCCATATCTGTCTCTTATATGCACGAAACGCTGTGGAAGACAGTGTCAGCATCCTGCCGTGCAGACAAGGAAACTGGCTCAGAAAAAGCCACAAGGCCACAGGATAAGTGGAGTCCTGCTGGTGGCACCTGTGTGTCTTTCTAGTGTACAGCCTCTCCTGCCAACCCCAAATGCCCACTGTCTTCCATCATTCTCAATGACTCCTGTCTCTCAATCCTATGTGCGGGTCAAGCAGATCATTTTATAACTCACCCCTACTTCAACAAACATGCCTTAAATTTTCACCTGATCACAAGAGTGTCATCTAAAGAGTCGGGTTCCTCAAGAGCAGGTGTGAAACATTTTCTGCTTAGCACTTTGTACCATTTTGCTAGTAGCATTTTCTTCACCCCAAATGAGCTTGTTAGCCAAGGTGAAGTCTGGTTAACTTTGAAAAATTCTATGTGGGCCTCTTCCGGCCTCCACAGGCGTTACACTTATATGGTGCACATACATACATGTAAGCAAAAACACACATATACATTAGGTTAAAAACAAGCATCTATGACTTACGAGGCCTCTCTGATTTCTCATCCCAAAGGAAGCCCCTCCATCTGTTTTCTGGGGCTGTATCGCTCTAATCTGATCACCTCTAGACTTACTTGGAATGAATTTGGTCCAGTTGATTGTGAACCATAGGGTCTTTATAACTTGAATGACTCTTATGTTTGCTCCCACAGCAAACTTATGTATGGGGGATTTTTTAGTTTCAATGAGGGAAATTGAAAAGATTGGTCATAATTAGTAATTTATCACTGAAATCTAATTTTCTCCATTGACTACAAAGGAAAATAACTTCCTCCTGTCAGAAGGCTGACATTTCTGTGGGTTGTTTTGCTCCTTCTATAGAAGGAGATAATTTGCTGCCTCTCCTTGGCAGGGTACAAATGTCTGTGGGCCAGTAGGATAAGAGGAAAGTGGCAAGTGTTCTGGTTGAGTTCACGCTTTAAACTCTTGTGCTCTTGTCCACTTGCCATCCACTATCATAAGAACATAAAACAGTGGTCTCTGTTTCTTCCACCTCAGTCCAGAATGAACTGGCATTACATACCTTGACTAGGCAACCCACTGCCAAGCTGTTGTCATCCCCCAGCCCTCTTTCTTACAATAAATCACTAAGTGGTCTGGGTTGTTTGCAGAGGTGGATGGGACTCAGAAGGGGACTCTGGTGGGTCTATCTCAAAGTGTGCCATGTTGAAGTGAAGGCCCATGAAGGCCTATAATCTAAGTGAACTATGTGAACACCTGGATTTCCTACAAATGAACTGCATGCTTTGGGGGATTTCACTGCATCTTGAGCTTCCATGCAACAGGGCTGGAACAAAGATCACCTCACAGGAAGTTGTAAGGACTGAACCCTTTTCTAACTGCGGAGCACATGGGGGCACAGCTGAAATATTTGGTCCTTCTTCCTCTTGCCCATTCTGATTGAGATTCTGATAGGTTTAAAAACTTAGAGGCATTTCTAGGGAAACTGAAAGGTAGCACCTACAAGACTCATGGTAACTACTGATTTTGAGAATCCATAGCTTAGCTCTGGAAAAACCCTAGCAGTCTCTGGGAGTGACCTTGCTTTTATCTCAGATGTTTTGCTTTTCCCTCAGAGTTTAACATTTAAAAAAAAGTTTCTGGCTATCTTAGCAGAGATGACAGAAATAAAGTGGAATGTCATTTTCCAGTGGACCAGGGTGTGACAGGTGAGTGTCCTAGTCCTACATGTTAGGGGTCAGTGGTCTCTAAGGGGAAATTGAAACTCAACTTTCCCATCAGAAAATTTTGCTGGCTTTATGTATCACTGTCTTCGTTAGGGTTTCATTGCCGTGAAGTGAAACGCAGCTCTGACAGAAGAAAACGTTTAATTGGAGCTGGCTCATAGCTTCAGAGGTTCACTCTATTATTGTCATGGAGGGAAGCATGGCAGCATCCAGGCAGACTTGGTGCTGAAGCAGGAGCTGAGAGTTCTGCATCTTGGTCCACAGGCAGCAGAAGGAGACTGTGTTCAAACTTAGCACTAAGAGAGAGAGAGAGAGAGAGAGAGAGAGAGAGAGAGAGAGAGAGCGCATCAGGAAAGTTGATAGTCACCTGTCCTTTTAAATTATCTATTAGTTACTTTTCTGTTGCTGTAGAAATACGCTATGACCTAGTCCATGATGGTGGAGTGGAGGCAACAGGCAGCTGGAGAAAAAGCTGAAGGCTCACATTTTGTATACATGCAAGAAGCAGATAGAAGGAACTAGAAACAGCACAAGTCTTTAAATTCCCAAAGTTTGCTCTAGTGACATACTTCCTGTATCAAGTCCTTACCTCCTATACCTATAGAAACAGCGCCACCAACTGGAGGCCAAGTACTTAAACATTTTAGCCTATGGGGGACAAAATTCAAGTTTTTGTTTTTATTGTGCACACACACACACATACACACAAACACACACATTCCTTTGTAACTTCCTTATTGGGTGACTTTATGATTCTTGTTCACATCAATGAGGCTCTCTAAGTGTCTAGACTATATCCCTTAATTCTAGTTTATGTGGTTGGAATTGTTCATGCTGTTTTCCAGCTTCGTTGCTAACAGTGCTGTGCACACATACATTTCTGAGCTGACACACATTTCCATGAATTATAATTCTAGCAGTAAAATGACATTTTAAACTTTACATTTTAATGACTTTAAATAAACCGTCTCTCAAAGTTTGTGTTAATTTACATGTTCATCCACAGCATAAAATTTACCTCTTCTGCTAATTTGCTGTGGAGTATATCCATCTTTCCAACATATTGCCTTTTCTTTTGACTTAAACATCATGTGCATATTCTGTCATTTTTTTATTACTTTTCATTTTGGTAGAAGTGTCTTTTGAGTACACAAGTTTCTTACATTGATGTATTTAATCTTTTCCTTTATGGTTCATAGGCCTAATGATATGTTTGAATTAGATTTCTTTACCATAGCATGAAAGTTCTCACTTATGTCATAAACATGTTTTATATTTATGTCTTCAAAACACCTTAAATCTATTGTTATATGTGTGTATACATTTAAAAACAAATTATCCTTGCCCCAAATGAAATCTAGCATTTAACTTTAGTTTCTGAGGTCAGTCCTTAAGCCCTTAAAGCTGTTCTTCCTAAAAGAAGTAGCTCATTTACCTGCGAGCCTTGGGCTGCCCAGGGTAGTCTAACAATGATGATTGATGGCACTGCTGAGCTTTGTCTTCAGCTGCACCACAAAGACCAACCATTTGGTGTAGGGAGGAGACTTTGAGTCATGAGCTATCAGATAACCTGGAGACTGAAACCAACCAAATGAATAACCAACCAATCAATGAATCCTAACCACATGACAAAGCCCCAGTTAAAAATCTCCTCTCTGCCTTTGAGGCTCAGTTGAGCTTCCCTGGCTGTCAGTACTATGTACACTGTCACGTACAGATGTCAGGAAAATTGTGCCTTGTGACTCCACAGGGAGAGACCCCAGGAGGCTTCATGTTTGCTGCTTGCCCAGATTCTGCCCAGTGAGCATCTTTTGGTTGATTTTTATGTTTTTTTTGTTTTTGCTAGAAAACCACAGTCATGAGTGTAACAGTGTCCAGAACAGTCTATGGTTCTTGCAGTGAATTCCTGAAATGAAGGACAGCTTTGGGAACTACACAAACTTAACAGCTGCAGGGCTTGCTGAATCCTTGCAGTGAAAGAAGGCATGACTCCAACAGTGTTCTTTCTCTCCCCTCTGCACAGGCAATGCCATCAACTTCTTTCCCTTCTGACTTGGAAGGAGCACTCAATCCTGCACCGAGGCTAGCTGCCACTGTGTTTGAGTTGGGTTGAGACAGGGTGGAGGAGTTCTGTGCTTCCCAGCCCCCACTCCACCAGGCTACCAGCTCCTCACTCTCACACAGGAGGACACAGGCTAGACTCCCTTGGATGACCCTGGAGCTATCACGAGATGGGGACTGGTCTGAAAGTCCTTGTTTTAGGACCATGTGTCTGTTTCCCAGGCCCCGTTCTGTGTGCCCCCTCATTATTTATTGCATGACAGGAATGTTTTCTTTGTGGTCCAGGAACCCCAGACTTCTCTATATAGGCCCAGGAACCCCAGACTTCTCCTCTTGCTGGATGAAGTTTTTCTGGCAATTGCATTGCTCTGTTGTGATACTTAATCAAAAGCTCACCATGCGTATTTGTGTAAGCACCATCCTGAAGCTAGGGGGTCACTTCTCTCAGAGTAGAAAGCCATGAGAGAGAACAGCTTTTTTGACCCATCCTATCAGGGCTGGAAAGGCCTGGCCTAGCTTCTCAAATTGACACTCTCTCTTCCTTTCTCCCTTTCCTCTCTTCCAGCTACAAAGACAACACGTTTCCTCAGAGGCGCCAGCACATTTTTCTGTCTGCAAAGGACACATTCCAATGAGGGCAGATTCTAAAAGTCTAGAAATATCTTTTTTAGAGTCTTTTTTTCCTATTACACCAGGAGTCCCAACCTACCTTGGCGTTCATGCACCCAGATGCTTGCTCCCACATTTTCCCAGGCTGAGGTTTGTCCCCTCTGGCTGGCTGTCTCCAAAGTGACAACTATTCCATCAAACTCTGCATTCCAAAGCCCCTGCCACAGGGGATGGAGAACGGCCAAACACTCCAACCAGCTTAAGTTGAAGAAACATTGGTGAACCCAAGAATAAAATGCAGCTCAATGGAGAACTCTCAACTCTAGCCACATGCGACTACTCAAATTTAGATCAACTGAAATCTTTACAGAGTCAACAGCATGGTTCTCGGTTGTGCCGGCCACTTCTCAAATGTTCGGCTGCCAAGGGTGACCAGGCGCTGTCATAGGGGCCAGTGCAGGACCCATCGCACAGCAAACCACCGTGATAGAACAGTGGTTCTCGACCTTCCTAGCTCGGTGACCTCTTAGTACCCTGTGGTGACCCCAACCATAAAATTATTATTGTTGCTACTTTATAACTGTCATTTTGCTACAGTTACGAATAGTAACATAAACATCTGATATGCAGGATATCTGATATGAGACCCCAGTGAAAGGGTCGTTCAACCCCGAGGTTGAGAGCCGACAGTCTATGATAAGCCTTCCTCATTGTACCTGCCTGGAGTCTTAGAGTCCAACTCTGAGCTGTCTTGATGACCCTGGCTCCCTTTGTGACTAACAGTTTCCCTGATTTTGTCTTTTTTTATGGTGATGAGCATTGTTTTCATCCATGTCGTTCATAGTCTGATACAGAGGTTTAATTAATTAATTTATTTATTCACTTTACATCCTGGTCATAGCCTCATCCCTCCTCACTTCCCAGTCCCATCTTTCCTCCTCCCTCCCTCCTCGATTCCGTAGAAAAGGGAGCCAGCCCCCTTCCCATCCACCCCACTTTGTCAAGTCCTCTGATACAGAATTTTACTCTCAGATCCCTGACGGGAATCTGCATTTTGCTTCTTAGTAGAATTGCCGAAGTGAGAGGGAGTGCCAGAACTGACAATCCAGGTGATTTAAATAAGAACACATACAAGAGTATGTACTGGAAGGGAAAAGCGGGGTTCTTTAAGGAACAGCTTTATTTTCCTATTTAGTAAATCACCATGCAAATAGGTGCGGGGCTGAGCAGAGTGCCAAGCCTGTTTATTAACAAGGGCCCTGTACATGTCTTACGCCTCAAAGCCGTCCCGGGAGGAACATCCGTGGGTGGAAACAGCCGGCTGTGACTACAGCAAGCCTCTGCCAGTGATCACTCAAGGCAGCCTCCTGCATCCTGCCTTCTGCACTCTGTTCCTTTTTATAGGCCATCTATACAGCGTGGTGACATTTTTATTTTGCTGCCCAGTGATTTCCAGATTTTCTCAGTCCCGAGTTCCTCCCCTGGGGGTGTGAGTGGTGGTGCTCCACAGATCTGCAGTTTGGGCAGGAAGTGCTGTGGCATTTCCCTGCATCCCATATTAACAGCAACTGTTGCACTCTAGCTCTTGTTTCTCTAGGTTTTGCAGTGTTCCCAGCATCCCCTGGACTTGCACCAAAGTGCTCAGCGATGACCCAAATGCCTGGCAGAAAACACAGACATGAAGTGACTGTCTCCTGAAGACAAGGGAGCTCTTCTAGCCTCTGCTCACTCACCTTCTAAGGCTCTCTCCTCAGCTTCCAGGATGCTAGCAGTGGCTGCTCCTATGAGAGCTGCTGTGCAACCAGCAGAAGAGAGGAGGTCATTGATTCCTACAAACAGCTTGGCCAGATTCTGGGGAACCCCATACTGTGATGGAGTGAGTGGGCTGGCCAAGGACGCCATAGGTACAGCCTGCAGAGACAACTGTGAGGGCAGAGGGCACTGAGCAAGTCCCCAAGAGACAGACCCACTTGCGAGCTGCCTCTCTGCTGAGGAAGCCAAGGTGCCTGAGCTTCTCCCAGCTTGGGGAGGAAATGGAGGTCTTCCAGAAAAGCTGGAATGTGGTGCTTGCATGATGCCTTTCTCTGACTGGAGGTGGCTGGTGTTGGCTGCATGCTGAAGACAATCTTTCCCCTCTGGTTCCCACACTTGACAGAATGATTCTCTCAGTTATTTACTGCATAGTTGCCATGATCCACTTTAGCTCTGCATTCTTTTAACTTTATTTCTGTGTGTGGGAGAGAGAGAGAGAGAGAGAGAGAGAGAGAGAGAGAGAAACAGAAAGAGAGAGCACATCTATGTATATGCAGATATGTGGAGGTGCTCATGGAGGCCAGAAGAGGGTGCTAGATCCCCTGGAGTCAGAATTACAGGCAGCCGTGAGCCACCTGAGGTGGGTACTGTGAACTGTGCTCTGGTCCTCTGCAAGATCAGAGAGTGCTCAGTGATTCAGAAGATCAACCTCAAGGCTACTGGTCTGCACAACTCCGACCGTCACACTTCTTAGATTCCACCTTCTTGCCCATCTTTGCATCCCTGGAGGCCTTTGGCCCAGATCTGGTTTCTGAAATGGAGGCATTGCACAGATGCTGTTGCAGTTTAAAAGCAACAGCAAACAAAACAGAGACAAGGAAACAAACAATCTACATTGTTCACTTGTGGTGGTGTTAACGTTTCCAAACCAGGCCCATTTTGTCCACTGCTTAGCAAGCACGTCAGCCACTGGAGACGGTGAGAGAAAACCACTCATGAAGTGGCCAAGGTGCGGGCACAGGAGAGCAAATGTTTGGCCGGCCTGCCTGAGGAGAGGATTCAGAGCCGTCCGAGGATGGAAGAGGGGAAGGCAGTAGAAGAGAAGCCATCAGCAGTCCGCACAGGTGCAGTCCGATGCCAGCCCCTCAGAGGTCATGTGATCAGACAGTGGTGGTGTCTCTCACTCCAGAGAAGTTGTCCTTTGGATATCTGTACAGGTTCAAGGGAAGAGTCAGCTGCATCACGAAAAGCAACCCTCAGATTCCCGAAAAGCAACCCACATGGCTCCTAGAGGGCTACAACACCACGGGTGTCACTCGCAGCAGAGCCAGAGCCAGACTGACAAGACTGCTAAGCTATGGGACCTCTAAAGCCAGTGAGAAAAAAGTGCCCCAAAGCAAAGTCTAGAGCATTCTTTAGGGTTTTCCTGTGGTTTAATTAAGCCCCAGGTGGGGACGGACGGCAAAGCCTCAAAGCCTCTGACCTCAAAGCCATGTTTATGTAAAGCCCACACCAAAGTGGCATTCAGCCGGGAATATGTATATAACGCATGATACCTTTTGTGCTGACTCATGACACACACACACACACACACACACACACACACACACACACTGGCACACTCACACACGCATGCGAAGGGCCAGTATTAGACCTGACCCGAGGGAGACATCCACACTGCTACCATGCTGCCCTAACATAAACTGGCCCTTCTCGCCCTCGGCTCCTCACAGCTGCCTGTCTTTCTGCTGTCTGTCTTCTGGGCCACGTTACCTGCTAAGTCATCTTCTAATCATTGCTTCTTGCTCGGTTTTCACCACATTCTCAGAGCCTGCTCTGCCCTACATAACTAGTTTTCCATATAAGGCCTTGCCTTGTCATCGATGTGAACACAACGGAGGGAGGAATACACTGTGCCTGGCTGTTGGAAAAGACTGGAGGAAGAGAGGTACCCACTGTGGAGCCAGCAACTGCTTCTGACAAACACTGCTTCCCAACAAGTGGTGGGGAGTCCTGGTTTCATCCACAGCTTAAAAAAAACAAACAAACAAACAAACAAAAAAAAAACAGCTGGAAAATGAATTCTTCCGTCCCTCTCAGGAGAACTGACAGAACTCAGGGCAGAGCCCCAGGTGTGTCACGGACAAAGTACAAGGGCTAATCTCACAGTCGAATACAGGGTACGCTGGGCCCTACAATTAGACATGCGTCTACTGCAGCTTTCAGAACCTGCGCTTCCTGGTGCCATGGATCAACCCCCGGACATTTTATGTTCTACCACTGAGCCTCCCTGGACCGTTTATAAGTGATTATGAAGAGCCATCTCCCTAGCTCAGGGGTCTTTATCACAACCTCTCCTAAAGGTCTTCGTGGAACTCTGGTGCGGGGGAGGGGAGTGAGGGCTGATCCCCTGGCAAGGGCACGGAGGGCCTTGCACCAGTCTGGACGGAGCAGGGAGTCATAGGAGACAGGCCGGCCTGTGCAGAGCCAGCACGAAGTTCAGCCTGGAGGCCCTGGGAACAAGGATTCCCTCCTGACACAGGGCTTGGGGCTACACAGCGGCCTGGAGGGGGTCAGAGTCACAGCACAGTTTCAGTTTGCCTGGACAGTGGATCCCACACAGATCTCTCTCAAGCCAGAGGCAAGGGTGTGTGCGTGCGTGTGTGTGTTTGATATACCCGCCCATTGGAGAAACTGAGTCTCCCTTTGCCAGCAGGTATGAGTTGTAGATGGCTTCTTGGTTAGGGGCGGGGGACCCCATCTGGCTTGAACTTGCGCAGGACTTGTTTGCCCTGTCCTAGCCTGTGGGACATGTAGGCTAGGTCACTGAGGAAAGCAGGCATGGGGCTAGAGTGTGGTCAGAGACGTGTCCGAACCCCGAAAATCTCAAACCTGAGACTGAAAATCTCACCCTGAGTCTGGTAGGAAGTGGGCCTGCTCCCTCCCTGCTTCCGTGTCTGCATTCCCTGACTGGCGACCCCCAACCCTGCAATTCTCAAGGTAGTCACAGGTAGTCACACAGCCGGGCACCTATATGCAAACCAGCAAGCCAGCATCACCAGCAACCCATCCACAACCAGGGACATGCATTCACCCTTAAACACCCTTCCCACCGTCCAAGGTTTAAACAGTCTCTCCACCATGAGTAAACTGGCACAAGCTGTTCCACCGGAGATCGTCTGAGAGTGGCTGTTTCATTGAGCTGTAACACTTGGGGACTGCCTCAGAGAGGGCTTTCTCTCTCCAGACACTCACTGCTGGGCCGTCGGACTCACAGCTGCCCAGCCTAACGTCGGAGCCTGAAGTCTCGCCCCTGCCTGGCCTAGCCTAGCACTGGAATCCCAGCGCCCACTGGCGCCCGATGCTCCTGCCCTCGAAGCTTGTTGTGTTGGTTGCCCGAACTGCTCTGCTCCTTCTTTCCTTCTTGTGCCTCTTGGAGAAGGGCTAAAAATCTCCCAGCAAGCTAAAAGAGCTGTAACACTAAAAACTTGTGGAGAAAGTCATCTCTCCAACTCTCGGCCAAACCTGTAGACCCCACCCGTTCTGGACTCCCGCTGCGTTCTTTCAGGCTCGCTCTCGGACACCCGAGGGAGGGATGGAGCAGAACTCAGAACCACAATAATCTGTGAGTTTATATGTACATCAGTCCTATTGTGTCGGGAAGACGTTGTTTTCTTGGGCTCATTTATCACTCCTGGCTCTTGCAACCATCCTGCCTCTTTTCTTCCACGTAGATATTCCTAGGCCTTGAGGGGGAGGAGTCTGGTGAAGACATCCTACCTACAAATGAGTGCCCCAAAGTCTCCCGCTGTGTCTGCGCATCGTCAGCTGTGGGTTTCTGTGTTGGTTTCCATCAACTACACGAAGCAGCTTCTCCAATGTGTGTTGAGGGAGGGACTGTTGTCAGGAATCCTTTCATTTCAACGGCAATTGCTGGAACTAAAGTCATTTGGTTCCTAAAATTACAGTAATTTGTTTTCTAGATGTTTTTTTCCTTCCCAGAAAAGGTAACCACGGGGAAGGTTATCAATCACCGGCCAGTTGTTCCAGCTACCATTTACCTTGCTTCCCTGGCTGCCCCTAACAATGATCAATCGCAATCTAAAAAGGAAAAAGTTCACCCTGGTTTCTCCTTTCATTTTCTGCCCTACAGCTACCCCAGCCTGTAAACAGACAGCAGGCTCTCTGTTTCCTGAATAAAGCCTGGGTGCTCGCTGAGCAACTCAGTCCACTGTCTGTCTTTTCTTTTCACCAGACTGGCGGGGAGCGTTGGCTGTAACACTCTGAAACAACACACTAGACTCAGAACTTCACTGGCCACACCGCAGTGAGTCTCCATTTGGCCCAGAGTGTGTAAAAAATCCGTGAGCAGAGGACTTTTGGTAACAGGTGTTGGATACTGGTGCGGCTCTGAGATGAGGGCCCAGAGAATAAGTGGGCTGGTGGGAATGTCCAGTGACAAGGATGCTAGAAAAGGAAGTAACTCGAAAGTATGTCACCAGGTAAGATGTGCAGGAAGGCTGGATTGGTGGGCATGCGAGGGGAGCATATTAAAATTACAGGATAAGGCTCTGCTGGCGAAGAGATTAGGAAGAGCCAATGCCTGGATTAGGTTCAAATCAAAACACAGCCTCTTTCTGAAGTGGCTGGGCCAAGCCTGCTGCAAGCCAGGCAGGGAGGGTTCTAGCCTCTCCATATTAGGTCACTATGCTCACCTACTTTGGATAGAGCACTGGAGCACAAAGATTTTTCAGAGCTCTTCTGGGAGTCTGTGATGGTTTAGTATTGTTCAAATAGATCCTGCTTGTCTCTGACCTAACGTTAGGAAGCAGTAGGTTCTCAGATTTGTGAATTACAGCTCATAGAATGGGGATTATCCATAAGGCACATGCCACTGTTTAACAAAGTGCTGTTAGAGGCTTAGAAGGGTCTGGGGTCAAGACCACAGAATACAAGAGGGCTTTAAAGGGGAGAAATTTAAGACCCAAAGCATCAAAATCATTGGTTGCATATTTTTAAAGTCAGAGTTCCTCCTCCTCCTTCATGTTGTCACTGTTAGCAGTAGGATATGTTAATGCTACAAAATACCATCATGAGCACTATTTAGTCTCCATTTTACAAGTGAAAATGGAGGTTTAGAGAGACCATGTGACTTCTCTAATGTAAAAACCAACCAACCAACCAAAAACTCAAAAAAAAAAAAACCTAGTAAATAGGGTTTTTAATAGCCAAAACTCTCCTACTCAAGACCCCATGCCTCCCTTAAATCCTTCAATACGATGAATAGGCTAGCCTTCCAAGGATTATATGGATAGAGGATTTTCCACTTTCAAAATGCACTTTAACAATTCATTCTTGGAGACTTTCATACATATACGTATACAGATACACATACACATACATATACACACATACATATACACATACACACATACATTATACACACACACACACACACATATATATACACACACACCACCTACTCCCCTCTCCACATTGTTCTTGACACTTTGGCTTTAGATAACAATCATCTTTTTTCTAATAGAAAATAACAAGATGGCAGTAACCTGTGACTTGGAGAAGGTGCATACCCCAGCCACCTGTAGCCCAATAGCTGTAATTCTTTCTCCATGAAGGCGTCCAGTAATAATCACATACTACTCAATAATAATTACCATTTTATTCATGTATTATTTACTTTAAAATACTTAAAAGCAGCCATCACAACACTTTCTTATCATGGACAAAGCTTTGTTAAATAAATAATAGTTTTAGAAGTTAAACACAAATTCAGCTTATAGTGGTTACATAAACAGCAACTGAAACAACTTCAGCCTGGTTTCTCCCCATAGGCTCCCTGTTCTCATTTTTTGAGTCTGCTGAGTAAGGCAGACATCTATAAAAGCACACGATTCTGGGTAAAGGCAGGATGCTGGGTAAAAGCTGACATGTATAGAAGCACAGGATGTTGGGTAAAGGTAGACATGTTTAGAAGCACGGAACGCTGGGTAAAGGCAGGCATGTTGAGAAGCACGGAACGCTGGGTAAAGGCAGGCATGTTGAGAAGCACGGAACGCTGGGTAAAGGCAGGCATGTTGAGAAGCAAGGAATGCTGGGTAAAGACAGGCATCTGTAGAAGCACAGGACTGGAACGAAGAACAGCCTGTTAGCAAGTGCACAGGACCGGAGACTGTTATGAAACGCAAAATGCTGAGCACGTGTGTGTCAGGGCTGACACAACAAGGAGCGCTTCCTGTGAACTTCTGTGTTCCTGAGGGAGAAGTGACAAAACTGTGCTGAGAGGCGGCTCCCACGCACATTCCTAAGCTTCAGCAGCAATTATCACAGGTTAGGAAGTGCTCTATGAAAATGTTTTAGAGAATATATATGTATATGAGTATGTATATACGGTTTGGTTTTCTTTCTGAGACAGGGTTTCTCTGTGTAGCTTTGGCTGTCCTGGACTCATTTTGTAGACCAGGTTGGCCTTGAACTCACAGCGACCTGCCTGCCTTTGCCTCTCTGAGTGCTGGGATTACAGGTGTGAACCACCGCGCCTGGCTAGACAGAGAATATTTTTCTTACCACAAGCGTTGCTTAGAATTGTTGGCACTGTGATGATAAATAGTTATTTTTTTTAGTATTGACTTTTAAAACAGTAATTATTTTAGTTGTTCATGTTTATGTGGTAAAGTGTGATAATTTGATATTTGTATATAGTTTGTAACAACCCAGTTAGGGTAGTTAGTATTTTCTTAAAAATTTTTTTTTCTTTATTAATTATACTTTATTCACTTTGTATCCCCCCTGTGGTTCTCTCCCTCCTCCTGTCCCAATCCCTCCCTTCCTCCACCCTCTGCATGCATGCCCCTCCCCAAGTCCACTGATAGGGGAGGACTTCTTTTCCTTCCTTCTGATCCTAGTCAATTAGGTCTCATCAGGAGTGGCTGCATTGTCTTCTTCTGTGGCCTGGTAAGGCTGCTCCCCCCTCAGGGGGAGTTAATTAAAGAGCAGGCCAATCGGTTCATGTCAGAGACAGTCCCTGTTCCTATTACAATGGAACCCACTTGGAATCTGAACTGCCATGGGCTACATCTGTGCAGGGGTCTTAGGTTATCTCCATGCATAATCCTTGGTTGGAATATCAGTCTCCAGAAAGACCCCTGTGCTCAGATTTTTTGGTTCTGTTGCTCTCCTTGTGGAGTTCCTATCCTCTCCAGATCTTACTGTTTCCCACTTCTTTCCTAAGATTCCCTGCACTCTGCCCAAAGGTTGCCCATAAGTCTCAGCATCTACATTGATAGTCTTCAGGGCAGAGCTTTTCAGAGGTCCTCTGTGTCAGGCTCCTGACTTGTTCCCTCTTTTCTCCTTCTTCTGATGTCCAGCCTCTTTGCCTTTCTGGATAAGAATTGAGCCTTTTAGCAAGAGTCCTCCCTCTTGATTAGTTTCTTTAGATGTACATATTTTAGTAGGTTTATCCTATATTATATGTCTATATGAGTGAGTATATACCGTGTGCATCTTTCTGCTTCTGGGACAGCTCACTCAGGATGATCTTTTCCAGATCCCACCATTTACCTGCAAATTTCATGATTTCCTTGTTTTTTATTGCTGAGTAATATTCCATTGTGTAGATATACCACAATTTGTGCATCCATTCCTCCACTGAGGGGCATCTGGGCTGTTTCCAGCTTCTGGCTATTACAAATAAGGCTGCTACAAACATGGTTGAGCAAATGTCCTTATTGTATACTTGAGAATCTTTTGGATATATGCCTAGGAGTGGTATAGCTGGATCTTGAGGAAGTGCTATTCCTAGTTGTCTGAGAAAGCGCCAGATTGCTTTCCAGAGTGGTTGTACAAATTTACATTCCCACCAGCAGTGGAGAAGGGTTCCCCTTTCTCCACAATCTCTCCAGCATGTGTTGTCTCTTGAGTTTTTGATCTTAGCCATTCTGATGGGTGTAAGGTGAAATCTTAGGGTCGTTTTAATTTGCATTTCCCTGATGGCTAATGAGGTTGAGCATTTCTTTAAGTGTTTCTCTGCTATTCGATATTCCTCTGCAGAGAATTCTCTGTTTAGCTCTGTACCCCATTTTTAATTAGATTACTTGATTTTTTTGCTGTTTAACTTCTTTAGTTCTTTATATATACTGGATATTAGCCCTCTGTCAGATACAGGGTTGGTGAAGATCCTTTCCCAATCTGTAGGCTGTCATTTTGTTCTGAGGACAATGTCCTTTGCTTTACTGAAGCATTTCAGTTTCATGAGGTCCCATTTATTGATTGTTGCTCTTAGAGCCTGTGCTGTTGGTGTTCTGTTCAGGAAGTTGTCTCCTGTGCCAATGAGTTCAAGGGTATTCCCCACTTTTTCTTCTAAGCGGTTTAGTATGTCTGATTTTTTGTTGAGGTCTTTGATCCACTTGGACTTTAGTTTTGTGCAGGGTGATAAGTATGGATCTATTTGCATTTTTCTACATGTAGACTTCAAAGAATCAATGAAACCAAGAGCTGGTTCTTTGAGAAAATCAACAAGATAGACAAACCCTTAGCCAAACTAACTAAAAGGCAGAGAGAAACTATCCAAATCAACAAAATCAGAAACAAAAAGGGGGACATAACCACAGACACTGAAGAAATCCAAAAAATAATTAGGTCTTACTTCCAAACTCTATATGCCACAAAATTTGAAAATCTAAATGAAATGGACAATTTTCTTGACCGATTCTACATGCCAAAGCTGAATCAAGACCAGGTAAATCAATTAAATAGTCCTATATCCCCTAAGGAAATAGAAGCTGTCATCAAAAGTCTACCATGCAAAAAAAAGCCCAGGGCCAGATGGTTTCAGCGCCGAATTCTACCAGACCTTCAAAGAAGAGTTAACACCAATACTCTTCAAACTAGTCCACAAGATAGAAACAGAAGGAACACTACCAAACTCATTCTATGAATCCACAGTGACCTTGGTACCTAAACCCCACAAAGACCCAACAAAGAAAGAGAATTTCAGGCCAATCTCCCTCATGAACATTGATGCAAAAATACTCAACAAAATACTTGCAAACTGAATCCAAGAACACATCAAAGATATCATCCACTACGACCAAGTAGGCTTCATTTCAGGCATGCAGGAGTGGTTCAATATACGGAAATTTTTTTTATTAATGCATACTAATTGGTGGGACACGGTGTAATATTTTAGTACATGTGTACTGTGTGTATGTATGTATTGCGGCATCAGTGTTTCCATCTCTTTGCCATTACTTTGTGTTTTGAGATTTCCTGCTACAACCAGTTTCAATAAGATATATACTAGAGTATTGTGAATCATAGCTGTAAATACTGGAACCTAGTGTTTCCATTTAACTGTAGGTTTTGGTTTGTTGTGTTTGAGTTGTATGGGTGGATTACTGTCACTTGGGTTTGTTTGGTGTGTGTGTGTGTGTGTGTGTGTGTGTGTGTGTGTGTGTGTGATGGTATCAAACAGGATAGCCTCAGATTTCCCATATACCTGCCTCAGCCTCTTATCTGTTAGGATTACAGGCTTCTGCCGTGCAAACCCATGGCAGAACTATGCTTTGCTGCTAAACATCCAGCCTCCATCTGTGCTTCAGCCCTTTCATCCTTCCTAGTCTGTAGATTTCTCTATGAAGACCATTCCCATTGTTAGCTTTTTGTACCCAACTGCTTGGGCAGCCCCAAACTGCTTGGGGGTCCACTGTCACCATTTAAGAAATGTCTATACTCTTATGAAGTGTCATACTTCAACAGATAGTTCTTTGGGGACAGTCCTCAGCTTGGGGGGAAAGTGGTTCATGTCTTTGCAGAAGTATGAGGTGGGAGAGCAGAATTGCTCTTCAAACTCAGGTCTGATGTGAGTTACAGAACAGGGGCGGGCACTGCCAGCAGGTATTTGGTTTTTGCAGCAGGCAGATGCATGCTCCCTGAAGGTGGTTCCTGGTGCAGCCCTAGGAGGCCCCTGGGACCATAAGCCAGCCATGAGAGATGCGGGCTCTTCATCTAGTCGCCTTTACCAGCCTGCCAGAGCTGAGTGGGATGGAGGCAGCGGGTACATCATGCTGGCATCAGCTGTCACAGAGTTCTCTGAGCCTGCCAGAGATGACAGCAAGGAATAGTTCCATAATTCTGAACAAATTACGGAAAGGGACAGCTTGTGAAAGCTTACATGCAATTTGGAAACACTGGGGGTTGTATTGTTCTTACTCATAAACCATTCTCCCAAGTTCATGTCCAAGGAACTGGAGCCAAGTAAAGACCCTGCCAGATGTATTTTATTGAATGAGAGAGATCAAATGTGATTCTAGTTTATGGCTGTATTCAACCAGGCCACAAGTGGTTTAGAGAGTTTTCTTTTACAATGTTGTTTTTTTGATTGGACAGATAATAAAATCATTATAGAAATCATAGAAAAATATAAAGAAATAATAGTCACTCACAATTTAGTTCTCAGAATTAGGAATAATTAGCCCTGTAGTATAATATCCATTTTAAAACCTGGTCCTTTTCACTAAGTGGCAGGCTTAAACATGTTTCTCTGTTGTTAATTATTCTATGGGAATACTTCCAGTACATGCATATTATTCCACTGTGTACATATGGTATTATCATTATTTATTCATACTGTGCCACCCGTATCACTGAAGACATATATATATATATATATGAAGACATATATACATATGAAGACATATATATATATGTGTGTGTGTGTGTGTGTGTGTGGAATAAAACGGCGTTGTTCTTACTGCTAATTGCTTAGAATGATTGTGGAATAAAACAAAACAAAACAAAAACCCTAAAATCATCTGATCTGTATCCCTTTCTTCTCCTTGGAATTTCCTGAGTGAAATAATGTGGGTCTTCAGAAAGGAGCAGCAGCTAGGAAAAAAAAAAAGTGTGAAGAGAAGGAAAGAGAGAAGAGAGAGAAAGAGGAATGGAGGGGGAGCTAGGGCAGTGACTGAGTTCAGAGATGCAGCCATTCACTGGCTTGCCCCTTCCTAAATCTCAGTGGAGCTTCCCAGCTGCAGAACCATGTCCATTCGCCAGGGGAGTGACACGCCCTGGTCCACAGGGAGTGCTCCTCATGGCCTTCCCTCCTGACCGCTCTGTGAGTCTCTTTGACTGTTCTACTATACAGACTTTTCCCAGATGGACCACCAATGATGGCAGTCTAACAATTCCACCCAGTGTAGGTTAGTGAAACAATGATTTTATTGGGCTTACTTACAGGGGTATGTGAGTGACCCCCGATAGCTGTACCCCCAGAGAGACGATTGCTCTGTGGCTGCATAGGCAGCATTCTCCCTTCAGCTAACCTCCTGAGAGCACCATGCACAGCCAGGGATGAATGACAGCTGGGAGGAAGGGACAGGAGGGATGGGCTGGAATCTCAGATGAGGATCCTGAGGATCTCTTGCAGCTACTCACAGACGCTCTGTCTAGGGTGGTTATGGTTGCTAGGCTCAGAGGGCAGTTCCCCACAATGCTGACCTTTGTCTTTTATAATAAAACTGTTGTCACAGCACAGTGATATTCCGTGCACCACTGTGGTGAATGAGGAACCTGAGGGATCTTAAAAGCTCCATATTTTAAAGCCAATCTGAAATGCAAATGGCCTGGAAGTTCCCTTAAGTATGACTGGCATCGGAAATGACTGAAGTTGTGTGAAGGATGGAACCTTTACCTTGTGCCTCTGACAAGAAGAACTTGTGATAAGAACATTGTCTTCGGGGGACACACAACGGTTTGGTACGGATCTTTGATGTTAACCAGTGGCAGCGCGGGCTCCAAAACAAAACAACAGCAAGTATGACACCCGAAAAGTCTATGAGAACCTATGGAAGACACCTTAGCTGCAGTAAGCATGAAGCTGCAGAGTGAGATCTGGAAAGACTGGGCCCCACAGTCAGAAGGCCCAGAGATCCAGTGACTGGAAGTGATGGCGGAAACTAATCCGCCACTTAAGGTTTGCACATGATATCCCCACGCACCTGCAATGATGAAAGTAACGCTGTGTTCTTGGAAGTACTCCATCTGCGGCGACTAAACACAGCACTGCCAGAATATGAAAGAAGTCCATGGAGGAGGGGGGTCCTGCCTCAACCATCCACATGAGTTGGTATGAGCTGCAGCCATTCATCGAGCTCTCTGGACTTCGGCTCCACTGGAGTATGGCTGAGAAATTCAGTTTCCAGCCTCGCACCACGCTCACCAGAACCCACACTTTCACAAACTTCTCCAATGATTCTTGGGTGCATCAAACTTTGAGAAACGTTGAACCAGAAAACACCTCCTCCCACCCCCAAATGATAGGGTATAAAATATCAAAAGAAATGGCCAGCTATTCTTAGAAAAATTAAAAAGAATTGTTTTACCCTTAGGAATTTTTTAAAAGGACGGTTTATTTTCTCCTGATAATTATAAGCAGGATGCATTCGTTTGAATAGAAAGGATGGGACCCTTGGGAGCTACTGCCACATAGAGTGAGTTTGCAGTTGAGATGAGGCAAGCAGTAGCCCCTGTCCACCTGATCAGGAGCAGGCTTCATGCTTTGTTCAGAGCCATCATCTTCCTTTCTGGCATCCCAACTCTAAGGAGATGCTCGCTGTTAAAAATTCCCAAGCACCTAGATGTCTTCTGTGGTGTGCTGAGGGGGGGTCAGAAGGAGACAGAATGCCTGGACAGCTTAGAGGATCAGAGAAGGCCTGCAACAGGGCACTTAGGAAGCTGACTATCCCCGTGATTCACAGGCCCCTCTGCTGGCCCCGGGCGCAGGTGCATTAGACTTCGGTTGTCTGTAAACAGTGGACAGGGATGAAAACAAAAGAAACGCTGAGCAGAAAGTTGCTGTCTATTGTTTCCAAAATTAAAATGGTTTTATTAGTTGTTTTGTGATTATGTCATTAATAATTATTGCAGTCAGAATGGCCAAGGTCAATAAAACAAATGACAGTTCATGCTGGCAAGCATGTGGGGCAAGCAATGATGAGAGTCCAAATTTACAGCGCCACTCTGGAAACCAGTGTGAAGCTCCTGGAACATTCATATAATGAGATATCATTACGAAAAATGAAATTATGAAATAGACAGGTAAAGAGATGGGGCAAGAAGAAATTAGCCTGTGTGAAGTAACCCATATCCCAAAAGACAAATATTGTGTTTCTCTTCTTTGCGTATATTAGATGTTAAGCTTTCAATGTGTGCTTATAAGCTAAATGATGACAAAGGTTAGGTACCTAGCAAAGAAGCAAGGGTAAAAAGAGAATCTCCCAGGAAAGGGGAAATATAGTTCTATGAACTGTAATTCATAGTTCTGTAGTATAGTTCTATGAAGAGACAAGGGGAAACTAAAATAGAAGAATTAAATAGGGAGGGAATTGGGAAAGAAGGATAAAGGAGGGAATATTGGGGAGGTACAACTAAATTGGAGAAACCATATGAAAACCTACTATTGTAGAGGCACCCTAAAACATATACGCATATTAAAAAAAATCTAAATCGACTCACCAGAAAATAAGCAAGGCAATGTCCCAACTAGACATCTTATGTTACCAAGTAAAACCTTCAGCGTCAGAATAGGCTGCATCTTGTTGAGTCATTGACTGAGGGCCTTTGTGGAACAAACCTCACTGGCTATTTCCTAGTTCACTATTGCCCTATTGGTGATGACAACATTTACGTTGAGCTGATATCTAACTAGAAGCTTCAGCCCTACTGACTAGTTTTCACGGTGCTGGAAGGAACTCTGGATGCTGCTGGGGAAGAAATCACCAGTCTCATCCAGCTCTGAATCCTGTGACCTACAATAGCAATCTGCCTGCAAGATACACTGGTGGAATGGTCCATTTTCTGATTGGACTTGAGGCCCACTCCATGAGATGAAACCAATACTTGGCCCTACTAAAGTGACCAAGAACCTGAGACAAGATAGGTCTAGGAGGGAAAACTTGCTATTATTATTCTGCTAAAGGAACGTAGCAGCAAAGTACTCTGAGTGACATATTGCTCTGCCCAAAGGTCCATGCCTCACTCAACTTACATCAGAGAAGCTTCTTCTTGCACTGAACAGGAATTAACACAAAAATCCACAACTGGACAATGTGCAGAGAATGGGAGATTTGGGAACATTTAGTCCTAAGTGGGGGTTTTCATCAAACCCCTCCCCCTCAAGGCTTAAGGATCTTTGTAGAAGAGGCAGAAAGATTGTAAGAGCCAGCGTGATGAATCAAGAAAACAGTGTCTTCAGACGCAGTAGGACTGATACACATATGAACTCACAGACTATGGCAACACACACAAGTCCTACACAGGTTCAAGCTATATAGGGGTCCCCGCACTAAGAAGGAGTTTCAGACCTAACCACGAAGCTATCTGCAATTGATGCCTACTATCAAAGGGAGAAATCAGTTTTTTCCAGTAAGGTCTCACTGGGTTTATCAACCACACTCTACAAGTATTTGGCTAACACAAAATCGATGGGCATTGTGTGTACTTTTGTTTAATTTTTGCTTTGTTTTAGCATTTTTTTATCTTGTTGGTTTTTGTTTCTTTGATTTGATTTTCATGTTTGTGTTTTTGTGGAGGTTTGTATGTGTGTCTGTTTATTTTTGTTTTATTTTTGAAAGAGAGAGAAAGAAAAAATTCAAGTTGGCTGTATAGGGAGGTGAGATCTGGGAAGAATTGGGGGAGGAGAACATAATTAAAATATCTTGTATAAAAATTATTTTTCAAAAAAAAATTCAGTCTCCCCACCTCAGGGTTAGTATCTGACTTGGGATACTTGAGAGGGCAATTCATAAAGACTGCCAGGCTTTCATCAGCATCTAGGGTGGTTTCTTGAACCTTATCAGAGTTTACTGTCTTGAGGGATGCCATACTCCACCTGTCAGGTTAGAAAACGTACATATGTTCCAGATCAGGAGAAATGGGCTGACAATTCCATTTTGGGTTGGTGGAGCAAACCACTGCATTTCTGCAGAGTCATGGTGGGAATCCTGAGTATGAAGAATCTGTAAAAGCAAAGGTCATACAATATATACACACATTTAAAAATATGTATTTCCTTGTGGTATGATAGAAAAGAAAATGTCATAAACATCCTAGAAAGTCAGATTGTTGGGAGATGTGTTAGAATTTTTCAGCACATAGTTTAGGATCAGTGGGAAAGGATCCGGGACACTTTTCAACCTGGGAAAGTTCAGAGAAAGAGAAAGGCATAGCAAAACCCTCAGCTCCAGTGGACTTGGTCAGCGTGGCTGGTAGCAGGAAGGCCCATAGAAAGTTGAGAGAGCTGGTCTTTGAGCAAGTAGTTGGTGGGAAAAGCCTGGGGCATGAGAAGGGTGGCAAGGAAAGGTTTCAGAAGCAGAAGAAGGGAGAGGAGAGGAACCTGGTACTTCTCAGTTGTCAGAAGAAAGAAAACACAGGAGTTGGTTGGAGTGGGTGGAAGCCTCAGCTCAGCCGGGAAGGGAGACAGAGTGCAGGTCTAGGTAGAACCAGCTGGAGGAAAAGAGAGTGGTTCTGGAAAAGTAATGGAAGAAGTGGTGCAGAGAGAGTCTGGGTAGAACTGAGGGAGTGTAGGCTGGAGGACGGTGATCCAATTAATACTTTTGTATTAAATTTTACAGCTATTATTGTCCTCAAGATAAATAATTTTAAGGTTGTGAATAAGGTCACCAAAGAAAACTATTTAGATGAGCAAGACTGAGTTACGCTCCTCAGAGAGTCTGGTGAGTCATCCAAGATCAGGGAGCAAAGGAATCCCACATCTTGACCTTCAGCTTCCTTTTCGGAAGTGTGGTAGACTGAGGCCATGTTTCTGTTGCAGGGTTCAGCCGGAAAGTCGGAAAGAGCTCTTGACCTAGTGCTAGGGATTATGGTTATGGCGGGATTGACAGAGGTCCTGGTGGGAGAGGCACCAGCTGAAGACAAAGGTCCAATGTTGAACAAGATTCCAGTGCTGGAGAACAGCAACATCCTGGTGGTAAAGAAGGGCAGGACCCTGGTAGCCAGACAAAGGCCTGGTGGTAATGGAAGATAAGAGTTCTGGTAATGGTAATGGGTATAGAGGGCATGGTGGTAAAGGTAGGGAAGCCGCCCACAGCGTGGTCAGGCTCAGTATCTCCCAGTCCTTGGTTTCAATCCCAGGTGTGACATGTCTAGAGGGAAGAGGTGAGAGAGAGAGAGAGAGAGAGAGAGAGAGAGAGAGAATGAGAGAGAGGTGCTGAGTCAACTCAACCTTCAGGCAAGAGGCTATTAATAATCCAGTTAGCCCCCTGAGACAAAGCAAAGTGTTTTCTTTTAAGATCCTTTAGGAGGCAGGGGGAGCCGGGCTGTGTGACCTGTGCATGTGACATAGGTAGGGCAAGAAACATACGTGATTTATGCTGTTAACAGGACTCACTCTGTCTCTAGCAAGGGAGTCAGCATCGGTTAGTGTGTGACCATATTACACAGGGCTCTCTTGTCCCTCCTGTAGTGAGCTGCCCATTTAGGGCCTAGTAACTTGTAAAGCCCCAGACTTCCATGCTTATGGAGCATGGCGTTTACACTAGGTAAATCCCTTTGGGCTAAATGAACTATAGAAATGATCTCTGAAAGTATAGTCTTTCCCTTTGGAATGTAAGACAGACTCCCCTCTTCTTCCAAACCAAGAGCTCAGAGTGTCATAGACAGCATCAAAAGTGGTAGCTGAAATATCTCTGCTTTGCTGTAGCTGTCTATCTTACATTCCAACCAGTGTATTCACAAAGTGGCTTGACTTAGCCATCTTTTATGGTTTCTTCTTCTCTTCTCTTCTCTTCTCTTCTCTTCTCTTCTCTTCTCTTCTCTTCTCTTCTCTTCTCTTCTCTCTCTCTCTCTCTCACACACACATACACCTAGAGTCTGCATATGAGAGAAAACTCATTATAGATTTTCCTGGGTCTGACTTATTTAATACAACATAATGATCTCCAGTTATGTCCACTTTCCTTAAATGCCATGGTTTCATTTTTCTTTGAAGTTGCATAAAATTCCATTGGGTATATTTGTCACATTTTCTATATCCATTGATCTGTTGATAAGCACTTAGGTAGGCTCCATTTCTCATGTCTTGTGAATAGTACAATAGCCAACACGGATATGGAAATACCTCTGTGTGTTGGGCCTAAGCATGGTATAGCTGGGTCATTTGCTAGCTCTGGTTTTAGTGTGTGAGGGAAGCTACACACTGGCTTCCAGAGGCTAACCAGTTTCTATCAACATCACATGAAATTCATCTCTCCTCGACATTTCAGAACTGTTTTATGCTATTTCTGTGAAGAACATATTTGCAGTTTTTATGGATTTTGAACTAAATCTATACGTGGCTTTTGGTAATATAAACCTTTGTTATAATGTCGATTCTGCCAATCCATGCATGTAAAAGGTTTCCTATTTTCTTAGATTTCTTCTCTATTGTCGTAAAAATTTCATTGTCAAGACTTTCATATCCTTGGTTGGCTTTATTCCTTGGTATTTGATTTTATTATTGTTTAATGTGATTATGGACAAGATTTCTGCCCCCAGCCCGATTTCGTTTTCAGCAGTTTGATGTTGGTGTATGGAAAGGTCACTCAGCTTCTGCAGAGTGTTTTGTATCCTGCTACTTTGTTGGGTACATTGATCAGACTGAAGAGTTTTCTGGTGAAGTCAGTGGGATCCTCTGGCGTTCATGCCATCTGAAAACCAGGTTGCTCTGACTGTCGGAAACTAATCCAGGTTGGACGTCTGATTGCAGTTTCTCCCATCGACGTTTTTCTGATAGGCTGTGTTAGTATTTTGGAACACATCCTGTGTTAGTTATCCAGAGACCTATGGCGTCATCGTATCGTGACCACACTATTATGGTCCTAAGCTCAAGATTGCAAGCCTCCATAATGTGTATGCTTATACTAAAGGTTAAGATCAAGTGAGTTTCCCTTCTTCTTCATAAAAGGCTTTTGTCTTTTCAGAGTTCACCTTAAAAAGTACTTATGCTGTTAACACATATGTATGTCTACTGCCTTTTTCTCAATGCACAGTACAATTGTGATACTAACATGTCTAAAGTTTTATCTCCTTCTTAAAACTTAAAAGTAATTCTTGTAAGCTGCAGAAAGTCCACCTAAATCCACCTCTTAGGTCAATTGGACTCCAGATAAGTACCATACTTATTGCCTATCTCAAAAGGTGGGACTCCTCCCCTTTCCCTGGTTTTGGGACTTCCTTTCCTGGATACCAGACTGCTGTTTACTGCATGCAACCACTGGCTGGAATGCTGAGTTCACTCCATTTTCTCAGCATAAATGCCTCTCTTGGTAGGGGAAGCTTGACCGAAGAGCTCTGGCAACTTCCTACTATCTTTTGAGACAGAGGGACCCTCCCCCCTCAGCCGTAGCCTTAATTGTCTAGGTTTGACTCTCTATGCTGACCTCCATTTTAGGGCCACATTCTCCCTTGGACGGTATGTCCCCTCTCACAGACGGTTCCTCTCCCCGCTTGCTTGTCCTCTCGCCTGCTCATGGGCCCCCTCTTGCCCACTCATGGGCCCTCTCTCGCTCGCTCGCTCATGGGAAGACCTAGTGCTAGGCAAACTGTCGTGCTTCGGCTGTGCCACTGGGCACCGCGCCCGGATCCCTGGCCAAGAGCTGACGAGCCCTTGGACAGGTAGCATCCCTCTTGCTCGGAGTCACACTTCCCATTGGGACGCCTCTGGGAAGTTGGTGACTTCTCTGCCCCCAATGGGAGACGCCCAGACACCCGTCCCTCCAGACAGGCTGGAGAATTTCAGGTTTCTACACCTAGTGCCAGCTGGCACTAGGGCCTCTAAATTTACATGCTTCTGTAACCAAACATCACCTCAGTGACAGATCAAAAACAAAGCCTTCTTTAAATATTGCCAGTGAGGGGTAAATAAAGGTCCCCCCCAGGTAGACAGAGGTTCCCATGTACAAGCCTCATCGATCCAAACCTTTCAATGTATACCTACAGGATTTTCTCTATACTCAACTTTATCTTTTGCCTATAAATGTGTTTCAGTGTCCTGCCAGACACAGATGTTTCCTATAGCCACAACAGTGCCAAAGCAGCTACAGGTGTTCAACTCTGACCTCACAGACTTCCAACAAGCTACAGCTGTTCAGCTCTGACCTCACAGACTTCCAACAAGCTGCAGGTTTTCAACTCTGACCTCACAGACTTCCAACAAGCTGGACCTGCACCTTCCCTCCCAGCCATGGGAGTTCTCACAGACCTGGGAAAACATCAAAACAGCCTATTCTTCCTGGACTTGGCCAACATTTCAGCCTTTTGACCTCCCTACAGCACCCCCAGTGTCAGCAGGAAGTAGCCAGAAGAGAATATACGCCCGTGTTATTCACTTGTTGTTAACAAAACAAAACAAAACAAAACAAAAGGCTGAAGTGGTGTGCTTCAGGACCAGGACAAGCGGCTCCAGGTTCTCCCAGCGTTCCCCAGTCCCTACCTGCTGGCTTGCATGGCTGGCAACTCTCTCTGTTGACAACCCTCTACCCTAAATTTTCCAGGGCAGAGACTTCCCTTACTCTTGACCTTGCAATCTGACCATTTTGTTGCTATAATTCTTCTCTCTCTCAACCTCTTGCATGACAACCAAGAGCTGCTTCCAATGAACCTAAATTTATATACTTTAACTCACCTTATAAGAGGCAGCCCAAGCTCCCTATTTTTAATTATAGAAAAAGAGAGGAATGTTAGTATTTTGGAACACAACCTGTGTTAGTTACCCAGAGACCTATGACGTCATCGTGTCGTGACCACACCTGGAGGGCGTGGTTACCTTCCGACTTAAAGGGCCCTCTCTTGCCCCTTCTTACTCTCTTACTCACTTACTTTCTCTCTCTTACTTTCCCCCCTCTCTCTAGGGCACCCCCCTTTCCCCTTTCCTTTTCCCCTCTCTTCCCCCACCATGTCCCGCTACCCACATCCTCCATATCCCTCCTAATAAACCTCTCGCAGAGAATATTGGTTGTCCCCCTGCTTCTATTTTTAATTTATAACAGGCTGTGCAGAGCTTTTTGGTCTGATACAGTTCCACTTTTGTTGTTTCTTTTGCTGTCAGTCCTTTGGGATCCTACTAAAAAGTTTTGTCAGGATCTTTGCTTTAGTTTTGGGAGTCAGGGTCTTAGCAGGCAGTTCATGCTGACTCCAAACTTGTAATCCTCCTGGCTCAGTCTCTCAAGTGCTGGGATTAGAGCTGTGCACGGCATACTCATCCTCCAATTTCAAGGAGCTTTGCCTCCTATTTTCTGGTTATAATTCTATAGATTCTTACACTTAAGCCGTTAGTCCACTTTGGGTTAATTTTTGCAAATGTTATAAAATGTTGATCTAATTTTCTTCATTTATTTTTGTAAAAATAGATATCCAGTGTGCCTAGCAACATTTATTAAACAAAATATTCTTTCTGAAATCTTAATGCTGACCCATCAGTCTGTGTCTCTTTTAAGATCCTAACCATACTGTTTTGGTTTCTATAGCTTAGTGATATAGTTAAATCAAGAATTATAGTTTCTCTTGCTTTGTTCTTCTTTCTCAAAATAGCCTGTGTTGTTTGGGATCCTCTGTGGCTCTTCGTGAAAGCAGGGATCCTACCTCTCCCTCCCCCTCATTTCTGTGAGAAATGCTCTTGGAATTTTTATAAGAATTATGCTAAAAAAAAAAGTTATACTAACTCTGTGCATTAAACACTATCTGTAGGTCAGATTAATCCAATTGTTGATTGAAATATTTGGGGGAACCTGTCAGCTGAAGATGTACGTTTTTTTCCCTTGCCATTATACCCTGATCAGTACAGAGCAGATAGCATCTCTTTACACTATATTGCTTGTTGTAAGTAAACTAATGATTTCAATCATATGGAGGATGTTTGTTATATTTACATATCGCTTTATATAGGTGCACCTACAGCTTTTGGCATTCTGGAACCAGATGACTGAAGGATAATGTACAACTCTGGGTCGTATGTTAATTTCAGCACAGACTTTTTCATTGGGCCTAATTCTGCCAGCTCTAAGAAAAGCAGGCATGTGAGCAGGGCCTCAGAGAAGCTGCCCTGAGACCTGAGTGCTCTGCCCTGAGTGCTCCTGGCCATGGCAGCAAAGGCGTAAGTCGAATGCTGCTGAACTGGTACACACCATGATGACACATTAGTCCCCTTAACCAGATCCTCGGGGGATCTGGCACCTTCTCAAGGCCGGGCTCAGAGAATCCCACTCTGCCCTCTGAATACAGATGCCATCCTGCCCCACGACCTCAGAGTTGTCACCAGCAGAAATTGAGCTTGAATTAACATTGACTTTGGAACCTGTGCTCGGTGCCAAGTGTTGTTGACAGCGGTAGTGACATTGCTCCGGCAACGGCCTCTATGTTTGGGTTGGCTCCGAGGTCCTCTTTGCTTGGAGCCTCTACCTGGGGGTTCTTTTTCCTTCCTCCAGACTCTTGCCAGCCATCACTTTGCCTAATCTAGTGATGCTGTCTTTTCCTGCTTCGAGTCTTCTGACTGGCTTAAAGTCAGTTTTGCCTCCACTCTGCTCCGTTGGCATAAATTTGGCTTCAGTCCCCTATTCAGGCAGGCAGTCTGTTCTACAGCCAAATGTCCTTCAGTTCTCAGAACTTTCAGCCATGGTCCTCAGATTCCCTCACTTCTCCATGGCTCCTGTTACCTCTCCCTGCATCAAGGCTATGACATCCCTACCCACTCCATTTTAACTGGTCAAACACATTTGCCTGCCTTAAAGAAAGCTATTGATTTGGCTACGCAGAAGAACATAGAAATAGCAGTCAAAAACTCTCATATAAGCACATGAACATGGACAAAATGTGGCCCTTATGTTCATCAGAGGGTAAAACCTGTGGTGAGGGGCAGAAAGCAAATGCTACATTTAGTGTCCCTTTCCTAGACTGTGAGAACTAAGTTTGAGGTGCCCTCTTAGGGCAAAAAAAAGAAACAGAATTCTTGGTGACATTCCCAGATTTCTTAATACAAACAAATTTTTAAAACCCCACCTAATAACAAAGCAAAATGTAACCCTAGTGAAACACACATTCTCTCTCCATCTCTCCTACCCCCATCTCCAAATCCTGCCAATCCCCCCCTTTCCCCTTTCCTCCCCTCTATTTCTGCAGACACTCATTACTGTCTTTCTCCATGGTAGAGTAAGACCTCGGCTTCCACTTGCCTCTTCTGAATTGGCAAGGGAGAGCTACTCCATTAGGCTCATTAGCAGATGAAACATTGGAACACAAACCGTGGACACTAAGGAAGAAAGATAATAAATTAGTTCTGGATGGTATTTATGGGGATTTGGGAGGGCTTGATGTGGACTCCCAACAAGCACTCAAAGGCACCATCTCATGGAATGTTGTCCCAAACTCCTCTCTACTCCTTTCTAATTTCTACCTTTTCTGTTGTTTGGTGTGATTATGGCTTACCTGTGGCCACAGCAGTTTTTGTGTATGGGTCCAAAGATCTAGCAGTCAGCTTGATTTCATCTTTACGTTCTGCTGTGTGACAGCAACTTTCCTAAGGGTTAAGTGTGGGCTTAGCTTAATCTTCAGAACAGTAGAAAAGAGAGTGATATGGTGGGTGGAGTAAGTTGCAGAGGATTCTGGAAGGAGCTTATTCTAAGTCATGAGCTTCTTACAAATCCATGCACTTGCTGGCCTTGCTAGGGCTCTTGTGACCTTCCTGGTCATGGCTGATGCCTGAATACTGATGGTGAGTGATTGACTAACAGGAGAAAATACATTTTCCTCTGAAACATGTGTCTTGGACTGTCCACAGTAGCTTTTCCAAAGATCATTTCCAGCATTCCATAGTTAATGAGGAACTGTGCTTTCATATACAGTTGGATAACATTGAAAGGGACCCTATTAGGTACTGGATCTAAGAGTGTTCAGAATATTATTCCTGGTGGCCAAATTGATTTAGTAACAGACAGACATGAATTGAAACATCGTGGGTAAGGTTGTATCCACAAGCTGAACTCGCTGTGAAAAAGTGGAACACTGTGCTGTGAGAATGCTTGAGAAGACCAGCGTGTCTATATGCTGCCAGAAGACTTTCCTACAGGGTTTTGTGTGACTAAGACCTGGCAGATAAAAGGGAGCTATTCAGACAGGCGGGATGAGACAGAAAGTGCATCTCTAACACATCATGTAGCAGAGAGAGTTGACAAGCTCAAGGAATCACAAACATCCAGAGTATCAACAGAAGTGGGGCAGGGTTAAGCTCAGGTTGGGTGTTGTTCCCATCCCACAAAATCTTCTCCAGGACCATGAGAGGGACAGCCTTCAAGATCCTTGTGTAGGGAAGTCCACAGACAAGTGATCAGAAAGTAAGCTGGTCCCATTAAAAATCTTCAGAAGCACGGCCCAAGAATTCTGAATCGGAGCCCTGAAGAGGCGTAGGTAGTGGGCTAGTAAACAGAACTGCCTTCCGACTTGGAGCCTTGGAATGCTGTACACACAGAGACACGGCCCAGGGCCCTGGGACCCAAAGCTCTGACTGGGATAGAACCTTGGTCAACTAGAGTTGCGTGACATTGACGCTTACATGACCCCTGTTTGCATGACAGAGATTGTACACATGGTAATTATGCATACAATAGCTCATACTAACCTCCCCCAAATGTAACAAGCCAATCTGGGCTGTATTCCCTATTGACTTTGGTTGTGTCCACTAGACTAGGTAACTGTCCATTTGTCTTTCTTCTTGGTTATTCTTGATGTACTGTTTTGTTTATTTGTTGTTTGTTTTAATTCTGGTAAAAAGAATAAATCCTTTGCTGCACAAGAATTAATACATATATGATTGCAGGCCTCAAATGAATATAGAGTTAGAACTATGGAAAGTTGAGTTAAAATAGGGAAGCTGATGGAATAAGAAGTGAGAAAAGGAGAGAAGAAACAGTTATGAGAGAAAAAAGAGGCTTCTCACTGAAAGTGATTGGTGTTTTCACAGGCCTTATGCAGCACTGACTAAAGCTGAGCCTGGAAGGCTTGAGTTGAGACAGGCAAGGTTTGTTGGCTGGGGGCAGCAATTCCCCTTGATCTGGCTCTGGCTTGAGGCTGGGCCCCCAGTTAGGGATACCACCAGCCCTAATTTCACAGCCTCAACAAGAACTTGTCTCTTTAAGGTCTGAGATGATGGGCTGGTCAATTGTCTGTCACTCAGCATAGTTTATATCGTAACTAAATATTTTATGTTGTACTAATTATACTCATCGTACTAGAATTAAGAGAAAAGTGCTTCATTGAAATCTTTTGAGAAATGACCCAAAACTTGGAAATAAGCTGCAAGAATGACTGCTGTCATTTCAGGGCTCTGCTAGAGCTTCATCTGGTTGATTGTGTGGAAATGAAACGTTGCTTGACTTGGTGTTTGGTGCACCGCCCAGCCTCTACAGAGCACATGCTGTTCTGTCTACGTGGTCACAGTTTTGTGTCTGCTTTGCATACTTCTCAGTGTAGCATTTCACTGCCACCGAACATCATCAGCCCAGTTATCTGTACCCCCTGTTAAATCTCTGAGGAATCTGCTTTTTAAGTATATATTAGGCTCTGTTTCTAATTGAAGACTTGATGTCGGCTTTAATTATTATTTGGACAAGTAACTCAGCTAAAAGAACCCATTTCTTGTCCAACAGTAATTATGGGAATGAAAGCAGCCCAAAGACATATTATTTACTTGAATCTTTTTATAGGACTGCCTCAGGAATACAAGACAGGGGCAAATGTCTTTTTATATGCAAAAAAGTTGAAATGCAATAAATCTCTCTACATTCCCATTTGCCTGCAAACTAGATTTGTTCCATATTCGAAGCACTCATTTGAAAAGGGCAATAATTTGTCTCAGGCACAAACAGGAGTCGGAACTGAAATTTAATCTGACTCTACTTACTCCCACCACACTGACTGATTTGGAGAATCAGTTGTGTGACTTGGCCATTGGCTTAGGGGTTCTGGGTACAACCTTCACCCTAGATTATGATAACAAAGTTTCTGACAGCAAATGAATGCCATGACTTTTGTGCCAAACCCAGTCAGTCACCTACGCAATCTGGTATTGCTGTGGAAGCCTTACCTGGACCATTGCTGATTTCAGAGAATTTTTTGGTTTACTATGCTTATGTCGATGACTGAAAATGACAATTTTTGTCCCCCTATCATTGAACTGACCAGATATTTGAGTATGGTGTGGCTGAAATTGCAGTATGGCTATAACTTGTCCGGATGTAGTTTCTTATTATAACCTGGGAGTGAGAATGGTACTGTAGACTCAATATGTCCCTCTCAGAATTCTTATGTTGAAACCAAACTCTTAGTCTGATCATTTTGGGTGGAGCTTGAGCTCAGCGTGGGTGACTGGATCGTGAGATGACATCATTCTGGATGGAAATAGCGCTTAAAAGAGAGCATCTTCCACCGTTTGCCACGTGAGCACATAGGAAGGTGTCCTCCGTGAACCTGACCAAACACCGTATACGCCAGCACCGCTGTCTTCAACTTCCCGGCCCATGCAACAGTGAAAAGAAATGTTTTATATAATCACGTGGCCTATGGTATTTTGTTATAGTAATCCAAGAGTCCCAAGACAGATACCCACCTTACTCCCAACCCATGACACACATGAAGAAGAACAAAAGTTAATGCTACACAATTGAACTGGTAAGTTACTACAAAACTTCCCACTTATGAAGAAAGAAAAGGAAACGTCCAGTAGTCACTGACCCACATCAGTGACACGCCCTACACAGACAAGCCTTAGGCTCCGCCCCGAAGCTGCTGGAGTCATTTCCTTGGTCATCTGGAGTGGACGCTGGGAACACACCATTCTTTGAGGTCGCAGAACTTTCATAGATCTTCCGTTCAGTTCCATATTCCAAAACCAGGTCCTCTATATCCTTCCCCAAACATTTCTTCCTTTGCTCCCCAACCCCTCTATTCACCGGAGCTGTGAATGTCATGATCAGTTGTTCTCTGTATTTTAACCAGTTGTGGTTTTCTGTGACGGTTGCCATATGCTGCAAAGACACACTTCTTTGCTGAGAGTTGAGAATCACGCTTATCTGTGGGTATAAGAATAGATATTTAGAATGCAGTTAAGAGTCATACTGATCTAACAACGCGGTAGTAATAGCAGGCCCACGACCTCACTAGCTCTAGGTAGTTGGCTATATTTCCAATAACAGGCATGATTTCCCATCTGTTGATCAGGACAGTTAGATAGCTGTTGGTTATCACCAAGATATGAGAGCCACTGTTACACTTTTGGAGTCTCTTGCAGGGCTGGTCGCTCAGATGATCCCAGCTGAGTAGGACTATTGATCGCTTCACTCCTTCGGCAGCTTGCAGAGCACCTTCTGATGTTTTGAAAGGCAGTCCTTGGGGAAGATGATTTCAGGTCAGATCCATGTCCAAAGTACATAGTATCTTCAGTACATGGTGTCTTAAGTATATACGAGGCGACCAGCAGCAATAGCATTAGGAGCTTACACTGTCTGGGGAGTCTCTTGATCTCCCTAACCAACAACTCAGAAAAGGTTTCTCATGTCTGGCTCTAGGTTCTCTAGGTTTCTTGTTAGGTGATTTGTGGCTCTTTCTGGGAGCACTCTCAGCTCAAGTGGTATATGCCATATCTTCATTTAATTTGGTTGGTCTAAACTATAGTAACAAAGACACAGATATGTAATGACTCAGCCACAAAGCAGTTCAAGAATATTTCTTATCAGGAGGGAGGGGGTGTGGGTGTGGGTGCTTTTCACAGACACATTAGTGACCAGTGTTTCACATGTGGCCATCATGCTCGTCAGGGTGGGTGGGACGTCATTGTTTCAGCTCAGTCAAAAGAGCATCACAAGTGGGAGGTTTTGATGGGACAGGTCTGGAGATGGCACTCACCAGCGAAACTCGCTCTCCATTAGCTGGAATTACTCACAGGGCTGTCATAACGGCAAGGGAAGCCTGGACGCACCCAGGAAAAGGTGGACTGTTGTGAACAATGAGCTGTGTCTGCTGTGCGCACATCCGTGAGATGTCATAGCCTAACACATGGGGATTCTGGCTGCACAGGTTTGTGGAGAGGAGAAAGTGAGTTAGGGCAAACACTTGCAAATGATACTGCAGAGCCAAAGCAGCTGAAAGTTAGTGTATTATAATATAGTTGAGCAGGAAAACTGTCTCCTCATGGACCATGTAACCATTCCTTTGCTTTAGACTATTTCGTTATAGGAAAGAACACCTCACCATCATCAGAAATAATCCCCCACATACCCATGCACACTTTAAACCTATAAGAGAATTCCCTGCTGTTGTGAGAGGGCAAGGTTTATACTGACACTGAGAGAGAATGTGTAAGCCTTTGCAAGACAACTTTGACAGTTATGTGACAGCTAAGTCATTGCCAGACACTCTGCCTCCCATAAAAATATGAGCAAGTAAAATGAGCTGCTTGCACTACATCTATCTTGTGCCTCTTAACAGAGAGCCTCATGATAGAATCCAACTCCATAGGGAGCTGGTTTCAGTGAGTTCTGGGGAGCAGAGGACCCCAGGGCTCTCCAGTCGTAATATGGGTCCAGAAAACAATAGAGATGAGGGGATATATTCTACTAGTTTTTTAGGGTATAAAAAATGCAACTTAGGGTTACTTTTGCTCTAATGAAACACCATAACCAAAGTAACTTGGGAAGTAAAGGGTTTATTTCACTCATAGTTCTATATAAGAGTTCATTATCAAAAGCAGTGAGGATAGGAACTCAAACAGGGCAGGAACCTAGAGGCAGGAGCTGATGCAGAGGCCATGGAGGGCTTACATAGTGGCTTGCTCCTCATGGCTTGATCAGTCTGCTTTCTAATAGAACTCAAGACCACCAGCCCAGGGATGGCACCACCCACAATGGGCTGTGCCCTCCCTCATCAATCACTAATTAAGGAAATGCCATCATCCAGATCTTATGAAGGCATTTTCTTAAAGGAGGTTTCCTCAGTGAAGAGGACCAAGAGGCAGACTCTCTTCCAGTAGACCTTGTCTTTACCACCACTGATATACTAACTCCTGAAGGCTCTTCACAGACCAGGCTTGCCTCTAGTACTGGCTAGTTTTATGCCAACTTGACAACACTTAGAGTCCTCTGAGAACCTGTTTTGATAAAGTCTCTTCATTTGAAGGATAAAAAGAGACTTGCATGCAAAGTCATACGTTAAGGGTGGGTCTTATTTCACTGTTTTAATTATGAAACGAAAGTTTCACTTAGTCGTGAGGCCCACCTTGATCATAGTAACACAAAAGCCTTTGACTACCTTCCAAGATCAAAATGGTGTATGTGTGTGTGTGTGTGTGTGTGTGTGTGTGTGTGTGTGTGTGTGTGAGTGAATGGTTATGTGTTCATGTGTGGACATGTGAATGCATGTACATTTCTGCATGTATGTATACATGTGTGTCTCTCAGTGAGTGTGTGTATGTGTGTGTGCATGTGTGATTCTAAATAATCTGGGATTCTTCTCTGTCTTTTCCTTGAGGCCATTTCCAGGTGCAAGAAAGTAGTGACTATCATCAGTTGATTCTCTCCTCTGCCCCCTTTCTCTCTCCTTGCTGGCTTCACACGTGCCATCCTCCTACCTCAGCTACCCTGTATTGCCTATATTGGGATTAAAGGAATTGTTCTATACTCTGCTCTTTTCTCTTAACATTTTTTTCTTTTAAAAATTATGTGTGTGAGAGAGATTTGTACAAGGCTTTTGACCCTGAGCTTCCTGGCAGAGTTGTATAGACTTGTGCTGATGATAAGTATTTCCCTGGAATGATGGTCCTATGGCTTTCAAACAAAATTCTAAGAGGAGTCCATTATTCCCAATGGTTAGGCCCATGATTTAATACTGAAGGTGGACATAAATAAGTTCACCTTTGGCTATTCCATTGCTTGTCTCCACTTAAAAATGGACCATCCTGTTGCTTCTTCAGTCCTTCATACGGGGTCCTTCCAAGTGACTGACCTGATATGCTTGCTTCCAAGCCCTATCTCTACCTTCCTTTCCTTCCTCCTTCTCTTGTCTCAAAAATCCCCATCGTCAGTCTCCTAAGTCCCCCACTGTAGCTAGGGGGCTACAAAATTGTGGGAACCAAAGCAACCATTTTCGTTGTTTAGCCTGCTTCCCGTCTCAATATCACAACATTTTCTCTGCGAATAAAATATTGACATATCAGGCCATTCTAGAGTTCATGGGACTCCCAGGCTTCTACATACCCTGAGTGACATCCCAGCAGCTCTCTTACAAATGTCCCCATCCATCATCATGAATAATCAGCATTATAATTATAACATTCTGCGTTGTTAAATGTACCACTTTGCTTCCTGAGGTGTTGTCTGAAGCTTGACATAGTGCTGAAGGCAAGCAGGAGAGGTTCTCATACTTTCAGAGATGATACCATACACCAGAACCTAAAGAGTTAAGTGCCCGGCACACAGCCACGAGCAAGTCAGAGAAACAGCCAAGAATAGAACATAGGCTTAAATATCCTTTCCTGCTTCTTGCCACACTATACCTGTGTGTACATTTTTTGATGAAGAGTCAGATGTTATTTTAAGGCTCTCCAAGGCTCTTAACTGGCATTTAGTTTTAATTATGCTGTTGGCAAACTAGATTTACTCTAGTTGCCAAAAGGAGATCTGACCACTTAAGTTACCGTGGGGGAAAATTCTGGAATGGGTTTTTAATTAGATTGACTAAAGATCAATCAGACATAACTACACATGAGTTTTTAAATTTCTATTCTATAGGCAAAATAGAGCTAGCTTTTCTCTCCCCCTGCACAATGTAGCTACTAATCATCTTCTAATCTCAACTTTTTTCTTCTTTTCTTCTCTTTTTATTTTGCTAATCTACTCAACCCAGAGGGTCAACGTTTTATGGATTAGAAAGTTAGGTTATTGCCTTGGTTTTCTTATGCAAAAACTCCAGCCCCAAGAGCAAGGGCATTTGCTTTTGCACTCGACTCTTCTCCTGTTTCCTCCTCCACACTGGCAGAGCCTAACTTCCAACACTGGGCTGAGCTTAGCATAGTACAGGGTTCACTTTAAAAGCTCTGAACTCATCAGAAGAAGAAAAATAAATCCTAACATTAAAATGCCCATAGTATGGGACATGGAAGCGTAAGATTGAACAAACTGTTTCTACCCGAGGTTGCTTTAGGCTTTATCATTGTAATGGTCAAACCAAAGTAAGACAGAAGTTGGTACCGGAGAGCGTGTGCTGATATGATGGATCTGACCATGTTGTTTGTGTTTTTCAAGTACTGTGCTGTGTGCTAAATCACAGCATTGAGCGGTATAACCGACATTTCCAGGAGAGACCTGCAGAGCAGAGACAACATTTTACAGCTCAAAGGCCATGATGTGGGAAAGGTAGCAGTGTGGGACCACAAGGTTCAGATCCTGAAGAGAATCAAAGATCGTCTGCAGCGCTCTAAAGCACTGGCTGCCAGCATTGTTCCGTTTGTAAATCTAGTCGTCGCCTCTGTGAACAGAGATATGGCTGTGACTCTAACAAGCCACATATCTGTGCCCAGGTTAAAGCTGCCCTCCCATAGCCTGCTTTCTTAACTAGTTATCACAAGCATGTTCTCCAACGCATCCCTGCAGAAAGAACTGTACTTTAACATTGTGAATGGAGATACATCGCTGGAGTGTTGCTCGTTGGCCTTAGTACAGTAACTGGCCACAGAATCAGGGCATTTGAAGCACAATTTTGTGGCCTGATCAAGCAGGATATGATAAATGGCTAGTTCAGATACTCTCGAACCAGTCTTGCATGGCTTTGTTGCCTGGACAGTTCTCATTTTCCTCTCCCAGTAAGTCTTGTTTACAAGGATTTATGGGCCTAAACCAGATAATAAAAATTATTTGCCTTGATTAGAATTTTTTCACTTGAGACAAGCCTTCAAGTGCAGGTAGTGAAGGGCCAAGGATGTGAGCAGGGGTGTGGAGCGGTGAGAAAGAGCTAGAAGAGGAGCAAATAAGAGAGTAATGTTAGGATGGACCACCAGGCATCACCCCCAATGGGAAACTCTGATTCAAGGATATAGCACCAATTATTGGTTTCTGCATTAACAGCCATCAGCTGTAGTAAGGAGGCTTCTCTGATGAAGGTGGGTACAGTATAAATCTATGGATTTAAGTATGGCTATTTATAAGGTGGTGTAGGCACCAAAATGATATCAGTAGGTCCCCTAGGATCCATGACTCCTTTAATCACAGGGTCTTGACCAAGTCTGTGGAATTAGATCAGTGTTCCCTCTTGTGGAGTGGGCCTCAGGTCCAATCAGAAAACAGTTGGTTAGCCCCGTAATGATCACACCACTATTGTGCCAGAGAGAACATCTTACCTGGAAGGTCATTGTAGTAGCTTATAGAATTTACAGCTGGATAACATCTGGAAGGTTTCAGGGCTGGAACAGTTTCAAGAGGGATACTGAGATAGCTTTCTGGGGAATAAGGGCAGGAATTTATTATAAAAAATTAGCAATGCCCTGCCAGACAGAGAGCCAACAGCATGGCAGGAGCTCCAAGGAGAGTTCAGGTCCCAGCACCTGCTACAGACAGCATGGCGAGGTAGCTAAAGAGGGAAATTAATTTGCCTGGTAAAAGTGGGGTCTCTTCTTTATACCTTTCTAAGGGTGGGGTAGGTTTCACAGCTAGACTGTCTAATTCCCAAGTAGGAGGCAGGAAAGGGTCTGGGGAGCAGGATACACTCTTTGATGTTAATTCGCTTCCCAGCTGAGACATCCTGGCACCAGGAAGTCCGTTGGCTAGGACTTTCAGACTGTCTCACTAGGGCACCTGTCAGTATCTGTAAAAGGGAGAGAGCTGCTGCGAAGCACTCCGGCCTGAGCAGTGGCTAGGTTCTAACATTACTTTCTGACAAGATTGTTTATCCCTCAGCAACTTACATAGCGCAGTCTGGAAGACAGCCAGTGGGGAGGAGCCTTCCAGCTCAGCTCCAGCTTGATTTCTCTGTCCTGTGATGAGCATGTGTGGTGTCTTTAGCAATTGGGTCTTACCACCAGGTTCTGGTGGGCAAGCAAGAGCAATAGCAATAGTCCATAATATTTTGGAGGTCTCTGGGGCCTCCCTGGTCACGAACTTGTTGGTTGACATCCCATAACTGGCTTGGGATTTATGTTCCTGGCCTCTAGGAGGAGCATTATCCATTCACGGAGGGTTCCTCCATTTAAACTTGTTTTTTTAGACAATATCTTTACTGGGCTTATAAAATACTAGGTTTTCATATGTCCTCTGCGCCTATACTTGTGGGAACCCACCACTTACCCCTGAGTCCCCCCTGCCTCCTTGTTTAGCCCTTGCTGCCCCCCCAGTGCCCCACCCTCCACTTCCACTGCCGTGCAGTCTGCTGCAGCCCTCCTCCCTCTGATGGCTGCTTCCTATCTTTCTGGCTGTAACCAGCACTCAGTGTTAAGCATAACAGTACAAAAAAAAAAAAAAATTGTAGCTAGGATCTGTATATAAGTGACAACCTATGCGTGCTGGTTAGCTTTTATAATCTTGCCACAGTCACCTGGGAAGAGGGAACCTGGACTGAGAAATTGCCTCCATCAGATTAGCCTACGGGCATGTCTGTGAGGCATTTTCTTGACTACGGATCTGGGAAGGTCCAGATCACTGACCATGGCAGCACCACCTACCTTTTGGAAATCAGATGGATAAGTTGAGGGCAAATGTTGAAAAAAAATTGATTTTCAACATGTTATCAAGTTGTTTCTGGCACCAAGCACCAAATTTGTGCCAAAATTGAGAACAAAAAATTAAACAGAAATAAATGAATGCAGTGAAAATGTTTGCTGGATTTAACGGCTCATTTAACTGAGATGAGGATGTGTCTTCAAGTTGAAAATGAACCTATTGGTGCAATATTTTCAATCAAAACAGCATGCCAAATGAAGCTGGAATTAGGGCAAACTCAAGTTTAGGCAGACAGTCCTATGTATTTTGACACACAGGGTAAGCACAGTCCCCTGAACAGGGGGCGGGGGGCAGAGATAGGAGTGGATAACATAGCCTTGCTTTTCCATTTGATAGGAAAATTTAAAAACAGATTTCAAGATTCCTGGGAGATCAACATTTGGTATACTGTATCTCTGACATTAGTCAGAGATAAATTTGCTACTGTCAGTTTTCATTTTGCTCATGTTCCTTTGCTAGATAGGACCTATCTTCTCAGAAATAGCCCTCACTTTGCAATCACGTCACTGCTCTTTGGCAGCGCCTGCATTTGTGAGCAACCTTTTTTTTTTTTTTTTTTAAAGAATGAAGAACACTGAGTAAAATTAAACCCAAATTCTCTAAGGCACACCGTGAGAACTCACTGTGAATTGTGACTATCCATCAAGCCGGGTATCAATGCACCAGTGTCACAAAAACAACATCAAATATCCCACTAGTTTTATATCACCTCTTTCTTTCACATTTACAATTGAAGTAAAAATCCCCTAAAAGTTTTATTGCTTGTACCATACACTCAAAAATAAAACAACTGTAAAAGAATAAAGGAAATAAAAGAATTATTTTATAATCATATTGTTGGGAAGATTTCTGAAAATAGTATAAAATTTCAGAATGATAAAATATAATTTTGACAAATAACACTGGGTTGTTATGTGTTAGTGATAAAAAACTACAACATAGCCAAAACACCATATAAAAAGTCGAAAGACAATTGAAAAACTATTTACAAATTCCAACTCATAGGCATGCTTAGCCTATCTGTTATGGAAAAGGCTACTGAAAATCAAGAATGGAAATTAAAAACACAGTCAAAAGAGAGGTTGCAGAGAAGGCTCATCAGTTAAGAGCACTTGCAGCTCTTCTGGAGGGCTGGTTAGGTTTCCAGCATCCACGTGGGGCGGCTCACAACCGCCTGTATTTCCAGCTCCAGGAAATCTGATGCCCTCTTCTGGCCTTCGTGGATACTATACTCACACATACAGCCATGAAAATACATGGACATAAACATCATTTAAAAAATAAATCTTTAAGAAACCAATCAGAAGAAATGAAGCTAATTCTTCATGAAATAAATGGCTCTTAAAATATGGAAAGACGCCCAGCTTCACTCTCAATGCAAGAATCCACGTTAAAGCTCTCCTGTAGCTGCTTCCCTGCTTTCCACCCTTCCTTCAACCCACGTGTTATTACTGCAGGCTCAACTGTGCCTCCACATCACTGTGCTTATACAAACATCACTTACAGCTGAATAGCGCAGCATATTTCTGTGATGTTTCTTATTTTCCTTTTTGTTTTTCCCCAAAGTTAATGATTGCCAGAGCTTCCAACAGCCTCTCCGTATACACATTATTAAGACAGAGTTAAGAACATGAAATAACTGATCATTTCTACCTTTTCTTAGAAACATACTCTCCGGGAATCCCCAGTAAACCCCCTCCCCTTTTTCTGAATTTGTGGTACATTAGGCTTGATAAGTAACAGTATCCCAAGGCTTCTCTTTATTACCTGATTCAAGCTCCACGTACTGTTTCCTCTGTTAGATTGTGTGTTGCTAGGATTTCACGCTTTGTTGGAGCAGAGAATACGGACTCGATCTAGAGGCCAAGCATAGACCCCTGCTCCGGGGGCTTGTGAACGTGTGTGGGTACTGTACACATGAGCTAGCATCACTATTCCACGGCAGCAAACGGCACTTCTGCCAATGGAGAGAATGTGGAAGGAAGAATATTTGAAGCGGTTGGCGTGAAAAGGCAAGCATACTTGGGAAAGTGTGTTGTGTTCGTAGACGGCTTTAGCTTGAGACTCGCCACTTCCAGAGCAATGTTAGTGTATTTAGTACAAAGTGTCGGATAGTCACAGCTAGGTGATCTGGGCCATGGTGATGCTGTCGGAGTCTCGGGCTGCAGAGGCTCTTCAGGGAACCAGGGGTGATATGACTAAAACAGGTCTTTGCAATGCTACTAACATCTGCCGCTGGGTCCCCTTGCAGGCAGGCAGAGTCTTGTCTTTCAAAGTTGACAACAGGCACAAATATCTTCCTCCACTGACACTGAGTTCCAGACTTCTTCTCTAAGCTAATTCCCATAGAGCTGTTTGACATTAAATTAAATTAAATTAAATTCAAACTTCCAATACTGTCTCCAGATTTAAACGAAGACTAATCACTGTTTCAAGGAAGACAATTCAGCTTTCAAATTCAGCTTGGACAACCCAAAGTCCAGGAGGAAAGTGTTAATGTGATAGAAACAAAGTGTCAGAGTAGTTACAGAATCTACTAGTAAGAAATGAAGGACAGATGTAAGAAAGAAAGATGTAAGTGCAGATATTCCATAGGCTGTTCAGGGGTTGTTCAGTGGGCCAAGGTTAGAGCCTTCTGTTGTAAACACTCACTTGTGTTGGAATGAAATGTAGGCTGTTCCACCCTCTGGAATGACCATGAAATGCGGGGTGGGTTGACCCTGTTAGCAGGCATTTGGATGGAATGTGACCCATGGCATTTGCTCTACAAGCATTCACTGGTGGAGCAGGAGGTTAAAGGGCATATTTTCTTCTCTCAAAGAATTCACAATTTAGGAGATAAGTTAGCAACATACAATCAGATTAAACCAGGCTGCATGAAAGAACCAGAGAAATGCCTTCTAGCTGGGGCACAGGAAAGGATTCCCAACAGACCTGGTATCTGTTCCTGAGTGGCCCTAACGTGTGCCCCAAAGGCTCATATGCGAAAGCAGTGCCTCTCAACCTTCCCATACCGCGACCCTTTAATAATACAGCTCCTCATGCTGTGGTGACTCCCCCAACCATAAAATTATTTCGTTGCTAGTTTATAAATGTAATTTTGTTGCTGTTATGAATTTATAACATAAATGTCATGTATTTCAGTGGTCTTAAGTGACCCCTGTGAAAGGTTCATTCGACCCCCAAAGGGATCACTACCCACAGGCTGATAACCACTGAACTAACAGCTATTCCATGTACTCAGAACTTTACAGAAGCAGGGACTGGACTGATGGAAGGAAGGTATAGATGTTGGGACTCTAGTCTTTCTCCTTCCTGCCCCACCCCATGCCTGCCGACTCCTTTCCTCTAGGTTATGTTTTGCTAAGGAGTTCTTACTTCTGTACCTTCTATGTGTCCATATAGTTCTCAAAACTGAGCAACTTGGCTAAATAAAAAAGTCCAGCCTCTATGACTTACAACCCGTGGTGCTGGAAAACAGTCATAATGCAAACTGGCATTGTTTGTGTGTGTGAAGTTTGATATTTAGACCCAGACACCAGTGTGACTTTTTCTCCAAGAGTTAGATGTTTTGGCCAAGAAATCTTCAGTTGGGGATACTTTCCTTTAATGTGCCCAAGTAAGCTATTTTAGTTTGATGATCTCCCAATTGAGCTATTGTGATCTGCTTGCTGAGGTGAGCCTTTTCCAAATCTAAAGCCTGGGCCATTCTTTAAGGAGAGGTTTCTTGTTAGCTAACACTGACTCCATTGTAATATGGCATCAATTTTAACATTATATTGTTAACTAAGGGTAGGGAAATGACAGGCATATAACACATCTTAACTTCACAGAGATCATTAAAGGGAAAGAAGGACATGTGAGGAGCGTGAGACACAGGTTTGACCCGTATCTTTGGTTCTTGCCTTGAACATTCTGGTGTGTCCCTCTCCCATCCTGTTTCTGCCATCAGGGTCATCTCTTTGTCCCTTTCCTATGTTCTCAGAATCTCAAAGTGTGTGGTTTATTCTTTACTGTTTTTAGATGTGATTTTAACTGCAGCGTTTGTAGGTTAATTTCTTTTCAGATCTTTTCTGAGATTGTCCACTCATAAGTTTGGAGACTGTCTGCAATCTCCATGTGACTTTTGTCCCTGGCCTTTCTCATGCTTCTGGGAATACCAGGGCTGCATCTTTGGGATTCTGCTGGTAATCATTCTCAGAGTCAGGCTCATCCCCTGATTCTTCTGGACAGACTCTTTTCCTACTCATGTTCTCCCTTTCCTACAGGTCTCATCTGCCCCCTCTTTCGTGGTAGCTTGACTCTGTACATTCATAGGTGGCTGGAATGTTCTTTGCTGATCACCTTTTTGGCAGTTAAGGCCATAATGGAGAGTAATATTGATATGAAGCCCCCGTCCCTTCCCAGAAATTTCTTCTCCATATGTGCCTCTACAGTTTGGCTGTTTGGCCTTCTAAGGCAATGTCTACATACAACCTACATGTCCCAAAATGCACTGCTCTCAGAGGATTTTCTAGTTCTGTCAGAAGTGTGTCCAGGAGCTTTTGGTTCTGTAGAGCCTCCTGAAAGGTCGAAGTCATTTTGAAGAAGTAAATAAAGGGCTCCATTGACGGGGAACTAAGGTCTAGAGTAAAGTCAAGTCTTTTCAGTGGAGCATAAACAGCTTCACAGATTATGAACAACAGTTAGACCACGCTGCTCTGAGACCATCAGATGACATGGCAGAGACCAGATTATACCTGAGCCATAAAAACAAAGGCTTTATTCACCTTCTCTTGGTTATAAGAGTAACCAAAGTTTCTTTCCAAGTAACAATTCTAATAAGTTCTCTTCCAGTCTCCACACATGTACATGACGCATGCATCACTCCATAAAATAACAAATAAATAAGTAAATAAATAAATTGAAGGTAGATAAAAATTACAAAGACACAAAATGACCAATAATTTTCAGACAGAACTGATCTCAGAGTTAGTCTATAACTTCTGACACATCCAGTTCAAATCTGACATCTGATTTTCTTCAGTCTCCTAAGAATCACTCAGCACAAAGTCAAAGCCTATAGGTGTCTTGTGGACCCTTTGTAGCATTAAGCTAAGTAGAGCCAAATTTGTTTGCTCAGCTGCCTCCCTGGTGGTCTTTGTCCATTGAGTTTCAATAATTGTGAAGAACAAGTTACTTCTTCAATTATTACAAGCAAGTAATGTAAATTCTAAACCCCTTTTGAATGAGTAAATATTAATTGATCCAGTATACTACTGAGTTGGTAGAATGTCCTGAGAATCCCAGTTTGGTGTTTCTCTCTGAAATAAGGCTTGTTGGTAATTATGGGGTTCTTCTCTCTAACTCCACCCATGTCAGGCATTTTTTGTTTTTTACACATGCTCAGTGTTGAGAATGACTAAGAAGTGTCTGTGTTTCATAGCTGCCTTAGCTGCGTCTTGGCTAAGCACTTCCCCTTTCCTCCTCCCCTCTGCTGTCTTCCTGAAGGCTAACTGAAGCTTGTTTTCCTTCCTCTATGCTGTTGTGCATATTTCTTGATTTTTAAGAAAAAAAGAAAATTGATGAAAGTAGCTTTCCATGTGATTCTGAAGAACATGTTTCTTAATGGTCAACTAATGCCAACAAATGCTCATTGTTTGTAACAAATATAGGTGGTATGGAGTTCAGAGAGAGCAGGGAGGCTGGACATGCTGGAGTAGAGAATGTGCGGAAAATCTCTGTACCTTCAACCCAACTCTTCTGTGAACCTAGCATTATGTTTGAAGTATAGTCTATAAGAGTACGTACATATGAACGCCTGTATATACACACACCACAAACAATAACAAAAACTTGCTGAAGAACATCTCACATTCTCTGAACATCAGCTGAGATGAACAGACCCCTAGGAACCACCCTCAGATGATGTCCACTTCATGAAGGAGTGTTTCAGAGCTCCTCCCCACAAGAGGAAGCAGGACAGAGAAAAACAAAGAAAACCTGACCAGAAAGTGTCTTACTCACTCCGGTGAGCCCCTGGATAGCCAGGGCTGTTCCCAGGTCTCAGCTCATCACTACTCTCAGATCTGGCCTTGTGTCTCTGGGCCTTGGATATTCTAGTTCACCTAGACTTTCTATGGGAATGTTTTGTTCTTAACGGGAAATTGTGGGCTGTATGCTAACCAGAGTGCAGAGCCAAGCTGGGGGTATGGACATCTTTTTCAAATGTTAAAGACACACTCCAGAATGGATGCTTGCTCTGTCCACATGTAGCTAGTTCCAAATATGAATTCCACCTACTACTTCCTGCATTATCAGTCACATAATGGAGAGAGAATCAGGAATTGAAGATACCAAGAAACAAAATAAGAAAGCAAATGGAAATGGGTCTTTCACATTGTAAATACAACTGGAAGAGAAACGAGGGTTAAATGCAAAAGCCCATGGAGGTCATCCAGCATGGTTCAGATGGGATTTGCTGCCACCTCGGCCCTGCCCTCCCACTTTAGCCCCACGTGCTTGTTTGTTCTGGCTGATCACCCATCCCATTTTGCCAGCTGCCCCCAAGTATGAACTTGCACAGCAGAGCTTAGGCACAAGTTCTATCTTTGGAAGTTCTCCCTCTCTCACCACAAAATACAATCTACCGAGCTGTCCAATGCACTTGTGACAGAGCCTCACGGCACCCACTCATATAACCAAGGGAAACGGTGATGTTCTATTTAGTGTGACATTGCTCTCCCAGCCACTGGGTCATTCTCTTGCTGTCACAGCCCACTTCTCTTGGAATACTTCTTGGAAACAGTCAATTCTAGTAAGATTTGTTAGGTTGGTGTTTCACATGTTTTATTGCTACAACAGAATGCTCAAGACTACGGTAATTTATAATTTTCACAAATGTGTTTCTTGGAGTTCAGGAAGCTGAGAAGTTCAAAATAATTATACTGTATCTGGTAAAGGCCTTCTTGCTCTATCATCACATGGCAGGAAAACATGGGCAAAGAGACAAAAGGGTCTGACTGGTTTTGTTAGAACTCTAGTATTGTCATCAGGAGGGTGGAACCCTGATATCCTAATTACCTTTAAAGGTCCCACCTTATAATGCCGTTACAATCAGCACAGTGGCAATTAAATTCCACGAGTTATGGAAGAGGCAAATATTCAAAATCACAGCACACTGTTGTTGTTGTCTGAATTTTAGGGTTCATACAATTCAGGGAGGAATACAAAAGCTAGAACTGGTCATAAGTAAATACCAAGACAGTCTTTTCACTGGCAAGAAATGCCGTTCTCAGTGGACAGAAACAGAACAAAGCAGTCCACAGTGACCTTGAACCGAGCTCATACATGGCTCTTATCCTCCGGCTGGCCACCCTCAGCAAGAACCCCGAGTACACGTGATTCAGTTTTGCACATTGTTCTAACCTGAGCTTTTAATTTTAGACCAGGGATCCAAGTTAAATATTTCATATGAACAGACCAAGAATAGAAAATGAGGAATAAGAAAAATAGAAAAGCCGCCATTGCCCACGTTACCACCCTCCTGGAACAGGGGTGACAGGTCAGGCATTGTGCAGCAGATGTCCCCGTCACCTAGCAGCCCCCAGCCCACCATGGTCTCTTCACTTCTGCCTTCTTGGGTTCCACTTCCTCCACAAGGAAACCACTGGCTAATACACTCTCAAAGTTGTCCTGAGTGAGTTCCAACTCTGAGAAGGCATTTTGGCCTTTCTAGAGCTAAGTCCAAAGGAATGCACTTCTTATAGTGATGAAGTCCTCTGCAGTCTGGATAAGTCCTCTGCAGTCTGGATGAAGTCCTCTGCAGTCTGGATAAGGACTCCGTTTTCACGTGGCTAATTGTGAGCCCTGCCCAGAAAGAATATTGCAGTCCGTTTTAGCCCTTCTCTCTTGGGAGCACGTCTAAAGCCCTGCTGCCACCTGTAATTGGGAAGAATTCTATCTTCTGAACCCACTGTCTGTGGACAAACTAATAGGTCATTCTTCCTTTCAGTCCCAGCTCAAGTAGCAGCCTAACGCATGATTGAGGTAGCTGTGGCACCTCGTGGAGGGGCATCAGGCTATCGCCTTTCTCCAAACTTCCTCTTGTGACTTGAATGTGGGTGTTGAAACCTGTCACCAAGGTGACACAGAATGTGGGGCCACTAGGAAGTGCTTAGGTCATGAGGGCTGGAATCAGGAGTGGGATCCATGTCGTTATATGAGCAGCAGAGAGATGCCCCAGTGTCTCCCATCTGTCCTGTGAAGGGACAGCGCTCATATCTCAGGAGGATGCAGGAACACAGACCCATCCTGGAAGAAAGGAAAGCTGTTCCTCATGAGACACTGAGTCTGCCAACGCCTTGATCTTGGTCCCCTCAGCCTCAAGAATTAGGATAAGGAATCCCTTATTTACCAGTTATCTGGCCCAAGGTGTCCTGTGTGGCAGCAGGGAGGGATGGCCTTGTGTTTCTATACCCATACTGGGATGATAGTTTCCCAGTTTCTTCATGTTGAGATGAGTTCAAGGGTCCAGGAATCCTGGTGCTAACTTCTGGACTTTAATGAAGGAGCTTTATTTTCTACTTATAAGATTTATTTTAGGGGCTGGAGAGATGGTTCAGAGGTTAAGAACACTGGTTGCTCTTCCAGAGGTCCTGAGTTCAATTCCCAGCAACTACATGGTAGCTCACAATCATCTATAATGAGATTTGATGCCCTCTGCTGGCATGCAGGTGTACATGCAGGCAGAACACTGTATACATAACAAATAAATAAATTAATTTTTTAAAAAAGAAGTTTATTTTTAAAAAAAGTAAAAATTCACTGAACATTAGGTACATTTGATTTTTCCAAATTTTCAGTTTGGGAGACCACTGAGCTAGAATCCTCTATGACAGAAAAACCTACACTTCTTTGCCCAGCCAGGCTGAGAAAATCTGATTGCCAAAGAGTGTTATTCCTACCCCTGGCTCTCCACTGATAGCAACCCCAGCCCAGCCTCCAGGGAAATGCTAGACGAGGCTCCAGCACCCTGATTAATGCTTCCCAGGCCAGACACGGGCACATTCTATGGTAAGGCTAGCCTTACTGCAGCCTATCACAGCAGTACTTGATAAATCCCACCACTAAAATGTATGCCCTATTTATAGTGTGAGCTAAATCCTGCAGCGGACAACTATTCATCAAGCCCCGTGTGGATCTCCCCATGCCCCGAGTGAGGCCAGTGAGCAGGAAGCACGAGTAGCAAACATAGTCGAGCTGGATGGCATCTGCTGCAGAGACTTCCTCCCACACTGCCTTCTAGGAGGTCAGAGATGTGGACTGAAGCTTCTAGGTAATAATCCAAGACGAGTCGGTAGCTGCTTAATGCTTCTCAGATGGGCTATATTTAGCTAACAAGGGAAGGGGATAAAGAAAAAGAATTCTTATAGTGTGCTGGAAATCATAAAGGCTGCTTTATGCTTAGAAACAAGCTCACGTTATCTGCATAAGAAAACTGAATGTCATACTCACTCATATAGACATATAATATAGGATAAACCTACTAAAATATGTACATCTAAAGAAACTAATCAAGAGGGAGGACTCTGACTAAAATGCTCAATCCCCATCCTGAAAGGCAAAGAGGATGGACATCAGAAGAAGGAGAAAACAGGAAACAAGTTAGGAACCTGCTACAGAGGGCCTCTGAAAGGCTCTGCCCTGCAGACTATCAAAGCAGATGCTGAGACTTAGGGCCAACTGTTGGGCAGAGTGCATGGAATCTTATGAAAGAAGTGGGAAATAGTAAGATCTGGAGAGGACAGGAACCAGAAAATTTGAACACAGGGTTCTTTCCAGAGACTCATACTCCAACCAAGTACCATGCATGGAGATAACCTAGAACCCCAGCACAGATGTAGTCCATGGCAGTTCAGTGTCCAAGTGGCTTCCATAGTAATGGGAAGAGGGACTGTCTCTGACATGAACTGATTGGCCTGCTCTTTGATCACCTCCCCCTGAGGGGGAAGCAGCCTTACCAGGCCACAGAAGAAGACAACGCAGCCACTCCTGATAAGACCTGATAGACTAGGATCAGAAGGAAGGAGAGGGGGACCTCCCCTATCAGTGGACTTGGGGAGGGGCATGCGTGAAAAGGGGGAGGGAAGGTAGGATTAGGAGGGGAGGAGGGAGGGGTTTATGGGGGGGATACAAAGTGAATAAAGTGTAATTAATAAAAGTGAAAAGAAAAGAAAAGAGAAAAGAAAACTGAATGTCAATGAGTCAAGAATTTGCTTACAGAGCCGGACATTGTGGTTTACACCTTTAATCCCAGCACATGGAGGAAGAAGAAGGTGAGGCAACCTGGTCTACTTAGCAAGTTCCAGTAAGTGGTAGAGGCAAGATTTAAGGTAGGAGAGCTGACCCCTACATGCCATTCAGCGGTGTCCAGAAAGAATGACATCATGATAAAGTTTCAGCAAAACTGTGGACTAGTCAAACTTTGCCCCCTGGGCCCTAAGCCTCCCTTATTCACCTTGAGCACTAACTGCTGTTAAGGGCCACACCTAATGATTATTATCTCTGAATGACTTAAGCCATTCAGCAGTTGAGCCTCCTCTGAGAGATGCACCTGGAATAGCATCTCAAACCCATGCACCAGTGCAAACAGAACCTCCACTGCTGCTTCACAGTCTAGGAGCTTAATCCTCCACCCTTAGGCCTCTAAACACAAGAACCAAACCTCCTTTGCTAGAGCCAAGGTTTGTATTTTCTGATCATGTGTCTTAGCCCTGTTGTGGTAATTTGAATGAAAATAGCCCACATAGGCCCATGGGAGTGGCCCTATTAGGTGTGGCTTTGCTGGAGGAAGTGTGTCATTTGGGGTGGGCTTTGTGGTCTCAGATGCTCAAGCCAGGCTCAGTGTCTCACTCTCTTCCTGCTGTCTGCAGATCCAGATGTAGACCTCTCGGCTACCTCTCCATCACCATGTCTGCCTACATGCCACCACACTTCCCACCATGATGGCAGACCACCATGGACTAAACCTCTGAACCTGTAAGCCAGGTTCAATTAAATGTTTTCCTTTATAAGAGCGGCCATGGTCGTGGTATCTCTTCACAGCAACAGAACACTGACTGAGACACCTATAAAGCTTGGGGTCCAGAAACAGACAACAATTCCTCCAATCACACTTGGCTCCTTCATTCTCTACAGACCCTTACCTTTACCCTTTTCTTGGGTTTTCTCATGAGGAGTCTTACCTACTCTCTATGACTTCTCTAGCATCTGTCCTTCTGCCTCACCTTTTGTGCAAAGAACTCATTTAGGGTCAATTTGCCAAAACTTCTTTCTCAACTTCTAAAGCCAAAGGTTCCCGGAAACACCCAGATCATTACAAATACAAATGTTCTCAACTCAGCTGGATCGTTGGTGCCTCCATTAAGAAACCCTGTAGTTTACTCTTCAGTGTGTTGGGGGAAGGCACGTCAGCGCCCATCCCCATTGTTCTATCACTGTGATAAAGTGTTTGGACTCAAAGCAACTTCGAGGAGGAAAGGCTTTATTCAGCTTATACTTTCAGGTCATGGTTCTTCGTGGATGGAAATTAGGGCAGGAACTGTTTTTATTGTCTGAGAATTTCATACATGCATCGAATGTGCCTCTTATCAAATCTATCCCCATTCCTCCCCTCTTATCTTGCAGCACTTTTCCTCCCCAGCTTCATACCCTCTCTTTTTTAAGATTTGCTGAGTCCACCTAGCCTGTATATATATGCCTGGGTGTAGGATACTTTGCTGAGCAAAGATAGCTCCTCAGAGCCCACATCCCCAAAGAACCCTGAGTCCCTGGAAGCTGTCATTTGCCAATGGCTCCCCAGATAGGTATAGGACTTCTTGAGCTGGGACCTGGGCTGGCTTGATCTTATGCAGGTCTTGTCACAGCTGCTGTTACTTTCTGTGCTCAGTGGCTCCATCGTGTCCAGAAAATTCTGTGCCCTACAGTCATTCATCACCTTTGGCTCCTGCAATCTTTTTGATCCCTCTTTCATGGTGATCCCTAAACCCTGGGAGAAAGAGATATGACATCTTATTTAGAGTTTCTTATTCTCTACATATTGACAGTGGTAGTCTCTAGTAAATCTGCCTTCTGCAAAAAGAGGTATCTCTGATGAAGACTGAGAAATGTACTAATCCGTGGTTATAAAGGTAAGAATGTAGGGAAGTTCACTACTGTCCATTGAGCAGAATAACAGTATTAGGCTCGCTTCTAGAGCCTATGACCTAGCCAGCCACAGGTTTGGCTCCAGTTAACCGTGCCAGGCCTGAGTTTCAAACTGTGGAATAGGCTTTAAATCTAATCAGAAAGTGGTTGGTTGGTTTCTCCCATAATATTCCCTCCAGTATTGCACCGGCAGGTTCAGGAGCTTGAATCAGAAACCATGGAAGGATGCTGCTTGCTGGCATACCCTCACACGCAGGCTCAGGCTCGTGATTTCTTACACAGGTCAGGCTCACCTGCCCAGAAAATGGTATTGTCTACAGTGGGCTGAGCCCTCCAGCACCAGTCAAGCTAATCAACACAGGCCCTCACAGACCAACCTGATAAAGATGATTACTCAATGGAGACACTTTTTCCTGGTGATTCTAGACTAAGTCAACCTGACAGTTAATGCTGCCTAGGACAGCTGTCGAAACTATTCTGATCTAGAACCCGTGTCCTTCTTCTCCCTGCTTCTGTCAGTGGTGGCTTCCTTCTACTCTGTGGAGAAAAACCAAATTCATAGACAGGTATGCCAACTTCCTGCCCTTACATAGTTACCTACTTCCACAGCCAGCCAATCAGCACCTTCCCCTAACACTTTCTTCTCATAGTTTTCTACCAGCAGCTTCCTCTTGGGCTTTGATCAGCTGGCCTCCTGAGCAATAACACATGTTTCAGGTCACCCCTTTCCTTCTCTGTCTCCTTCCTGTCTGACTCATCTCCCTCCAAGAGGACTTGATCTCACTCATAAAATCACATCTTGCCTTGGTGAGCTTTACTTTCATTCCTTCCTGCAGAAGGTGCACGTTGCCTCTGTGCCCTTTCTAGCCCTCAACTTGATGGTCTTCCTTGTATCATTAATGCAATGTGTCTATTAGGGTCAATGTTTGGAAACGCCAGATTGTGTATCTTCAATAAATACGAATTTATTTCTTACAGTGGTGGAGGCTAGAAAGTTTTAAGATGTAGGTGCCAGCCATTTGGGGTTGAGGACTTTAACAAACAGGTTTTGGAGGATATATTCGGCACATAAGAGGCTTCTTCTCCTTCAAAAATTCTGTTCTCACTCATTTGACTGTCCCTACTGAGGGAGCCAAATGGTGCTTCCCCCAACCCTCAGGTCACAATGGCTTTGCCTGACATTTGAAGAGTTGAAGAGTATCTATCCTTGACGTGTGTATGTGTGTGTGTGTGTGTGTGTGTGTGTGTGTACGTACACATGGATGTTCACTTGAGAGCAGAGGTCAGAGAAGAACATTGGGGCCTGCTCCATGACTCTCTGCCTTATTCCTTTGAGACAGGATCTTTCATTGAACCTGGAGCCAGGCTTTCAGCCAGCAAACCCCAGCAATGCCCTCCCCCCAGTGCTGGGGTTATGGGTACATGGGTTACACATATACTAGGGTCCAAACTGGGTCTTCATGCTTGCACAGCCTGGACTCTTACCCACTGAGCCTTCTCTCTAGCTCCTGCCGTGACTCCTCCTGCCCTGACCTTACCATCCTGTAATACTGGCAACCCTCTGCTGCTGACTTAGCCCTCCGCCTTTCCAGTTCTGACCCACTCCCACTCACAAGACACTTATCACAGCCCCCAGACACTCCCGTGGATGCCACAGAAATGCTTTGAACAGAAGAGATCATGGAACACATTCTCTTTTCTATCTCCAGACTGTTACTCGTTCTGGATTCTCTCTTACTAGGTGGCTCCAATATATACCAGTCCACAAAATAGAACCTTTTTGGCCAGCCAGAGCCTTTACTGTTCCCTACATATTGCGTTTGTGTTCTGACTCCCACAGTCTGACCTCCTCAAAAGCACTGATAAGCAGGTGTGAGAGACTGAGCATTTGCGGCATTTTAAAGTTATGGCAGCCTCCTTAATAAACTAAACGAGTCTTGTGTCTCCAGCCAATTTTAACTTTCTTTTATTCAGCTCGACATTTTATTTTCTACATTTGTTCTTACCAATTTTTAACATACAAAAGTTGGGGTTCACTAGGCGTTTTCATAAATAATGCATTCTTATTTGTCTCCCACCCTGGTGCTCTCCTCCACCTCCTCTCCTCCCTCTTGTTCATCTCCTTCCACTGCACAGAAGTCTCTCCTGCTTCCATACCACATGCATTCCTGTGCCCTCTCCAGATCTCTTCCTCCCCTCTCATAATTTTTCTATGTTCACATCCAACACACATACATACTTGTACACACTAACTCCTGCACACACATACTTGCACACACTTTCACACACATATTTACACACATGAAAACGCATGCAACTTTAAGTCTAGATTTTATGTATGAGAAAAAAAAACATGTTTTCCTGCTTTTAACAGCTTTACTTTCTTTTTCCTAAAAATATGATCATAGCAAAGAAACCCAAACCACGGTAGCAGTATTTAAAGTTGAACCCTTAATACAAACAAGCATTAACTGCAATACCACGAAACTAAATGCTCAGACAGGAAGTAGAGTGGCGCATGCGTTATTGTGACTATGTGCCTGTGGAACCACTGCCTGGCACCTGTTCTGTTGGCTCTGGCCAATGGGGCCATGGTGTAGAAGAGAATAAATCAAGTGCCGCAGGTGGTGTGGTTAGGCAAAGAGTGGCCCTGGGCACCGAGTCACACACAGCGACTCAGGGGTACTTGCCTCCCACTGCTCTCATGCGCTAGAGTGGCACATTAGGGCCCTCCGCTCTGGAGTCCAGTGATCCCTAGACGGAGCTCTGCTGAGGCCTGCATCCCTGCACCGCGGTGAGGTGCAACATTACACATCTGTTCTTCCTCCAGGTGGTAAGCTATTGGACCCCAAGATGACACAGAAGGTTCTCAGCTAACTGCTGAAGGAATGAACAAGTGAGCTCATCAGGATGCGGGGAACTGACAGAGAGGTGGGACCACTTCTTCAGAAACAAACCAGAGGCACTTCGCACATTTCCTGGGTAACCTGCTGTGTCCTTTCCACAGGAGAATTCAAATTTCAAGGCCTTGGAGGAAAAGCTGAAAGTCAAGGTAGGTGGACTCTAGTCTGAGCACAGGGAAATAGCTCTAGCAGGTAGCTCCCTTCCTGAATAAGGCAGTGGCAAAAGAAAGAGCAGGTTCCTAACATTCTCTCTAACCCTCTTTTTACCTTCTCCTTTCCTCTCTCCCCCTCCTCCTCTGCCTCACTCTGCTCCTGAAAAATTCTTGGTCAAAAGAGGAAGAATGCAGTCTTCAATGTCACTGCTAACATTCACCAATACTGCAGTCGCACCCTGACCCTAAAGCCATCTCTCTGACTGGCACTTTGACCCCAGGAGATTCACTCTTCCCTTCCATTGCCATTTGCTTTCACATTAACCAGCTCCAGCCCCATCACAGTCACCCAGTGACATGCATGGGTAAAATTGGGCTAGTGCACTGTTCGTACCCCTTGCTATGGTTTGTCTTAATTGCTTTTCATGGGCCAGGTCTTTCTGCAGTCAACTGCACTGAACAAGAATTTTCTTGCTTTCCTAGTTTGCGCAGAGGGAGCAAGCAGGTTTCCTGGGTACATTCTTTAAATTCTTCCTCTGAGACAGTAATACAGGAGCAAATGTATCAAGAATGCTGCCCTACAAACGCAGAAAATAGATGTGGAAGATACTGTGCAAGGCTGCAGACTCTGGAGCATCACAGCCTTGATGCGAGATAGATTGCAGATTGTACTTCAGAGCAAATAGCTTCCAAATACTTGCCCATCACCCATTGGCTGCGGGGAATGCGAATTCCCAGGCACTTCCAGTTCTCACCAAGTCTAGGTAAAGTGGCCCCTCTGAAGAGGTCCAGGCTGTTAGGAGGAGAGCACACATGAACTAGGACACAGAACACTAACTTGTAAGTAGATGCACTGAGGCTTGATTGGAACAATGACAGCACCCATTGTGACAGGGCACAGCACAGCCGTGTCTCAGCTGCCCACCACTTCGCCGATTAAAGTTTCACTGGGGAGGCTTACAGATGGCTCATGAGTTCTTAATAAGCATCACCCAGGATTTCATTAGGATTGAGTCTGCAGGAGAAGTCCTGAGGAAATGGAATCACATTTGTTTGGTTTAAACAGCTCCTAAGTTCTCTGAGCTTGTCTATCGGTTCAATCAAAACATGGCCCAACAAGTCACTCGTGCTCCCATTGACTAGGCTCTGTGATGTCAGCCAGTTCATAGCTTGGAAGAACTGGGTAGGAAAGACAAAATATGGCAGGAAAATGGGTATAGCTACCTCCTGTCCTGCTGTAAATGCTCAGACTCCTGAATCAGGAAGAATACTTTCATTGGATCTGCAAGAACAGGGCTAAAGGTAGGTATCCCCAGCCTCTGTGTAAATCTATACCCAAGAGACAGACTTGTCCCCAGGAATAAGCCCCATGCTCTCCTGCCTGTCCCTGATGGCCAGCATCACTGGAAATGGCTGGAAGATTCGAGAGCCTCTGGCTGTCATGATAACATGCTCATTTCCATCTTCTCTAACACGATCAATTTTATTTTCCCCAAAATTATTCTGCTTCCTAGAATCAGAAAGGGAGAGAGAGGAGGCAGCTGTGATTTGAGAAGAACGTGGAATTAGCTGAGTTCAAAAGCTTGTCAAATGCCTCTAACTGCAATTACTTTGTTTTTAATGATGAGCTTGGAAAAACCCTACTTGCTTTTTTGACTCGTCTCTGACTTACTTCTTTTAGCAATCCCATCTGGCTTTGAAGGGAAATATAATCCATATGTTTGAGTTCCTATTAATCTTAACTCATCCTCATCACATTTATGGGAGAGATTTACTGCCTCTGAACACTTTAGCCTCTTGAATAAGACTGTGCTATTTCTTTCCTTCTGTTCTTTCCTTTCAGCATATCTTTTCTTCCTTATTTGTCTCTCCTTTCTGTTCTTTTGCTTTATTGCCTTGTGATTCATCCTCTTTCTTTCTCTCTCTCTTTCCTTTTTAAATTTAAGAAACTTTTAATATTTTCAGTGACATGACACCGTATGTATTTCATATGTCTAAGCAATGCTTTGAAGTAGCTATACATTGTGGGATGGTTAAGTCTAAGGATTGCATATTCTTTGACTACCTCTCCCTTATTGCCCCTGCCATACTAACCACACCAGCCTACAGCAAGGACCATCTAAGATCACTTCCTTGTTCCACAGTTGTGTGAGACCATGCAGCATTTCTTCCTGTGACAATGCCCCCAGCGAGAACCATGGACTATTAACAAAAACCCAGGTGCCAGGCACAGGAAAACTGTCTCTGAGTTTTTAATCAGAGTCTAAGAGACTCCCAAAACAATGCAGTCTATTGCTGTTACCCTTTTTTCCCTCCCAGAACCCAAAGGTAAGTTTTATTGCTGAAGACACCACACACCTCAGGCATAGGACTTGGAGGAATAAAGCTGAAATTGACCTGGAAGTCTTCCCCTTAGAACTAGCTCCCATGGTACCTGAGGGTCTATCTAAACTACCAAGGGGGGAAAAACAATTTAAAGTCCTATTCACCCACTGTAAAGACTGAAAACCACAACAACAGAAAAGTGTGATATATTTAAGGGTACAGTAGTGGCATTTATATCTTAGGTGTAACCAACAGCTACCTAATTGGATTTAAAGCCAACTCTGAGGGAACTCATGCCTAGTGCAGTAAACCTAGACAACTAAGCATGCCTGGTAGTGTCATGGACCACAGAGAAGAACCTACCATTGTCATAGTTCTAAACTTGTATAATCCCCAGCTGTATTCTAAATAACCATCCCTGTCTCCACAGACAACTGCAGCGGCCACTCCTTATCAAAGAAGCCTCTTTCTTTCTTCTTCTTCTTCTTCTTCTTCTTCTTCTTCTTCTTCTTCTTCTT
>NW_026585504.1:5038756-5123009 GCF_907164565.1 Psammomys obesus
TTCTTCTTCTTCTTCTTCTTCTTCTTCTTCTTCTTCTTCTTCTTCTTCTTCTTCTTCTTCTTCTTCTTCTTCTTCTTCTTCTTCTTCTTCTTCACAACAGATAGCCACAATTCAATAGGAAGGATGCTGGGAATGGAAAGAGAGAAGAAAGGAGATATCATAAGGATGGAGTTTTTAAAAAGTAATTAATAAGAAGACACTGGATTTGTTTGAAATGGTCCTGCTAATGTGGCAAGCCACTCATTTCACTAAATGAGTTAAGTTAAAGTGCTCAAAGCCACATGGTAATGGATCCTGGGAAAGAGCTTGGATCTGTTCATGGAGGCTGAGTACTCTTCCTGCAGTCCTGGCTTCTTTGCTAAGGCTTGTTTTCTCTGTGTTGCTGTTATGTGCCCTGGAGTGTCTCCTACTGTACCCTAAGGCTGAGCTGTGCCTTTTCCCTCTTTTTCCCTAACGTGTTCCACCATGCTCCACCCCAGATTGGCTGCATGGTCTGGATGGAACTGGTGTCCCTAGACTCGTGGTTTCAGACTAGAGTGTGAGTTGTATTCTTCTGGACCTTGAGCATTTTGCCTGAGAGACATCATTTCATTCATCATGTCCAAGAAGAACCTGAGAGTCATGTTGTGGACCTGCTTCCTTATTTGTAAATGACAGACATTTGGGAAAGACCACTTCTAAATGGGATATGGTCACTGCACTGAGGGAGAGTGCTAGAGATTGTATATAATGCCTGGTGCATGCTGGGAAGAATACACTTTTGTCCAGTTTAAAGAATGAGCTGCTAACCTTGAGAAAAAATTTCCCAATAACAACAACCAGAAATGCTTAACTAAACCGCTGATCGCATCAAGGCCAGAGGGATCTGAGACTGAAGGGGGTCTGTGGTGGGCATTCAGGAAACACAAAGAGCAGGCATTTATATTTTGTTGAAATGTTTTCCTGAAGATTTAGTTTTTATACTGTATATCAACAATTCATCACTAACTAATTTTTGACCACTCATTCCCCATAACCCATGGTTTAATGTAAGATGTCTCCATGGGCTCATGTGTTTGTGTTTACAAACTAGTTCATCAGCTGCTGAAGCTCTTTGGGAATCTGTGGAAGGTGGCGCCTCACTGGAGGTGGGACTTGAGACCTTATAGCCAGGCCCATTCTTCACTGCTTCCAAACTACCACGATGCAATGTGGTGGATGGGCTTCCTGTGTCTTCCATGATAGAAGATCTTCTTGAACTGTAAGCCAGGATAAACCTTCCTTGATCGCTTCTTGTGAAATACTTGGTTACAGCCATGAAAAAAAAAAAACAAAACAAAACTAATAAACAAACATACTGACATAGTCAAACAACATATTGAGAATACTAGAAAATAAAACTCCAGAAAGCTCTATAGAGCTGAATCCATGATGACGAAGCAATTTATGGGCACATAAATTTATGGCCACTTCGCAGCACCTTTGCCTCTTTCTAGCACTCACTGGAGCATTGTCCTCTTGAGTCTTTTCAGAGACTGTGTAGTGAGGCATCCATACAGAGCACTTGCAGACTTTTTTCTTGTTCTTTTCATAACACTGTAGTTATTTATGGAGGATTTACATTATAGTAGGCATTTAAATAATATAGAGGTTATTTCAAATAAACAGGTACCTGTGCCTAAGTCACAGGCAAGTGCTGGGGGATGGTCTTGGGCACTGTGTATTCAGGTGCTGATTTCTGTGCCCTCTTGATTGCATCACAGTCCTGAAGTAGGCGCTGTCATTTCTATGAAGAATCTCCTGTCTTGATGTTGTGTAAAAATTGTTCTCCATCATCTCCGATTGGTTAATAAAGAAGCTAATCAGACAATACATGGGCAGGAGAGTTAGAGCAAGACTTCTGATCGCAGTTATGGGGTCAGAGAGAGAAGAAGGAGGTTGTGAGGAGAAAGATAGAGCAGGAGCAGCCAGGGAGAGACTAGATGGCAGGTGATGAGACATGGCTGGGAACTAGTCCAGACCAGCAGAGACATGTTAGAATAGATGAGTATCTGCCCGGCTAAGTACTTTAAAACTTATTAATAAATGTAATAGGTGTCCATGTCATTATTTGGGATCTAGAACAGGTAATAGACAAAAAAAAAAAAACTATATTATTCTTACAGGCAAATGCTACACCATTGTATACAACAGACTGGAACACCTGAGGATTCTGAGATCCATGGGAAATCGGGAACCAATGCCCTGTGCATGCTGAAGGGTGGCTGCTCATGGTTTGAGGTAGGAACTGGAGTCTATTTTTCCAAGCATATATACAGTTGTTGTAGGACTATTTATTGAAAGGGCCGTCTGTGCACCACAGGAATGGGTTTGTTGGCATAAGTGAGATTCTGTTTCTGGGCTATTTATTCTATTCCATGTGTCTCTTTGTCTAACTTCCTTCTATTCTGATCTTAACGGTGTTGAAGGGGTCACATAATGTAAAATCTCCATTTTGTTCTCTTTCAAGATCTCTTCAGATATTCTAGACTCTTTTGTTTCTATATGCATTTTAGAACCAACTTGACAATTTCTGGAAAAAGAAAATAAATAAGAGAAGCCCTATTTGCATTACAATTGAATAATACGTCCTTGAAACTTCAGGACTCATGCTTCAAATTTTCAGCCATGTATTTAGTAACTAGTGAAACTCAGACCTTAATTAACCATGGGGCTTGACTTCGGCCATAAATTATGCTGAAGCCGTGGTGGCATGCAGCCCCACGCCCAGCTGTGGGTGGGCTCAGCACAGTGTCTCATCCAATAGATACTCAGCGTCTCACACGCGGACCAACACCCATGAAACAAAGAACTAGAGTTGGATTATGCCTCTGTCAGAGAAATCTCCTCTACTCCATGAATGCTTTTCCTATAGGGAAAAAGTTCGTGTTCACACGACAAATGTGTATTTTTGTTGTCATGGAAACACATGTTCAGGCATTTTGACTGGCCTCTTTCTTGAGATAGCTTTATTTTCAAATTTCCCAGGCCCAGCTGCCAAGCTTGGAGTCCACTGGGGAAGGCCAGAAGAAGATGAAACAAAGGATTATGTCTTCAGGTTTCATTTATGAAAGAACCTTGTTGGCAAAGCAGGATTCCCAGAAACTCTAAGTGGGCTATGAGCACTGGATGCTGGATTCTGAGAACTCTTCCTAAATACAGGCTTGGTGCTGATGTACATTGGTTCAAATTCATAATTCTCGCCCCAAGATTCATTTCTGTTAACTAGTTTGGTCTCAAGAAAGCCAAATTCTCACTTGAAGGACCTGAAAATTTTAGACCTTTTGACTCCCCAAAGAAGACAGATCATCTCAAAATATGTTTGAACACAGAGACTGATGTAGATATGTTTTCATTTGTGTTCTCTTCTGGGAGCCTGTACATCCCTTCATGACATTTCTTTCTGATATGATCCATAGGTGGAATATAAACAACTTCTTCCTATTTATGAAATATCCTTTATTAAGAATATTTGTTATTGAGCTGAGGACATGGCTCAGAGAGTAAAGGCGCTTGCCCTCTAGGCTGATGACCTCAGTTTGATCCCCAGGGTTCACAACGGTGGAAGGAGAATCAACTCACAATGTCTTCTGACCTATACACACACACACACACACACACACACACACACACACACACACACACACGTACACACCATGGCATATGCATTTCCCCCCACATAAATGAATACAGTAAGAATATTTGTTTATTTGTGGTTTACATTCATATAATCTTTTATATCCATGAGTTACTCGTTTGTATTAAGAAACTAGTTAGTTAGTTAGTTAGTTAGTTAGTTAGTTAGTTAGTTAGTTTTGGTTTTTTTGAGACAGGGTTTCTCTGTCTGTTCTGACTCGTTTTGTAGACCAGGCTGGACTCTATCTCACAGAAACAGAGTCTCTGTCTCTGCCTTCCTGAGTGCTGGAAACTATTTCTTACTTATGCCTCTCCCAAAGGAGAGTTGCATTTGCAACTCACAAAGTTTGGTGCCCTTAAAATGACCCCAAAGGTCCACAATGATCCTTACGTTGATGGTGTACTAGCCTTATATTGTCCTAGTAGCTTTGTACTTTAATATAAAACATTTATAGGAAGACATATAAGAAACAGGCTGGGTAAACTTGTTGTGCCCTATTCACAAGACCCTAAAAGACCACCAGGAATTGATTCCATTGCAAACACATGAGGATCTTTTTATTGCAAGCTAGAGCCTGAGCTCACACCCTCACGGACACAGCAGTTGCAAGTAGAGCTCAGAGCTCAGGGTAGGTGGGATTGAAGATCCCAGTCCCTCCCAGTGTGCCCAAAACAGGAGAATTCCAGCCTGGCAAGCTTCTATTGGTTGAAATACAAAAGGGGACGTTGCAATTTGAACTGACTGGCTGTAGGAAAGCCCCCAAACCATTAATGGTCTGGCTTCCCTTGTTTGGCTGTCCTAGGGGAGAGGGGCAATCTGGGCTGGTTTCCTAGCAACTGTTTTCTAGTGGCAGGAAAAGAATGCAGTAAGGCTGGTTCCTCCCTGAAGGTGACTAGACATGTCTCCACCTGTCTGACCTTTGTTCAGGCTTGTGCTTTAAACTTTAATCCAATTACCCAAAAAACTAATGTTTAATTCTTTGGTCTCTCAAACTGTCTGATGCAAATCTGACAATCTGAGTTCTATCACCAGGACCCATATGGTGCAAGGAGAAAATCTACTCTGCAAGTTGTCCTCTGACCTCAGTACATAGTCTATAGCATGTGTATGACCCTTCCCCCAATCAATACATAAATATAAAAATAAGACTTAAGACAAAGAGACATCAAGAATTTTGTGACAAATACTCAACCTGGGTCAAGATGAATAAAAGAAGCCCTATCTAAAGTCACACAGAAACAACGTTGGAGAGTTAGATGGAGTCTCTGTCATGGGAGAGCTAGGATGGAGGCCTTGAGGCTGACCCAAGAGTATCATGTGGTACCATGGCTAGATTTCTGCTTTGTGCCCTTTTTAAAAATTTGCTCCTGAGCCTTCCCGGACTGTCCCCAGTGCAGTTGGAATCCCAGTTGAGCAAGGGATAGAAAAGCATTTCCTTAGCAAGAGTAACTGATCCTCTTTGAATTTTTAATTCAGGTCTAAACAAAATAAAAATCAAACTCATTTAGTTAGAAACACCCCCAGAGGCAACTGTATCTGTTTAACCGCAGCCGACTGCCCTGTTCCTTCAGCCCTGCTGTCTGCCACTTGGAATTCCTCTAGTACTGGAACATTCCCTGTATGTGGTCATTCTAGGGAGGAACAGGCCGAACTCAAAGTCACTAATCCCCTCTGACAACCAGTCAGGGTTTTCAGGTCTTTATTTGGAAACTACCCCAGTCCAAAAATGTGCCAAGATCTGTTCATTTTCCCTGAGGCCATGATACCCAATCTGGGCCTCTCTACCCTGGGAAATTTCAGGGACAGGAAAGAAGCTTAAGCTATATAAGCCTATCATTTACCATTTGTCCACACGTGCTGAGGGCCCACTGCCAATGCGACTTCCATCTGTAGGGAATCAGCCTTATGTCTCAGTGGCTAGCATGGAGGCTGAGAATCCCCTGTGTTGAGGGTACTGCCTCCAGAGCCTTCTCTGACTACCTCAGCTTCATAAAGCATTCCCACGTTTCCTGGGAAATGACTGGTCATGTCTGTAGGGCATGTCTGTCTATGGGAAGGCATGCCCCAACTCTAGCAGACATAAGCAAACAACTCACAGTAGACCAGGAGTGACCCCTACATACATCCTACCTCCTGGCCCTGTGGTTTTGACTGTAGTCTGATGTAGGGCAAAGGTAACATTGTAAGAAAAAGGAATATGAATTAACCACTTGTCCTTTTTGTGGAGCTCAGATGTAGTCTTTAAGTTCTCTCTCAGTGTAAGCGATCAGATCTGGGATCTAAGACAAAGCTCATTTTCATGCCTGTTCTAAAGATTTGAGTGTGCTGTTAAGAATGTCCTACAGGGATGGAGAGAGGGGTCAGTGGTTAAGAGAGCATGCTGTGCTTCTAGAGGACCCAGGTTCGATTCTCATCAACTCCGTAGAATGACCCACTCTGTGGCTCACAACCATCCACCACTCCAGTTCCAGAGGATCTGGAAAAATTGAAACATAAACAAAAAAAAAAATGAAACTAAAAATAAAAGTATCTTGTAGACCAGAGAGATGGTTCAGGGGGATGAACATATTTGCTGTACAAACTTGTATTGGCTCTTCAGAACCCACCGCAGCAGGAGAGAACTGACTCCCAAAGTTGTCCTCTAATCTCCACACACGTGTTACCATGTCCATTTCCTCTCTCTCTCATCCAATATTTACTGAGCATTCATACATTGCCCTAGGCACTGGGAGAGATGAAGTTCATGATGTGAATGGGGAAGAAAAATTAATTAGCTAATTAATTAATTTAAAGGATGCTCCATGGAGTGAGAGGAATAGGCAATGGCTCCGTCAAAAAAAATGACTGTTGCACAGACATGAAGACTTGAGTTTGAGTCCAAAACCCATGTAAAAGTCAGGAATGGTGCTACATACTTCTAATTCCAGTCCTGGGGAGGCAGAGACAGACAGATGCCTGGTACTCAGTGGCTACCCAGTGTGGCCTACTTTGTAAGATTCGGATCATTGAGACCCTGTCTCAAACAGAAAAGCAAAGAATTCTGATGAATGACACTGGAAGTTGCTCTCTGGCCATGCTCACAGGCACATACCCACCCAGACACACAGAGAAGAAGGCCCAGCAGAGGAGAGGCAGCTCACAGTCATTCTGGTAGGAAAAAAAATCATTTTCTTTATTAATTTAAGCCGTCCAACATTTATTGAGCATTCATACGTTGTCCTAGGCCCTGGGAGATTGAAGTCTAAAATGTGAATGGGGAAGAAAAATAGAGATATTGCATTATGTGGTAAGAAGGAAGTGTCATGGGAGTGCATACTGGAGACAAACAAATATGACTGGGTGGTCAGAGGAGACTTCCTAGGGCAGTTAGCTCCAAAAGGAAAAATATTAGCTGATTCTGGAAGCAGGGGTGAGGGTGGGGCACAGCAGACTGTAGGAACAACTTACATAAAGACATGGCCACACAGCAGGAAGCTTAATCGCTAAGGCAGAGTGAGTCAGACCTGTGTGTGTGTGTTTCTCAGATCACTGATGCAACAGAAATATAATAGAAAGAATACTTAAGAATCCATGGTAGGGGGCTGGAGAGATGGCTCAGCGGTTAAGAGCACTGGCTGCTCTTCCAGAGGTCCTGAGTTCAATTCCCAGCACCCACATGGTGGCTCACAACCATCTATAATGGGATCTGATACACTCTTTCATCATATCAATATACAGGAAGACAGAGCATTCATATACATAAATAAATATTTTTTAAGAGAATTAATGGTAGATGCGACATGATGGCATATACCTGTAATCCTGGGGCTTGAGGCTGAGGAGAGAGGATCGTGAGTTTGAGACCTCCTCTCCCTCAGAAATTAAAAAAAAAAAAAAAAAAAGCTGTGGTGAAAGCTTTTGCAGGCTGGTGCAATGAAAGAATAGTCAAGAGCAGAGGTTCACGAACAGATAACATCAGCAGCACCTGGACCTGGTGCTCACTTCCTTCAAGGTCATTGTTTCTACAAAGCACATTATCTCCATTGTTGGAGCTGTTTGGAGATGGCCTGAGCTTTGGCCTAATATCCCACCTAACTGTCTGCTGCCAGTCCTCCCAGTTAGGTCAGCCCCAGGAGACCGCTTCTTCCTTTCAACCCTGATGCTCTTTGTACTTGTCAAGCATCCTCCCCAAAGGCAAGGAACACACTCTGGGGATCCCTGGGAGCAGAGACACCCAGGAGAGCTATTTCCAACTCGGAGTGTCTTGGCCAGCTGCCCAGGCTTTGTTCTACTGTCTGATGTTCTGTAGAATCCTCTCATCATGTCCCTAAGAAAAGCACAACGGAGGCCTCATGTCCTCTTCTGTTTTTAATAACTTTTGTTCTGTTTTCTGGTTACGTCAATAACGTGTGACCAATATGTTGGGAAATATATGTAAAGCACAGAAATTTAAACAACAAAGCAAGCTACAATGCCACCAAACAAAACTGAACATTTTTAATTCTTCAGTGTATCTCCTTTGAGTATTTTTACATGAATGTACCCATATTCAGTCACACGATTTTGATCACAATTATGGAACACTATAAATAAATACGTTAAGAATAAGAAGTTTTGCTAATAGAATACTATTTGCTCAGTTGGCAGCACCTATTCAGTAAGCAATACCTAATGCTTACTGAGCACTGGGCTTGTGCAGGCCTTGTGGTTGGTATCACTCGTATGTGCAGTAGTGAACAGAACAGAAGCTTTCAACAAAGGAACTTGAAAACAAACTGTAGAGTAGCATGAGTGTGAGCAGGATAGGAAGAGCACGTGAGGCTGTGGTTTTACTATGACAGGCTGCCCAACAGGCTCACGGGTGGTCCCAGTTGGTGCTACTTCACTGCTTAGAGAGGCAACGGGTGCTTTAGACTGTGGGGACTAACAGAAAGAAGTCCTTCAAGAGTGTATCCTGCCTCCTGCTGCTTCTCTTTCTACTTCTTATTGCTGCCCTGAAGTGAGCCGCTTTGCTCTGCAGGACATGATGTCCACCCTCACCCTAGGCCCACATCCACGGGACCAGGCGATCACAAACTGGATCTTACTCATGAGAAATAATGGATCTGAATCCTTGGAAGCAGTTAGGTGTTTAGCTGAGCACAGACAGGAAGTGAAGTAGGACTGTGGACCCAGGAATCCAAACGAAGTGCCACTTCACTCAAGACACAAGGGCAGGGGGGTGGCAATGAGAGGGAGAGGGAAGGAGGCAAGCACAGATCTGTTAGGCTTTGCTGCACTGAGGCCTCAGAAAAACACTGTGAGCAAGCACTGCCCAGCACTCTTAGGGCTGGGTGATCTTGTCGCAGCTCAGTGGAGACCAACCTGAAGCGCCAGGTCGGTTTGGGAGCTGCTTCAAGGATCCCACACAGAACTAAATGGCTCTAGAGACATTCTCTCTTATGACAGATGACGGAATGGGAGAGGCTAAAACAAACTTACCATGACTGTTTCAAGCCCTGGCTGTCATCACCTGTTAACATTCATCAGCTAACACGAAAGGAATTTATTCGGAAAGCATGTCCAATCTCCCTTGGAGGAGTTCTGGAAACTTCATTACAGGACCAGAAAGAACTAGAAACAATAATAGAATCTATGCCCTAGGCCAAATATAAGGCATGAGCAAAGATCCCCAAATCCACTAGCTAATCAGTGAGCTCCAGTTTCATTGAGGAACTCTGTCTCAAAAATAATAGGTTGCCATAAAAGATGACACCTGACATTGGCCTCTGGCCTCTACATGGAAGCACACACACAGAGACATGAGTGTTCCCCTACACACAAAGAATAGGCTCAGACCTGAAATGCTTTGTATGTGTGCGAGACAGGGTGGTAGAATGAGTCTGTGACCTGAAGTTTCAAAAAAAAAAAAAAAAAAAAAGCTACACCTACATTAAGCATGCTACAAGGTTGGTTGACTTGTTAAAACTTCAGCAGTGGTAGGGAGCTGGAATGTGACATGCCCAAAGACAAATTGTCTGGAGCTATCTTTAGCCCCCTAAATAGCCACTTACTGTCTACCTCTGAGCTTGACCTGACATGCTTGTGACTGTCGTATGAAGTTATTTTAGAATGTGCAGGTTGATCTCTAGCTTCCACTAGCCTAGAGGCTATGAATATCATAGATAGCATCTGGGGCCTGTAGCAGAGGCTTCCCCAATTTGCTGAAACCCACCTATCAAGGTTTCCATCATGAATTTGAAAACTGCCTCTATTTATGACCTTCTTTGTTCTGTTACTATAGAAACTTCAGAAATGGCTACCATATTGAACCATATTATTTGAGGTAATCAGAGTCTGTGTTTCTGGGCTATGGTTTGTCATAGTTGGCTCCAAGACAAACTTTCTTTTAGTCCCTTTAAGGTAAGAGACATTTTTATTTTCACCCTAATTTCTGAGGCTGTGAGTTTGATGAGCTCATACACTAGAATCTAACATTTACTGAGGGTAAAAGCTATGACCCTCCATTAGCCACTTTACATGATTTAAGGGCCTTTTCTTTTTCCATGGGATTGTACTATTACTTCCATGAATTTTTTGACAGAGTACAATTTGTGTGGTCTAAAATAACCTAAACTTGTTCTTTTGTCATCCTGGAGAAACTAGAATGCTAACAGCATAGTCTCTTCTGGCTACTGGCATCGTGTTCTTATGCCTTTTCTTCTTCTTCTTCTTCTTCTTCTTCTTCTTCTTCTTCTTCTTCTTCTTCTTCTTCTTCTTCTTCTTCTCCTCCTCCTCCTCCTCCTCCTCCTCCTCCTCCTCCTCCTCCTCCTCCTCCTCCTCCTCCTTCTTCTCCTTCTTCTCCTTCTCCTTCTTCTTTGAATTGTACAAACACACATGGATAGTTACAGGAAAAAAAAAACAGTTTATCAAGGGAGAGGTATAGATTGGTGAATAGATCTGGAGTCTCAGGTCTTCCCTGTGGCCTACCTCCGAGGAGACATGAAGAGTCAAAGCTAAGTCCACACTGACTTTTTATGGCCATTAACATTGATAGTTCCCAATTCTCCCAAGTTTGCACACTGTGAGCTTTTCAGATCATGCTCCCTTGGCTGAATGAAGCTCAGGTAGGGCTTCCAGTTTCTCTTAATTTTTAGGTTAATCTCTAGGACCTCCTCTTCTATTAATTCCTAGTCTTCTGCCACAAATTCTTCCTGATAGTTTTAGTCCCCAAAGTCATTTGGGGGTGAAAAGGGAGATTATCTATCTTCCATAGCGGCTTCCACGCTGATAATGAAATAGACCCTGCCTAGATGGGACAGTGTAACTCTCTGAGGCTCTGTCTCAGACTCAGATCTGACTGGGCACCGCTGGGGCTACTGGTCTGCATAGCTCTTGCGGATCCGAAGGGGGAGCCTCAGCCATACCAGCTGGTAGATGGCTGAGTGGAGATCTAGTATTGCCTTAATAACTTGTTTTACATTTATAAGATTTTCTTAAAATTGTGTATTGTTATTCAAAAAAGCAACGTTTTCTTCAACACTGCACAGACCCCTCCTGCCTAGGCTGCCGAAACATCTAGGGCCCTGTGATTTCATAAGACATTGTGTGGAGGCTCGAGGCTTATCATGTCTCAACCATGGTGGCCTCCCATGTCTGATGTAGTGCCAAGCAGAGATTTCAGGCTGACCTTACAACATTTAAAACTCCATCATAAACTTCAACCTACTCATGATTCTAATACTAGATTTGAGTATTTAGACCACTAAACTCAGATGTGCTTGGAAGTCCTGAGGCCAGATGGTGGTTTGGATAAGAGTGGGCCCCATAGGCTTATATATTTGAATACTTAGTCACAAGAGGGTGGCACTGTTTGTGAAGGATTAGGAGGTGCAGTCTTGTTGGAGTAGGTATGATCTTGTTGGAGGAAGTATGTTACTAGGTGTGGACTTTGAAGTTTCTAAAGCCCATGCAGGCCCAGCCTTCCCCATCCCCTGCTAGTGAATCAGGATATAGCTCTCAGCTACTTCTCCAACACCACACCTGCCTGCCACCATGCTCTCTGCCATGATGATAATGAACTAAGCCTATGACTGTAAGCATACCCCAATTAAATGTTTTTTAATGAGTTGCCTTAGTTCCGGTGTCTCTCCACAGAAACACAACAGTGGCTAAGACAGAATGGGTCTCTCTTTTTACTATAGGGAAGACACATTGGGAAGGTCTTCAGGAACGACCCCAAGCTGGTAATATAACCAGACGTTGGGACAATCTCTTTGGTGTACTTTCTTAGTTCTGGGAAAGTGGACACAATGGTGCAGGGGTATCTTGGTCTGTCCCTCTCTGGAATGAGAAATAAACTATACCTTTTCCATGTATGAAGTCTAGTGTGTTTTAGAAGCTTACAGAGGTAGTTGCCCATTGGATCCAAATGCATTTTAAGACATAGATGTGGAAAATGTTGAGGGTAACAGGAGGGTCTCACACTCCATGAGTCCCAACAGTGTAGGCATACTTTCTTTTGGTTACTTTATTGGGTTCTTATATCTACCACTCTTCTCCACCCTAATACCTTCCAACACCCCCCCAACACTAGGAAAGAAGATTAGAGGGAAAGGACGCATAGACCTCTGATTAAGGGCATTCCTGCTGATTAAGGGCATCAGGTTCCTAGGAGCAAGCCTAATTTCATCTTCAGAATATCCAGCAATCATCCAGCAATCATCCAGCAATCCAGCAATCCAGCAATCCAGCAATTCAGAAATCCAGCAATCCAGCAATCCAGCAATAGCAAATGCAGCATCACGGACCAGCAGCAAGGGCAGCAGCAGGGAGAGCAGCAGCTGCCACAAGCTTCTCAGGGCTCTCTCTTTATACCTCCTCCAGGGTCTTCAGAATTAAACTATCGCAGCTGACAAAAATCGCACCCCTTCTAGAGACAATCATAGCTAATGGTTATGGGCAAACTGAAGTAGCCCCAGATCCCACACCTGGGATTTAAAAAAAAAATCATATAACACAACTGGGACAGAGTAAGCAGGAGATGTGTGGGCAGCTCAGGGAGGAGGGGTCAGACCGGGCGCACAGGCTCCCTGTGGGTTGGCTATCTTGACCAATATCATGGGTCTTGAGAAATATGGTCAGTATCAAGATTTCTGCTACCTAGATAGCTGGGTCAGAAAATCATTTATGTTGATATGTGGGAAGAGTAAAATGTATGTTGTCTACATTATGAATGTCCTTTTGTGTGGTGTTGTGTGTGAGTGTGGGGATGGTATGTGCACGGTGTCTGTATGTTGTCTGTATGTGTGTGTTGTGTATGGTGGGGGGGTGTGGTGTGGTATGCATTGTGTGTGTGTGGTGTGCATGGTTTGTGTGTGTGGTGTATGTGGTGTGTATGTGGTGTGTGTGTATGTGGGGGGGTGGTGTTAGGGATCAGATCCAGCACCTTATACATGCTTGGCAAAGCACTCTACATCTGAGAGATTCACCCAGCCCAACCCAAGGCAGCATGCTTGTTTGTTTGTATTAAAGATAAAAAGAGTATAGCTTGACCCCAGGCTGACTGGCAGAGAGTATTGCCACAGGACTTTGACAGTGGCTATCCTAAAATAGGGGACTTTACAGTGGCATACAAGGATGCTAAACAGCACATCTAGACCTGTCTCCTAGAGCCAACTCCCTACTCATTCCTCACACACCTGTTGCCCAGTAGACATCTCATCCACATTTCCTGCTTCGTGCCTTTGCCCATCTTCTACGGACTGAATGTCTGTGTCCTGTCTCAGTCGGTGCCATATTGCTGTGAAGAGACACCATGACCATGGTGACTCTAATAAAAGAAAGCATTTAGTTGGGGTTTACATTTAGTGTGTTTACAGTTTCAGAGGTTTAATCCATTGTCAGCCTGTAAGGAAGCATGGCAGCGTGAAGGCAGAGGAAAGGTAGCTGCAAGTTCTACATCTGAATCCACATGCAGCAGGAAGACAGAGCCACTGGGCCTGACTTGGGCTTTTGAAACTTCGAAGATCACCCCCCAGTGACATATTTCATCCAACAAGGTCATACCTCCTAATCTTTCCCACGTCGTGCCACTCCCTGATGACTAAGCATTCAAATATATGAGCCTAGGGGGCCATTATTATTGAAACCACGGCTCTTTCTGTACCTTACCATACACTGCACCTACTGACAGCTTTGCCTTGAAGTTCCCAGCCACCAGAACTGTGGGGAATGAAGTATTTGCTGAAGCCACAGTCTGTCTATTGTGATAGCAGCCAGAGCAACTGTCGTAAAATTCCCTGTATCCGAATGCTCACTATATATCTAGGTCACATATTTTTGTATGCCCCTCAAGGGCCAGCATGTTGCCCTGCCCTCTCTGAAGCCCTCTTGTACTCTGAAAGTTCTCTCTGCTCTGTGCTCTTCTTCCTAGCCACCCACATTATATATACAACCCTCTCCACCTGTACACCTCTCGTGGGAAGAATCGTCTTCACTAGAAGAATGCCTGCATCTTCCTTGAGTTTCTAGAGGCCACGGCAATGTGCAAGCCCTGTGCCAGGCTCAACAAGTGAGAAAGTGGATACTCTAACAAAGAGGCAAAGTAAACCGTGACTCAAAAGATGTGTTCACTTGGCATGTCCAACGTAACCACAGGCCAGGTCTTGGGGATTTTAAAAGGCTGTTTCTTCAGAGTCAATAAATCTTTCATGCAGACTTTGTCACCCAGTGTATTTGTTCTCTGGCCTTGGGATGCTGGAATGCACTGAGTATTCTGGAGTCATGGGGCATCCTATAACTCACACATGGAAGCCATCCAGGAATGCACAATCTAGCTTGAGACAACAAAAAAATCAAGATGCATGGGGAATATCATCTAAGGCTCCGTGCTACCAAGACTGCATGTGGGGATAACTGAGCTGAGGGTGAAGAAAGACAACAGCGCCTGTGGTGAACCCCACTGGCGAACCATGTGAGCTGGAGCTGGCCTGGGAATTCAGTGGTCTGAAGGAGAAGAGCGTGGCAGGTTGCATGGCTGTCCTGGTTCTCACTGCTCCCTAGATCCATGTACTCACTGTGTGACTTGGCGGTGTGTTTTCCAACTCTTGACAGGGTACATGGCCAGTAAGATTTCCTTGACTATTGGAATGAAGAAGGAGGAGTAGGGGGCCCAGCACAACCCGGGCCTAAAGAGGCCTTGCTTGTTTCTGTTGGCTGTCCTGAGCTGCTAGCTATACTCAATATTTAAATACCTGAAATGTTTTCCTCTTCCAGTGGCAAGCATCAAACCTGCCCCTTCACTGGCTTCTCCTCTAATGTGGTTTCTTAGCTATTGATATGGAACTTAGCAATGGACTGAGGTCACCTCTGCCTTTGAGATTTGAATAAAACTGGCTGACTCGCCATTTCCTTTCTTATAAATCCCTGAGGGTCACCTCCAGCAATCACCTTCGTCAAATCCGAGTCTCATCTGCATCGGCTTTTTGTCATCTCTGTACTCCATTCCAACATGAAACTTCACCTCTTTTTCTTTCATTCTCCTAACAAGTCCCTGCAAAGCACCTATTTCTGGTTTAGATTATGCTATTATTGTGATAAAATATCATGATCAAAAGCAAGTAAGGAAACTTTTTTAAAGAGTTTATCCTGTCTTAGGGTTCTAGAGGAATTGGTGTCTATTTTATGGCAAAGAGGTACTGCAATGAGTGGCAGACAGAAAGCTGAGAGCTCTTCATCCTCCAACATAAAACAGAGAGCAAACTGGAAGTGAGGCCAGGCTATGAACCCTCAGAGCCCATCCTCAGTGACGGACATCCTTCAGACAGGCAGCACCTCTTTCACAAACACTGCCACCCACTGGGGACCAACTCTGCCTGAAATGTCCTGGGGGGACATTTTCATTCAAACCACCACACAGGAGAAAGCCCCTCAGGGTTGGTTGTCCCCTCTCCTGTCAGCTTCTGTCAACCCTTTTTCTCTCTAATAAGTAAGAGGCTTGTTTTGTGAAGTACTCACATGTCCCCTCACAAAACCCTGAGACAGTACTGTGCTTCTGTGCATTCCACCATTGAAAAGACTGAGGTCGCCCACGCAGCCAGGACCCAACCCTTTCTGTCCCTTCCCAACTTCACCTCTCTGACCACAGGTGCTTTCGAGATCAGGCCTTCTGCTCAAACGGTTCAAGAGAAGCTGAGAAGTGTTGCCTTGAGATGCAGCCAGTGTCACTATCTTTCATCTTAATCTTGAAATCCAGTTGCAAGTCAACAAATAATGCACTCCTCCTCTTTGTTGCCAGGCTCTGCTGTCTGCCCCAGGGGGAAAGGAGAAGGCTGAGGAAGAGTTGTATTTGAACAAATTGAGCTTACAGCTAAGTCATGAGAAGCAGGACCTTTCCCCATATCCACAGTGGTGGAAGTGCTCCAAGAAAAGCATCAGGAAACTCAGTGAGGGTGAGGGCAAGGTATCCAGAGAAATCCTCATAACTATCATCAGAAAAGTTCACTGTGTTAGTCACTGTTGTGTTGCTATCAAGAGACACCATGACCAAGGCAACTATTGAAAAGAAAGCATTTAATTGGGGGCTTTCTTACAGTTTCAGAGGTTTAGTCCATTTTCATCATGGTAGGGAGAATTGTTGCATATAGGCAGACACTGAAGCAGCAGCTGAGAGCTACATACTGATGCACAGCAGAGAGAGAGACTCTGGGCTTGGCATGAGCTTTTAAAACTTCAAAGCCCATTCCCAAAGACATACTTCCTCCAACAAGGCCACACCTCCTAATCCTTCTAATCCTATCAAAGAGTCCACTCCCTAGTGACTAAGCATTCAAATATATGAGCCTATGGGGCCATTGTAATGGGAGTTTTGGTTTCTTTGTAAACTCAGTTATGTTATGTAAATATTTTTTGTTTTTAATTTCGTGTGGGATTTTAGTTTGAGCTTTAGTTTGTCCACAGCTGTTAGTTGTCTCTTGAGGGACATGGTCTTTGCCAGTTGGTAACAGCCTTCCATATGCAGGACTGAGAGGGGTGTGGTCTAGGACTCTGGAGAACAGAAATAGAGAGCCCAGAGAAGATGTGGTGTTATCACAGTTTGAAGAGACGGAGACTGACAGTGTGGTGGTTTGGAGCAGACAGACAGAGAGAAACGCTTCAGGGCACAGCATCTTGGAGGAGCCTGCTGGCTATGTTTGCTGTTGATGGAGATTGGTATTGAGTCCTAAAGAACCCCTCTACCCTGAGAGAAGCAAAGGGGCCCTCTCTCCCTGCTAACCTTCTCTCTCCTATGTAGGGTTGGGAGATTGGAAGGGAGGTTGAGGCCTAAACACCCCAAATAAAATTGAGTTTTAAAACAAGCGCTACAGGCCATTCTTACTGAAACTATCCATCAAGTTTCATCTATCTATAGAGGCCCATTAATAAATATTTCTTTACACTTTTCACCCACCCCAAGAATCTACTACTCAAAGATTAGTGGCTTCACATTCTAAGAACCACAGAATAATCATATATTAACGATCCACATTTCATTGCATGTGTCATCTTGAAAAACACTCTTACCTACTACCTCCTGAATTTCCCTAGCCTCCTATAGAGAGGAACAGATAGAAGTAGAGGTAGAGAAACTGAGTCCTAGGGAGAGAAAAGAATTACTTTAGGTCACCCAGATCTTTTCTTGAAATGGTGTAAGAAGTTCCCAAATCATTTGTCCTTAAACATGTCTGAATCTCAAGGCTGCTTCTTGGGGCAACTATCAGCCTCCTGAAGAACTCTCATGGACTTCTCAGAGGGAATTAGACACAGTGAACCCACCATAACTCAGGAAGATCTCATTGTGGATACAGGGTTATATTATCTTTCATGGGTATCTGGGACTAGCAAAAATTTTAATACCAAAAAAATTTTTAAAAAAAATTTTTTTTCATTTCTTTGTATTCAGTTGGAGTTTCTGGGCTCTCCTTCCCCACACGATCCTGTAAAAATCCCACTCCTCTCTCTATCTCCAACCCTGCCGACAGGAAAGCCTCAGAGGTCCAGTTTCACATTTCAGACATTTCTGGAATTCCTGGTGACTGCCCCAACCTCCCCACCTGGAGCCACCAGCCTCCCAAGCCTCCCCAGCCTGGATGGCCACATCTGGGCCCAAGTCCAGCATGTGGCAGACAGGCTATATTCCTTTGCCTATAACTAATAAAAAGCTCCCTGCCATAGCCTGGGCACGCCTTCCTCTGGTCCTGTCCCCTGAGGCTGGTGAACTCGTCCAGCAACCCCTCCATTCCAAAATAAATGTGCCTTTTTATTTATTTATTTTATTATTTTTGCTTTTAATCTGACTTGATCTGGCTTATTTCATCAGTGGAGATAACCTATCACTTTGAAAGGGCATAATATTTCTCATTACAAAACAGAGGTGTCATGTCTCAAAAAAAATTGCTTTGCAGATATCATTATCAAGGGGCAGCCCCTGGTCCAGTTCTCTGTATGGATGGAGAATGCCTGAATCGATTACATCTGATGAGATACCATGTGGTTCCCACAACACTTATTCCTGAAGTTCTGCCTTCCTTAAGAACATGAAAAAGCATAATGGAAACAAGAGGGCTAAATCTTAAGGAAGAAAACCACAGTTATAAAGTACCTGCAGCTTCATTGTATGATCCACAATGATGACAAACCATTATGAAGTGGCTATTAAAATCTCTTTTTTAAAATAAATGAGTTTGCTTTTGATAACCATATACATGTATAACCTACATTCTGATTATTTTATGCCTTCCAATTTCCCTCTCTCTTGTCTGCTTCCACAAGTCTCCTTTCTACATTCATGACTATTCTTGTTGTTATTATTTTGTTTTGTTGTTGTTTGTTTTTTGAGACTCACTGAGTTTAGCCAGGAACATCTATATGACTGGATTTAGACAAGATGGGCTCCTCGGTGGGCATACAACTAAAAACAGTGGCTGTCCCTCTCTCAGAACCCATCAGTAGCCAGCAGGAAGCAGAAAGGCCCCATTAGCTCCTTCCCCACCTATGACTGATGAGTGATTGTTGAGAGGCACAGACTTTTGTAGGCCACAGCTGCTGTGAGGTCATGACTGCATTGGCTGTGTTATGCCATCTCCCCTATCTTCCAGCTCTTGTATCTTCCCACCACCTGTCACCACCCCCAACCCCACCCCCCGCAAGCTGTGAGCAAGTCGATCTGCATGAAGGATGAAACTCAGAAGAGTACCATCTTTGTGGGCATTGGGTCAAGACCTCCAGACACTGACCTCTTATATTTCTTACACATTTAAACACAGTAGAACTTATGACCTGTGACCTTTACAATAAGAATGAATTCTATTGGCTGATAAACAGAGCTCAGGGCTAGGGCTTAAAGGACAGATCTGTGATAAGCATAAGAACAGATTCTGCTGGTGGAGGATACAAAGAACCTGGGGCTTTTTACACAGGGGATGTGTTCTACTCATTGCAGGATTGGGGCCTAAACAATGCTCAAGATATTGAGAAAATTCAGGTTGGGGTTGGCTCCTAATAGAACAGCAAAGAATCACCAGGTTGGCTGAACACTTTTTACTCTGACATTCCAGGTGACCAGTTGTCATTCATTTCCTTTTGTTGAAAAAAATAGATCTGCATGATTGACAATCTTGGTTTCTCCAACACTTACTCTAAGCTGTACTTCCTTTATTAGAAGATGTGGCATAAATGTCCTGTTTAGGGCTAAGAACTAAACTGTCACTCTCAGCGACATATCTTTGCATTCATTGCCATTGACTGCAAAGACAGGCTTTTATGATTAAAACTGAGCATAGTATTTGTTTATGGATATGAACATAAATGTTCGGAAGGCATCCTGGTGTGATTGTTTAGCTAAAGAATAGTTCACCTCTAGGGCCTAAAACCCCTTTAGACACAAGATTTTTTAAAACCACATTTACAGTACCAATTAGTTTCCTTTTGTGAAGTGGGCCCCATAGCCAATGAGAGAGCAGTGAGGTGCTGCCATAACAGTGGTGCCATTATTATACCAGTGGACACATCTTGCCTGGCAAAAAAGCTCTCTTGCTGTATAAGTGTCTCACTCCTCTGAGCTTGCTTCATCCCTCCCTTCAGTGCAGTAAGGAGGAGGTACCAATTCTCTCGTCCTGGAATGAAAAAACAAATCCGCAGTCTGTGACAATTCACTACAGATTTTTCTGCTTCTCGGGCTTCACATGGGATCTTAGAGTGACCCTCCACCCTCTTTGATGTCTTAGCATGGGAATTGCATCTAACAGCACAATTAGAAAGACTCTGGAGACCTAGTTATAAATGCCATCCCTGCCTCTGATTGCTGAGGGGTCTGAGGATTATTCTCACTTCTTTGAGGGCCAGTCAGCTTTCTCTCTACACAATCAGCACATGGAGAGCAGGGCCAATTGATGACTGTGGGATATTTAATCATACAGACAGTACTTATGAATAGCGGTCTGTAGTGGGTGGTTGCCATTTTGACTGCCCTGAATCTTTTCAGGTTCATCTCCAATGTTGGAGCCAACCCAGGACCAGTGGGAGGAAATGGGGGCTATCCTTTCTTGCATCCAAGCAACTAAATGTGAACTCAGCCCAGGATGTGAAGTCTGAATAGAGTGGCCCAGAGTCCTGACTTCTGTTGGAGTTTTCTGAACAGAACAGGGATAGAATAAGAGAGTGGTAGACATTGTGACAAGTAGGTTCTCTGGTGGGCGGGAATGTTTGCTGTGGCAGGAAGCAGAATATCTGCAGCTGGTACCTTCTGCGGCTTCTCTGTTCGTTCTTTGGCTTGCTAAGTCTTCTGTGAACTGCCCAAATGCTCTGTAAATTCCTCCCAAGCTTAAGTTAATTAGAAACAGTTTCTATTATTGCCAGCCAACAGTTCTGACTCATAGACTCTCTCAAATGGAAGAAGATCAAAACTAATTCTTAAAACACAAAATAAAAAGTTAAAACCATTTCTCAGTCACAGGCCAAATGAGAAATGGACACTTTGGCTCTTTACAAGTTAACTTTGCCACATGTGATGATTAGCTCTAATCTAGTTGACATGACCTAGAATCACCTGGGAAAAGAGGCTCAATGAGGGATTGTTTGCACTGGATTGGTGTGTGGGCATGAATATGCGGAATGTCTTAACCGACATGAGAATACCTAGCCTACTGCAGGCAGCAACAGTCCTTAGAGAAACTTCAGCCCATCACAGGTGGCAACATTCCTACAGAATCCTCAGGCCACTATGGGTAACAACATTTCCTAGGTAGAGTCCTGAACTATGTAAGAGTGGAGGGATGGAGCTGAGCACAGACAAGCAAGCACGCATGCATTCATTTCTCTCTGGTCTCGACTAGATGTGATGCGATTAGCTGTAGTCCCTGCCCTGAGTTCCCCACAATGAGGGATCACAACATCAAATTTAAGCTGTAGTAACCACCTCTTTCTCCCCCAAGTTGCCTTTTGTGAGGATATTTTACCACATCAACAGAAACAAAACGAGAATAAGCATCATAAAAATTATTAGCTTCTGTTCACACCAAATCAAATGATAAATGACATCCTGAATATTTGTATATGTGTAAAAGCTAAATCTAATTGATGCATCCCTGTTACAAAGTAAATTCACCATCTGAAAAACATTCACAGATATCAAAGCATGAGAAGCCAGAATTAAGGTGCTGGAGACAAAATGTGTATTCCTTTGAGTTTTCAAAATTAGTATAAATGAATTTTGTATGTAGTTATCATGCCTCTGTGGGTTTGTCTGGAGATTCAGAACTTGAGGATTTCATCCACTTTAGGAATATTTCACTTAGGCAGAGGTTCTCCAAGCACGGCCCCCAGAGAGAGCAAAAGTGTCAGCATAACTCATGGGTTAGAAGAGCCATTCCTCACCAGTCATTCTCTCCCATGCAGAGATCAGCTTCTACCATTTGTATGAGTAAATGTATCTTTAAGCAGAGCAGGGGGTTGTAGCAGATACATGTGATACAAAAATGAGAGAAGAGGTAGTAGGAGTGGAGAGGTTTAATAGGGGAAGTGGACAAAGAGATGGAGAAAGGAAGGCTTGGGTAAAACAGTAATGAAGGTCACCCAAAACAAATGATGCATGAAAAACCCTAGAAATTTTGGATATTTTTTTAAGACAATAAAGTAATGTTAAGACTTAGAGTGGAGGTGGCATGTGGGTGGATAAAGTTGTTCCAAAGACAGAGAAATCAAGCTGCTACTGACCTGAAAGCTTCCTGTTCCTGGCTGGCTTTTAGGGTGCCAGAAGGTGCTATCCAGGATGCTGGGGAAGGATCGCCTGTAATCTTGCTCTGTTGAGGACCCTGTGTGCAGCAGTACCAACTGGCCAGGCCAGATGTGCCCACTGCCTGGGTCATATTGGTAAGGCTGTCATGGGATAACCAATTACTTTCTGGTTGGATCTGTGGCCTACTCTGTGTAAGGAAATTCACATCTGGTACTATAAGCCCATTCAAAAAGCCATGATTACTACATCATAGGCTCCAGTTGGGAGGCTACTCCTGTACTTTGTCAGATAGATATGATATGCCCCTCAAATTACCTTCTAAATAACTATATTTATTCCTGTAGATTGACATTGTTCTCAGCTTTGGTCAGAGACACTTCTTTCTGTAATAGGTAGAAACTACAAAGGCTTATAAATGGTAAGTGTGATGAGAATGAGTGATTCTCACTTATAGTAAATCTCAACCATAAATGGGACATCTACATCGCTGCCTCCAAGGCTCAGGGAATGTCATGGTAGAAGAGGCCAAAACTGTGTAATAGCCACAGGAATGGAGGAAGGGGACGGTATGAACACTAGCCTCCCAGCACAAGTCTGTTGCACTCTTGAACTCAAAGCAGCTGTGGATGGGACTGAGTTGATCATCCTGCTGTGGAGGTGATTGGGGCTCATGGCTTCTCGCCTTTCTATGAGTGTTTATTCTCAGTTAATGGTTGATAGGGAAAGCAGAGACATTTTTCTCCAGGGGTGTGGTCACTGGCAAGGTGCCTGTGTTCCTGAAAACAAACCCTTACCCATGTTCCTGGAAGGAAGCCCAATCAAACTCACGGAATCTCTCTCTGTGGGTCTCTCTGTCTCTGTGTGTGTGTGTCTCTCTCTCTCTCACACACACACACACATACAGACACACACACATACACACACACACACACACACACACACACGACATGAAAGCAGAACTAGGGCAAATTGTAAAAAGGAAAGAAATCAAGAGTAACAGGGGAGCAAGCGACGGTAAGAGAGGTAAACATAATTGAAATACATTATGCACATATGTGAAAATGTCATAATGAAACCCATTATGATGCACAACTATATGCTAAGGAAAAGCAGTTATGAAAGAAGAGAAGCCATTCCTGAGGTCATACCAGACCATGCAGCGTAATCCCACCACCCTGGAGATGGTGCCAGAACTCTCTATTTTAACAAGCTGCCTGGGGTTGGAGGCTCTAGCTTGAGGACCATTGTCCTTGTGTTGGACATAAAGCTACAAGAAAATTAAGTTCAAGTGTTTTGAGGGTTCCTTGAAATGTACACATTTTACAAAGAATGCTAATTAAAGAGCTCATTTTCACAATGTCTTTCACAATAACCTAAAAAAAAAAATCTTGGGATAACTCTTACAAAACAAGTGAAAGGCTTTGTCTTAGTTAGGGTTTCTATTGCTGTGAAGATTATTCTATTCTACCATGACCACAGCAACTCTTATAATTTTTAATATATAAATATTTTAAATATTATAAATATTTAATTGGCAATAGTTTATTTACAGTTCCAGAGGTTTAGTCCATTATCGTCATGGCTGGAAGCATGGCAGCATGCAGGCAGACATAGTGCTGGAGAAGGAGCTGAGAGTTCTCTATCTTGATCCACAGGCAGCAGGAATGAATGCCACTGAGCCAGGACTTGAGCCTCTGAGACCTCAAAGCCCTCCTCCTGTGACACACTGCCTTCAACAAGCCCACACCTCCTAATGGTTCCGCTTTCTATGGATCAAGAATTAAACACATGAACCTATGGGGCCATACCTGTGCAAACCACCACAGGCTTGTGTAATAAAAACTTTAAGACACTGAAGAAAGAAACTGAAGCTATCAGAAGATGAAAGAATCATCTTTCATGATCATGGATCAGTAGGATTAATACTGCAAAAATGGTCACCCTATCAAAAGCCATCTACAGATTCAGTGCAATCCTCATCAAAATTCTAAGTTTTTCACAGATGGGAGATCATGATCAAAATATACTACATAAAAATGTTTTCAGTAAAAATAGTTATTATTTCAGCTTAATATCTAACTTAGTCAATATTCTTTAAATTAGAAACAGCTTAAAATACGGCACCATATTGCTTCCTGCTACTACAACAAATACCTGGGTCAATCTACTTATTAAGATAAAGGGTTTGCTTTTAGCACAGTTTTAGAGGTTTTTTCCATGATTAATTGGCCCTATGCCTTTGGCAGATTGTGTGGCCGAACAAATATAATTATCTCACAGTCTGGAAGCAGAAGAGGGAAAAGGGGAGTGAGGCCACACCACCCACAGTGAGAGACAGAGACACAGCTCCAAGTTGCCACCTTTGGTGGACTGAGGAATAATTTAACACCTTTCAGAGATCTCAGTTCAGGCCAGAACCAGATTCATGGACTTGACACCAAAAAGAATTCCAGGACCAGCTGGTAAGATAAAGCAGACTGGAGATGTTTCACGGTGTTGATAGTAAGAAAGAAAGGCACTCAAGTCGAGAACAGGGCATCCTCAGGAGCATCCATGTGGGCTCCTCGTGGCACCACAGAGAGTGAGACATGTCCAAGTGCGGGTGTGGGCTTGGGAGGGAAGAGCTGCAAAAAATAAGACACTTGGTGAGGTGTGTGACAGGGCTCCTCACGGGAAAGTCACAACTAATGGTTAGCGTGGCATTAGCCACATATGCTATTTTAGCAGCTGCCAGGTTATATCTCAAGAGCTTGCTAAGAAAGTTTTTTTCCTCTCTTTTGATCAGTGAGACTGCAGGGTGACTCCAGAGGGCCTCAGATAGAACTATAATATGACCAGTGTAACAAGCAGAAGCCACGAGGCTACATAAGGGCTTAGGGCTCAGCTTTCACTCTAACTGCCATTTGGGAGGCAGGTCCCTAGAAAACTGCATGGTTATGCCTAGGAAGGCAGGGAGGCCTTGAGCACAGAAAAGTGAGCTTCAGTGCTGGTGACAGGCTTCGGCCGGACACCAGGAAAGGAGGCTGTCTTCCCTCCTCGTCCCCCTTAGTTTTCTGACTTTGTATTGTACAGTCACCTTCAAGGGCGTGCCCAGTGACCTGCAAGCTCCCTCACATGCAGTTCTCAACCTGTGGAAAGCAACCTTTTGGGGGGGGTCAAATGCCCCTTTCACAGGGGTTGCCTAAGACCATCAGAAAATACAGATATTTACATTATGATTCACAACTAGAAAGATTACAGTTAAAAAGTAGCAATGAAATAATTTAATGGATGGGGTCACCAGAACACAGGGAACTGTATTAAAGGGTCACAGCATTAGGAAGGTAGAGAACCATTATCGTAGAGTTTCCTCCACCTCCTTAGCAGCTCCAAACAAGAGTCTAAACCTCCAGCAAACTGTAGCACGCACTCACAGGCAAACAAGAGTAACAGCTTAAAGAAAACTGAATGTCAGTAATAACTTCAGAAAAGCTAGAAGGCAGAGTCTTGAATGTCTTATCAGAGAGAAATGATGGGTGTCTGAGGGAGTATGATTTTCCCTTATTTGACCATCTTCACAACATACATGAGTAGCAAAGTATCATAGTGTGTCTCATAAACATGGGTCATCATTGTATTAAACATGGGTAATCACTGTACATGACCTCAAAATAAAATTTTAAAGTAAGAGTAGACAGAAATGCCCGTTTCATCTGTCCACATTCACCAGGTTTCTGATGGCTTGCCCTTGGCCTCCTTCAGCTCTCTGAGGGGGAAACCCCACCATTCCTTGAAATGACACCCTCTAGCTCACTTGTGGTCCTAAAAGCTCAGCCTTCCCTGACCTTTCTGTTCTTTCTCACTGCTCTGTTGCTTAAACCTTTGTCTCCTACATTTTTCTTTTTTCTAATTCCTACACTTGTGAAAGTTTTTTAAACATTTGGGAGACTCACATAAGTAATAAAATATCTACTATCTCAGGAAGCACCAAACCTGCCTGTGGAGAACTCCCTGTAAGAGCAGACAGATGGCACCTGGGCTCACATATAAAAAGGAAGATATTTTAGTTACTTGAAAGCAGAGAGGAACAAAACACGATTTTTCTTGCCCTATATAGGATACAATCGTTTCTTTAGTGCGGTAGATCATGGCAACATGCTGGGCAGCGAAGTACACAAAGGCCACTGTTTCCAACTTAGATTTTTTTTCTGAGCCATTGTCAAATCCTACATTACAAATAGGAATGTTGGCTCAAAAGGTAGAATCCACATTTTTAAAGCCATTTCATAAAATACGAACATCTCAGATGCCCCCCAAAGAATGGGGCCAACAGCTGGTGGGCCTCCTGCCCTTTCGCAGTGTAACAGAATGCTCACTGAGGACCCACTCCTCACTCTTATTCAGTCGAGGGCTGTGGAGATGGTGGCACAATACTGGTGTCTCCAAATGTATCTGTAAGCATTCTGCAGGTTTCTAGCAAGCAGAAGGGCGTTAGGGTTGGCCCACCTGCCAGGCCCCATCCAAGGGCTGTGAGAAATGAGCTCCAGACACCCTGGAAGGGCGTTTGGAAGCCATGACTCAGTTGAGAGAAGGCTGTATTTTGTAACAACCTGCAGATCATCTTGGGTAGGACATGAACTCCCTTTCATTACATCTCGACACAGACATAAAGCCGTGAGTAGAAGCACGCTCTGTCTCCCTCTTCCTACCAGCCCCCTATCTGGGACACTGGAGGCAACACCAGAGCTCACATACTGCTTTTCATCCTGCCATTTCAGAAACCATTTTCTCAAAAAGAAAATGTCCTTTGGCCACAGCTCTGAACAGAGCTTTAATTCAGCTTCATAGGGACATCATAATCACCTCCCAGATTGCCTAATAACTGTCGTTTTGATCAAAGGGAAGCCTGGAGGAAGACACCAAAACAGAGTCAGTGGCTAGAAGAGAATCGTTGAGACCAGGCTCTTAGTTCCCTGTTCTGAATTCAGAACACCTTGCAGGCTCCGTTAGTGTAGGCGAGCCCAGCTCATCCTTTCTTTGCACATGCGTTGCAGTATGACCAGGCCAAAATTCTTCCATGGGGAGAAAAAAAAAAAGAAAAAACATAGCATGGAGCTCATTGTGTCTCTACCAGAAGTCTATTTCTATTCAGCCTGAGCCACAGCGATACCATCAGAGTCCTAGAAACTGCCAGTTTTGAGTGCCAGGGTCATGCAGGGTGTTAATTTACTATGGCCACACCTGGACAGGGACCACAGTTGTGTATCACCATCCCAGAAAAACAGCCACCATCTTCCTCAGATCAGTGTGCAAGAGTCCATCAGGAGTGGGCCTATGCACTGCAGACATTCCATCAGAGGAGGGCCAGAGAGGAGAGTCATTGGCCCCTCACCTGAGAGTTCAACACCTCCTCCCAAACATCTCTATGCAGTTCTGCCTAATTGCACATGGCCCTGGATCTTGGGGGTGGGTGCACGAGCACTGGGCTGGACAAAACTAGAGAAAGGGCTCCATCTACCCTCTACAGGAAAGCTACACCCTCACTGGATGAAAACTTACCAGGTGGCTGCTTTAGGGTCTCCCAAGCTCCTATAGGCAAGGCTGAAGCCATGCTCTGTAAGCTAGCTTATCAGTTCATCAGGGTGAGCTGCGGTAGAATCATTGGGATCTCTTAAAAGTAGATGGCACTCTCACTACAAACACCTGGACAATGGCAGGGAGGACAAGAAAGGCTGCTCTGGACTACCTGAAAGTCCCCCTAGTGAAAACTAATCAAGAAGGAGAACTCTGGCTAAATGCTCAAACCCTATACAGCAAGGCAAAGAGGATGAACATCAGAAGAAGGAGAAAACAGGCAACAGTACAGGAGCCTGCTACAGAGGGCCTCTGAAAGGCTTTACCCTACAGTGTATCAAAGCAGATGCTGAGACTTATGGCCAACCTTTGGGCAGAGTGCAGAAAATTTCATGAAAGAAGTAGGAAATAATAAGACCTGGAGAGGAGAGGAGCTCCACAAGGAGAGCAACAGAACCAAAACATCTGGGCACAGGGGTCTTTCCTGAGACTGATAATCTAACCAAAGACCATTGATGGAGATAACCTAGAACCCCTGCACAGATGTAGCCCATGGCAGTTCAGTGTCCAAGTGGGTTCCATAGTAATGGGAACAGGGGCTGTCTCTGACATGAACTGATTGGCCTGCTCTTTGATCACCTCCCCCTGAGGGGGGAGGCAGCCTTACAGGCCACAGAGGAAGACAGTGCAGCTACTCCTGATGAGAGCTGATAGACTAGGATCAGAAGGAAGGAGAGGAAGACCTCCCCTAGCAGTGGACTTGGGGAGGGTCATATGTGGAGAAGGAGGAAGGAGGGTGGGATTGGGAGGGGAGGAGGCAGGGGGCCACAGGGGGATACAAAGTGAATAAAGTGTAATTAATTAAAATTAAAATTAAAAAGTGCAGCTCAGGGAGCCTGCCACCAAAGGGCTGTAGGAAATGAGCTACTAGCCTCTAGAATAGTTTTATTTTTCAAATATTTGGTCCATAAAACTGATGGATTGCCCACAAGGTTGTAAATACTTTTGGAAATCTAAGTATAGTGGCCTTCCTTTTCTTACAGAAAGATGCTATTACTTTGAAAGCTTATTTTATTACTGATTAAAAACAAGCAACTTTAATATTGAACACAAGGTCACAGGCTCTTGCATCTTTGGGGTAGAGACAGACGCTAGAACTTTGTGGCAGAGCCACTTATAAAACACTGGGCTGCTCCTAAAGTCCTTGGCATGTAACTAGTAAGACTAGAGTCAGTCATCACTGACAGCCGGTACTTTGGGATTTGAGCACAATGGTTTCTAAAACAGCACACACAGCCACTACCTTAGCTACCCCTGATTCCATTTCTGAAACCCTGCTCTGTGCAATCTATCTTTAAACAGTCTCTTTAGCAGCAGATTCTTGAGGAGAGGTGGAGGTAGACATTACAAGGCAGGTTTAGGGAGCCGGAACGGCTGCCCATGGCTCTGCTCTGAGCAGGGAGTGTAGTGTAGCCACAGATAGCAGCAGTGGGGACAGCAGATGGCTACCTGCTTCTCGGCATAATCACCAGTTACCCTCTCAGTTTCAGCCATCTCCAAAGCGTGGAGAAAATGAAGTAGGTTTTACCACGCTTTTCATGCACACGCAAGTCACCAGAAGGCTTTTGGGCCCCAGGTTCCAGGCACAGAAACAGTAATGCAGACAGGTGGGGTGGGGGAGTTGTGCTGAAGGTCTGTATTACAACGAAATGACTTGTGAGGCTTGGGGTGTAGATCAGTTACAGAACACTTGAGGAGCATATGTAGACTTCTCCTCAAGGGCCAGATAGATAGATAGATAGATAGATAGATAGATAGATAGATAGATAGATAGATAGATCTTACAGGAATTTGGGGCATCCCTTTATTGGTTGCTATAGCTTAGATAATGTTAGAAAGCTCGTTAAAGCTTCGTTTCCAGCATATGATGCTACTGGGAAATGGTGGAGTCTTTAAGTCGTTGGGCCTAGCAGAGGAAGTTAGATTACTTAGGGCATTGCTTTGAAGGAGGGAGACTCCAAGCCCTTTCTCTTCTTCTTTCCCAGCTGGTCACTATGAGGAGAACAGTTTTCTCCAGGACATGTTCTCACTACAATGTGTTACCTCCCGACTAGTCCAGAAGCAAAGAGATTTTCTGACCATAAGCAGAAAGCTCCAACAGTATGAGACAAATAAAGCCTTCCTCTTTTTAAACTGATTTAATCTCAAGAATTTTGTCACAGTGACAGAAAGCTGACTGATACACAAACACATCCTCCTCCTCCTCTTGGCTAGCCTCTAACAGATTCCAGAGCGAAGACAAAGGAAGGGAGCAAAAAGTTGGTAGCCCCACATTCCATTCCAGAATGCTACAGCCTGTTAACAGCTTTCACTGGAGTGAAAAGAGAAACAGCTGAGACCTATCAAACAAACCACTTGAGTCAGTGATCATTTCTGTGTGGAAAGCCTATTATACTAGTGACATCTTCCAGAAAGATTAGCCTCTTCATACATAAAAAATATTTTAAGATTTCTTTCAAATATCCCAACTGTTGGCAGGCCATGTAAGTGGCTGAATGTCTCTTGTCTTTACGAGGTCATCATGTTCTCACCTTAGCCCAAGCGCTGGGAAAGAAGAGTCACCCTCCAGGACACTCCTACAAACAACACAAGAATGAATGAGGGAAGGACTAGAGTGTTCCAGGCCTAAACTGTGGAAGGAACTTTTTTTTTTTTAACCTTAGTGTAGATAGGCATCAGTCAGGAAAAAGAATTTTTACCAAATAAATAGTAGATTGTGAGAGGGATGGGGCAGCCTCAGGAAGCACAGAGGCTGTTGGGGTAAACTATCCAGACCTACCAAGACAATCACTCCCTTAGCTATCAAGAGTGTGGACTGATACGGCCCCATAGTACCCTCTTGAGGCTTGCATGCCATACCAACAGGGGCTGCTCTATCAAGGGTGGTGCCCTTCTCTGGATCAGCCAATTCTAAGGGTTTTAGGGCTCAAAAACTAGGTCCCTATGCTGGTTTATTTGGACTCTAATTTATTTTGGATGTATTTGTGAAGGATGTGGTGTTGGGGGTGTGTGTGTGATGAGATCATCATTTAAATATTTAAACTAGTACACACACTTCTAGTGAAGCATGTTGTCCTCTGTAATGTGGACAGGTCTCATTCAGCCAGTCGACAGTTCTACTAGAACAAAGATTGCCTTTTCCCAGCAAGAGAGACCGAAGCTCTCCCGACCTCTAGCCTGTCACCCTATCACAGCAGATTTTGGACTTGACAGTCTCCACATTTCCTGGTTAGAATGGCATGTCTCTCTTTATCGCCTCTTGTTGGTTTTAGTTTGAGGTCTGATTTGTCTATTTTATTAAGATGGCAATGCCTGCTTGTTTCTTGGTCCCATTTGCTTGGAGTACTGTCCATCCTTTTACTCTGAGGCAGTGCCCATCTTTAAAACTGAGGTGTGCTTCATGTCGGCAGCGGATAGATAAGAGTTTTTTTTTTCTTGATCCATTTAGTTAGTATGTGTCTCTGATTGGAGAATTGAAGCCATTGATATTTAAAGCTATTAAAATGAATGTTAGTTAAAGTCATCATGTTGTTGACTTTGGTGTTGTTGTTTGTGTTCTCAATGGTATTTGCGTTTTAATGATTACAGCTTCACATTTCTTTCCAGTCTCTGCTGTGCTCATTCCTCTCTTCAGCCTGAAATACTACTTCCTGTATTTTCCTTAGGTTTAGTTTGTTGGATATTATTTTTTTAAGCTGCTTACATCATGGATTTTTTTCTTCTCCTTCAATCATGGCAGATAGTTTTTCTGGGCATATTATTCTAAGTTGACTGTCACAGTCTTAAATACCTGGAACAAATTGCTGCAGGTTCTTCTTGCTTTCAAAGTTTCCATTGAGAAATCAACTGTTATTCTGATGGGTTTCCTTTATGAGTGACTTGCATTTTTCTTCTCTTGCAGCTTTCAATATGCTGTCTTTGTTGTGTATACTCAGTGTTTTAACTATGATATGTTGTGGGGGTTTTCTTTGCTGTTCTTGTCTGTTTGATGTTCTGTATGCTTCTTGTATTTGTATGAGCGTGTCTTTCCTTAGTTTGGAGACGTTATCGTCTATGATCTTGAAAATCTGGTCTATGCCATTGACTTAAGACTTCCTACCTTGTCGATAATTATAATTTAAAGGCTTATTTGTTTGTTTGTTTGTTTGTTTGTTTTTTCACCTCGCACTTCCTGTGTGTTCCTTTCTAGTTTTGTTTTTGTTTTTAGATTTTTATGTTCCTTGCTTATTTAGTCTAGATCCTCTATTTTAACTTCAAACCTGATATTGAGTCTTCTGCTTGACTCATTCTAGCTGTAAGGACTTTTTTTGAGTTTTCTAGTTGGGCTATTGGGCTTTTCTACTTCATATTTACTTCAGCTTGAGTCCTCTTCAATCTCCTCAATCATTCTATCTGCTGAATTCCACTTCCAAGTCCTAGATTATCTTTGTCATTTCTATCAGCCTTGTGTTTTCTTGTGCACCACTCAGGAATTTAGTCTCATTAAGGGCTTCCTCCTTGATTTCATTTTGAGCTCTCTCTTTGTATCTTCTTTAATTCTTTGAGGAGGTTTATAATTTTTCTTTTAATTTCTCTTTTCTGGGGTTTGACTAGAAAATTCTCATTCCTACAGGACTGGTAGGTTTGGGAAAGGAGATGCTGAACTAGTCTTTTGTGCTGTTGTCGTTCCTGAGAAGAGGTCTGGGCCTGTGGACTTCCTCTGTTAGTTCTGAGTTTGCTACGAACAAAGCGGGCTAGAGAAGAAGAGAAGATGTGGAGGTGGGTTAGGTCTAGAGGCTGAAGGTGACTTGGGTTGAACGAAGTCGAGCGGAAAGAGGGTGCTGATCTGACATGAAGGGTGTACTTCCTGTTCTGAGGAGGGAGTGTGGAGACATCGAGGTCACGTGGAAAGGCTGGATATGACACAGAACACTCCTGTGGTTTGGCAGATAGGTAGAGAAGAAAGTGGCGCAAACCTAGAGCTCCATGTGCTGGGAAGGCGGGGAAGGCCGGACCAGGCTGGTACATGGGCTGGAGGACCCAGGCTAGATCTGAAAACTGCAGGAAAGGCATTAAGAAGGAGGTCAGGACTAAGCCAAACCCCGAAGGAAGACTGAGAAGTCTGGGAATAGAATGGAGTGGTGGAGGTGGCACCAAGGGCCCATGAGTGGATGCAGGTAGGGCGTGTCCTGGCATAAGCCTAGAGCTTAGCTTTGGTGCAGGAGGGGGTGGTGGGACTAGGTTGAGACGCAGGATGTGGGAGCCTGTGGACGCCCAGAGGTCAGCTGCTGTAAGGATGGATGAGCAGGTTAGACCAGGCAGACGGAATGTGGGACCTGGGCTCGATCTGGTGAGTTACAGAAATAACAAGTATATACTCACCAGGCTAGACCCTGGAGGAGGGTACAGAAAGTCTGGGTATGGAGTGGGGTGGTGGAGGCGGCACAAAACCTCCTGTACCCCCACCTTCTCTTTGTGGTTCTTCCCCAGCACTGAGTGCCCAGATCCACTATGCTCCTCAAGCCCTGGCTTATCTACTCATCAGCACCTCAAGAGCCCAGAGCCAGGTCTTCCTCACACAATTGTGCATGGTCTGGTTCCTAGTACAGCACTCCTACCACTTCCGTTAGCAAGTCACAGTACAGACTTACGGTGTTGCTGAAGCACGCTTCGCTAGAGGGCCACTGTAAGGAGTCCCCCCCCCCCAGTCTCTCTCCCAGGCTCTTTCCCTCTTTAGTTAGGTGACAACAAGTTGAAGCAAGCTGCTCTGGGCTCTCGGTCTCGGCTTTTTGCTTTGACCTCCTGCACTGAGGTCTCCACCTGGAGCCAGAAAGGCTCTCTTTTGGCCTCAGATCTCACCAAGCTTCTCCACCCTCTCATCCGTCGTCTCTCTCCCAGCCACTGGGAGCTTTAGCACTCTTCGTTCTCATCCTTCACCATGAGCATGAAGACAGAAGAGGCAGTGCTCGGCTCTCGCTCTAAAGCGCCACTGAAACTGTTTACCATCCGCCTTGCCGCCTCCTTATGGGCAGGGGCTACATCTACTCGGCAAACCCTGTGCCTCCAGACCTTCCGCAGTGAGGCTGCTCAATAAATACACATCAACTAACGAACACGTTTGCCTGGAGAGGCACCCTTTCATTTTGTCTTCCCTCTTAATGATGATGTATTGACAAACACTGGAGACACACTGTTCCTTTTAGCCATACCTTGCTTGTGCCAGAATCTTTGTTGTGTTTCTTTTTTCAAATCTTCTCTTGCCAGGGAACCTTGTGTGGGAGTTTTCTCTGAAAGCAATAAATAATAATTTACATACACATACCCTTGACAAGCACACTCCATTTTACTGGCTAAATATAAACGGGTAGCATCAGACTTCTTTGGGGGGAAATCCAAGCTGTGGTTCTTCATCTTCCCACGTGGAACTTTGCTCACCAGTCCTACCACCCCCTTCCTCAGAAACGTTACCCACAAGACCGGCCTCCCCCCCCCCCAAGCCTGGGGCCAGAGGAGGGCTTGTCAATTGCCAACATGTTTCTGCTTTGTCTAATCCAGCACGTAGCACCATTTCTGAATGCAAGGAAGGGTTATATCTCAGAAGATTCTTCCAGGATGCCACAAATTCCAAGTCCTCAGAGATCAGACAGGCAAGAAAACTGGCATTTCCCATGAGGCAACACGGTTATGCTCTGATGGGAAAACGTCTGCTTCTTAGGTGGCACCCTGAAACCCCCTAAAATGCACCTCTTCTGTTTTTGAGCTTCAGCTTTGGGGGTTTCTCTTCAAGGAAGCATCGTATGCACCCCTTTGCCCACAACCTTGTCTCATAACTCTTTGAAATGAGTTTGAGTGTGGGGGTGGGGTGTGCGTGGGGGTGGGTGTTCCATCCACCAAACCTTGTATGAGAGTATCATAAGCATAACTTGTGTGTTATTTATTGTTAGACTACCAAAGCCCAGCAAATAACGACCCTTCACAAACACGTTCCTAATGAGTGGATGCACCCCCGGCCTCACGCTCTTTATATGTAGCATACTGTCTAGTTGTCAAAACAAGTCTACAGATAGAAATGGTTATCCCCATCATCCAGAAGAAAAAAAAAAAAAGCTGAGCTCACAGATATTAACCAAGGAAATATTAAACTCACGCTGTTAACAAGTAAACGGCAACGCCATAGTTTGAACACGGTAAAGTCTGGCTGTAGAGCTTAGTCATCTTCCCTTCCCTCCTGAGAGTCCAACTTACTTCAAAAGTAAATTATTACAGTCCACACAGCCACTGCGACTCAGCCTCATGTCCACGGAACTCTCCCACATAGGCCATAGGAACAATGAGGTCTCAGGGGCATGAGAAACAGGTAACACCCAGCGCAGAGCTATCACGGACTGATATTCTGTTGTACTTCTCCCTCACTTGTGACAGGCATTTTTAACCAACCACAGCACTGCCTATGGGATAGGGTCTCAGAACCACTCCACACAGGGCTTTTGGCAGGCTCTGTTAAATCTGCTAAAAATCACAAAATCTCTCTGTCGTTCCTGGCAGTGACACACACATGCTTTTAGCAGCTGGAGCGCCTGGGTTGCAGCCCCAGCTTCCTATTTACTAATGATAAAATTAGACAGAAGTCACTTTATGCTACCTGGTATTGTTATTCTAACACAAAATGGATATGTCTGTACCAAAATTGGCTTAGGGAGGAAGATGGCCCCAAGCTTCAAAACATGACAGGTAAAATATACAAGGCTGAATGAGTCTATAGCAGCCTGCTAAACAAGAATAATATCATTTAACTAAACATACCTTTGCTTTGGTTTGGTTTGGTTTTAAGACAGATCTCACGGAGCTCAGTTAGACTCAAAATGTAGCCTTGAACTTCTGATCTTCCTGCCTCCACTTCCAAGTGCTGGGACTGAGGGAACCAACTCATTTGACTAAAAATACTGACTAGAAGGTTGATTTCGGTATCTAATCTACGAAGAAAAGACAGATGAGAATTGCCAAGCAAAAAGCAAGCAGAGAGCAAAAGCCACGGTGCGGAAATAGAGGTTGTGGGGCTGGTGAAGTGGCCCAGTGAGCGAGAAGACCGACAGCCTGAATTCTACCTGCCAGCATGAGAAAAGAACCAAACTTCTGGAGCACACACCGTGGCATGTGCTCCCGCACCATACACAGGCACAAAAGTACATGTGGGTTTTTTGTTTGTTTTTAAGTAGAGGTTGTTGGGAGCTGATCCAAAAACTGGTCATGACAGTTTTGAGACCCTCAAAGCATTTGGCAGTGCGATCATTTAGGGGACATGCTTATATATACAGACATGTATGGGAGACACATATAACAGGCTGGGCTGACACGGGCACAAAGTGATGGGGTTTGAACAAAAGGTGCTTTTTGTCTCGGAGTTCTGAAAACTGGAAGTTCGAGACCGAGGTAACACCAGAGCTGGTTTCTTCTCACGGTGTTCGGGAGAGCCTGCTCCAGATCCATGTGTGTTTGTTCCGGCTTCCGGTGACTGAAAGGCATCTTTAGCTTTCCTGAGCTTGTGGAAGCACCGCCCAAGCTCTGCATTCACATGCCTCTGCCTAGGTACGCCTGTGTCCAAATAACTCTTCGTCTGCGGACACAATAGCATCAGGGCCCACTCCAGTGACTTTAACTAAGGCTGCAAAGACCTGACTTCCAAATCTGGCCTCATCTTAAAGTACTGAAGCTAAGATTTAGGCACAATTGCTCCTCTCTCTTTTCCCCATGTCTGTCTGAAGAGCAGGCCCAGCAAGCCTACAGCTGCAGCATGGCAGGAAATAATATAGCCTAGTCAATGACTAAAACAAGAAAATTAAGAGGTACAAATATTGAAAGAAAAGATACAAAAATATCCTTGCCAAAAACAGCAAAGCCTGAGTAAGCCTGGGCGCAGGTGTGTATTTTTGGAGGGGATCCCAGGAAGCAGGGCTTGGTGGGGAGTTCTGAGAGAGGAATAAAAGTTAAGGGGAGTGGTGTCCTCAGGTCCTCGTGTGTGCTGGGGACCCCATTCTACCAGGATCTAATAACCACACGGAAATCTTCCAGAACTTCCTGCAAATGGACAGATGAGGCAGTTGTCCCTCAGGTTTTGACCCTCCTGAAAAGCTTGACTTCATTAACCATCTGGATTTGCACTTGTAAGCTCAAGCGGGTGAGTGTTTTGGTAAATGTTTCTGAGCACCGGCAGCTCAGTGCAGAGTTTACACGGAGCCTGGGAACAAAAATTAAGATGCTCAGAGCATGCACATGAACCCAGGCCACAGGGAGGCTCTGGGGAACAGGACTCCGGCAGCTGGGGAAACAGTGAAAAAAGAGGATGTTTGGGAAGAAGGAGGGGGGAGAAGGATAGGCCCCCGGAACAGAAGGTCCACATAACAGCCCCAAAATCTTCTGTCATCTCTGGTCCCTCTGAGCCTCAGATATTTGGCAGGAATTCCCACTTCCTCCCCTTCTGGCTCCCATCCCACTTCCCATTGCTGTGAGAGTTCTGTGAGGGTTCCAGCAATGCAACCTCACTGTTAGAAACAGGTATGTCAAGAGCAGTCTCCTCTAAAGTCTCAAGTTTTGATTTGTTCACAAAGACAACCAGAGTCCCTTTGTAGCCAACATAACCTCAGTACACTTTCCTTGGGATAGAAAGCCTGCTCCAAACAACCCCCCCCACACACACACACACCATCTTTTTCACACAGCCTCTCCAAAAGGATGATCTAGATGGAAATTCCTGGGTTCTGGCCTTCTCAATGACTTCTGGCTTTTCATCCTCTTAGCATGTTGGCCATCTGTGGATGGCCTGCTGGCTTGTGACCTCCAGATCGTAACTGATCCTTTCATGCTTACAAGTTCTCAACTGTAGAGTTAGAATAAAACTCTCCAGTCTCCTCCCATCCCACAGTAAACTGCTCAGTGTTGAACCCCAACTTCTACTCTGTATGAGTACCTTTTACAAATCAAACAACATTAATTGGTGCTCATACTAAGTAAAGTTATCTGTCAGGCATTGAATGAAATTCACTCTCCCAAGACCACACAGCCAGGACCCTACCAACTCTCCTATTTGTACCTAAACAATTACCCAGATTGTCACTCAACCTTCACCTTCCATCCTAACATCCACTTTCCATTCTTCTCTCTACTTTTCATTCCTGACTCCACCTTGCTTTTCTTCTCACCGGTGTCTCCTTCTGTGCTCTTTCTTCCACCCTTTAAAACTATTCTAGTTTTCTCATCCTGAAGGAAAAAAGTCATCTTCAACTTTTCTTGCTTAAATATCTCCCCTGTATCAGCTGCTGAGCTACACTGTGTGTTATCAACTTGATCCAGATCGGGAGACAGCACACTTTCTGGAAAAGGTTAGGTTTTATCTTAGGCTCTGCAGTTCATTTCCTCATGGCCAAGTGGCTGTGTATACAAATACTCACAGTACAATGCAAGGAAAATATCAGGATTCACCCAACAGCTTCACAGATTGCAACTTTTCCCTCTCCTGGGTCCTCAACAATTCGAGAATTAATTTTAAAAGAATGGGATTTAGAAGCAGAGACTTGCATCTGTTATATGAAAGACAAAATAACTGGAGAGCATTGCTTATTATGAAATGGAACCGGTGTCTGAATGACAGAGAGGGACAACTTTAGCCACCTCAGGATGGCGGAAACATACCTCTTCTCTGGGTAGACAGAGAAGTAAGACTGATGGGCTAAATCAGCAGAAAAGAACAGATACCGAAAGGATGTTCTATCCCTGATGGAAAACAAGTTGCTGAGCTGAGCGGATTGCGTTTATCCTTCCTGAATTTAGCAACCAGTTACATCATTCTACCTCCCTCGGGATACTGTAAATAAAAGAACAGAGACGCTGGAACCATCACGAAGCCACATCAACCCTGCCTGGCGATGTCTAGCTTTTTGTCCTCTTAGCAACGTGACTGGTCTTAAGCTTACTGTGAAGAAAGGTTCTGAGTTCCCACACCCACCTCCAAGACACTAACAATTGCTGAGCATAGCGGTGCATGCCTTTGGTCCCAGCACTCCAGAGGCAGAGTTAGGTGGATCTCTGTGTGTTCTGTGTGTTCTTCTAGAGTGTTCCAGGTCCACCGAGTGAGTTCCCAGCCAGCCAAGGCTACACAGTGAGACCCTGTCCCAGAACATAAACAAAACAAAGAAAGAAAAAACAAAACTAGTAACTGCTGGATCAGATTGAGATAAATGGAGGCAATGTGAAAATACAGGAAGTGGACAGGCAACTCCAGAGGCAGAATTGTCCTTTAATCAGGACTGCTGAAGGGCAGCAGTCTTTCTGTGGAGGAGGTGGAGGCTGTGTGTGTGTGTGGCCGAGGGGTCTTGTGGTTTCAGAGAATGAAAAGGGGAAAGTTTAGAGGAGAAAAATTCTTCAAGTCAGCTCCCCTCAGTCTGGGAGTGGTAGATACTCTCGGGTTTTCTTACCTGAAGCTTCCACAGGTGTTTATCAGTCAACTTTCCTTCCCAGAATTTCTCAGTCCTTCAAAAGCAACCTTTTTCCCCCTGTTTGTGGGTGCACAAATGAGTGATTTCCATTTGTTTCTACAGTAATACAAAATGTATCAAAAGAATAATATGAATGAAACTTCAAAGTTATTTTGGAACCATGGCCCAAAATTCATCCCTGTATTATTTCTCTCCCAGGTTGTACGCAATCATAAATTTACATAACTAACCGGAAGTTGTCTATGAATGAGTCACTCACTGAACACAGTTTAAAGGTGTGCACTCTTTTCCAGGTAGTATTCCAAAGCTGAAGATAAAACGGTGAACAGAAAGCTAAACACCCCTGCCTCAGATAGCTCTCATTCCAGTGGGGAGAGATGGCCAAGAAACCCTCTCCACAACAAAGGAATCACCGGTGAGCATGGACGTGCACATCCATAACCCAGCGCTCAGCAGGTAAAAGCAAGAGGGTCATTCTCAGCCACGTAGGGAGTTCAGGGCCAGCCTGGGAAGCATGAGACCCTTTCCCAAAAATTAGAGAGGGTGGGTGAGGAGGAAGGAGGGGAGAGACTGGGATTGCATGGCTTGCTTGGTAGTGGCAAGCATCACAGAAAGTACAGCGAGGAGCTCTGGGAGAGGAGGGCACGCTGCTCATAAAAATCCGTGTAGAGCAATGACTTCAAGTGAGGAGTCAGCAATGCAGGCAACTGAGAGATACAAAAGGGCCACAGTCATTGCAAAGGTCCCGGGCTAAAGGCAAACTTGGCCTTTTCAGTGAGGGGTGAAGCAATATTAAAAAAAAAAAAAGGTAACATAATTTTTTCAAAATCTAGTAATTCCACTATTAAATGAAATCCCAAAGAACTCAAAAGAATGACTGAAAGCATGTTCAAAAAGGTCAAAGAAGAAAATAAACTCTTGAAATATGTGAACTATCCCAAGAGAACACTCATGTGCCCTCATGCACACAAGACACAGCTAAATGAAATGCAGATGTCAATATAAGATACGGAAAAGGAATTTCATAGAAAGATAAAATACTGAAGATAAACCAAACTGAGATACTGGAAATTAAAAACACTTAAGTCAAGTTGAAAAGCTCTGTGGAAAACTTCACCAGTGGAGCAGCTCAAAGAGCAAACAGAATATCTGAGCTTGAAAACGAAGTAGAGGAATTGGATGCTGCCTCACTAACTGGTAAGAAGCTGTGAATGGTAACTTCAAGATATTTAGAGCTGTAGATGACCAAACCTAAGGACCATGCACAGAGAAAAGGGAGAATTTTATTCAAAAGGCATAGAACATGTGTTTAACAAAGTCAAGGTTCAGGAGGGTTTTAGAGCACCAAATACCCACACAAGAAAAGATGCTTTCGTTGTCATGTTATAATTAAACCATCAAATGTATACAAGCCAAAGCAAGTATTGAATGTGGCAAGAGAGAAGCATCCAGTCATGTGAGAAGGCAAACCCAATCAGAGGACAGATTGTTTAACTTCTGATCCAGGCTACTGCAGCCAGCAAAGCTATCTGTCATAATAGAAGGAGGAAGAAAAAAGTTCCATAGCAAGAATAGGCTAGAGGATTTCATGACCACTAAGCCACCTCTAAAGAAGACACTTAAACAAATACCCTGAAAAGGTGGATTCTCAGAAACAAAGGATCACTAAAGGAAAATCATAGTGCCATGGTTGAACAACTTCCCTGTCAGTTGTTGGCCAGGACAGCCTCTGCTTGTGAGGTTCCAAAAGCAAAACTGTCATTGCGCTAGTTGTCTGCCAGAATTGGACTTCAGAACCCTGTTGCCAAAGATACCACTTGATATGGCTGTAGGGGACAGAAAAATAAAGCTGGCATTGAGTTGGAGGCTTCTTCCCTGCTAGCTAACTTTCATGGTTCCAGAAAGTGACATGCCACCTGCTGTGGGTCAGGGAGAGGGTCAGCTGTAGACTCTGTGCAACAATATGCCTACTGTGTGATGGTGACATACCTGGTAGGGGGTCAATCAAATGCTTTCTGAAGTTCAAGGCCTGTCCCCTGGGAAGGAAGTCACACCTGAAACCTAGGATCCAGCTGGAGAGGTCATAGTTTCTAGTTGGTAAGTTATTGCTGCTGTTTGACCAGATGGACATATTAAAACTGTCTTCTAAATAGCTTCCTAAGTTAGCCCTTTTCTCAGCTTTTTTTTTTTTTTTTTTTTTTTTTTTTTTTGAAATGAGTAAGAGTTATTGCAGAGACTTATAACTGGTCCATGCTGACCACTGAAGAAGACATCACCTGCCCCAAGGCTAAGCGAATGCTACAGAAGAGAAGGCAAGAGGATTTAAGAGCTGGAGGAAGGCTGGTGTTTTCCAGAAGACTGTCTTCTACTTAGGGTATGTCTACTGTTCATACTGCTGAACACAAGATTTGCATAAGATTGGGCCACCCATGTTCCATCATGAGAGGGGCAGAATTTATAGGAGTCCACCCCTCTCTTCATATTTACAGGCAATTGACAGTTGCCAGAGGGGGGTTCACAAGGGGGAGGGGATCCACAGATAGTTAACAGATGCTGGAGGAAGGGAAGGTATTTTCTTCAGTGATGTAGCCATTGATCCCACGATCCTGTAAGTAACCCCTCACCCATGCTACTGTAATAAATCCTAATTAAACTCATTAGGTCACCAAAACAAAGAGGGTTTTTCAATGCTGTAAAAACAGAAGGAGGACTGATTAGAAAGGGGAAGAGACTCAGCAAGAGGGGGAGGAGATAAAAGAGGGTAAACATGATCAAAATACAACATATACACGTATAAAATGCTATCAAGTAACCTGTTACTTGATCACACCAATAGAAATCTTAAAAAGAAATGGGGTATAGACAAAAATCCAGGTAAAAACATGTCAAGTACACCTGAGCTTCCCGTGTGTGATTAACGAACAGAGAATAAGCTTTGGAAAAGGGCGGAAGAGCTTTATATCAAGTTCACAAGGTGTGTGAAAGAGTTAGAGTTGGAACTTGACTCTGTGGCAATGAGCAGCCTTGACCATTCCCAGCTGAGTGATGAGAGATCCCAAGGGTGGCTTCCTACAAGACACAGAGACATGTCAACGAATGCCCCACTGCCGGCTTAGCTGACTTGGAAAACTACCTATTCAGCTCCCAGTGCTTTAAAAGATGAGTGAAGAGCAGGGATTGCCAACTTCTGCAAGGTTGTCAAAGAAGTCACAGTCTTCTTTTAAATGTCTTAAATCTTTGTATCTTTTGAAAGTACACATAAGTTAACAAGACTCTAGGGTAAATTTGTTTGATATATATTTGGGTGCTTGAACATGGTGGTTGCTTATTAAATAGTCAGCTACCATCGCCCTTAAACAAAACCACTTTTGGGAACGATGGGCTACAGCTTGCTGCAGTTCTGAGGGTTTGCTGAGTCCCAAAGTGAGCACAGAAAGGCCCCAAAATCACATACTGTTTTATTGGCTCCTGAGGTTTGAGACATCTGGGGCTGGGTAGCAATGGAAACAGAGGGTATTTGTGCTGTTTAATCAGAGTTCTCTACTGTGTCAAATGTGAAAACAAAAATCTATCATTAGCTCTTAGTGCTTTTTTTTCAAGACTCCAGATTGACAGAAAAAAAAAAAAGCACAAACTGTCAGTCAGGGCCAGAGAAAAACTGAGGCTCTCAGCCATGTATGTATAAGCCGGTGGAAGAATCTGCTGACAAAGTGCTGTCTCAGAACACGAGCTTGCAGCAGCAAGCAGCATTGTCTGTGCACCTATCCAAATACACCTTAAAGTTCCTGTATGTGCACATGCACAAATGCACCTTAACGTCATTTATTATATGCATTTACACCAGTACATTTTTAAATTACTGTATGTGCCCATGCACAAATCCATCTTAAAGTTGTTACATCTGCATATACACAAATACATTTTAAAACCGAATTTCAAACGTGTGTGGTGTTAGAACCCTGGAAGCCCAGCACTCAAGAGGTGAAGGCAGGAAGTTCAGAAGTAGAGGGCCAGCCTCAGCGACTTATGAGTTCTAGGCCATTCTGGATTACATGCTGCTGTTTGGATTCAGTTTTGGTTTTTTTCTGGAACAAAATTGGACAGTCTGCACTCCATGCTTCCTCCAGACTTCCTCACTGAACCAAACTGATCATCCTTTGGGAGACCTGAAGGTTTTTTTCCATCCTCTCCTCAGGATAAACCTGACCTCCATAGCTTTCCACCCAGCATGCCTCTCTTCAGATGGCTCATGTCCTGAGCAAAGTGCATCAACAGCGAGCACACTCTCTGCTGCCAGAGGCAGTGTTGGTGAGAACTGTCCAGATGCTCAGTTTCTCTCTTCCAGAAAGGACCGTCTGTCTGATCCAGGATGGGAGTTTGTGCCAGGATCCCGAGTCTTCAAAAATCTAAGAATATTTATCAGTGTCACCTAGAAGTTTCTCCCCTCATCACCCATCCCGACGCTCCCAACAATTTTTTCGGGTTTGTGTTGGTGTTGTTGCTTATTTGTTTGTCTGCAGTTTTGTTTTTGTTGTTTACTCTTTACAATACATAAACATTTTCTTTTTTCTCTTTTATTTCTTATTGTGGTTTTAAATATGCATCACATAAAATTTACAATTTTTACATGTACCATCCAGTAGTACTTATTTTTCCAACTTCCAACCACTGCCGACTTTGTTGTGTCTTTCCAATTTCCAATTTTTTAATTAAATTTTTATTTTTTTATATTAGTTACAGTTTATTTATTTTGTATCCCAGCTGTAGCCCCATCCCTCATTCCCTCCCAATCCCATCCTCCCTCCTTCATCTCCTCTCATGCCCCTCTCTAAGTCCACTGATAGGGGAAGTCCTCCTCCCCTTCCATCTGACCCTAGTTTATCAGGTCTCTTCAGGACTGGCTGCAATGTCCTCCTCTGTGGCCTAGCAAGGCTGCTCCTCCCTTGGGGGGTGGGGTGGAAGTCAAAGAGCCTGCCATTGAGTTCATGTCAGAAACAGTCCCTGTTCCCCTTACTAGAGAAACGCACTTGGACACTGAGTTGCCATGGGCTACATCTGAGCAAGGGTTCTCGGGTATCTCCATGAATGGTCCTTGGTTGGAGAATCTGTCTCAAAAAAGACCCCTGTGCCCAGATATATTTGGTCCTTGTGGAGCTCCCATCCTCTCCAGGTCTTACTAATTCCCCCTTCTTTCATATGATTCCCTGCACTCTACCCAAGGTTTGGTTATGGGTCTCAGCATCTGCTTTGCTACACTGCTCGGTAGAGTCTCTCAGAGGAGATCCAAGATGGCAGTGACCAGCATGCACCATATCTGAGGGACAAAGGATCTGAAACTCCGAAATTGGTGAGTGGAAGGAACTGCTAAACCCAATTTCCAATTTTATTTTTAGTTATAAGAGAATGATCAGAATGGTTGTTTCTAAAGGTAAGCGTGTCTTCCATTGTTGCTTAGACTCAATATCTTCTCTATCTTGATCTATCCTTGCTAGGCAAAATAAACAGACAGAGAAAATGGCTCAGAAATTAGCCATTTGTTTTAGGCTCTCTCTCTCTCTCTCTTTCTCTCTTTCTCCAAAATCTGAGTGATCCGCATGGGTTCATGTAATTTTTGATTCCCACCTCAAAGGATCTCTGAAGGAGATTCTATTTGTTATTTTTCTATTCCTATGATAAAATGCCATGGCCAAAGCAACTTATAGAAGAAAGTTTATCTGGTCTCATATTTCTGGAAGGTTAGAGACCACAGTGGCAGAGTGAAGGCGTGGTGCTCACATCTTGAACTATAAGCACAAAGCAGAAGGACTCACTGATTCACTGTGTAACCTCAGACTTGCCCCCACTGACACACTTCCTCCAGCAAGGCTATGCCTCCTGAGCCTGCTCAAGCAGCATCACAGAATTCAAATACCTGAGCCTCTGCTTGGCATTCCTATTCAAATCATCACATTTGCAGTGGCTTTAAGTCAAAGAGGAAAGAAAAAGGTAACCCCGGCAGGGAGCCAGCAACAACAGACTTGGTGCTTGGGGCACACTGTCAGGAATTGGGGACACACAGACATAAACACAGGCCACACACACAATCTGAAATATATGTCTGAGGAGGTAAACTGAGATTCAAATGAAGATGCTAGAATAAAACAAATATATTGGGGTTGAGGAGAGCTTCCTCGGGAGGTGAAGGATGTATATGATTCTGGGCGAGGAAAAGTATATTTATAAAGAAAATCTGCTGTGGTCTGAGCTTGGAACCTTCTGGATCCAGCTGGGGGTGATCCAAGGAGCCACTGGGTGAAATTCAGACAGACCAATTCAAGAACAATGCAAGAATTGTTGGGTGTGTGGAAGAACAGAATCTAAGGAGTCAAGTTACAGGCACAAAGCAACTGAGAAAGTGGGGGAGTGGTCACAGGAAGAGACAGCCCATTCAAGAATTGGTGTGCCAATGGAACAGGTGCTCACCCCATCCACTTCTTGCCCAAACTCATCTCTCTTCTCCGGAGGCAGCTTCTTAGAAAAACCTGCAACTCACTTTCTGGCACTTTTTCTGATCAAGATGACCACTCCACCCACACATAGGACAAAGCTGCATTGCCTGAGAGCCAGTGTCTCCAGCAGGGTCTGTGATGGTCAGAGGTAGTGGATAAATACCCCAGCTCCTTTCCCATTCAGCTGAGAAAACTCTGAGGCCCGTGCCCTGTCCTGTCTCCAACAGTTTTGCAGGAGCACTAGGCCCTCTGTGTCAACATGGAAAGCCAATGTCTCCATTAGCTATCAACATGGATAGTACAGTCTTCATTAGCTATCTTCCTTCCCCCATCTACTGGAGTCTCCAGATAGAGTGTTTACACCCAAGACTTGACTCTGCTTCTTTCTTCAGGAACCCAAATCAAGAGAAGGGTTGGTAAATGATATAATCATCTAAGACTCCCTTCCCTCACCCCAGCAAGCTCCCAGAGCCTGTCTTCCCCCATGTGTGTAACTGGAGCCAAACAGCCACACTGAAAGTGTTTCCTTCAGTGCTATGCTCCCAAGGACATCCTCTCCCCTAACTCTATCCTAAGTATTTTGGTCTGTTCTTCCGGTTGTGTGCAGCCCAGTGCAGTACTGAGGGATCCCACAGAGGCAAGGGGCCTCCATATGTGTGCCCCACCTCCCTGACAACACCCACAGAGGGATTCAGAGTTGGGACAAAGTCTGGGAGGTCTGGTGCTTCCTCCAACCTGCTCCAGAGGAGTTATAGACCTGCGCACCGAGGGCCCCCCACTGTGGAAAGCAGAGGGAATTCTCAGGAGCCCACCTCTCTTTGCGTTCATCTTTGAGGACTTTGGGCATGGGCTGGTCAACCTTCCTATGTCTCACCCAGAGAGGAAAGAACACACTATTTAGACAGAGAAGCAGGAGCCTGCCATTGCTACTACTCATAGCCAAGCAGCTCCCTTCTATTCCCAGCCAGCAACATGGAAATGAATAGCCTGGTTTTTTTCATTAGCTTAATTTGTTGCTGAGGGAAATAATACATAGGCCATTAGGTGCCTCTCTAAGCCAGCCATCATGGGAAATTGGTACTTACTCCAGAGGCTTCTTAGGGGAATGAATAAGGTAAAAAGGCAATCTGAATGCAAATAAGAAATGCCTCCCAGTGGGATGTGATTGTTAAGCCCAATTTCAGTCACTCCCAGGCTCAGGCAGGCCCTGCAAGTGGGACTCTGTCTTAGCTGCTGAGAGGAACTCAATCATGTATTTAACATTGCCTTTGGCATTAGGCCACTATTTCCCAGCTCTGCCACAGACAATGTTGGGAATCCCTCTGTGGAAGCATGCAGAACCCCTGGTTACAATGCTGCCTCTCAGTTCCTTCTCTGTTCCTTTCTAGGAGTTACAGAGGGTTTCTAGGTCTTTTCTTAGCACAACAGAAACCATGGGAAGCTAAGACAGGGGTTTGCAGGGACCCAGCTCCTAACTGTCTTTCCCCCGGGTTATACAGCTCATTCTAGTTGTACTTCCTAGACCAGGTAGGCAACCATAGTTTGCTCTGGTGTAGACCTTGCAAGCCTGATTCGACCAACAACACAGATTCCCCTGTCACTAAGATTTTTGCCTTCAGCCAAGCTAGAAAGCATGTATCGACTCCTCAATTTCCATTCTTCCACCCATGGCATTGTTTTCTCAGTTCAGAAAAGATTTTCCCCCAATTCCCACAGCCGCAGGACACACAGCCTGCTATATTCCTAAGCTACAACTTAAGGGGTCACTCTTGATCCTGCAGTGTATGGAAAGAAAAGCTATGGTAGATCTAGAGATTCTTTATGTACCTGGCTCCGGCAAACACAAATTCTTCCCTTCCACAACTACCATTGTGCACAGGACTTTCTTTAGTGCTCAAGTTGAGTATGAAAGGAGCTCTGCGTTCTACTGCTGGATTCTGCCTTCACCCACAAACGCTGACAAGAGGAGACAGAAGGACAGCAAGAAGTGACTGCAATAAGTAGTAAACCCATGGGTGCAAAGGGTTAGCATCGTGTCTGGGCTTAGGCAGGCTTGGGAATGCCCTTGAGCTCATTCTTCACAGTGCCCTGTTTCCGCAGCCCTATGCTGTCATTACAAAGTGGTGATCTGACATGGAGGCCTTGGAATTTGAACAGCATGGAATGTTTCTAGGAAGCAAAGGCTTTGATTTCTCTGTGTCAAGATGACCCACAAGTACGGTGGCTCCCCATCACGGCAGCCATGTTTTGAAGAAGCCAATAAAGCTGAGCCCTTGAGTAGAAGCTCAGTTACCTGGTGAGAAGGATGTTAGGCATCCCATATCTCCTTGTATGTATCTTACTGTAAAACCAATGAGCCACGACTGACAATGCGCACATGCCATGAGTTTGACTTCTAGACTGATCACGAACTCTCTAAGACCTAAGTTACTACAATAGTCTGCGGGAGGCACAAAAGCCCAAAAAGAAGCCATCTGTCTATTTTCCACCTGGTGTGGCATCTGCAGCTGCGCCTACCACTGTCCAAGCAGATTTGTCTCTTTTCCTGGCAGAAATCTTGTAAGTTCCATGGCTCTCGTTTTCCTTGCAGGCCACACAGCACCAAGCATGGGAATGGGCATTTGGCACCTTGCCGACTGCCTAACAGGCACCCCTGGTTGACTTCAACCCGAGAAAACACCTGCAGAAGGCACAATCTCTACCAAGTGAGTAGATGGCAGCCTTCCACTGTAGTCCCCAAAACTATCATTCTCTCTAATATACGCTCAGCACTTAAAAGTTGGAAAAATGCTTTCATACTGCTCTTCAATTTAGTCCATCCTAAATAATGAAAGGAGTCCTTGTTATGTTCTGTTGCTGCCTCAAGCAACCATATGTGGAAGATTCCTGATCTCCCTTACTGGCTGTACATAAGGCTGGTTAAAGTCACCACGCTTGCTTGTGTTGCTATGGACATGCGAGAGGTCATAGTGAAGCTTGGAAGCTGCAACCCTGCAGACTGCCCACACCTATCTCTCCTCCACCTGGTGTGGCATCTGCAACTGTGCCCACCGCTGTCCTAGTCCCCACGCTAAAGGGCACCTCAAGCTGCCGACTCTGTATTGAGAGATGAGGAGAGTGCAAGATGTGTCCCATTGACCATTCAAGTGTCACCATATTTGATAGAGCAGACTGGCTGATACAGCTAATAGCCTCGAGAGTTGAACTGACCTCATATTGTTAATAAGAAGGCTCACCCAGACATTACAGCAGACCCTCCGCCATCTGGAGATTCTGAACCAAGTCTTCGGGCTTGGCCTTCTCAGAGCCAAACGTATGACGCGGTAGCACGGTTGCAACTGTGCACGTGCTTGAGGGTTAGAGTGTTCTTTCCTCCAGCTCTTGGGAAACCCACAACTACCGCCCCGGAATAAGCCTGGCCTTGTCTGCTTTAGAAGACACCGTGTGGTTTGGTTCTGCCTATCACACCAGCCAAGTCGTTGGGTAGTCACACAGTCGGGTAAGGCCATCGTGTTCAGCTGACTTCAGGTTCTTGAGCCTACCTACGAGAGATCATCTGAGCCTACCCAGAGTACAGAAGTCACCAATTACACAAAAGGGTATTTTTATTCCTAAGTTTTAGAATTCCTTATTTTATGGCAGTTGCTGATATGGTAATGAACTTGCCCGCTAGGGAGGCAGAAAAGCATGAGGTTTGAGCGCCTGGGCTAGACGTTCTATTCCTCACTGAGTGACAGTGCAGTTGTGGATAAGATACACACAGGTTTCCTCATCTTTAAGACAGGGACAGGATGAGTACTCTTCTTACTCTGTAGCTAGTTCTGACATGACCTCAGAGCACTGCAGCCTTCAGTCCTGTGAGCCGCCTTTCTTGAGGCAGAATCCTCTCCCTCTCCTGCTCAATCCCACAGGACTCCAAGAGCATGTGCAACTTCCATCACAGCAAAAACACCCTCTTCTGTGGCCAGTCTAGGGATCACAGAAGCTTGGTATTTGGCGGGCATGAGTGTGGGAACAGTTCATATAAGCGTATACAAGGAGAAGCACAACATCTCCCCTGGGAAATGGTAACAGGGAAACACTCAGCTCCAGTTGAAAGAGAAAATTTTAAAACAGGAAAGTTTATTTAGAGAATAAGCAAGTCCCCAGATCAACAAACAGAGGCCTTATCAGCATATGTGGGTCACTCGGACTCTCTCTGCTGTCGGCTGCTCTTGGCCAGGCTAGATTTCAGGGCAGAGTCCTCTGGCCAAAGGAGGGTGAGGAGCAAGTGAGCAAGGCCCCAGGGAATGGGACTTGGGTCCTGCCATGTGCTGAGAGTCAGGGGTGGGGAGGCCAAGGATCCGCAGACTAAGATGTGGCAGACAGCGCCACAGGCTCCTATTTTTAACATTCCTTATCCTTTTTCTTGAGTTTATTTTTCATTGAAAGTAAGAGAGAAGGGAGGGAGGGAGGAAGAAAGAAGGAGAGAGAAAAGGAGAGAAGGAGGAGAGGGGTAGAGAAAGCAAGTGAGAGAATGACAAGGCAATGCCTGGGGTTGAGTGAACGAAGATCTAGGCTACAGGCCATTACCAGTCTTCATTTCACCTACAACCTCCACCCCAGATACGGCTCTGTACAAACTACTGAGGTCGCACGTCATATGCTAATTTACACAAGGTTTTAGAGAGACAGGATTCTCTGTAGCAACCGCTGCATTTGACAGATGGTATAGATTCAAACAGCAAGTTGGGGATAGCGCTATAATTTACCTAAGAATTTATTGCTTCGCAAAAGGACCAAATTTCACAAAAGAGACCAATATAAAAGCACCTTATCTGACACTGGAGATGTCCCTGGAAGCAGAGCCTCGAGAAGCGTCCTAGACAACGTCTGCTCCTACAACGCAACCGAAACTTGGTAATTTATAAAGAACAGGGACTTACTTCATGCAGTTGTGAAGGCAAGGATGCCCAAGGGCAGGGGTCCAGTCTGTGGAGTTGTATGGGTAGGGCTGCATCTTCCAGGCCTCCCTTCTGTGGCCTTGCCTGGAGAAAGGCCAGCAACTAGCCTCTGACAAACCACTTATAATGGTCTCGATCCTGTCCAAAGGAAGGCACCATTATAGGTTAATTGTAACTTAAAGGTCCCACCTGCCAATACCATGACCTAGATTTTGGAGGAAGCATATTCAACCCATAGCAGATATGGACCCAGAGTTTCAAGTGGCAGAGGCACGAGAAGACAATTGCACAGAACCTGGAGCCGCTAAGACCCACTTGCAAGGGCATTTGGTGGACTCTAAAAAGGTTCCTTATCTATTTATCTCCCACAACCTGCTTCTTTAACTACCCTCTCCAAGAACATTAACCTTTTAGGTGGACTTTTTATCCCATTGAAGAACTTTTTTTTTTTTTCCTCCATTGGGTTCCCCAAGATAAGATAAATCCTGACATGAATTGGAGAGCAACTTATTTTTGAAAAGTTATTCTGGCAAATGCTAAGAGTAAAGTAAGGAGTGAAGTGAGAGATGAAAGAGAAACCAGTCAAAACAGGGTGCCTTAACCAGTGGGTCAGCGCCTCCCAAGCCTATGGGAGAAGTCTGAGGAGACTGAACATGGCGGGGAGCTGCCTATTGCAGGGCAGGGGAGTTGGGACATTTGTGCGCGATCACTAGAGAAGAGCCTCTAGGTCAGCAGCAGTTCTCAAACTGTGCTCAAGACCCATTTGGGGTCAAGTGACCCTTTCACAGGAGTCACCTAAGATCATTGGAAAACAGATATTTTCATTACGATTCATAACCATAGCAAGATCACAGTTATGAAGTAGCAATGAAAATAATTTTATGGTCTGGAGTCACCACAACATGAGGAACTGTATTAAAGGGTCACAGCATTAGGAAGTTGAGAACCGTCGTCCTAGGGTGAGGGAGAGAGTTCTACAACAGAAGACAGACCTTCGATTCCAAAGAAAAACTTACAAAAAGATGGCAGGAATGGCAGCCAGAATTTGGGGGTCTGCATGCACCACAGTGGTGCACACCAGGAGTAGAGATGGGTACCTGTGCCACCTGTTATCCCGCTACTTGTAAAACTTCCAGAGAAGGAGGATGGGGAGGGAAGAGCCCAGTGAGGAGGGAAAAAAAAAAAGGTTCTGGTTTCATCTTAGTGTGACCAAGCTAAGGCTTCTAATGCTTCTTGTCTAAAGCCAAACACAGGGCCCAGTCCTCTGGCTGGCTCTGTAGGTCATCACAAAAAGAAAGTAGAATGTGCATATTTAAATCTATACCAATCTGCCCTGTCCCACCTGTTGAAGAGAGGTCATTCTAGAGGTTGATGCAGGAAAGGCCGGGGAAAGAGAAGGTAGACACACTGCTTGGATGTGAGAAAGAGTCTAGGCTAAACAAAATGTCCTGAGCTCTAGCCCTGGGCCTGCTATCACCCAGTTTGACTCATTCCCTTAGCCTCAGTAGCTCCATCTGTGAAATAAATGCCCAGTGTGTTTGATCTTTCCAATATTCTACAAGCGTACAGTATCCGTCATGGGTCAGTTTCAGAAAGTGGAGACTATTTGAACTATAATTAAATAAAAATAAATCTAAGGATCAGGCACTTGAGAGCTATACTAACCTAGCACAACAGTCAACAGCTCCCCAAATAACCCAGCAGGGATGTGTTCCCTATGCCGGTCCCCACACAAACACATCAGCCTTGCAGGGGTTGGACTGCCAATCCCCGCGCAGACACTGCTGCTTCACAACTGTCATCTTGCTACTGCTACGAATGAAGATATCTGTGTTTTCCAACGATCTTAGGTGACTCCTGTGAAGACTCCTTTGACTGCAAAGGGGTCTTGACCCACAGGTTGAGAACCACTTCCCTAGAAACGCTCCTCTATGATACTGCACAAATCACTCTCTACACATACACTGATACAGTCTGGGTGCCTTCCCCCCACCTTGCATGCCTCTGTAACCCACGTCAGAGGTTCAGTGGCAAGGCCTGCTCCCAGCAAATGCAGGCGTAGAAAACCGGTTTCTGTCTCAGTCTCATTCAGAATTGTAGTCGAGAAAATCTGGCACGTGGGGTTTTGATTTTCCATTTTCCCCATATAAAGAGAATTAGAAAGAAGTTGGATGCTGCACCCACTGCCCTGCATCCCGCCCAGGAGCCCATGTCAGGCCCTATGCACTGGAGAGTCAAGGGGTCCTGGACCCCAGAAACCTGTGGTCTGTGTGAAAGTGAATGATCAGGTGCTCCAGGCCAGTGAAAGACCTTATCTCAATGAACACACACACACACACACACACACACACACACACACACAGACATGCATGCACTCCAAAGCAGTGGGGGTAGAAGAAGCTTGGAGTTACCCCTAAAAGGTCAATCAGGGACAGAGGCAACCTAAGGGGACAGAAGAACTGGAGCAAAGGTGTGGGTTCGCAGTGATTTGAGGAACAGCCGTGAGAGAGGTGCAGGGAAGGGCTGTGAGCTGCAGGAGAGAGAAGAGGTAAGAAGACAAGAAAGGCTACAGCTATACCCGGTGTTTTGCCAAGCCAGGCTGGCTTTCATCACAGCCATTGCCACTCACAGCCCTGCTCATATCTTCTTGAGAGCTGTCTGCAGTCCGTCGCTTCACAATTCTAAGCTGGTCTTCTGGGACACAGCTTCTCCAGGCAATAAACTCCTCCACAGGCCAGCGCTCTCTGGCTGAGTCCCAGCCCCAGGAACTTACCCCTGCCCAGCAACTGTTCTCCAGTGTCCCCAAAGCAAAGCCATTGTCTTGGCTTAGCAGCCTGTGCTCACTTGTTCTCATTACCCGGAGCAGTGGGAACCCTGTCCCTTTCAAGTTGGAAGGGCTCCTTCAAACTCTGTCCCTACAGCATGTTATCTGTATAAGCTACAAGGCACTACGTGAGCTCTTCTCTGACTCGAGATATGATGGCAAGCACCTCTTCTCAGATTGCCTGATTAAACACGATAGTCCTACTCGCACCGTAGTTCTCAACCTGTGGGTCACGGCCCCTTGGGGTTGAACAACCCTTTCACAAGGTTGCATATCAGATATCCTGCATATCAGATATTTACATTACAAATCGTAACAGAAGCAAAATTCCAGTTATGAAGTAGCAATGAAATAATTTTATTTCATTGTGAGGATTATTTCATGTTGAGGTCCCCACAACATGAGGAACAGTATTTAAAAAAAAGTTGCAGTGTCGGAAGGTTGAGATCCACAGAACTAGCAGGAGGTTCCCTAACCCCTCTCTCACTCGGTGTCTTCTTTACACACCAAGAACTGCAGAAGCTAAACTGCAGCCTGAAGATGGAAAATTCCTACTCCAGATGCCAGCAAGAGAAAGAACTGGAACTCTGACAAAGCTGAGGCTTAGAGCTTCTTATTTTACCAAAGACAAGACCTATGCATCCTTTTTGCTGATGGCTTCCCTGGCCATCTGCAGGCATGACCCCATGTTTGAGATCCCAGGATGCTGTTTTCATAGATTATAGGCCCGTGCTCCATCATCATGCCCCAAAGCTAGCCAGTATGATGCAGGTCTCCCAGCCACACTCACATCAGCCCAGGGCAAGTTCCCATACATAAGCCTTGGTCTTCATCCTGAGCCCCATCCTCTGCCATTGATCCTGGAGCCTTTAGCCTTGGTCTACTCCGGCAGATTTCCTTTAACTTTGGTTCTCCAGGAATAGAAGTTGGAATCTTTGTTGCTTTTCTCCAAAAAGATCTGGTGAAGTTTTTTTTAACGCAGGTCCTTTCCCCAACCTGGAGTTCTGCATACCAAATAGCAGCTTGACTTCTGAGTCACAGAATCTTATGACAGACATTCTGCTCTCAGGGTCTGCATTGCTTACTTCCTATTTCTGGTATTTTCCTTTCGTGGACGTAAAATAAAATGTGCACCTCTGCTCCCTTGCGATTAAAGTGTGGCCGTGTAGCCAGTTCTGGTCAATGAGATGGAAGTATAGTATTATTTTTTCTTTTTTTTAATTTTTTATTAATTACACTTTATTCATTTTGTATCCCCCCATAAGCCCCTCCCTCCTCCCCTCCCGATCCCACCCTCCCTCCCCTTTCTGCATGCATGCCACTCCCCAAGTCCACTGATAGGGGAGGTTCTCCTCTTCTTTCTGATCTTAGTCTATCAGTTCTCATCAAAAGTGGCTGCATTGTCCTCTACTGTGGCCTGATAAGGCTGCTCCCCCCTCAGGGGGAAGTGATCAACGAGCAGGCCAATCAGATTATGTCAGAGGCAGTCCCTCTTCCCATTACTATGTAACCCACTTGGACACTGAACTGCCATGGGCTACACCTGTGCAGGGGTTCCAGGTCATCTCCACGAATAGTCCTTAGTTGGAGTATGAGTCTCTGGGAAGTTCCCTGTGTTCAAATTATCTTGTTCTGTTGCTCTCCTTGTGGAGTTCCCATCCCCTCCAGCTCTTACTATTTCCCACTTCTTACATAGAATTCCATTCACTCTGCCCATCAGTTGGCCATCAGGCTCAGCATCTGCTTTTCATTTTCTGCTGCTGTGATAAAATGCCATGACCAAGGCAACTTAGAGAAGGAAGGGTTTATGTGGGCTGACAGTTCCAGAGAACGAAGAGGACATCATGGCAGAGAAGCTACAGTGTTGCCGCAGCCATGGTGACTGAGATTTCATATCTTGAACCTCAAGCACAAATCAGGGAGAGCAAACTGAGATCGATGAGTCTTTAAACTCTCAAAGCATGCCTTCAACAAGATCACATGCCTTATGCCTCCTCAAACAGTGCCACTAACTGGGACCAAGTCTAAGGATGCTAGAGACTATGAGGACATCTCATTCAAACAACCATAGTACATAAATGATGCATCACCAAAGTTGGGTGCATAACTCCTAGAATCAACTGAAAAATGAAAACATGCAGACCCTTGCTAAGAAAATTATTTTAAAATTCAAGATAACAACATTAATCCAAACCTAAAACGCATCTGTGGGTGAGACTCAGGGTGACTGGACATACTCACAGAGCTGGCCCTTGCGTGAAGCTGCTGATTACTTGTGACACACTGCAGACATCTTCCTTCTCCTCTAACAGAAAGACCAGGAACACTTGAGCTTGTGAAAAATCCACCAGTGTAGATGAGCAGATCCCACCCACCCACCTTCCATAAGAGACATGCTGTGCAGCAAAAGATTAACATTTGTTTGGGTTGTTGCAACCTAAAACTCCACATCCTGATTTCTGTACATCCTGTACTAAAATAAGAAATTCTTAGTTGACACATATTTACAATAAGATGAGCAGTGGCATACCCCTTCTGCAACCAAAAGATAACATCTGCCCTTTCTCATCAATCTGGTGAGATGGTAACTCTGCCATTGTATAAAAATTGGGACCCAATTATGAACTATTTGCAAAACCTTGCTGCTCATCACAGTGTTTCACCCAGAATAATTTTAATTCTAGACAGTCTAAATATTTTGAAGCTTGCTCTAACAAAATCTTCTTTTTTCTATCACATGAGAGCTGGGGGTTGGCTCTGTTTGTATAGTATTTACCACACAAGCATGAAGACCTGAGTTCAAATCCCTACAAGCCATATAAAACCCATGACACACATCTCTAAGCCTGATGCCCCATAGGGACATGAGAGGCAGCTACAGGAGGATCCCTAGAAGTTCATGAGCCAGTTAGCCTGGCATACATAGCAGGAAAAAAAAGCAACAAGACACCCTCTCTCAAACAAAGTGGAAGGTGAGGTTCAGTACCCAGGGCTGTCCTCTCCTTCACATGCCTTCCGTGACGTGTGTGCGTATAATGCAGACAAACACGAATGTGCACATATACATATATACATACTGTATACATACAGATGAAAAGTAAGTCAAAAGAAAAGTTTTAATTAAAAAGGAAAAACACAACAACACAAAGGGTGTAGAAGAAGATGCAGCAATTCATATGACTGGAAGCTGGGTGGGATAAGTGTGGATTCTCTCCACCCCATCCCTCTCTGGCGGCTCTGTTTTCATCTCACTTCTGAAGGTAACAAGATGGCATCCAACAGCCTCTGGGATGTGTGCTTCTTTGTTCAAAGTCTACAGGACTCAGAACTTTTCATGTGACAATAGAAGTACTCTCTATCTTCCCTGGGACCAGCATGGCCTCATGCCCCGACTGGACCAAAAGCATTGCTAGAGGAGCATCCAGAGGATGCTAGAGGAGCAACAAACATTTAGAAATGTTTGTTGAGCATGGGCCATTTTAAGCTCTGTGACTGCAGGAGCTGAAATATGAGTCCTGGAAATGAATATCGAGAGGGGTAAGGTGAGCTTTCAGTGGGATGCTTGGCAAGGCTAAATTCCTGATATCCCCCCCCCTTCTCCAGCTAAGGCACCGTCAAAATCCGGGTGCATGTGGATATCCTTTCCTCACTCTACACATTGAGGAGAGTGGGACGCGGACCTACACAATTAAAGGAATCTTCCTGGAAATGGAAGCAGTGGATTGTGGGTAAGTATACATTCTACCCGACTGTTCTTTCTAATATTTACTTTGTGAGGCAAGGGAAAATTGCAGGAGATGCTTCTCCAACTCAGCTGGCTAGCTGCACAGCTCTCTTTCAGACTGGAGCTAACTCTGTTCTTTAACAAAGTGTCCCCTTTTCCCTTTCTTCTGTACCTCAACTAGCCAGAGGACAAGAGCTCTGCCACCCTGTCCTTTTTTCAATTCCTCCCTGTCGTTGTCCCTTGTCAGTTTCCTCAGGTGTACTTCTTTCAACAATTGTCAAGGCCAGCCTTGAGGCCCAAGCCCCATGGCCTGGCTGTCCACTTCCAAATACAGACTTTACTCTAAAGCTAATACCTATTGATTCGTAATATGAACTTTACTCTAAAGCTAATACCTATTGATTCATTGCAGAAATTTTGAAAAGATGGGACAGCTGTATGACTAAACTAAGTCCTTCTGTGTGGTAAATTGTCTGGCCTATAACCCTCCAGTCTGCTGTCTACACATTCTTACATCATCAAAATCACGGTGCCTGTGCACCGTGAGAGAAAACATTTTGGGATCATAATTTCCAATGCTTAATCTACAATACTTGGCCCTATGAACCTGGGTAAAATCTCATGGAGGCAGGAGTGTGCTGGGGAGTATCTGCTTCCTTCATGGCACACAGAAAGCAGAGGGTGAGGAGGGAACCAGGAACCAGGTGTCAACCACAACAGCATGCCCCCAATGACCTGAGTTTCATCTCTGCAAAGTCCCAGAACCTCTCATAATAATGCCACAAACCCAAGTCAACATATGAGACTATGGGGACAGTTCATGTTCAGTCAAAACAGTGCATATAGCCTCTTATGCCTTGATTTTTCATTTTAATACAGTCTTTAGATAATACAGCATACCCCATATTTTAATAAAATGTTTGTGCATATTTTATATTAACTGATCATCTACCTTTGGTCTGTAGCTTACTTGATCTTTCCCTCCCCACATTTGGTTTGTTTGTACTCTGTTTCTAATGTGATGATGGTGACATTTTCAATTAAGACCTGATTTCATTACCAAACTCTCACCCTAAAATAGATTCCAAGATATAGAATCACTAAATCGGTAGATATGGGATGTTTAAAGCTTTTCTTACTTACTGAAAAAATGGTGAAGGCCATTTACCACACACAGTACCTTCCTAATGCTATTGTAACAAATTGCCACAAACCCGGAGCCTCAAACCAGCACAAATGCATTCTCTATGGTTTATTAAGGCCAGCCATGAAAAAGCAGTTTCACTGGGACCAAGTCAAAGAGTCAGCAGGACTGGTTCCTTCTACAAGTCTTAAAAAAAAAAAAACTTATTGCCCTGCTTCATCTAAATTCAGATGACACCTGCAATCCTTGGCCTGTGACTTTCTGGCATCACCATGAGCCAACATCTCATTTCCTTCATCATGCCACTGGGAGTTTCTTGTGGAAAATCTGAGTCTCTCTCTCTCTCTCTCTCTCTCTCTCTCTCTCTGTTTCTCTCTCAGTCTCTGTCTTTTTCCCTCTCTCCCTCCCTCCTTTTCCTCCTTCCTCCCTTCACCTCTACTCCATCTCTTCCCCTCACTCCCTCCTTCCCCCTGTCCCTCTCCTCCCCTCCCTATTCTATTTCCAGCCTGGAAATTTTAGAACAACTCCTCCTCTCAGAGCCTTAATTTAGACACATGCAACATCATCGGCATCATAAATTGGTATGTATCAACTCTAAGGATGAGGGTATCATCCTAACACATCCTCTGTCCTTGAAGGCCGTTGGTTATTCAGCCTGGAACACTACATCACTGCTAATATTTTTGCCATTTTCCCTTTACCTTGGGTTAATCTGTTGGGCAGGACACAAAACACCAGTGACAAGCAAATTTGCATTTTACCATTTAGCCATGTGAATTTTCTCCTCTCTGACCTGCCTTCTAAATATATGTCTATTGGGACAGTAACCCTGTGCTCACCAAGGCAGGCATGGTGAGCACACATAAAGAACATTGCATAAAGAGCACTAACCTTAGTTTGTTATGTATCTTGAAAATATTTTTCTCCTAGTTAATTAGTTGGTGTTTTAAGGTTTTTCAACAAGTGTTTATTTTCAACAGCTGTTTTTTCTGTTATATCTGTTGTGGATATAAACACATTTTTGTTTTGGGCCCAGGTATGGGATGTGGGACTGATTCAGATGGTCCACAGCAGCAGACTGTTTGCCTCATGCAGGCTGAGAAGAGCTCTTTGCCAGCTGCAGATAATTTGAATCTGAGGACTCTGAAGAAAGACTAACTGCCAGAACCCAGAAAATTAAGAGGGAAGAAAGAACAAGGCTGCCCCTACTTCCCCCTTGATGCTCCTAGTTGCTGTTGTGAAACAAGAAGGTGGAGATTTCCTGAAATAAGGATTGGACTGGCTCCAAGGAACCCAACGACCCTGACCAGCAGGAAGCAGCTAAGAAAGAACTACGCCCCTTCTCCCACTAACCCTTTCTCTCTCCTACCTGGTGTTGGGGTGTTGGAAGGGATTAGGGTAGAGTAGGGAGAAAAATATATAAAAAACGTAAATAAATGTTTTTTTTAAAGTATGCCAACATATATCCTTTTTGAAATTTATCATTTAATCCAAACAAAAAGTTTTCACTTTAGTAAGTAAAATTCTGAGTTTCAACCAGTACATAGAGTTAATAGAACTATTCATCTCCTGATTTGGAACTCGGTCTTGATTGATAACTATAAGGATTTTTATTTAATTATGGTTGGTAGGAATAAGGCTGCAGAGAAATTTTAATGCTATCTAATAAAATGTGTTACTCTTTGTGATTTCTTTAAATTCTTTTAACTTTATCAAGTATTCCCTATAGATGTATTGTTTTGTGCCTTAATAGTATTTCAATAGTATGCTTGTTGCTTTAATCAATTAAAATTATTTTTGTTTCAACAAGATGAAACTGAATTGACTATTTTTTGAACTGTTAGAGCATTGTCCTGGCACCACTTATATTGAATAATCCATTTCTTTCCTAGTGTTTTGCGGTTCTTCCCTGAGGGAGTCCTTTAATGATTTCAGCGGCTAAATAAACACCATAACTTTTTAAGTACTGGATTTTCTTGGTCTAAAATACAAAAGATAAAAGCTTACCCAAGTCTTGATTATTAATTGTCATAAGCCGAATTCCCATAAATGCAAAAGTAAAATTAGAATGCGAAGTATTTGGTCCTTCTGAAGTCTCCACAGTGGAGTTAAATGAACGGTGACAAGTTTTGCCAAACAACGCACAGGCTTTTCAAGGACACTTTAAATTAGGACTAGATTGCACATGAAAGTACATGAATGTTCACACCTGCTTGCATTTGTGAGCATGTGCACGTGTCTCCGTGTGTGTGTGTGTCTGTGTGTCTGTACATCTGTGTCCATTTTTGTGTGTCTGTGTCCATGTGTGTGTATATCCATCTGTGTCTGTGTGTCTGTGTGTGTGTTTGTGTGTGTGACTTGCATAAGTCCTTGCTACTAAAAATGTGGTCCTCTAACCAGTGACATCAGTCTCATTATGGAGCTTTAGAACATTTGAATCCCCTCCTCAGCATTTAGAGGAGGAGCCTGGTGCTGTGGCACACAGCTTTAGTCTCAGCACTCGGAGGCAAAAGCAAACAGATCTTTGTGAGTTTGACGTAGTGAGTTCTATGACAGCCTGGGCTACATAGTAAGGCCTTGTTTGTGAAGTGATGAGGAGCGCTGTGGAATGCTACCTTCTGAACAGGGCCTGGCCATTACAGTCACAAACTCAGCAGCTGTGGTTCCCTGCACACCATCAAGCCACCGTATCTCCAGACAGATGAGAGAAGAAACTGTGAGCCCCAGCTCTGGCTGAGAAGCCTGGCAGTTGTTGGTGGCTGAAGGAGTAATGGTTTCTGGGGCGTAGCCACTCCTGGGTTGTCCATGGACCAGTGGTTAACTGCAGGTCACGCACGTACAGGCAGCTTTAAGTGGATTCAGTGAGATGCGAAAGTTAAAAGAGTCAAGAAGCAAAGGTTGAAGTATATGATCCCATTTTGAAAAATGTCCCAAGAACCAAACAGCAGGACCTATCCACCAAGTGCTTTTCAACGGAACCGACAGACACTGAGACAGCTGCAGGGACAGAGTTGTTTAGTGCCTTCGCTCAACACGAGGAGTTCACTGATTGACACTGCTGTGTTTCATCACTGTTGAAACTCCTCAGCCACTTGCTTGATCTCTGCTACCTCTGTGCCTTACTCTTCACCCTTCACACTTTCTGGATGTTTCTTTCTATAACCACCTGGTTAAATGTTCTAAAGAGACTGTCCAATTGTCCTAAGCAGTCACCGTCCTCTGTTATGCAGAACTCGCATACCTCTTCTTACCTCCAGCTTGAGCATTGTCTGCCCTTGGTGCCTACTGGGGACCCATTCCTGGGGGCCTTATACTTTGCCACTATTGGTGGTTACTCACCCTTAGAATGAACTGTGGTTATGGAAGGCCTAATTGTTATACGTGCTTTTCTCATATTTTAAGATTATTACCATTGTCTTTCTCAGGACAGGATGAGAGCTCTGTTCCTAGCAATAGACCCAAGTGTGCTGAACAGCTCAAACCTCTTCCAAAGGCACTTCTGTGAGTGATTAATAAATAATCAACAGTCCATGTGAATAAATCACAAAGTACTCAGGAAATATGGATGAATGTGCTAGTTTAGTATTCTACCCACAATATTGTCCACAGCAGTCTATCATGTGTCTAATAAAAGCAGTAAGTCATGAACATTTTGCCTATTTTTTATACTGTTATTTCTCTCCTGGCCATATTGTATGATGGTTCCTCTAGTCCCTGGGTTCCCCTGTCTTCTCCCTGCATGTGAGTTGACATCTCAGCCACTCCAAGGTGAGCGGACTGCCAGGAATGAGACTGCCAGGTGGCTGGGCGTGAAGACAGCAGCTTCTCACACAGCCTACCTCCCAGTGGCGAACCTCCAGCCTGTGCTCTGCGGTCTCCATGGCAGCATTCCAGGGTCATTTTATACAACTAAGACACAATAGTCGGTGGTAATTCAGTGAGAGGGAGATGGAAGATATTCTTCCTTGAAGAGCTCACTGTCGGCTAAGAAGATAGTCAAGACACTGTAAAGGGACAGCAAGTATTGGGCTTCTAAGTAGGAGTGAAGAAAGGAAAGATGGGAAAGTTTGCTGCAACATATAGTTGTAATGGTGCTCCTAAGGAAACCGGAAATCCTCATCTGGCTCACTGCTCACTCATTCATTTGTTCAACCAACATTTTTGAGGATTTGATGTCATTTAATCTTTACAGACTGACAATATTAGTCCCATTTTACAGATAAAGATGCTTAAGACTACAGATTCAAAAATCACTTTCCCATGGCAAGACTGAAAAAAAGAAGAGCATAAGGAGTGAAAGCTGCGGTAAAGGGGTTTAAAATTGGCATCATCTGTGTTCTACGAGACTCGCAGGAAGTGCGTGGGGCTTACAAAGTGTTAGAAGAAATTCAGGCAGAAATTGTCCCCCACAATTTAGTGAAACTCATAAACCTGCAGATTCAATGCTTTGAACAAGATAAACCCAAAGAAACCCACGGCTTGACACATCACAGCCAGAAAGCCTTGGAAGCTGGAAAAGAGAAATTGTTCATTGTCCACAAGAGAAAAATAATCCTCATGGCAATGGGTTTCTTCTCATAAACCATAGAGGTCAAAAAAGCAACAGCATTTCAGCTGCAAACCTAGATTAATATAACTCAGGTAGCCAACATCGAGAGAACTGATGACAACAGACACTAGGAAGGATGATGGGCATGGAACCTTATTCCCTGAAGGCATGAGGGCAAACTGCTGCAGCTGCCCTAGAAATAAGTATGAGCATTTGTCCAAAATTAAAAGGAGATCTGCCATTTGGCCCAGCTTTACCAGTCCCAGACAGGAACACAGGGACACTACATCCTCCCACAAAGACATTTGCACGTCCATGTTCACTGCTGCCCTCTTAACAACAGCAAGGGACTGAGCCAACTTGGATGCTTATCAGCTGATGAGCAGATAGTGAAAACGTGACAAACACACTCAACGGAATTTTATTCAACCACAAAGAAAAGAGAAATCTGTAAAAACTAAGAAGTGGAAGATGTTCTTTTAAGTAACCCAGGCTCAGAGAGACAAACAGAACAGGTTCTCATGTACAGGTCCTAGGTCTAATTTTTATATATTTGTGCTTTTGTAGGAGTGAGTACCTCGGGGACAACTGTAAACTAAGGGACCCAAGGTAAGAGAAAAAAATGCTTCGAAAGTTGTAGGTAGGGAGAGTATTAGAACACATGCTGTATGAAGGGGGAACATGGAAGTGGGCGTGTTTAAGCAGAGAGGGACAGCATGCAGATGAGCAAGAAAGAGACTGGAGGGGACAGATAACCCAAACTGAATATAGACAGCAAGGCCACAGGGAAACCTACTTCCTAAGACAATGTTTTTAATTTTCAAAAATTAAAAAGAGAAGAGCAAGACTAGTGAGACTTTCGTCAAGTTAGGACACTTGCCATGAGTCCTGACAACCCGAACTTGCCCTTGCGAACCACGTGATGGAAGGAGAGAACCGACTTCAACAGGTCATCCTCTGCCTTTCACACACACAGTGTGCTGTGCGCACGTGCGTGCAGAGAGACTAAATAAGTAAACAGATGTGTGAGAGAGACAGAGAAGGAGGGAGGAAGAGGCAGAGAGAGAAAGAGTCAGAGAAGCATAAAGTCCAAAGCAAGAAAACCGAAAAATTAATAAAAAGAAGACAGAGCAGCAGAGATTAATTAAGTTGAAAGCAGAAAGCTAATAGAGAAAAATGAGTAAGGAAAAACCTGGTTGATTGAAAAGGCTAATTGAAAAGACAAATGTCTGGCAAGACTGAAAAAAAATTAAAAATTATATGAATTATTCATATCAGATATAAAACTATCACCTTCAGACTATTTTTTTGTTTTGTTCAGTTTGTTTTTTGTTTTTTTGTTGTTGTTTTGTTTTCAAGACATGGTTTCTCTGTGTAGCCTTGACTGTCCTGGACTTGCATTGTAGAGCAGGCTGGCCTCGAACTCACAGAGATCTGCCTGCCTCTGCCTCCCCAAGTGCTGGAATTCCATGCGTGCGCCACTGCACCAGGCTCACCTTCAGGCTATTAAAGGGATGCGATGAAAAATTCTAAACACATGAATTTGACAACTCAGATGAAATATTTCAGAGTCAATATCCCAAATAATTAGGCAGATGGTATGATACGCCTCCCAATTTATGAACTAAGACAGGCAACAACACATTAGTAGGGTAACTGAAAACATGAGGTTCACTCTAAGAAAACATCGTACAAGTCAAAGTTGAGAGAAATTCTACAAAGCATCCCCCTATTGTTCTGTGGAACTTTTTCAGGAGAGACATGAGCAAACATCTACCCACCCCAGAGAAGGCACCAGTGGCAGACCAAAGTGAAGATTCCACCACACTCCAGCTTGGTTAGCCAGCAAGTTCATCTGAGTTACTTACAGGAATACGGACAGCCCAGCACAGCCTCATCACTGAAGAGCCCAGCCGGGCATGGGTGAGGACTCAGGGCTGAATTCCTAGCACCCACTGCACTGCTTGCGGGCAGCTTTAGGTAAGAGACACTCTCCTCGTTAGCCCTTCTCACTGCTTATATAACCATCAGGAGGAAGTGACCTTGTGAATCTGTTTTCAGGGACTTGCTGAGATTTGTGAGTTGTTTATTCCCTGGGTCTTAAAGAGCCTCTCTCTAGGATGGAATGCTACTGTTCAGGAAAAATTGCTACACAGCACCTGCATTCTTCAAAACCGTCTTCCAGAAGCCATGCAGCCAAGGATGCCTCGAGCAAGTGAGCGTCCTGGAGACAGCGCACTGTTTGCAGGGCCTGCGATGGACTTACCCTGGAAGGCATGGACCACAGGGCCTTTCCCAGGATTGCTTCTGATAGCACACACTTACCTGCTTGTCTCATGTATCTGGCATCCTATAACTGAGCATGAGGAGACCCCCATGGCCTATTGCTTCTTGGCTAATTGCCCACTCTGGTTGGGCAGATTTCCTGCAGAATCAATATGAAGGTATAATAATGCTGTTTAGAAGAACTGATGATTTTATAATTTCCGATAATGATTTCATAGAACTTCTGATTTGATTCCAGTAATTTTAACCCTCCTGCTTCAGAATAGCAAATGATGCATGGGGGTGGTGAGGATCTGTGAACCTTCTGGTGTCAAGCACATAAATTGTTCTAGGAAGAGAGACAGACTTGGAACAGATTTATGATCAAGGTAAACACTCACTCTAAGTTAGGAACAAGGATGGTATCACGGTTCTCAGTGTGTACCACGATAAGTGAAAACTATTGCTTTAGACTTTCTTTTTTATTATTATTAATTACAGTTTATTCACTTTGCATCCCAGCTGTAGCCCCCTCCCTCCTCCCCTTCCAATTCCACCTGCCCTCCCCCTTCTCAACCCATGCCCCTCCCCAAGTCCATTGATAGGGGAGGTCCTTCTCTCCTTCCTTCTGATTCTAGTCTACCAGGACTCATCAGGAGTGGCTGCATTGTCTTCCTCTGTGGCCTGGTAAGGCTGCTCCCCCCTCAGGGTGAGGTGATCAAAGAGCAGGCCAATCAGTTCATGTCAGAGACAGTCCTTGTTCCCATTACTCTGGTACCCACTTGGACACTGAACTTCCATGGGCTACATCTGTGCAGGGGTTCTAGGTTATCTCCATGAATGGTCCTTGGTTGGAATTCAGTCTCACCCTCCTAGGCATATATTCAAAAGATGCTCAAGTATACAATAAGGACATTTGCTCAACCATGTTTGTAGCAGCTTTATTAGTAATATCCAGAAGCTGGAAACAATCCAGATGCCCCTTAGTTGAGGAATGGATACAGAAATTGTGGTATAGCTATACAATGCAATATTACTCAGCAAAAAAAAAAAAAAAAAAAGGAAATCATAAAATTTGCAGGTAGATGGTGGGAACTGGAAAAGATCATCCTGAGTGAGGTATCCCAGAAGCAGAAAGACACACAGGGTATATACTCACTTGTAAGTGGATATTAGATATATAATATAGGATAAAAAATACTAAAACCTGTACACCTAAAGAAGCTAAACAAAAATTAGGACCCTGGCTAAGCTGCTCAATCAGAAAGGCAAAGAGGATGGACGTTGGAAATAGGAGAAAACAGGAAGCAGGACAGGAGCCTACCACAGAGGGCTTCTGAAAGACTCTACCCAGCAGGGTATCAAAGCAGATGCTGAGACTCATAGCCAAACTTTGGGCAGAGCACAGGGAATCTTATGAAAGAAGAGGGAGATAGAAAGATCTGGAGGGGACAGGAGTTCCACAAGGAGAGCAACAGAACCAAAAATATCTGGGAACAGGGGTCTTTGCTTTAGACTTTCAATGAACTCATGGAACAAAAAGATAGCTGAAAAAGGTTTAGTTAACTACGAGTTTTAATGGAAAAGCATGTAAACTCCTTAAACCTTGCTAACCTATGACATGAAGAACTATTGCTTTGAACTTACGAGGATTGTGGGTGAAGTGATAGATGAGAAATGTTTAGTTAGACACTAGTAATCGATAATCCTGCCGTGTGCCAACTTTCTCTGCTTCTGTAATAACTGCCCTTGTGGCCATGAAGTAATTTTTCTTCTGATGTGAAGAACTTTGCCTTAGAGGATATAAAAGGCACCAAGAAAAAATAAACATCATTAGAGCTTTGCTCTATTCACCAACTGTGTGTGTGTGTGAGTCTGTGAGAGTGTGTCTGTGTGTGTGAATGTGTATGTGTGTGTGTGTGTTTCCTTCCCCTTTTCTTCTTTAACTATCAGCACCCTCTGGCTCGCTCCTCTTTCCCTTTCCCTTTTCCTCCAAATAGCTACTCCAAATAGCTAGAAGCTACTATCTCTGGCCATTAGAGAAAAAAAGAGTTTAGAGTTTGTTGCGAGTCACAAGCGGTGGCTGGCCCCGAGAAGCCAGGAGCTGCCGGCTTTTGGCTTCTTTTGACCAACCAGCACTACATTCTATCTCCAGTTTACCCTGGTGTCAAAGCCAGTCTTTGGCAGCTGTCGATATCTAAATGGAAATAAAAGGCATGGATGTAAAAAGCTGCTCCCAGAACAGGGGGGTAGACTGAGTGTCTCCCTGTGAGCTACTGGTCAAAAAGGCTGCTGGGACCCCCAGAGCAATACAGGCAACTGCCTCTGGGGTTGGTTCCCTATTAGACCTAGAGAGGGCACAGGCTGCGGCCGTAACACAGAGAAATCACACCAAAGCTGAGGTGGAAGTTCTGACCCTGCTGACCAGTGTTTTTGGTGCCAGAGGTGTCATGCAGGCTTCTCGGAAAGAGCAGTGCTGCTGCTGGTGGCTGTCTAATTTTTATTTTTAGACTTTCTTAGTTTATTATTCTATGTGTATAAATGTTTTGCCTACATACATATGCATATGTATGTACACAAAACATATGTATATATGTATATGTATGTAGGCAAAACATTTATACACATATGTACACATGTGTGGCTGGTGCCCACAGAGGTCAGATCTCCTGGGACTAGACTTACAGATGGTTGTGAGCCACCATATGGGTGCTGGGAATCAACTTGGGTTCTCCAAGAGGAACTTAACCGCTAAGTCACTCTCTGACATCCATAAAAAAAAAATGCAATCAGCAGGCTTACTCAGCTATGGACGTTACTATGACACTCTGAACCAGCCAGACAAGACACCCTTCCTGACACAAGTCTGCTATGGGGATAACCAACTATTTTCTGACAGGAACTAAGGTCTTCTCCAAAGGAGGGGATTCACATCTGTTACCGTGAATCCCCTCCTTTGGAGAAGACCTTATCCAGGGAGGCCATGGGCTGGGGAGCTTCTGTTGTTATTTTGCTAAATGAATGTGATATCCCCATCAAATTTCCTTCCAAGTAATTATGCTTCTCCCAATAGATTAGTGCTGTTGTCAGCTCTGGTCAGAGAAGAGGCTTTCTGCAGCTGGAAGTAGTGACTGCTCAAAGAGCTGAGAGTAATGGCTGGACGGAGTGGTGTTTGGGATGCCGCCCTCTGGGCATGGGATGGCTGAGACAATCTTGACTTTACAACCCATGTAAGTATCTGCATAGACCCACACAAGATTGGGCCTGTCAGCATCCATCACAGGGTGGGTGAGACCCATAGGGCCTCACCTCTCTCTGCTGTCTATAAGCAATCAGTGGTTGCTAGGGGAGGGAGAAACACCAATTTTTACATTTGTGAGATTTGCTCTATGTCTCAGGATGTGGTCTAATTTGCAGACACTTCATGCTGCTGGGTAGAATTTGTATTCTTCTGTGTTTGAGTGAAATGTTCCATAAATAGGTGAAGTCATTAAGTTCCAATGTTCCTCTGATTGTTATTTTGTCCAATGACCTGTCTAGCAGAAAGTGATGGTTAAAATCCCCTGCTTTTGCTGACTTGTACTTGGTCTCTATCTTGAGGTCCAGCGGCATCCTTTTTATGAAGTTGGTGCGCCAGAATTTGTCCTCTCCCTTCTCACTTTCCAATTCTTCCCATGCGCTCCAAGTTTGAGGATCTAAAAAAAGGTCTCTTCAGCACAGATACAATTTGTGTTCTATTCTCTTTGTGTCCTGCCTGCTTTCAGAAATGCTAAAATAATACCTCCATCTCCTCCCTTTTCCCAGTTTTTCTGCCAAATCTTAGGCTACTGAGGAAGATAACATCTGCATATCTTTTTATTATTATAATTCTTCCCTAATGGGGGGAAGTTCTCTCTGGGCAGAAAGATAAGCCTCACTTTCGTGTCTTACTGCCCATGGCAAACACTAACTGCCAATACACCGTGTTTACAGTCTTGTCCAAAGTATAGAGTATTTTTGAGAATGCAATATATCCTCTAATCCCTCAGGCATCTGGGGGCATTCCCATACCTGTATAACAGACCCTACCCAGCAAGGAAACACAATTCCCCATCCAAATTAGATGGTAAGCCATGGCTATATGTCTTATCATTCACCACAGGGATCATGTAACTAGCCTTGCACAGGAAGGCTCGTCACCCCACATCGCATAAGAGAAGGGAACCATATTGAGAAACAGACACCCCCGACATCCTGGATGCTCTACCTTCAGGCAGATCTGCCTTGGTTGTATGTGTTTCAGATGCCATACAACCACTCCTTCAGACATATCTTTGGCACTATGGTCCCTGCCCAGGCATTAGCTGTGTTAAATATTTCATCCTAATTAGGTGAACAGATATCTAATTATCCCAGATAATGCATTTTGACAAAACAAAGGAATGATTTCTCTCATTTACAAACCAATTCTGTGATGGTTTGAATAGGTATGCCCCTCCCCATAGATTCATGTGTTTTAAATGTTTGGCCATAGGATATGGCACTATTAGGAGGTGTGGCCTCATTGGAGGAGGTGTGGCCTTGTTAGAGAATGTGTCACTGTGGAGGCGGGGCTTTGAGGTCTTAAATGCTCAAGCTATACCCAGTATGAAATGCATACAGCCTTCTCCTGCTGCCTGTGGATCAAGATGTAGAACTCTCAGCTCCTCCAGCACCATGTCTGCCTGCATGCTGCCATGTGTCTTGCCATGATAACAATGGACTAAGTCTCTGACACTATAAGCCAGCCTCATTTTAACATTGTCCTTTATAACTCTTATGAGTTCTATGGTCATGGTGTCTCTTCAGAGCAATGGAAACCCTAACTAAGACAAATGTGTTTATTGAACATGAGCAACTGGTGCCAGCCCTAGCAAGAATGATGACTTATGGAAGCTTCGTTCCTGGGTCTCCCTTGCCCAGCTCACAGGCAGCCCCACTGGAAACAGTCTCCTCTCTACAGCTTCCACGACCCTAGGAAGGGTTGTCATAAATCTTTTCATTCTCAGAGCTTTGGGAACCTTGAAGGTTTCATGAGCTTCAGTCTTGTGAGTCCCCCCTTTCCTTCCAAGGAGTGAATTTTTTAAGAGGAAATGACTGTACCGCTGTCGTGCTGGCTGTTCTTGGGGAGCCAGGTGTGAACCATCAACCATGGCCCATGTGCTGAAGAGCTAGGAGTGGAGAATAGCAGCGGGGCATGAGAAAGTGCGGGAACTCCCAATCTGTCTGTGGGATCACGCCCCATGCCTTTAAGCAAACTAAAATGTTTTTCACTTACAAAGCTAGCCGAACCCAAAGTTCTATGGAACCCCTGAACATTTCCCTAACTCCCATCACCTGAAGGTGCCACCCACAAGCGTTGGAGGTACCAAAGCTGCAAGTTCTTCTGTCACGCATCCTCGTTGAATCCTTCCCATTGAGAGTTATCCCAGGATCTGGAAGTCCTTTCCTCTTCCACAGCTCTGAGATGCGGTAGCCCAAAGGGACGGTAAGCTGTACAGTCCTTTATGCTGGGAAGCTGGGAAGCAGCAGCACTTGATAGACCCCTTGTTGCGCCATTTCTGAACAAGACCTACGTTAGTGGGAGGGCTCATGGATGAAAAAGGTCCTCTGGAATTAGTAGTGCCAATGTTCCCAGGACAAGAAGAATGGAAGAGTACAGAGTCTCTTTTAATCCTGCACAAGCTTTTCAAACACAGCATAGATGCTCCCCTGGGATCCAGATCCATTAGTCATGGACGCTCAATCAGAGGACTCCACAGTAAGGGAAAGGATGGGAATCAGATATCCCACATCTGGACCAGCTGATTATTTTTCAAGTAGTGTGAAAATTCCATTTCCTCAGTTCCTAGTGGCATTTGATTCATGTAAAAATCAAGTCAAAGCCAATGGCTTTGAGCAAGCAAGCGTCTCTAAGTGAAAAGTCGGAAGAAAAGATCTTCATATCCTGCATGTAAGTCAAGCAAATGGCTTGTGATCTGGGTGTTACTTCATTTAAGAAGACAAGTGAAAAGGTATGCTACACTTTATCTCCTAAGCCACCACTTTGACAAGGGATCTGAAACCAAGCAACAAAACCCCATAGTGCTTAGGGTAGCCAGTACCTAAGTGGCCTAGTCTCTGTTACCACATTAGCATCACCAAAGTACCTTCATGTCCCCGTTTGCGTCTCTGTCACTGTGATAAAATGCTGACCAAAAGCAACTTTGGGGAAAAGGCTTCATTTGTCTCATATATTCTGATCACAATTCCTCACTGAGGAAGGTGAAGGCACGAGCTCAAGCAGGAGCAGGGGCAGGAACTGTGGCCAAAGGCCATTTTCCTGCCCTTCATGACTTGCTCCGCTTGCTTTCTTATATAACCCAAGACCATTTGCCCAGGAATTGCACTGCCCACTATGAGATGAGTCCTCCCACATCAATCATTAATTAAGAAAATGCCCACAAACATGTCCAGAGACTATTCTGAAGGAAGAATTCCTTGATTGCGGTTCTGTCTTCCCAGGTGAGTCAGGTTTGTGTAAAGCTGACAAAAACTAACCCGCACACTTCCTCATCCCTATCATCACCATTGTGATATGGATCGCTCCTAGTTCATCATCACCAAGTCTTGAGTTTCCTGTTCTTTTTTCCTCTTCATCATGAGTCCCATCGTCACCAATCGGTAAGTCATGTTTCTCATCCCATTCAACGTTAAAGTTTGACTCAGTGTCACCTCTACCAGCAAACTTCCAAATCTGCATTTGTTGCCCAGATGGTATGTTCTTGAAGGGCAGATGGTATTGAAGGTTGTACTGTATTGTAGATCTGTGTCTCCTACCAGGTAGCAAGTTTTCAAGCACTGAAGTGATTTTTTTTTTGTCTTCCTAGTTCCCAGTGGGTGCCTTAAGTGCAATGGGTTTTCACTAGTCACTCAAAGAATCTAATTGTCCCAGTACCTGATGCACAGAGAGACTCCTACATGCCCCGTGCCCAGGTGTAGAAGGTAGTGGTAGGGCAATTAAAGAGGCTAAGCACGAGGAAGGGAATGTAGGGGCGGGTGGGGAATGCCGAGAGAGGAGGGTTCTCTCCATGTTGGACAGATGGACAGCCAAGCAGAAGAGTTCCTGGCCACACCACAGTGTGTCCCTTACATTCAGGTTTTGAATCTCCATGGCTCCCTTCCTCTGGTGTGGGGCTGGGAAATCCCAACCTTTTCTACAGACGTGGAGGCCTGTTGTTCAGAGCCTGCTGGAGCCTGGCTGCTCTGCTCAGTCCACTTCCCACCTTTATTCCCAGGAGCCTCAGGATGGTGTCACAGCCCTTTGCCCTCATGGGAAGAAACACAGATGAACTCTCAGCTTGGCTCCCCAGAGCTAAGGAAAATCCAGTCGGAGAACAGACCTGCCACTATTTCCCTGGCTCTCCTCTTCCAGTGCCTGTAAGCCCAAAATTTTCTGTTGGCTGGTAGAAAATATCCATGTTTGGTGTCTGGCCGAAGGAGAATCTCTGTGGAAAGTTTGAGAAAGATTCCCTCTCACTGGGAATCTGGAAAAAGCTTGTGCCTTTCCCATTTAGAAAAAAAAAAAAAAGTAAAGAACATACTTAAGGCACAGTTATTTTTGCCTCTGACTTGGACACTGCTGGCTTGGCCTGGATTCCCGCCACTTTATGAAGGCCACGGAACAGGCCGCACAGAGGTGATGCTGACCCACAGTGCTCACGTCTCTGCCCCGCATTCCTGTTTTTGTTCTTTTATTCAGTAGAGCTTACCAACACTAAAGTGCACACACTGTAAGAGCCTTCGGCGCAGTGCTCAGAGTGGACTAGATTAGGTTCACAGAGTCCTAAATTCACAGGAATGGAGCTGTGCCGCCGCTATGGCTCCACCCGCTCCGCACGGCTTTAAGACTGGTCACGTTATCCCGTCTAACACCAGCTTGATCAGGCTGCCATAGCCAAGTGTTGAAGACAGCATGGCCTGAACCACAGCAATCTGTTTTCTCACCGTTTTGGTGGCTAGAAGTCTGAAGGGGTCAGCCGTGTTGGCTTCTTCTGAGGACTCTTCCCTTGCCCCTATGGCTGGCTCCTGTGCATCTCCCTGGCTTTCCTTACATGCTTATGCACATCTTACCCTCTCTTCTCATGAGGTTGTCAGCTACGCTGAGTTGAGAACCGCTATTTAAAAAGCCTCATTTTGATGCCGTTGTCTCCTTGAAGACCATATTTCTAAATAAGGTCACATTCTGAAGTACCAGAGGTTAGGGCCACTGGTGTATGAATTGGAGGGACTCATCCCCCACAGCTCATCCCATTGTAGATATATGATGTCAACTGGCTCTTTTTCCCGTTTGTCTTCTTTGTCTACATTCGGCTGAATTCGGATGGACTGTCTGAATGATTCAGACATACAAAACAGACTGCTTTTTCCCAGGGACTTGTTGCTTTGCTTTTTTGAGTTGCACACGGCCCAGGCTGTGTCCTATGGGCTGTATAAGTAAGGCTGGCCTTGAGCTTCCTGTCTCTGTGCCCCAAGTCCTGGTATTAAAGATATACCCCCCTGTGTCTGACTTGCACAGTGATTTTCACAAAGATTGACTTATTCAGTGTGTGTGTGCCTACCTGTGTGTTAGGTGCACCGTGTGGAATGGCTGGCATGCTGATTTGCTACTAAACAGTGGCGAGGTCTTTTGTTTTATATTGTTTTGTTAAATGCGTATTAGTGTTTTGCCTGCATATATGTGTCGCACCCCCACATACATGACTGGAACCTATGGAGGTCAGAGAGGTTGTTTGGATTCCGTGGAACTGGAGCTGCAGATGGCTGTGAGTCACCATGTGAGTGCTGGGAACCAAACCTGTGTTCTCTGGAAGAGAAACCAGTGTTCTTAACTGCTGAGCCGTCTCTCCAGCACTCCAAAAAGTAGTTTCAAAAGTCGCTGATCTTGAAAGATCCCTGCTCTTTTCCCATAGGCTGGTTCTCCAGCAAGCACTTCCCATTCCTCTGGCCTAGCCTCATCCCCAAATTCCCTATAATATTGGTTCAAAAGCAAAGTCTTATCTAAAGAATATTCAGCCACTTAACAGACAAACAGGCACCAGCACTGGCCAGGGAACAGAAGGCCACTTGACTAATCTATGACTCTTTGATGACCTCTAGCGCAGCTTATACTGAAAGGAAATCATACCAATGTATTTCTCACGAAGAGTAAATCTTTAAAATACAGAAACTCACCATGGTGCCATTTTTCCTGTGTGGCAACACTACCATGTATCTTCACTCTGGGTGACAGAAATGGCAAGACAACCACGACTTACCCAGGCCTCACATTCAAGGCCACTCCTGCTGAGCCAGCAGGACAGAGCTGCTGGAAAAAGTACACTGGAAAAAGTAAATTCATATTCATATCTTATCCCTTACAGTAAAATACTGAAAGTATTAGAAAGTAAAAACTGGTAAATGTGTAAATAATCTTAGAGTATAAAGCCTTCTTTAAATAAGTTAAAAGCCCAAAAGCCACAAAGGAAATGATTCATGCATACAACTACGTCAAAATCATTTAAAGGACAAAAAGCCACATTAAAAAAAAAACAAAAGATAAACTGCAGATAATGTAGCAAAAATATATGTCAAAGTATCACACACACACACACACACACACACACACACACAATTTCAAGAATGAGAAAGAGCCTACTAGCCATGTTAAATAAAATAAAATAAAAAATAGAATAAAAACATCTTACAAAAAATTGTAAATGCCTAATAAAGATAAGGAAAATGTACCACTTGAGCAATAAACATTAAATGCAAATTTGAATGCTAAGGTGTTTTTTGAAACTGATTTTACTGTTGCTGGTGGGTGTGTGTTGACGGCCTCCTTTGAAGGTGGAAAGATCATAAAGTATCCATGTCATGCAGCTCTGTGGCTACCTGCCCCACTTCCAGATGTATCTGAGTTTCATGTTTCAATTGCTTGTTAAGTCTTTCCTGTGGTGGTCTGAATGAGAATGGCCCCTGTGGGCTGTTATATTTAAATGTTTGGTCCCCAGTTGGCAGAACTGTTTGGGAAGGATTGGGAGGTGGGCCCTTCCTGAAGGAGGTGTGTCACGGGATGGGCTTTGAGGTTTTACAAGCCCACACCACTCCCAGTTAGCGCTCCCTGCCTGACGATTGTGTCTCCAGAAGCGAGCTCTCATCTACGACTCTAGCACCAGGCCTACCTGCCGGCTGCCACACCCCCAGCCATGATGGTCATGGACCAATCCTCTGCAACTATGAGCCCAAAGGGAACATTTTCTTTTATAAGTTGCCTCAGTGTTTTGGCACAGCAACTAAGACAACCACTAAAAGCAATCTCATCTTCAACCAATACAGAAGCAGGCAGTAAACTGTGGTATGTCTCCCGTCGAGTAACACAATATGCTTGCTAAAAGCAAAGAGCTAGGCAAACACAAATACAATGGCATAAATAAATCTCTAAGTCATATGAACCCAAAATGAAGTAGTCAACTCACTAGCTAGTGAGTGAGCCTGAGCGACTAAATGAAACGTTTTCACCTATAAATACCCTGATGCCCAACTATCAGTGGCTGACATGACAGAGACTAACTATTGCATATAGCAGGAAAGGCACTGAGGAGCAGTCTTTCCACTCCTCCACCCTTGGCAGTCACTTCCTGTGCTAGGCACCACATCCACGCTGAAGACAAGAAGAAGATAGATTATTTATTGCCAGAGAGTCCTCTTCCCATTCCTGTCTCCTACATCTCATTAGCCAGAACCATGTCACATGACCATCCACCTAGTTACAAGGGTTTCTAGAAAAAGCAACATTCGCTATGCTGTCTGACTTGGCTAGTCGCAGTCTGTGTTCAGAGACTACGCACTGCCGTGCTAAATAAACTCAGCTGGGGTTTTTCTGTGTGCTACCCCATATTTTGTCAGAGTATCAGTAAATTAATTTAAGCCTGATTGTAAGAATGTTTCAGATGAAAGTCTGAATGAGCCACCACACAGCTCAGAGGTATGGCCATCTGGCAGCTTTATTGAGAGCTAAATGGAGGTGGGAAATCAGGTTGGCAACTCCAGACAGGACAATTTAGAGAGTCTGTCCTGGGAGAAGGTGGGAACAGTGTCTGCTTCAAGCTCCCAGATCATTCTCAAAGTAGGGCCAAATGGGCCCAGAAATCAACAATAATCTTTTTTTTTTTCAATTTGTTCGTTTATTTTGTTTTTCTTAAGTTGGACCAGGGCTCTTCTATGAAGGAGGCTGGGAACCATCCTTTAGGGCCCCGGTATGTGACTGTCCATAGTGCTGACAGGCTCAGAGGGGTTCTGTTATGCCCAAGCTACTGATTAGCACCAAGAAAAATGTCACCCCACACAAGGCTGGGCAGACATGCCCTGAGTTCTTAGGTTCTCACACTTCCTCGTCAGTCTCTCTGCTTTAGGGAGGCTGTTCCGGTTTGCCTCTGGAAGGCTCCTCCCAAATTCCTGTGTTACAGGCTTGATTCTCAGGCTGTGGCACTGTTAGAAAAGGGCTGAACCTTTGCAAGGTAGGGCCTCATAAGAAGTTTTAGGTCACTGGAGACATACTGCAGGAGGGGGCTATGCCTTCTACCCCCTCTACCATAATGTAGTTTCCTACCCCACCCCCAAACACAGTAGAAAAGCAGTCATGAACACAGTCATGAACTAAAACGCCGAAACTGTCAGCCAAAGAAAGTCTTCCTTCTTTTTAAATTGATCCTCTCCAGTATTTTGTTATAGTGATGGAAAACAAGAAAACCCAGGGACTCAGTTTCCTTATTTTAAAATAGGACAAGGAGATCCACCAATTCCAAAACCTCTCTTAGGCCCAAACAATTGTTCTCCACCACTGCGGCTATAGGATTCTCTTTAGAGATTCCAGGGGTCTGAACAACTGGCTCCAAAGCCCGGCTTCCCCAAGAGCAGCTCCCTGACTTTGAAGGGTTTTTAACCACTCTGCAGGAAGGAAGGTCACTGCGTCTCCTCCACAGACATAGCTTCCGCGTCAGCAGGGTCAGCAGCACTCCTTTGTCCCTGTCACCCCTTAGTGGCCTCTGCCGCATCCCTCTTGGCCCCATTCTCTTCTGGGAACTTCTGGGAAGCTCTTCCATCCTTTCCACTCTCCCCTGTCAAGATTCTAAACCGTTCAGCCCCTGCTTCTAATTGCCCTTCCAAATGCCTATCTTTGGGGACGCTCAGCCTCACTCAGAGCAGACGAGGTGGATTTTAAAGGATGACTCACTTTCACTCCTGAGTTAACCAAGCATGACTCAGGGCTGCAGTACGGAAGCAGCACTCTGGCACACAGCAGGAGGGTGACTGGTTTTTAAAAAAAGAGGTTGAGGAAATTGGCACAACCAAAATTCTAAGAATTTAATTACGCAATTTCATTTATAACATTTATTTTAGAGATAAAATCAACTAGGCATCTATCCAAAGCCCATTCTCTACAGAAAAAAAAAAATATATCTGTATATATATATATTGTGTGTGTATATATATATATATTATAAATTACATTTTTTTCTCAGAAACAATAAGGGAAAAACAAAACAAACAAACCCCTTTGTCCACTGTGGTGGTTTGAATAAGAACAGCCCGCATAGGCTCGTAGATTTGAATGTTTGGCCACTATTTGAAAGGATTAGGAGGTGTGGCCTCATTGGAGGAGGTGTGTCACTCTTGGTGGACTTTGAGTCTTCAAAAGCTCTAGCCATGCCTAGTGTTCCCCTTTCTTCCTGCTGCCTGTGAATCAGGAGGTAGAACTCCCAGCTCCTTCTCCAGCACCATGGGGCCTGTATGCTGCCATGCACCCCACCAGGATGATACCTGACTAAACCTGAAAATGTTAGCCGGCCCCAATTCAATGTTCTCTTTTACAAGAATCACTATAGTCATGGCGTCTCTTCACAGCAACAGAACACTAAGATAGCCACTCTAATAAAAACTGTTTGGAAAGCAACTGTTTGGTTGCTGGATCTAGAGCAGCTTCTTTGTGACCACAATGGAATGGAGAACTCCCCAGGATTTCAGTGAGCTGGCTAAACCAGTGCCAGCATTAGCCTACTCTAGATTTATCATTACATGAGAAAAACAAATCTCTATTTTTCAAATCCCTGTTGTTTGTACTTTCAATCACATGTAACCAAAATTAGCCTCTAAGTAAGTTTACATGTGCAAAGATATTTTAGCAATACTGTTTACGTAGACACATACTGAATTCCGGGTTATAGAAGACTGCTAAATTATGAGTTATGCATGTGGAATGCTGTATGGATGTATAAAGGAAATAGATTTTTAGCACTAAAATGGAATGGCATAAGATAGTTAATATTTAAAGAAAAGATACAGAAGAGAAAGCAGTGTGCTAACATTTATATAAAGTTGCCTTTTTTAAAAAGATTTCCGTGTGTGTGTGTGTGTGTGTGTGTGTGTGTGTGTGTGTGTGTGTACATACACACTCACATGTGCAGGTGCAGGAAGAGACCAGCTTCCCTGGAGGTAGAGTTAGAGCAGATTATAAGCAGCCTGACTTGGGTGCTGAAATTGAATTTGGCTCTTTGCAAGTATTCCTAAGTGCTGAGCCATCTCTCCATCACCCATAAAACTGTTCAACAGACATAAAACATGTAAGAACAAATATGTAAGAGTCTAGCTGAACACTGGGGGCTGGGCGGGGTCACGTGAGATTAGGATCGAGAGGAAAATCTGCTGATCACTACCCTCTGTGTTGTTTGAATACCATGTGTATGCATTTTTATCTTCCCAAAAACCTATTGCTTAGAATCGTGTATAGCTTCAGCTCAGAAGAAGAGTTGGGAGGAGACTAAAAAGGAGAGAAGGAAAGTAAAGGGAGAAGGAAAGAGGTGAGCTTGCACGACTTCAGCTACTGTAGACAGGCTAAAGAAACTGAATCTGAATTTGCAGCCCAGGGCCTTATGGTAAAAGACGCCTTTATTTCCTAGTTATCCACGGTGGACATCACACATGGCAAGTGCCAAGACTTCCCAAGGCTCAGCCCACTGTAAACTGCAGCCCTTCCGCTCCTGTGCATTCTTCATGGTGTGTGCTGGCTTTCCACCAGCAAGGCCCCCTCAGCAGCCCTGCCATTTATGAATGAAGGAAAAAGGTCAAGTCTTACTTTCTTTCCCCCACCTCAGCTCCTCTTCACCAAAATCTGGTGCCCCTGGTCTCCCTAGAGAACGGTGCCAAATGCCAGTCCCTTGCTCCACCTGTGGCCACATGCACTGCGCTGGGCCCTCTCTACTCTCTGTCCTCCCTTCGTGTCCAAGGGAGCAGGGGCCATGTTTGCAACTCTCTCCTGTCATTCCTCCCACCCACAGCATGGCTCGCATGCCAATTGCATGCTGAAAGATGAGACTATGGTCCCTGCCTTAGCCAGTGTTCCGTTGCTGTGATGAGACGCCATGACCACAGCAGCTCTTATAAAGGAAGTATTTAACTGGGACTTGCTCACAGTTTCAGAAGGTTAGTCCACTATTATCATGGCAGGGAGCATGGCATCAGAAAGAGAGAACCACTGGGCATGGTTTGGGCTTTTGAAACCTCAAAGCCCATCCAGAGTGATGTACTTTCTCCAACAAGGCCACACCTACTCCAATAAGGCCATACCTCCCAATCCTTCTTAAGTAGTGCCACTCTCTGATGACTAGGCATTCAAATATATAAGCCTATAGAGGACATTCTTATTCAAATCACCACAGTGCCATCCTCCACCAAATCATGTCTTTGCCGCTCCATAACCTGCTTGTCTATATCTCTGAAGCCATGTCCTGCTCCAGACCTGGTCACCCCTCCCTCGGCATAGCCACAGGACACCCTAAGACCGACATGACCCCCTCAAACACTGATATGTTTTGAGTTTTTAATGTGTTTTGAATATTTAAGAATATAAATTTGTCACACCTGACAGAGAGAAAGACAGACAGATGATGGGTAAGCAGGCAAGTATTATAAGCTCCCGTTACAATCAGACCCCACTGAAGTGCCTCAGCCTCCTCAGAGTCCCCTGATTCATGCCTCTGAGCCTGCCTCAAGGCCTTAAAACCAGCAATGCGTTCTGAGAAATACAGTTGCTTTACATCTCTGGCCTCTACACACACTCATTGCTTTCCATGGACAGCAAGCATTTCCTGCTTTACCTCTTGGTTAAACTCCTTAAACACAACTTTGAGCCTTCCTCTTCCAGGAGGGACCTGTGAGCACCCATCCCACAGGGCCCAAGCCTGCCTCCCTCTGAACTGTAAACTCTTGGGATGTTTGTCATTTGACTTCTATCCCTGGGTCCTAGAAACGTCAAATAAATGGGAGGCTCTCCAGAAATGTGTTTTTAGTGTGGTTTGTGTGTTTTTGAGACAGAGTCCTACTACAGTAGCCCAGGCTGGCCTCAAACTTTCCATCCTCCTGCCTCAGTCTCCCAAGATTACGGTCATGCTCCTGCATGGTCTTTCGCTTAGTAAATGTTTGTTGAAAAATCAAATGAATAAGCAAATGGCCTCTCAGTAAAACGAAATGAGATGTGCAGGAATTGCCTGAAACCATGCCAGAGACTCAGATGTCTACCAAGCTCACCTGAATTCCTTTCTGCCACTCTCGAACAACTCAATGTCCCAGGTCTTCCAAGCCTTCTGGTAAAGGCAGGCTCTCCTGGACAGTAAGAACGCAGGTGCTGCTGGGTGCTTGCCCTCTACTCACACAGGACATCCCGTCCCGGTCAGAGGTTCTGAATCCCCAGAGTGACTTCCACTCAAACCCATCTGCTGCCTTCACTCCATTGTCACAGCTACCTTGTTTCCCCTCTTCTGTCCTAGATCCACCTCTAAGACGTACAGAGCCACTGTGAACACACGCACGCACGCACGCACGCATGCACACATGCCCCTCCCCGAAGCAGTGACTCTGCTCGGAGTGTTGTCCTGACCCTCCTTGCTTGCATGCGTAGTTCCTCCTTTCACCCCGCTTGGCATGGGCCTGAGGCAGGTCCCGAGTCTGAGGAATGCCCTACCTCTGATGCCCACTCTGTTGTTTTTCTCAGGCCAGGTCCTTCTTCTTGTGCTACTGCAGGACTACTCTGAGGCCTCTGAGTGGGTCCCAGCCCATTTTGTCAGATGAAAGCAGCTTCTCTCTTTCCTTCATCTCTTAACTGAGAACTCACTCGGGCCTCTCTCGGGCCTGGTCTGGGCTCCAGACCCAGAAGGACACTGCTGAGATCTGGAGCCCAACAGCCATGCAGAGCCCGGAGTGGCCACAATTCACTCCCTCTAAATCTGAACCGTGACCAAGGAAAAGAAAACAGGAACAAGAGGGGCAGACAGCCCTAGGGACAGGACGTCCTTTCCAGTCGCTTCCAGTTCACACAGGGGCTTAGTCTAAAAGAGGCAAACTATGTGGTTTTCACTGAAAGAAAATGCCATAAAATGAAATATGATTCACGTTTGGCACAGTGGTCCAGGGGCAGGGGCCCTTCAAAAGGTGACTAGAAAATGGACAGAGCCCCAGTGGTCCCCCAGAGGAACGAGGTGACCTCCTGGGGCAACCAGGAGCCTATGCCCTGCACCAAGTATAGTAGTGAGGGCCTTCTGACTTAGCTACTGTTCTATTGCTGTGAAGAGACACAATAGCCAAGGACTCTTATAAGAGAGAGTATTCAGTTGGGGGAGTGCTTATTGTTGTAGCCATTAGCCCATTATCATCATGGTAGCATACGGGGTGGTGGGGGCAGGGGGATGGTGCTGAAGAAGCAGCTGAGCATTCTACATACTGATTCATAGGCACACAGAGAGAGAAGGATGCTGAGCCTGGGGTGGGCTTTTGAAAACTCAGAGTGACACACTTCCTCCAGTAAGGTCACACCTCCTGATCCTTTCAAATAGTGCCACTCCCTGTCGACCAAACATTCAAATATAAAAGCTTATGGGGGTTATTATTCAAACCACTGCACCCTCCAAGAAGTTGAGAACTCTTTGTCTGCTGTGATCATCTAAGATTCAGAGGCAAGACCTGTAAAAATAAAATTAATTAATTAATTAATTAATTAATTAATTAATTAATTAAAAATAAGAGTCAATTCAATGTAATCATCACTTCCCTGGCCCTCCCCTCTTCTGGTTAACTTCAGAAGCTTCCAGATAGACTCATCCCTTCATCAAAATCTGCCCCAGAGGACAAGAACCCTCCATGATCACGCCATTCCATTCCTCCTCTTCCTCCAGGTCTGGAGACTAGAGAAAGACATGCTTCAGTTGCCTACGTTTGGGTAATAAGAATAGTGAAGACACTGGAGACTGTTGGGGTTTGGTCTGGTGCTATGTGTTTAAATGTGGATTTCAGTGCCCTGAGAGCTGGTTAGAATAGTAAACTATCTCCTGTGACCATATGATGAGAAGGAATGTCCTCCAATTGTCCCTGATTGGCTGATTAAAAGGCCTTTGGGCAGGGTATTTGGAGTTAGGCATGGCTAAGGTTCTTGGGCTTTGGGGACAGAAGGCTCACTAGGAAAAAGGAAGAAGCATGCCACCATGGGTTAGCATGGGATGAAGCACACGGCTGGCATGGATGGAGGAAGCCGTCCAGATGAGAGAATAAGCAAATATTTATGAAATTATGGATGGGAGGTAGCCTGGGGTAGGGGCTGGGAGGTGAAGGTAGTTTAGAGGGTTAGTATCTGCCATGCCCCAGGTAAGATAAGGCTATTCTAAAATCTATCAGATGTCTGTGTCTTTTATTGATTGGAATAGAATGTTAGATATATCACCATTGTAATTATAGGGCTAATAATAAAGATTATTAGACCATACCATTAAATGACCCAGAGCAGAAGATCCGAATGACCTGTGATCACAGCATGGAAGGGAGAGGGAAGAGAGCTCTAAAGAAACAGAAGGTGCTGAAAGAGCTTGGGTCCATGTATTTCCAGTGAGGTGACCCCCACAGCCTGGCAAGGCTAGTCTAGGAGAAGGAAGTCCAGAGAGGCCTCGCTTGAATACAGCTTGTTAGTGAGCTAGCATTCAAGACAACAGTGACAGAATTCACAGAGATTTCCGTGATTATGTTTGGGGAAACAGTCATTCGGTTAACTGAATAATTACGATCCTCAGTCATGAAGTGAATCTACATGAGTTTCTCATTGGAACATGATTAATAACTTTGTATTCGCTGTGAGAAAGGGGGTAGACGGGAGAGTGTCCTGGTTTTCAGGACACAACTAAGGAAATGCCCCACCATAACTGATTGTGGGAGGGCCCAGCTCCTTGTGGGCAGTGCCAACCTTAGACAGGTGGTCCTGGGTTCTGTAAGAAAGCAGGCTGAGCAAGCCGTGGAGAGCAAGCCAGTAAGCAGCGCTCCTCCACCGTCTCTGCTTCAATTTCTGCCTGTGACTCCTGTCTTTAGATGATGTCCTGACCATCCTTCACAGTGGACCAAATGATGGTGTGTAAGCCAAATAAACCCGAGTTGCTTTTGGTCATGGTGTTTCGTCACAGCAGCATAAAGCAAACGAGAGACAGAGGGGGAAATCCCTGAGGGTGTCATGGCACCGTGGATTGCGATCTCCCACTGGTCTCCAATCACTGGCTAGGGCACGCTCCTTCAGAGAACCGGCTCCTCTGAAGCCCTGATGGCCGGCCCTGGGTCCATGTATCCAAGAAGAATTGCAGTCTCCGCCCTAGCCTTCAGCTGACTGCCATTCTCTCTCTCTCTCTCTTTCTCATGTGTCTGTGTGTTTGTGTGTGTAGATTTCTGAGTGCGTTTGTTTCTGTGTTTGGTTCTGTATTGTGCTTGTGTTTGTATGTCTTTGTATGTGTTTGTGTGTGTGTCTGTATGTGGGGTTTCTGTGTGTATTTGTGTGTGCTTGTGTATGTGTGTTCATGTGTGAGTATTTCTCTCTGTGTGTTTGTCTACTTGTGTTTCTCTGTGTTTGTGTGTGTGTTGTATATGGTTGTGTGGGTTTCCTTGTGTGTATGTGCCTGTGTTTATATGATTGTGTGTGAGTGTGTGTGTGTTTCTCTGTGTTTTTCTGTGTATGGTTGTGTGGGTGTGCTGTGTGTGAGTGTCTCTGTGTGTATGTGTGTGTGTCGTTGTGTTTAGTGCATGTTGTCACAATGCTTGACCCAGCACAGTGAAGACTACAATTGACCACTAAAGTGAACATTAGAGTGACCACCATGGCTGACCTCCAAACTGACCACTATTTCAGAACATCACAGCGGACACTCTAACTGACCTCCACAAGGACCTCCGTGACCACCAACCATAGTGAAAACTACAGCTGACCACCACAGTGAAAACTACAGCTGACCAC
>NW_026585504.1:5123019-5163748 GCF_907164565.1 Psammomys obesus
TACAGCTGACCACCACAGTGACCACTATGACTGACCACCACAGTGAACGATATAACTGATCACCAAAATGACCATTACAGTGACCACTATGGCTGACCGCATCAGTTACCACAACAGTGGCCGTCATAACTGATCATCTGAGTGGGCACTACAATTGACCACCACAGTGATGGCCCCTGTCATGAGTGATTATTACAGTGAGTATACTGACTATGAAAGTACCACCACATTGACCGTGACGCCCGACCACCTAGGTGGACACCACAACTGACGACCATGACTGGCCACCACAGTGGACACTACAACTGAGCATATACTGACAACTGAAGTGAACGCTTCTACTGACTGCATCAATGACCACCACCAGTGAACATTACAACTGGCCATCAAAGTGGACACCGCAACTGGCCACCAGAGAGAACATGACAATGACTGCTATGGCAAACCACCATCACCTTGGCCACTACAGCTGACCACCACAGGAGCCACAAAAGCGACTACTATTGCTGACCACGTCAGTAATCACCACAGTGATCACTATGACTGGCCATCAGAGTTGACACTACCACAATGGCCACTATGACTGACACCATCCCAGTGGATACTACATGGGAACACCATAGTGGCTGACACTGACTGCTATAGCTGACCATCACAGTGGACAATACAGCCTGCTACCACAGTGACCATTACGACTGACCTTCGTAGTCAGTCATTACAACTCCCACCCGCGACCACTAGATGATCAGTACAGCTGACCACTTCAGTGGCCCTCACAGTGCCCATTACAACTGATCATCAAAGTGAGCACTATAACTGACTACCACAGTGACCGCTATGGCTATCAGCTGACCACCACAGAGACAACAGACTGACCATCAGCATGGGCACTGGACTGACCGCCAGCATGACCAGGAAAGTGAGCAGCATGGTTGACTTTATCGGTGGCCATCATAGTGACCAAAGTACCTGAGCATCACAGTAACCCTAAAAGTGGCCAGTATGGCTGGCCATCACAGTGAACATTACAAGTGACCATCTCATGACCCCAATTGTGACCACTATGGCTGATCATCACAGTGACCACTATGACTGACCATCATGGTGGACATTGAAGCTGACCACCATGATAACCACAAAATGATCACTATGACTGACCACGTCAGCGACCACCACAATGAACAATTTTACAGTGACCAGCATGGTCAATTGTGTCCACTGTGATTGTGATAGTAATTTATGTGGTCATTTGTGGTGGTCACTCTAGTGGTCAGTGTGGTGGTCAGTTGTGGTGTCCACAGTGATGGTCAGTCATAGTGGTCTCTGTAGTGGTCATTGATGTGGTCATTTGTAGTCATCATTGTGGTGGCCAGCTTCAGTATACACTCTGGTGGATACTGAGGTGGTCATCAATGTAATTAGCCATAGTGGTCACTTCCATGATCACAATTGTCATCAGTTGTATGTCCATTCTAGTGGTCAGCCATTGGGTCATAATGGTGGTCAGTAGTAGTGTCCACTTTAGTGGTCAGTAGTCATGGTCACTGTGGTCATCATTAACAAGGTCAGCCTTATTGGTCACACTAGTGGCCACCAAGTTGGTCAGTTGTAGTGTACACTGTGAAGGTAAACCATTGAGGTCAATTTCATGGACAGTAGTAAAGTCCACTGTTGTAGTGGTCAGCCATCATGGTCAGTGTCATGGTCACGTCTAGTGTCCACCGTGCTGGCAGTCATAGTGGTCATTGTGGTGGTCATTAGCGTGGTAAGCCACAGCGGTCACTGTTATAGTCACTCTGGTGGCCACTTGTGGTTACTGTGATGGTCTGTCAGTGGTCACCGTGATGGTTAGCTTTAGTGTTTACTGTGGTTGTTAGTCATAGTGGTCACTGTGATGCTCAGTTATAACAGTCACAATGGAGACCAGTTGTAGTGAGCCTTCTGATGTTCAGTCTTAGGGGTCACTGGGTTATCACTGATGTGTCCAGCCACGGTGGCCACTTCTATGGTCATTGTGGTGGTCAGTTGTAGTGCCTGCTTTGATGGTCAGTCATAAGGGTCGCTGTGGTGATGTGTCCAGCCATACCAGTCACTGTCACAGTCACTTTAGTGGTCAGTTATAGTGTTCACTGAGATGGTCAGCCCTCGTGGTCACTGTAGTGGTCATTTAAGTGGTCATCCATAGTGGCCACTGTAAAGGTCACTTGTAGTATTCACATAGGGTTCATTGTGATTGTCAGTCAAAGTGATCAGTGTGGTTGTGATGTGGTCAACCATAGTGGTCACTCTAGTGGCCATTCTGGTGGTCACTTGTAGTTTCTACTTCGACTGACCATCAAAATGGTCACTGTGGTGACCATTAAAGTGGTCAGTCATATTTTCACTGGTGTGTGTATGTGTGTGTGTGTGTGTGTGTGTGTGTGTGTGTGTGTGTGTGTGTGTTTATGTGTTAATTAGGGTTTCCATTGCTACAATGAAAAACCAAGACCAAGAGCAAGTTGAGGAGGAAAGGGTTTATTTGGCTGACACTTCCATATCACTGACAGGAACTCAAACAGAGCAGGAATCTGGAGGCAGGAGCTGATGCAGAGGCCATGGAGGGTGCTGCTTACTGCCTGTTCCCCATCGCTTGTTCAATCTGCTTTGTTATAGAACCCAGGACCACCTGTGGGTGATGGCACCTCCCACAATGGGCTGCACCCTCTCACTCCCCCATCAATCACTAATTAAGAAAAGGCCCTATGGGCCTACCTACAACCCAATCTTTTTTTTTTTTTTTTGGGGGGGGGGGAGAGGTTCAAGAAAGGGTTTCTCTGTGTAGCCTGGCTGTCCTAGAACTTACTTTGTAGACCAAACTGGCCTCAAACTCAAGAAATCTACCTGCCTTTGCCTCCCTAGTGCTGGGTTTAAAGGCATGCGCCACCGCCACCAGGCTTACAAATCGAGGTTTCTGCCTCTCAGGTGACTGTAACTTGTGTCAAGTTGACATAAAACTACCCAGCAGAATTTGTGTGCCTGTATGTTTGTGTGTTTTCTGTGTTTGAGTGGTGTGGTGTGGTGTGGTGTGTGTGTGTCCCTGGGTCAGGCTTGATCAGGGCCAGGGCCAGTGATGAGGCAATGCCCATCCCTGGGCCTCTCCACCTCCATTAGAACAAGGAGAGCCATGGTGCCATCACAGCCACGGGTTACGTTAGGGCGAAGCAAGGTAAATGTAGAAAAATTCTTTGGGAACTTCGATGTTGTGAAGGTTTTATTGTGATTATTATTCATGTCTGATTTTGCCGCCTCTGTGGAGCCCCAGCTCGAGTTTGTGCCTACGCGATGCCAAAACAACCAGTCAAATCCATCAAAAAGTCACTCAATTGAGTGGGAAAAAATGCAGAAAGCACTGCTTTATATTATCAAAAAAACAAAGCCAAAGGCAGCTCCCTGGTGTTTTTGAGAACATGCAAGGGATTGTTCCAGGCACTGTTTTGACTTTTCCTAGGGCTTTCACCTCCTGTGAACCAGAAAAGAGTAACAATGGGGGAAAAATCAAGGGCCTTAGTTGTTTCCCAGGAGAAAGTACCACCTCAAGACACCAGACTTAGAAGCAGGAGCGGAAGACAGAAATTCTTATATGGCAGCCCATCTCTCCCTCTGGATCCTCATTCACAGCTACTTTAGGCAAGGGGCTGCCTGCTGATGGGAAGTCCATTTGTCCAGCTAAGAAGTTAGTTAGAGAGAAGCCAGACCAGCAAATGCTACAGGAGCCCTGCCTACCCCCATGGGACAGCATCCGTAAGATGACACCATGCTAGAAGGGCTGGCATCCCAGGAGAAAGGTTCTGAGAGAAGAGGATCCTTGTAAAACTACTGTCCCAAGAGGGTTGCTTTAAAACTGCTGTTAAAGCCAATTAAATTTTCTCTGTATGGACAGTCCCACTAAGCATTTTGCTGGAGGGAAAAAAAATGGGATCTAAGTTTTAAGAGGGTGGGTTTTATTTCTGCAGGCCTTCCTCACACACCATTCTCCACAGGATGGATCTAGCTCTGGAATGAAACTTCTGGATGCAAACGTTCACCTATATGAGAGATAACCCATGCCTCAACCTGAATTTGATCCCCTCCCAGCAGGTATGTGTTCCTAGCCCTTCAATGAAACAATGGCAGGTAGAGAAGGGAGGGAAGAAAAGAAGGGTTGAGACCAACAACGTAGCCATTCTCATCATGAGCATCCAGAGTGGAGGGTGAGCTGGGGCCATCTAATGTAGATCTAGAAAGTAGATCTTCAGACAGCGATTAGGAAAGATATTGTGTTGAATCCCAAAACCTCTCTATCCAAACATTAATTTTGGTGATAACTAGTATTAAGATGATTGTACTGAGCCTGGAGGGGTGAGTGTCTAAGAATTGCATCTACCTCTAAGCGCCCACAGGACCACCTCACTCATACTTCCTATGTCTGGCACCTGCCACTCTTTCCCTGGGATTTCCCCATCAGGCTATTGGAGCCTTCTATGTGTGAGTAGGAGTCAGACCTGCAAGGACAGATTGACATCCACCACACCAGTGCACATTTATGCCTGACAGCACTGGTGTGTGAATACCTCAGCACCCTCACCCCTCAGGATGGAAACTCGTGAGCTGTGTTCTCTCCACCAGATCCCAGCATCCTCCAGGGGCTTAACCTCAGCCTCCCTAAGGCTTGGAAATACTTTTGTTGCCTGCCTTCCCCTCCTTGTCTTTCCTATATGTTCTTAAGCCATGCAATCACATGCAAATAAAACACTTGTGTTTAAGCCTTTATCTCAAGGTCCACTTCTTAGAGAATGCAAATTGGAGTAATACATACATTTTTATTATCCCTTTGAGATTCCCTTCATATGGTTGGCTGAATTTAGTCCCCTAAGAGGCTAAGAAAGTAGATATTATTACCGTGTTTCGGATGATGGAACAGACACACCAAAAGTTGAACAGCTAAAGATCATGTAACTATTCAAGGCTCCATCTGGAGTTGCTGAGTCCTAGCACAGTGCTCAGCCTCAGCTCATTTTCTTTCTAAAGCCCTACATGCTAATCTAGTACTGAGTTCATACTGGCAACCTTCCTAAAGGAGCCTAGACATTCTCGAAGACTCTGTGCGTCAAGGCCGTATATGCCTGGTACCTTTACATTTGAACAACCTAACGTCAGGTCTTAAGTGTGGAGCTCTGATACTTACTCTCCAGTAACTGGAAAACTCGCCTGAAAAAATCAATACAGGCATAAACTTTGTTGTTGGAAAACATAGATAACAAAGTGTCTTAGTTAGGGTTGTTATTGCTGTGATAAAATGTGGTTATCAAAGCCAGCTGAGGATAAAAGGGTTTATTTCATTCACAGTTAAAAGCAGTGAGGGCAGGAACCTGGAGTCAGGAGCTGAGGCAGAGGCCGTGGAGGGACGCTGTTTACTGGTTTGCTCCCTATGACCTGCTCAGCCTGCTTTCTTATAGAACCCAGGACCACCCTCCCAGAAATGACACCACCCGCAATGGGCTGGGCCTTTCCCACTCCCCCACCAGTCAGTAATTTAAAAAATGCCCTACAGGACTGCCTACAGAAGACCTTATGGGGACATATTCTTGAGGTTTCCTCCTCGCAAAGGACTTTAACTTGTGTCAAATTGAAATAAACTAGTCAGTCTGTGAAGGTAAACTTTTTAAAATAAACTAATGGTCTTCATGGATCTCCAAAGCAAGTGCTGAGAACGTCCACCTTTGATCAGGAGCTCTTCTGTTTGGAGTCTGTTTTTTATGTTCTCCCAAAACAATGTTGTGTGCTACTCTACTTAAAGATGTTGTCAGCAGCATTTACTTCACCTCCTCAGTCAGGGCTCAAACCAAGCCACACTGACGTTTTTTCTCTTTTGGGCAAGATTGCACTATGTGCCTCAGACTGGTCTTGAATTTGAGATCCTCCTGTCTCAGCCTTCCAAGTGCCTGGTTACAGGCCAGTTTCTTCTCTTGTACCTGACTATGAAAACTTCCTCAGGGTGCTGAGTTATGCCCTCTTGTGGTGATTTCCCACCTTGTAGTCCTCCTCCTTCCTGGGGGGCTGTTGGCCACCAACCCATGAAGGCAGGAGGAGCAGAAAGCAAGGTTCAGAGCTCAGAAGGCTGAGAGCATGATGAAGATTAAACACTTCAGGAACCACTTCAGGGAGCTAGTTCAACTTTAACTCCAGAGAACAAAGGCTGTGTATCCCTTGGGGAGTAGGTGGGGCCTCCAAGGATAGGTGAACATAATTGGTTGGAACCAGGCACTTCAAGGATGCTTGATTTGCATTAAACAGCATTCTTCTATCATACGAATGGGAACACAGCACCTAATTATCCTACAGGCGCATTGAGGGGAGAGTTAGTCGGGAGCTGTGTCAAAGGCTAGGTATCAAATGTGGTTAGGGGCATATATGCCTAGAGATACTCTCCAGACGAGTCAGGCAGAGAGTAGAAGGCACTGCTGGGAAGAGGGAGTCCTGCACCTTAACACCAGAGCTCAGAATGGCTATCTGGATTGGGAGGACTGCAGCCTCAAACGGCAGGGTCCCTCCAACACAACTCAGAAAAGTTTTGTGTGCCTTTGGTTCTTGCTTCTGTTCCTTTCTTGGGATGGTGTGTCCTCTCTCTTCAGGAGTCCTCACTCTCCACTGCCACCCAATGCATGGCATTCTAGGAAGCATCTTTATCTATGACTCTCGGTAATTTTTCCATAATTCGTGTAAGTCCTTTATCACTCTCAACATGTATTTAACTTGGCTATCTAGTATATGTTTGAATAAATCATAATGTGTGTGCAAGATGCAAAGTTCAGGAGGGAAAAACTCAAACAAGGAAAAGATGCAAGCATTTCTATTCTGCAGCCCTGCCCCTGGGCCATTTCTCTCCACAGTATTACCCATTTCTTGGGCCCTTTCCAGAAGTTCAGTGTGCACAGCAACTATACTTGCACAAGTATAGTGTATACACACACACATGTATCTATTTCTTTACATGTGTGTACTGGTTAGTTTTATGTCACCTCGACACAAGCCAGAGCAATGGGAAGGAGGGAAACGCTACTGAGAATATGTTCCCATAAGACTACATCCAACAGAGTGTGGTCCTCTAAACCTGCCTTAGGTGACACTGGAATGAAGACTCAAGAGACACCGAGGAAGTGACAGACACATGCGGAAAAGCTGGAATCCAGTGGGCTGTGCTTGCTTCAGCAGAGGACACTAGGCACCTGGAGACTCAGAACTTAGTATGTACAGCTCAAGGAGACTAGCTTAGCTATTTTTAATATGAGGTCTCTGCAGCAGAACCCTGGAGGAGGAAGCTGTGGTTGCTGGGGTTTTGTTTTGTTCTGTTCTGTTTTGTTTTGTTTTGTTTCACACACTGTCAAAATCTATACCTGGACCAGAAGAAAAGCTTTGCCATTCCCATGGGTGTGAGACACTGGGGTCCTTGACATGGCTGTGCCTGTGTCAATAGTATATATTCACTCATCTCAGACTTTCTCCACTCCTCACTGATGCAGCTGCAACAGGGGACTTTCTAGTGATGAGGCCACAGATTCAAACCCCAGCACCACGAACAAAAAAAGGCAATTAAAACTAAAAATAACGGAACGAGGTGACATTAGCAAAGCCACAGAGTACAGACAGACCTCTGAATATTCTCTCACATAACAATAATGAGGAAATTGGCAACTTTTTCAGGACTCTGAAATTTAACCAGCGTTTATATTAATCATATAGCATTTATTTGAAAACAGGAGTGAATCTCAGAACTCAATGTTCTGTGGCATTTTCCCCGCCCTCCTCTCATCTGCCCTCTCCAGGCCTCAACAATCTCTGTGTCCACAGTCTAAAGGAACAGCTGCATCTCCCACAAGGAAAGGAACAAGGCTGAGCGCAGCCTAATCCTCAGGCCTAAGGAACCCAGTTCTCTCTCCTGTCTGGTAACTCTACAGAAGATTCTTCAGCACGTCTGTCTATACTGGCCTTGGTTCAACCCAGAGAACATTAAAAAAAAAAAAAAATACAACCAAAGTGCTCTCCAGTCCCAGCCCCTCCCTATTCCCTTGCCAGATTCTTCTTAGTCTTATGCCCCTATGGCATTTCTCTTCTCCATTCTCCAGGGGTTATCTTTGCCCAGGCTAATGTCCTCACTCCCCTCCTCCGGACTCCCACCTGGATATCAAAGTGCTTCCCCTCCTCAATGCCTCCTGGACATCTCAGAGCATCTGCAATCTGCTGAACTCAAGAAGCAACTCCTGACCCCATGTCATGTCTCTAAACAGCACCCACCACCTCCCAGCCAGCTGTACAACTCAGAAACTTCTAACCTATCCGTGACACCTGACTTCCCCTCTACAGTGAACATCAGAAGCCTCCTCAGACTGCCTCCAAAATACCTTTCAAACCTGTGCACTTGTCCACCTCTCAAAGCTGCTACCAGCTCCCGCCTGATATGTGCAGAGCTCTGCCTTGATCTTCCCACTGCATCTGGAATAAAGCCCAGACTCTTGACCATGGTTTTTCTCCCCCTCTATCAGCCATGAGAGCCCTGGCCTCAAAGCCTTTGCTTTTCTTGACTCCTTCTTGTCCCCATTTCTCTCTGTGAATCTCAAGAAGCTGCCTCCGTGTTACCTTGGCCTGTGGGGCTTTTCTTCTGATGTACCATTAGCTAAACCATATTGCTCACTGGACCTTTCTCTGCTGTTTTCACTCCTCCACGCCTCCATTGCCTACAACAATGCAAGAAGGCATACATGGATCCTCATCTAGAGGGCTTCTGCTTGAATTTCCAGGTTCTTGTGTCCCATTACAAAGAATTGGACCAGTGAAGTGGAAGTCTCTGGTTTCTTTGCAAACTCAGTTGTGGCATGTGAATATGTTTTTGTTTTGGTCCCAAGTGTGGGATGTGGGAACGTTTTCTCCCCTGAGGAAAACAGTCTGTGACATTGGTCGGCTGAGAGCTACCTCATGCGAGGGGCATGGTTTTTGTGAGCTGCAAAACATCCTCTTGTGGACTCTGAGAAGGGTTAGAGAGAAGCCCACAGACAATGCTTTCAGCATCTCTAGGCTTTTGCGTTGCTACATTTCACATCCTTTGCTGGTCTTCACAGAGAAAAATGCTCCAGAGAACTTCTCAGGCTGCTTTGGCGGAGTTTTGCCACTTTGGTAGACTCGTGTCATTTGGAAGGAGTCTAATCACTTCTACTGAATCGTTTGGCTGATGACAATGATAAGTGTTGCTGCTGCTTTGCTGTATGGCTACACTGTTGGCATCCTGACCACTGAGTTTGGTAATCCCCAAAGCACTCATCGACCTTTATCAGCAGGAAGTAGATAAAAAAGGTCTATAGCCCCTTTCCCTACTAATCTCCTACCTAAGGTAGGGGGGTTGGAAAGGAGGTAAAGGCATTTAAGAACATGAAATAAGGTAGGCGTTTGAAAAATCCAAGCCTACAAACCAGAGATACATGGACTGTAGTAAAAAATGGAGATAATTTATTAAGAGACTTCTTCTGAGAATGAAAGTAGCCAGCTTGCTGGGGAAGGTTAGGAACTCAAAGGCTCTAGGCCACAGGAGTGGTGGGTCTCAGTGGGTCACTTACATAGCACCCATCTTTTTCCATGTTTGTAGATGGGGCTTTTCTCTAGCTGCTCTGCCACTTAACCATAGTCCTGGCTGAGGAAAAGATCCAGCCTTTTTTAATTGTTTTTTTCATATGTTAATCTTTATGTTTCTCTTTCTTGACCCTACATTGCTGCCACAACCTTCCACAGGTGAGAGGAGTATGACACGGTAGGTGTCTCACAGATTTTGTTTAATGATTGTGATGGTTTAAATGAAAACGGCCTCATTGGCTCATAGGGAATGGCACTATTAGGCGCTGTGGCCCTGATGGAGTAGGTATGGCTTTGTTGGAGGAAGTGTGTCACAGAGGATGGGCTTTGGGGTTTCAGATGCACAAGCCAGGCCCTGTGTCACTCTCTCTTTCTGCTTCCTGCCAGATGTAGAACTTTCAGCTACTTCTCCAGCACCATGTTTCCCACCATAATAACAATGGACTAAACCTCTGAACCTGTAAGCCAGCCCCAATTAAATGTTTTCCTTTATAAGAGAGTCCATGGCATCTCTTCACAAGAATAGAAACCCTAGCTAAGACACTGAGCAATTGAACGTGTTTCTACCTCTGACCGTGCCGTTCTCAGGCAGGCCCAAAGGAATGGGTTAAAATGTATCAACATGTGCAGCTGCTCCTGTATGGATGCTGTTTCCTAACATATGAGATACACAGACTGAACAAGGATCACTTGTGGTTATTGTCATTATTATTAGTATTATTATTGTTTATGGGAGAGTGTGTGTTCATGTGTCTACATGGATGTGTGCAGGTATGCACGTTATGTGTATAGAAGACAGAAGTCAGCTTTGGCAGTCTTCCTCAGAGATGTTCACTTTATTATTTTGAGATAAGGTCTATCACTGGCCCAGAGATACCTAGACAGGCTATACTAGCTGCCTGGCTAGCAAGTCCTGAGACAGGCTCCGTCTGTTTCCATCTCCCCAGTGCTGAGATTATAAGTATGCACAAACATCCTGGCTTTTTTTACCCAGGTTTTGGGCCTCAAACCCAGTGTACAGCAAGCACTTTACAAACCAAGCAATCTCCCTAGCTTTGACAGGGATCATTTTTTTATTTTAATTTTTATTAGTTACCATTTATTCACTTTGAATTCCCCCTGTTGCTCCCTTTCTCTCCTCCCAATCCCACTGTCCCTCCCCCTGCTCCACCCATTGCCCTCCCCCAGTCCACTGATAGGGGAGGTCTTCCTCGACAGGGATCATTTTTATAAAGACAAAAGTAATTACCATTTTAGAAAACAAAAGTACTTAAAGCATAAATATCTATTTATTAAATCTCTATTGGCTTTGAATTTAAATATCATTGTCATATAATATTCCCAACAAAATTTCCTCGATTGCCTCTTATTTGGAATTCAAAAGACACCTTTCTACATCATCTTGATTACTCTCAAGCTATACCTTAAGCCCTCAACCCTCATGGTCCCCATTGCCAGCCTTCTTTTGCCACCAGGAATCCCGAGACTTCCCTATGCCTTTTTCTTCTGCCTGATGTGTGCTTCTCTACTCTTCCTACACATTTTCGCAGGCTCTCACTCAGCTGGCATGTCACTGTTGCAAAAAGGTGTTCCCTCATTAGTCCACCTAAATCGCCCAGTGGCCTCCACTGTGCTGCCATCGTCCCTGGGTGTGTCCTTACTGCACTAGGTTTATCGCACGCTTGTTCTTGTCATCCGTGTTCAGACAAGAAGATCCATGAAAATCAAGGCTTCTGCTACTCATCCCCACTGGCCAGGACGGCATTTAAGACATGTTTATACTTATAATAAACATCTGTGGCATGTATAAAGCAAGAAGCCGAAGGTCATGCCAAACCCAAATGAGTAAAGCAACAATAGAGCCATTTACTAATGCTTGGTTGGCCCCATTTTTCATCCTCTCAATTCATTTCCCTAACTGTGCATCTTAAGAAGCTGCTGCCACAGTGCATGAGCTCATTGTGGGTGCTTTTTTTCCAGCTCATTCATCATGTCTTTTTGTTTCCAGCATCTCTTAAGAGAGGCAACTCCTACGAAAAAAAAGTTCAAGTCTCTGAAGAAAGAAATAGAAGATATCAGAAGATGGAAAGATCGCCCATGCTCATGGCTTAGCAGGATTAACATAGTAAAAATGGCCATCTTACCAAAAGCAATCTACAGATTCAATGCAATTCCCATCAAATTACCAACACAATTCTTTACAGACCTGGAAGGAAAAATTCTCAACTTCATATGGAATAACAAGAAACCCAGAACAGCTAAAACAATCCTCTACAATAAAAGATCTTCTGGAGATATCTCCATCCCTCATCTTAAGCTGTACTATATAGCAACAGTAATAAAACCTGTATAATACTGGCATAGAAACAGAATGGTGGATCAATGGAATCGAATAGAAGACCCAGAAACAAACCCACACACCTATGGACACCTGATTTTTGACAAAGATGCCAAAACCATACAATGGAAAAAAGATAGCATCTTCAACAAATGGTGCTGGTTTAACTGTATATCTACATGTAGAAAAATGATCCATATTTATCACCCTGCACAAAACTAGAGTCCAAGTGGATCAAAGACCTCAACATAAAACCAGACACACTAAACCTGTTAGAAGAAAAAGCAGGGAAGAGCCTTGAACTCCTTGGCACAAGAGACAACTTCCTGAACACAACACCAATAGCACAGGCTCTAAGATTAACAATCAGTAAATGGGAACTCATGAAACTGAAAAGCTTCTGCAAAGAAAAGAATAATGTCATCAGAACAAAATGACACTCTACAGACTGGAAAAGGATCTTCACCAACCCTGTATCTGACAGAGGGCTAATATCAGAATATATAAAGAACTCAAGAAGTTAAAAAGTAACAAATCAAGTAATCCAATTAAAAATGGGGTACAGAGCTAAACGGAAAATTCTCAATAGAGGAATATTGAATGGCAGAGAAACACTTAAAGAAATGTTCAACATCTTTAGTCATCGGGGAAATGCAAATCAAAATGACCCTGAGATTTCATCTTATACCCATCAGAATGGCTAAGATCAAAAACTCAAGTGACAACACATGCTGGAGAGGATGTGGAGAAAGGAGAACCCTTCTCCATTGCTGGTGGGAATGTAAACTTGTACAACCACTTTGGAAATCAATCTGGTGCTTTCTCAGACAATTAGGAATAGTGCTTCCTCAAGATCCAGATATAGATATAGATATAGATATAGATATATATCTGGATATATATATGCATATATATATATGCATATATATATATAGGCATATATCCAAAATATGCTCAACTATACAACAAAGATATTTGTTCAATCATGTTCTTAGCAGCATTATTCGTAATAGCCAGAAGCTGGAAACAACCCAGATGTCCCTCAACTAAGGAATGGATACAGAAATTATGATACATTTACACAGTGGAATACTACTCAGCAATTAAAAACAAGGAAATCATGAAATGTTCTAGTTTGGTGGGACCTAGAAAAGATCATCCTGAGTGAGGTATCCCAAAAGCAGAAAGACACACACTTACTTTTAAGTGAATATTAGACATTTAATATAGGATAATCATTCTAAAATCTGTACACCTAAAGAAGCTAAGCAAGAAGGAAGACCCTGGATAAGATGCTCAATCCTCATTCAGAAAGGCAAATGAGATAGACATTGGAAAAGGGAGAAAACAGGGAACAGGACAGGAGCCTACCACAGAGGACCTCTGAAAGGCTCTACCCATCAGGGTATTGAAGCAGATGCTGAGACTCATAGACAAACTTTGTGCAGAGTGCAGGGAATCTTATGAAATAAGGGAGAGATAGAAAGCCCTGGAGGGGACAGGAGCTCCACAAGGAGAGCAACAGAACCAAAAAAATCTGGGCACAGGGGTCTTTTCTGAGACTCATACTCCAAACAAGGACCATTCATGGATATACCATAGAACCCCTGAACAGATGTAGCCCATGGCAGCTCAGTGTCCAAGTGGGTTTCCTAGTAAGGGGAACAGGAACTGTCTCTGACATGAACTCAGTGGCTGGCTCTTTGATCACCTCCCCCTGAGGAGGGTGCAGCCTTACCAGGCCACAGAGGAAGATGATGCAGCCAATCCTGATGAGACCTGATAGGCTAGGGACAGATAGAAGGGGAGGAGGACCTCCCCTATCAGTGGACTAGGGGAGGGTCATGGGAGGTGATGAGGGAAGGAGGGCTGGATTGGGAGGGGTTGAGGGAGGGGGCTACAGCTGGGATACAAAGTGAATAAATTGTAATAAATAAAAAATTAAAATTAAAAAATATTTGAAAAAAAAAGAGAAAGGCAACTCCTCTGCTGTGTTCACCTCCTCCCCTTAAGCAGAGAGGGTAGATGGGTAGTGACTAGAAATTATGGACCTACAATCAACCTTCCATGGGGAAGGAAATACACTGAGCAACACAGTGAAAGGAACAAAGACCTTGTCGTTCTTGCCACCTTCTCACACCTCTGTTTACCCGGGAGATCGGTGACACCATCACATCTTGTTTCTTAACACAGTGCCAAGAGGCAGGTCGGGCCTGTCAGAGGAGCTGAAGCTCAAGGTAACTTCCTGTGCCAGTAGGATGGCACCGTCATCACACAGCAGGGAGCGCTAGCAAGACGTAATTGCACATCCCGGTAATCAACGTCACGCCACATCTTCCCTACAACTTAAAATAGGCCTAAAGGTACCTCAACAAGAACCCAGCTAAAGTCAGAGGGCATGTTTTAAAAGCAGGAGGATTGTGACCTTAAATCAGATCTGGTTGGAAGTGGGCCTGGTTGAGCCAATATCAAAGAGTCAGCTCTATCGTGTAGCCCACATTCATAAAGAGGCTCCTAGTCAACCTTTGCCCTGCTCTGACCTCTTACCTGCATGTGGCCCAGCCTTTCATCTAAGTATAGACTAAACCTCACTCTAGCCATGGTCTGAACTCTAATTTCAGTCCACAGCAGCCCTACCCTTTTGTGCAGAGTGGAAACTTTGTAGAGCATAACATCAGTGTCTCATCACAAGGCCAGACAGAAAGATAGGCAAAGGTCAGGAGACGTGGGAACGGTGAAGATTCATTTGCCCTCACCCCCTTGAACTTATACTTCCTGCTGAGTCCAGGGTTTCCTTTTTCCCCATCTTTATTAGCATTTATTAATTGTACAAACTACTGAGCTTCATGATGACATTTCATACGTGTGCATATATACATGTCTATTATATATCTGATCGTCTTTAATACCCCATTGCCATGCCCTGCCCACCTTCACCTGCCCACCTTCACCTGCTCACCACCTTCTACCTCCAAGCTATCTTCCACTTTCATGTGTTATCTGTGTTGTTTTCTTTTTATTTTAATTACATTGTAACATTTATACACACATATATTCATACATGCATACATACATACATACATACATACATACCTGGCTGAATCCATTTAGTGTTACTTATATGTACATGTTTTTAGGGCTGAACACTTGGTCCTAATAACTACCCATCCCTGGGGAAGACTGATTTTTTTCCCTTTCCACAGTCATTAATTGCCTGTAGTTCTTCATCTAGGGGTGAGGCTTTGGAGATTTCTTTCTCCCATCCACCCTGGAATGTCACCTGGAGCCATCACTGTATGGGTTTTGTTTAGGCAACCATATTGTTGACATTTTATGGATGATGCATCCCTATTCTGTAAAGACACAGTCTCTCGGTAGACATCCTGATCTTCTCTGGCTCTTGCAATCTTCTTATCCCCAAAACATACTCCGAGCCTTAAGTGTAGGCATTATGTTGCAGCTGTATCAATGGGTCTGGACACCCCACAATCAGTTGCTTTCTACATTTTGACCAGTAATTTTACCAGCTTTCTGTAATTGTCTCCATCTTCTGTAAAAAGAAGCTTCTTTGAAGTGTGGTTAAGGAGGGCAGGAGCTACACGTTTCTCTGAGTATAAGGATACATATTTAGAGTACAGTTGGAAATTATACTGGTTTAGAAAAGGTTCTCTTGCAGGCTGCAGAGCCTCAACATATGTGGGTGGCTGGCTGGGTTTCCAGGATAGGAATGAATTCCCTCCTGTTGGGCAGGCCTCAAGTCCAATCAGACAGCTGTTGGTTATCCCCAAGCTCTAAGTGCCGCTATTGTGCTCATGGGAACATCGCGCCTTAATGATCATCGTCCATGGTCTCACAGCTGGGAGGACTATTGGTTGCTTTTCTCCCTTAGCAGTCTGCATAGCACCTTCTAGACTATGAGAGTTATTCTTCATGGAGTCTTCCATCTCAGTTCCTTTAAGTGCTGGGTCCAAACTGTGTGTAGATAAAAACATAAGAGCACTATGCACTGAGAGGACCTCAAACCCCGGCTCAGATGTAGCCCATAGACTCCCCACGTGGGGTCCCTAGTTAGGGAGGGGAGCAGGGACTTTCTCTGGCATGAACTCAGTGGCAGACTCTCTGATCACCGAGCCTGGCGGGGGATAGGGGGAGCAGCCTTGCTAGGCCACAAAGGAAGACAATACAGCCAGTCCTGATGAGACCTGATAGACTAGGGTCAAATAGAAGGGGAGGAGGACCTCCCCTATCAGAGGACTAGGGGAGGGACATAGGAGGAGATGAGGCAGGGAGGGTAGAATTGGGAGGAGATGAGGGAGGGGTTACAGCTGGGATAGAAAGTGAATAAATTGTAATAAATGATAAATATATATAAAGAACACATTTTTTATGTAGCACACTTTATTTTTATGCGTTCTTGTGTTGGTTTAGAAGTGTTTTATAGAAGAAACCTATGTTCATCAGTTCTGTATTTTTTCTTTAAAATATTTGTTTATTCATATGTATTGTTTCTACCAGGTTTCATCACCAGGATTTATTTCTGGGAGGCAACCCAAAATTTTGGCAGACCCTTGGATTCGCCTGACCAATACTGAGATTCCTCATGCCTGCAGTTGGGGTTTTATTATATAGTGTATAGCTTTTGGAGGGAGAATTATTACTCCTACTGGTATAAATTCATTGAAATTGTATGTATGCATGCATAAAAATACACACATACATATATATAACATAATAAACATAAGATAATTTATGTTTCCCTATGGTTTTCCAAGCATCCTTAGTGTTATTCATCCTCCTCCCTCCCTCCTATCTTCCCAGTTAAAGCCCTCCCTCCATTTTATTCATTTCCCCCTTCACTTGTGACCTACACTTTCTCTCTCTCTACACACACACACACACACACACACACACACACACACACATATACAGCTTTTTTTCCAACACCCCCTCCCCAGTCCTCTTTTCATTTCTGGCTTAAGCAGTTACTTTGGGTCATATACTCAACCTAAAAATTCAGGACTAAAAAATAAGAGAGAATACACAGCATTTATCTTTCTGAGTCTGGGTTACCTCACTATAATATGTGGGTTCTCCTCCTGCCTGGGGGCTGTCTCCCAGGAGCCAGGAGGGGCAGGAGATGAGATTGTGCCTGGAATGGCCAGTGAACATACTCCAGGAACCAGCAGAGAGCTAATTCAACTTTAATTCCAGAGGACAAAGGTTAAATACCCCTTGGGGAGTGGGTGAGGGGCTCTGAGAATAGGTGTGCATGATTGGTTGAAACTAGGTACCTCAAGGATGCTTGATTTGCATTATACAGCACACTCCTATCTGAATGGCACATGGCACCTAATTAGCCTATAGGTACAGGGAGGGGAGAGCTAGCAGGGAGCTGTGTCAGAGGCCACAGATGTGGTTAGGGGTATCTGTGTCTAAAGACACTCGCCGGATGAAGTCAGGCAGAGAGCAAGGGGCCCTGCTGGAAAAGGGGGTGTCCTGCCTTTAACACGGAGCTCAGACCGGCTATCTGAACTAGATGAACTATAACCTCAACCCAGCAAGATGAACTCCAACAATAATATTTTCCAGTCTCTTCACTTTACCTGCAAATTTTATGATTTCATTTTTTGTTACAGCTGAATAGTGTTCCATAGTGTATCTCTGCCACATTTTCATTGTCCACTCATCGGCTGAAGGATATTCAGGTTGTTCCCATTCCCTAGCTATTGTGAATAGAGCAGCAGTGAACCTGGCTGCGCCAGTGTTTATAGAGTAGGATGTGTCTTTTTGGCATCCACCAAGGAGTGATAAAGCTGGGTCATAACGGAGTTTAATTTTTAGATTTTTGAGGATTCTCCACTCTGATTTCCATGCTGGCTGCAGTAGCTTTCAGTCCCACCAACAATGAATGAAGGTCCCCTTTCCTAACGTGTTCACCAGAATTTGTTATCAGTTGTTTTCTTCACCTTAACCATTCCAGCTGGAAAAAGATAAAATCTCTAAGTTTTAATTTACATTTCCCTAATTGCTAAGGGCATCGGACATTCTTGAGACATTTCTTAGCTATTTTTATTTCTTCTTTTGACAACTGTTTAGATTTGCAGACCATTCGTTAATTAGATCATTTGTTTGCTTGTTTTTTAACTGTGCACTCTGAGTTCCGGATTTTACCCGTCTATCACATGTACAGCTGGCAAATATTCTTTACCACTCTGTGGGCTTCGAAACTCCACAGGATCAATTGTTTCTTTTTAGTTTTGTGAAGTTCCACTTGTCAGTTGTTGAGCTTAATTTCTAGGCAAACAGTGCTGTATTAAGAAAGCCCTCTCCTTTATCTCTATTGTATAGGGTACTGCGTGTTAGAGTAATACTGTTTTCATGGAAGGAGTTTGGAAGTGCTCTTTCTGTTTCTATTTATTTATTAACTGTTTAAGAAGTATTGGTTGTAGTTCTTTGAAAGTCTGGTAGGACTGTGCCTGAATCCATGTGGGCCTGTAAATTTTTAGTCAGAAAAATTTTATTGTTATTAGTTTCAATTGCCTCATTCATCATGGATCTGTTTAATTTGTTGATATCTTCATAGTTTACCTTTGGTGTTTTGTACAAATCTAGAAATGTGACTATTTCTTTTAGGTTTTCTAAGAAAAAGGTTTTAATAGAGTGTGAGACTTTAAAGTATTCCGTCAGAATACTCTGAATTTATTTGGTATTATTGTAATGTTCCCTATTCATCTCTAACCCTAATAATCTGAGTCATCTTTCTCTTTTGGTTAATTGAGCCAAAGTTCTGTTGATCTTGTTTTACATGCGTGTGTGTGTGTGTGTGTGTGTGTGTGTGTGTGTGTGTGTGTTTTCCCAAGAACCAGTTCTTGGATTCATTGATTTTTTTTCCATTTTTTTTTTAAATTTTTTAGTATTAATTACAGTTTGTTAACTTTGTATCCCGATTCATTGATTTTTTTTTGTATTTTTTCCTTTATTCTATTTCATTAATTTCTGCTCTGATTTTTGTTATTTCCTCCTACTTATTGGGTTTAATTTGTTTTTTTTTTAATTCTTGAATTGCACCAGTAAGTCATTATTTGTGTTTTATAATTTTTTATATAGACAGTTAAAGCTATAAATTCCTCTCTTGGGACTGCTCCTGGTGTATCCCAGAGACTTTGTTGTATTGTCATTTTCATCTAATTCCAGATTTTTTAATCTCTTTCTTGGTTTTGTTGACCCACTTATCATTCAGTAATGAGTTGTTTAATCTCTATGAGTTAGTGTAATTGCTAAGACTCGACTGTCATTTGATTTTAAGCTTTATTACATTGGGGTCAGAAAAGATTCGCAGAATTATTTCAGTTTTCTGTGTTTGTTAAGGTTTGTTTTGTGTCCCAGGATATGATCTGTTCTAGAGGAAGTTCCAAGGAGCGCTGAGTAGAATTGATATTCTTTGGTATTTGGGTGGAATAGCTCTAGCTGTCTGTTAAGTCTATTTGATGGATAGTGTCAATTCATTCTGGAGTTTCTCTATTTATTGTGCAGAGGCCCTGCTCATTGGAGAACATGATATATTAAAATCCTACTATTACTGCGTTGGAATTTATCTATGTCTTTAGTTCCAGTAGCTTTTTATGAAATTATGTGCACCAGAGTTTAATGCATATATGTTTGGATTCTAATATCTTCCTGATTAATTTATCACTTCATCAGAAGTAAGTGTCTCTTCTTGTTATTTTAACTTTGAAGTCTATTTTGTCAAATATTAAACTAATGACACCTATTTGCTTTCTGGTCCCATTTAATTGGAATACCTTTTTCCTAGTTAAGGTTGCAATTATTGTATAAAACACCATGACCAAAAGCAGCTTGGGAAAGAAAGGGTTTTTTTTTTCAGCTTACAGCTCTCAAATCACAGTCCTTCACTGAGAAAAGTCAGGGCAGAACCTCAAGACTAGAACCTGAAGGCAGGAACTGAAGCAGAGGTCATGAAGGAAAGCTGCTTCCTAGGTTGCTCCCCATTGGCTCTCTCAGTCTGCTTTCTTCTGTAAAGCAGGGCCATCTGCACAGGGTTGGTGCCACCCACAGTAGATTGGGCCCTCCCACATCAATCATCAATCAGCAAAATGCCCCATAGACTTGCCTGCAGAGCACTCTTAGGAGGCATTCTTTAAACTGAAGTCATTTTTTCCAAATGACACAAGCTGTGTTGAGTGGACGTAAAACTAACAGGGCAACTTTCTTCCACTTTAATTTTCCTTTTAACTTAAGGTGGTGCTCATGTTTGAAGGTAAGAAGGTGCCCATGTTTTCTCTTGTGGAGAGAAGCAAAATGTATTTTTCCTCTTTCTTTCTTTCTTTCTTTCTCTTTCTTTCTTTCTTTCTTTCTTTCTTTCTTTCTTTCTTTCTTTCTTTCTTTCTTTCTTTCTTTCTTTCTTTCTTTCTGCAAGAGAGGGTCTCACTGAAAAGCTCTGGCTGTCCTGAAACTCACTATGTAGACCAAAATGGCCTCATACTCAGAGGCAGAGATCCACCTGCCTCTGCTTTCTAAGTGCTGAGATTAAAGACTTGTCACCACGCATGGTAATATTTTGTTTCTTGATGCATTTAACTAACCCGTATCTTATGATTGGGGAGTTGAAACATTAATAAAGTTATTATTGAAAGTGTATGTCCATTTCAGACAGTTCATTGATTTGTTTTGTGGTTGGTTAATTAATAGGTTGATTGGTTTTTATGTTGTTTGGTTTGGATTGGTTTGGCTTGGTTTTGCTGTTTGTGTTCTTAGTCCTATTTTATGTTTCAATAATTAGAGCTTCAGTTTTTTCTTTCTATAGTCTTTTGACTATGCTTATTCCTCTCTTCTATCTAAAATGTTGCTTCCAATGTTCTTTGTGAGGCTAGTTTGGTGAACATAAATTATTTTAGGCTGTTTGCATAATGAAAAGCTTTTTTTCCCTTCAACTATGGCAAATAGTTTTTCTCAGTACAATAGTCTGGATTAGCATCCTTGATCTCTTAAAATTTAGAGTGCATTGCTCCAGTTTCTTTTGGCTTTTGAAGTTTCCATCGAAAATCAGCTATTATTCTCATGGGTTTTCCTTTGTATCCTGCATATTTTCTGTTTTAACCATAATATGCCATGGGTAGCTTCCTTTCTGGGACTGTTTGTTTGGTGTTTTGTGTGCCTCTTATATGCTTTTTTTTTTTTAATTTGGGGTTTTTCTTTTATGATCTTGTTAAAAATATGGCCTATGCACTTCACCTGGAATTCCTTTCTTTCATCTATGCCTAAAATTCAAATATTTGGTCTTGTCATGGTGTCCCACAGTTTCTGCATGTTCTTTTCATGTGTATTTTTTCAATTGTTCATATTATTTGCTTGTGTGGCCTAATTCTTCTACTTTATCTTCAAGTACTGCTATTCTTTCTTCTACATCATCTATTCTACTTATAAAGTTTCCCCTGGCTTTTCAGTTGAGTTGTTGAATTTTTCAATCCTGTCTTCATCCCAGTTTCAATTCTTTTCAGTATTTATGTCACCTTATTGAGTTTAGTTTTCAAATCCTGGATTGTCTCCCTCATTTCATTTAATTGTATGTGTTTTTTTGAACATACACTCAGACATTTATTACTGTTCTTGTGAAGTTCTCATTTAATAATATTCTCATTAAGCTGTTTGTGCCTTTAAGCTCGTTTTGTTGTTGTTGTTCTAAGTGTGAGCTAGTTAAGAGTTCTTAGGGTTTGGGGCTGGAAGGGTTGATTGGTTACAACAAAATGGAGTCTTCCCTTTTGCACCGAGCTTGGAAGAGCTATCCAGACATGGTGAACTGCAACCTTAAGAGCAGGGTCCTCCAACAGGGAGGTCTCACCAGATTGGACCTTACCACAGGGTGTTTAGCCAGGGCTAGGTCTGGAATTAGGGAGGATGAAGGATCTGGATTTGGGATGTGGGACCCAGGAGAGGCGCAATATGACACAGGTGACCAGTGTGGAGGAGAAGAGGTAGAGCTCAGGTAGCCCAGCGGGATGTGAGACTCATGTAATGGCTGCCAATTTCCATCAAAGGTGAATCCCAAAGGCTGAGTCAGAGCTTCAGTGTAGCTGGCCAGACATTGCCCAAAACTGAAACTACACAGAGAGAAGTGTGCTCCTTTCCCTAAAATATCACAAATAAATCTACTAAGATGGCCAATGAGCCATGATCAGGACAAAAGCACGTGTCTTGACATCTCTTTGTGATCAAGTAGAGCAAAATTACCTTGATTTATGAAATTTTTATCCCTGATTTTATTAGTGAAATTATTACATTTCTTCCTTATTTGCAAGGCTGGCCAATTCCATTATAAGAAGTCACCCAAAACTTCCATTTATTAAAAACCTTCCCCATTAAGAAAATGAGGAGACCAACATGTTTTTCTTCTCTTCCTCAACCTCAGTTTTACACACCTCCCTCAGATGATGTGCCTGTGAAGCCCCCCTGAGAGGATTGTTCAGGCGCTGCTGAGCAGCCCGGTGTGCCCCCCTGGCACGGCTATCCTCAAAGGTGCCCGTCCGTGCTCCCAAACAACGAACTCGGACCCCGCTTTATCTACTTTCCCCTAAATTGTTTTTTTAAGGTGTGTCCGTGTGCGCACACTCACATGTGTACGCCTGTCTCGGCATGTGTGTGGCTTGTACCTGTAGAGTCCCGAAGAAGGTATCAGATCCCCTGGCGCTGGAGCTGGAGTTAATGGGTGTTCTCTTCCCGTGAGCCACCTCTCCAGCCCCTAAAACTGCTTTCTACATGAAGCCAAGGATCCCTTGTGCACCTGATAGGCTCTGAGGGGGACTCCTCGGCTACACCCCAGAAATGCTGACTTGTGTTCCCTGTTGCCAGGATCATCTTTTAGGAGGTTTGTCCAAAATCCAGATACTGATCTTTCTAGAGATAGAAGTTTCTCCTGTGAGGATCCAGGAGCTCAAGATAGACAGAAACTTTTCTTCAGGTCAGTATTACCAGAATTCCACTCTGGTCCTTAACCATACCTTTATCTCCTGTGGTAAGCAAACAAACAAACAAACAAATAAAACTGGCCAACGCTTAAGATAAATGACTTTTGTAGCACTGGGCATTAGATCTTAAGAACACTGACCTCTGGGAGACAGGAAACAAACTGTCATTCTGAAGTAACTGTTCCACATTGGTTCCTTGAGAGAATTCTCAAGCCAAGTGAAAGAGGAAAGACACCCTGGCCTGTTCCTGGAGACTCCCCGATGTCAGAAGACAGGAAAAGGTCAGAGGTAAGAAAAGGGTAATAAATACAGACAACAACACACGGGAGAGCATACCGTAACCATCCCAGCAGGCATCTAAGGAGACACGTCTGCCCCTGGCTCTGGCTGTCAGGCTATTTAATGGTCCCCCCCTCAAAAAAATTTTTTTTTAATTTCCCCAGGAATCTCATTCTGAGAAGGGAAAAACCGAAGGTTGCTCCTAGCCAGAGGAGGAGTTTGGCTCCCAGGAGCGATTTCACACAGTCCTGATGTTGTCAGACCAGCGTGCAGGAACTTAGACCTGAGAATGAAGGTGGGCAGCGTCACTTGACTGGACCCTTGAAGCCCAGGTCAGGACCTCAGAAGATAAACTTGTAGAGTGGAGCTCACTGGGCCTCTTCATTTGTTCCTTTTCCCGACCGGTCACACTAAATCAATCTCCTTTCTCCACTTTTCACCAACAAGCCCCCGACAAGTGAAGTCCAAGTGAGTATGCATTGTTTGGCATGAGCTGGCCATGCCAGGGATGAAGGCTGTGGACCCATGGGAAACTAACGAAGTCTTTCCCAGGGTTGGGCAAAGCCTCCCTCTGGCTCTAAGGTGTAAATAGGAGTGTTTTGACCAGTGTGTGTAAAAAGTAGCAACTGCAGCTTCCTCCTTCTGACCCCAGCTTCTCTCTCTCTCTCTCTCTCTCTCTCTCTCTCTCTCTCTGTGTGTGTGTGTGTGTGTGTGTGTGTGTGTCTGTGTCTGTGTCTGTGTCTGTGTCTGTGTCTGTGTCTGTGTGTCTGTACTTTCTTCATTCCCTGTGGCCCCTCATCAGGCTTCCAAAGGCAAGCCACAAGGGACCCTAAGAAGCACGGAGGGTTGAGCTTAGACTGTTATTCCCGTCAGGGCACAGCCTCTGACGCTAACAATTCTGCTGAGAGTTTCAAACTTGAGAAGGCAAAAAAGGAGAAATGTGCAGAATGCTCATCTAGAATGGATGTGAGAAAGCTTCCAAAGCAAGAGCAAACAAGCAATAATGAGGAGGATTAAATTCACATTTCTTATCCTCACCCACACCCTGAATAGTACCTGTTCTATCCACTAGACTGGACACTAGATACAATACTTACAGTGACCTTGGCTTTGTAGCCAGGCAAAATCCCCCCCCACCCCCGAAAAGCATTTCCCTGCTCCTATATGACAAAACAAGACCAAAATGATCAAACTGTCTCCATGTAACTTTACCGAATTTCAAGACAAAGCTTAGACTATTACTGTACAAAAATAACTAACATTTTTAAAAGTAAAATGTATAATGCATTTTTATGACTTTTAATGCATCCCAAAAAGTAGAGAAATATAATCCAGAGGGAAAACCAGTACTTCAAAGTTGATCCAGATGTTGAGTGTACAAAGATCAAAACAGTTATTATTACTGTGTCCTATATATTAAAAAATCTAAATAAACACACAGGAAATATTTGAAAGTCTCAGCTCAGACTTAACTATACTTACAGAAAAGAAAACTAAAATATCCAAGTTTTCTTTCTTATATAACATCCAATAGAGGGGATTAACCACAGATTAAGTACTGTGGAAGGGGAGATTAGTAACAGAAATGAGTGTCAGTGAACGCTATGCAAAATGAAACAGAGACAACAGAGTGGGAGTGAAAACAAAGAAAAAGGAAGAAGCTAAGGAAAGAAAAACAAAACACAGCCTCAGGGAGGCTAAAACAACTTCCAGAAGCACGGGGGTAGTTGGAGTGCCTGAGCCTGGTAGGGAAAGTAGACAAGGACAAAAAAGCACAGTGAACACCATGATCAACCTGGGGTAAAACAGTGAAAACAGAAAAAGTTTAAAGCGGCCTGGGACAGTGGAAGAGGAAGAAAGGTAAGGTTGACAACACCCCAGCTTGCTTCAGGATGGGGAGAGGGAGATTACAGGCTGAAGAAGTGGCCTGGTGAGCAAAGAGTGCACACGTAAGGGCCAGAACCCACGAGAGAGAGAGGGGAAGCAAACACGGTATTGTGTGTGTGTGCCGCAAGAGAAAAGCAACAAAACATTCTGGAAAGTGAAGACTGAAACTTGAGGTTGTCCCGTCTTCCACACCGCCACACACATGCTGTGGCACCTGTACTCACACATATAGTCCCACACATACATAGCGACACACGCACACACACCTTCACATGTGTGTACACATACATGAACATGTATATATGCACACAGACACCAAGTTTTTAAATCAGTTTTGGGCTGGAGTAAAATGGTATAAAATGGTATAAACCATATACATGGTTGCTAATGCGTAAGTCCGGATCTGCAGTCATGCTGGTTTTGCGACTCATTTCAGAAACGTCCTCCCTTTCCTCTTGTACGGACTTATTTTAATTATTTTTAACACAATCTAATAGTTTCTGCCTTTTCTTTAAGACGTTTAGATAATTAAATGTATCATATTATGGGTCTGATAGTGAGTTATTTCTACTATTTTTATCTTTTGAGGTAGTTTGACTCTGTGTTTGAAATATATTTCAGCAGAGTATGAGAGTGTAAGTTGACTCCTCTAGCATATTTTTAAAATTATTTTATCTATTATTTGAGGAAGTGCATATGCAGCGTTCCCTCCTGCCACCAGGTGGGTTTCAGGAACTGGAACTGAGCAGTCAGGCTTGGCAAAGGTGTCTTTCCCTGCTGAGCCTCTTGCCAGCCCGTCTCTCAGCACTTTAAGATTTCAGCTTCGTTATATTCTTTACCGCATTGTTTCCAACAAGAAGAAAACCTAAAGATTTATCAGATACAGGATCAAATGCCTGATCAGCACAGGGAGAAGATGACCCTAGAGAGTTTCATTTTTAAAACTGTTCCTTTCAAATCACACTCTTATTTAGGAAAATGGAAAGAAAAAAAACCCTCTGGGACTGGAGAGATGTTGAGTGGTAAGCGCTTGCCTCACAGTCACCTGAGCTCTCTCAGGCAGATCCCGGCGTCACGTAACAAGCCAACCATCCCACAGACACCGCAGACTCCAGCACCAAGGGATCCAGCATGGTAACCGCCATCCGGCACGGACAGTGAGGGCACCCTCAGACACATGGGCGCACGTGTTCATACTCGCATACAAAACTAATTTTAAAACTCGCACACACTGGGAGAAATGCTTGGAAATCCTGTTGTCTGAAAGAAAAAAAAAAACAAGTTCTGATTAAGAGTGACTAGCTCTTACTCCCGGGAAATGAACAATTAAAAAAAAAATTAAGAAGGGAAATACCTGAATCAGTATATGAACAGCAAATAAGCTCCCTAAACACAGCTCCTCGTGAGAAAATGAAGTTCAGTGCACAGTGAGATACAAATCTATAGAAACCCTCACTTCCAGATGAGTGACAGCGAGGATGGGAAGCAGCTGCATCTCCCAAGCGCTGCTGGTGGGACTCTTCTTTAGAATTCCACACGGGAGGACTGCATTTGCGTCATTTCCACCCCTCCAGGGCCCTCCTGCTCCGCCCGGGCCCCCCAACTCCCTCTCCAATTCATGACCTTCTCTTTTTTAACTTTTTATTGAGCCTTTGTGAAGTTCACATCATGCACCCCAGTTCCACTCATTCCCCCACCCCTTCATTCCTACCCCTCACCCTCGCAACCCCCTCCCTAAAGAAAATAAAAGAAGATAGAATTTTTGAAAATCTCGCCCTGGAAGCTGTAGCGTGTCACAGCGTGTCACACAGTACACCCTTTTGTCCACACATCTTTGCCTGCAAATGTTCATTGCAATGAGCACTGTCTGGTTCAAAGCCTCCTGGCTTCTGCTACGCTCTCAACACTTGAGCCCCACGAGGGCTCCTCTCAGGTATCCTGCGGTTGCCCTGTGTCATGGAGCTCTGCAGGACCAGCCCTCTCACTCACTCCAGTAGGTCATAGATGGGGTCTGTGTCCAGCCAACTCAAAGCCTGGAGCTGGGCCTGGGAGGTAGCTGAGCTGGTCGGTCCGCCAGCTCGCCTGAGCCCGCGCCACCAGGGGGAGCTCTCGAGCACTGCCCGAGCTAGCTCACCCTCTGCCACCGCTGGCAAGGGGTAGGGGCAGGCCCTGTTCTTCTGCCCAGTCGATTTAGTTGGGTTGCTCTGTGTGCAGCCATTAACTGCCTGTAGCTGTTTCTCGAGGAATGAGGACTTGTGAGATTTCCCCACTCATTTCTGGAGTGTTGACCAATGTTATCGCTGTGCAGATCTTGTTTAGGTGGCCATATTGGGAGGTTCCGTGGGCACAGCATTCACATATACAGAAGACCCATCTTGAAGCAGTTGGCGGCTCTTACGAACGCTATGGCCCTCTTCCATGATGTTGCCTGAGCCTAAGGTGTAGGATTCCGGTGTAGATGTGTTCGCTGCGGGTGGATACCCCACAGCCAGTCCTTTCTGTATTTATGGGTTTCTGTGGAGGTCTCTGTGTGCTGCAAAAGGAAGCTTCTTTCGTGCGGAATGAGAACTGCCCCATCCATGGGTAGGAGGATAACGATTTAGAATGCAGTAAGAAATCACACTGGGTTAGAAATGTGGAGAACTAGCTGTCCTCTAAGGGTCCATGAGCCACAGGTACCTGGCTGTGTTTACAGTACCAGGCATGAATTTCCTTCTGTTAAGCAGGTTTGGTTAAAAATTTTAAATGGTTAAAAAAAAAAATTGGAGTTCCATATGAAGACCCAGCTGCATAACTGTTACATATATGTAGAGGGCCACCCCACGAAAGCTCTCTAGTAGGCAGTTCAGTCTCTATGAGCCCCTAGGGCCCCAGGTTAGTTGATTCTGTAGGTTTTCTTGTAGTGTCCTTGACACCTCTGGCTCCTTTAATCCTTCCTCCCTCTCTGTCACAGGATTCCCCAAGCTTCTCTTAAAGTTTGGCTGTGGGTCTCTGCACCAGTTTCCATCAGTTTTCCCGGTGAAGCCTCTCTGATGATGATTATCCTAGGCCCCTGTCTGCAAATATAGTGTCAGGATGGGCTCCCTCTCTCAACCCAAAAACAGGAGCTGTCTCTGACTACATTGCCTGCCTTTGGATCCCTTTCCCCACTTGGGCTGCCTCATCTAGCTCAGTAGAAGGTATGCCTAGTCTTCCTGAAGCTTCATATGCCAGGGCTGGTTGAGATCCATGGGAGGAGGACTCCCCTTTTGTAAAGAGGAGGGGAGGAGGAGGTGATTGGGAGCGAAGAAGGGAGAGAGAGGGGCTGGGAGAAAAAGAGGGAGGGAAAGATGTGAGCAGGTTCTAAAGTAAAGAAATAACCTAATTGATAAAAAATTAGAAATCACTATGACATGTTCTTCAGATAGTAAGCAAATACCACTGAGGACTCAACCATTCTGGTCCTAGATATTTACCCAATGAAAAGATATGCATGAGAGTATTCCATACTGACATACAAATTCTTTGTAATAACCAAATATTAGAAATGGGTATATATATATTGTAGTCTGAATACACACACACACACACACTATGATATAGTCCACAGCAAAAGATAGATTATCAATGCATGAAACAAGGCTAGAGCTATAAATTAAAGGAATACATACATACTACATAATCTCATTTGTACAAAATTTCTTTTAAAAGTAAAAATTTGTTCATAGTGAAAAGAAGCAGATGGATAAAAGAGTGCAAAGGAGAATGGAGGGAGGTTTAGAGAGCAATGCATATGTTGCTTATCTTAAGTGGAGTGATAGAGTCACAGGTATATAAAAAAATTCCCTTAATAAATTGAAACTAATCAAATTGCACACTTTAATTTTGTAGCTTAATTGTGTGCTAATAATTTTTAAGTAAACTGACCTTAGGGGGGGAAATCTGTTTTACCCCAAAAGATAATAGCTGAGCCACTCTGCGGAGCAAAGCAGGAAAGACCTCCATGGCCTCACCTACCTTCCTCATCCCACTGCTCAGACCCTCAGAAACGTGTCTAACCTTTTGCAACTTGGTTTTGTCATCTGACAGGTTCACACTCAAGAACAATGTGATTGAGATACAAAAATTAAAAATCCCGCCAAAAAAAATGGTGTTGTTTTAAGTAAGTCCGTCTTTTGTGTTGGCTCACGTGCATTTACTGTCCTTAGCTGCATCTGTGCCCTAAGTCATGAGTAGACAGCTGCAGCCCACAAGGCTCTAAGGTATCCACATCCTTGGGGTGTTGTGGAAATGTGGATTTTGAGAAACCATGAAGTACTCAGAGAGCCAGGAAGGTCAAGCTTTATTTGTGCACTGTTATCAGACAACGCACTGAGCCAACGCTCTGCAGAACCCGATGCTCTGCAGAACCCCGCCCCTGTCTGTGGTTTCTTACAGCGTTTATAGTCTGAGCAACAGTGGTGACGTTTCCGGCTGTCTGAGGGTGCTCTCTGAGTCCCGTGACCACCGACGTATCTTCTGCCATCCGAGCATGTCTGCAGACAGGGGCATTGCTGTTAGGACTTTCTTGCTTTATAGCTCTCATGCTGGAATTATTAAGCTGTAACAGTGCCAAGCAGCAGCAAGACTGCTTTCAATATATATTTTTTTCCTCTAATAGTACACAGAAAGAGAAGACACATGGGCTCAGCCCTGCAGCTCTCTGACAGAATCCCTAGCTCCTTGATCTTCCCTACACCATAAAGCCCCAGACACAGGACAGACCAATCTTTTCATTTCTTGAATTCCACATAGAAGCTTCTAGATCTTAGAAAGCAATATTTTCTTTTGTTTCTCTTCGCTGCTGGACCCTCGGATGACTAAGCAGTCGTGTTTGTCCTTGCACAGCCTTTCCCGGTTCTTTCGAGAGTTTCTACACATTTTCATTACTATTTTCAAATCTCCCACCACCTCCCACCGGCATGTGCTCCAGATCCCCTTCACCGGAAGCCACAGACATCGCCTTCCTGTCTATTTGTATAGCTGTGTCTGCTCACACACACACACACACACACACACACACACACACACACACAATCATCACCCTGGGCTTGTGGACTGTTGACTATCCCTCAGAGAAGAGGCAGGAAGAGGTGTTAGACTTCCACGTTGAGTGTCCAGTCACTCTTCTCCCAGCCAGTTGTATGCAATTCTGTCCTAATCGCTTATGGTCTGGGGGTCCTGGGGAGGGGCTACCTAGTACAGGCTGGAGAAGACTAGGGTAGGAGGGCTGCGTCAGCACAGTCATGTGAAAGCCACCATTTACCCTGAATCCAGACCTAGTGTGGCTGCTTTGGGACTACCACACATCTGTCAGTCATCCAGAACCCATGATCTGTAAGTAAGCCTCGTAAACTCATCAATACCCCAGGCAGACTTCGGTGGAGTGGAACTTTGGTTTGTCACTGGGGCCTTATGAGGAGGGGCTAGACATTGCTTTGTTCCCGTTTCCCTCACCCCACCCCACTTCTCAAGGAGGAAAACTCTCCCAACCTTGAATTCCCACTCTTGCTACCTATGAAAAACCTGGCTCCATTCGCTGGCATGCTGCTCCTGAGCTCACAGCCTCTTGCTCTTGCCACTCTCTTTCCTCAACTCTAGTCAAGCTAGAAGAGGTCCCCCGTCACCCCCACACGTCCAGCTGCTGTTCTCTTCCTGTCTTTCATCCCCAACAAATCCCAGCCTCTATTTTCTCACTCCCAAGCCATTCTCCATCTCCTGCTCATGGTGAAGATCATTTGCATTTTTTCAGCTTCTGAGATTACAAACGAAACTACTATGAATATTTGGTGTGTGTGCTTGGGTAATAAGCCTCAAGCTTATTTCTAGGCCACAAGCTATGTATATATTAAGTGTTGCCATGGGTTGCTTTGTGGGGAATAATTTCCCAGCTGCCAGTATCAACAAGCCTGAAATCAGAAGGGCTCGCTTCCCCTTGTATCAGTCGGTTCTAACTGTATCACAACTACCACAAAAATCTCAATGGCATGTAGCAAGAAGTATTTATTCTTCACTCAGCTTGATCAGAATAGTTTCACTCCAAGTCTCACTCTGGTCTCACTAAAGATGCAATGGCCGTTTCAGCTGTGCTGTTCTCGTGGTGGTAGCGAACGCACAAGAATACAAATATAAGCCTACACACGCACTTCAACCCTCTGCTTTCATCACTCTGCTGGCATCTCATGAGCCTCGTTTACCACGAGGCCAGTGAAGCTGGAGACCAATAATTCAATCTTCGCAGACATGCAGACAAATCTTTCCCATCTCGTGACTGCTTCCATAAAATGCTGCAGTCTTCCTTGAAGCAGACATGCGGTTTGCTACATAGAATCCAACCCACGGGTTGTGTCTAGAACCCCCCATGAGGCCTGAGTGAGCCTATGAACTGAGAGTGCTGCTTCTTCTGTGGCATCGCTGTACCCACACAGATCTACCTACTTAGAGCTGGAGCCTTTCCCAAGGATTGGCTTCTTAGACAAGGCTCACGGCAAACAGAGTGAAGTACCACTCCACGAGCAGGCCACTCCCAGCTTAGAATCAGGGACAAAAGTAGTCCCTGCCGGTACCTCTCCAAGAGCTCCTACCAGGAGAATGATGTCTTCCCTGTCACAGAGGGACCGGGCTCCCGATGGCACAAGTGCTCCCCAGGCATCCGGGACAGAGACAGGCAGTTACTCCCAGTGACGCTCAAGGTGCATGTGTACCTCCGAGAGCCTTCCCGCTCTCAGGCAGTCTTTCACTTGTTGGCTTACGCTCTCATCAACTGATTCAACTGACATTTACAAAGCTCATTCAAGAGCATTAAAAGATAAATGTGTCACAGTCACCGAAAAAGCACCAAAGTCCACTATTTCTAGGTAGGACAAGTAAACAATTAAGTCACAAGGCATTATTCTACAGGTAAGTAAAGAGAGTGGAAACACAGGGGGTGACTGGGATTTTCAAAGTCCCAATGCCGCTGTTGAACAGGGTTTTATCACCATTTCACAGCGAGTAAATGCAACAGCAAAGCAATTACCAGAGTAATCCACAGAGAAAAGGAGCAGGGAGAATTCCAGAGACCCAGAGGAAATCACATGGAGAGGACTCAGGGGTGCGTGTCACTATGATTTCCCTTTTTCTTTTTTCTGGTGCGTGTCACTATGATTTCCCTTTTTCTTTTTTCTGGAGAAGTTCAAGGGTTTTTTTTTTTTCTTTTTCTTTTTCTCCCTTTATCCTTCCTTTTCTCCAAGGAATAATTATGAAGGGAAGTCCTCCATCCTTCACTGACTTCTCCAGAGACTGAATCTTGGCTCAGGGAGAAAGGAAATGGAAAATGGTTTCAGGCCATCTCGTTCCTGAGCTGGAGTGTTTACACCCCAGCTGATGCTGTCTCGTCCTCTATAATTAGGAATGGCGTTGTCCCCGCCTGCCTGGCCTTACCAGTTGATTCTCAGTCTCTTCCCCTAAATGGATTAGCCATTTTCATCTGTGTTGGGAAGTCTCCCCCATTAGCATCTGCTGGTCCTTGTAGGAGGCAGAGAACTTGTTAGCAAAGCACATCCCTGGAGCCTCCACTTACCATAGAAATTTATCCTGAGGTGTGCACCTCACCGTTCCCAAACGCCGACCTCACAATGTTGAGTCAGATAGAGCAGCCTCGGATGTCACATTTATTAGAAGTTATGAAGAATCCATGATGAGACATATTGAAGCATGTAATTAGCAGACCAAGATAATCAGGGTGGAGATTCCCATTGGCATGGGGTAGACCCGACAAGGAGAAATTTCTCCATGAAGATTAAAATAAGGTGGCTGATACCTTCTAACATCACAGAGGTGAGCAGGCTGGGACCATCACCAGCACATTTGCAAATGACATTTCCAATTCAAAGTCTTTTTTAATAGGTCATGTTGGATCTGTCTATAAGGTGGCCTCATGTAAAGCCACAAAACTATCCCCTTGGCCTAGGTAGAATGTTCACTTTTGAGGGTCAGAGCGGCCAATATAACTGGTCCTTTCACAGTCTGACCCTTTGGGGCTGCCAGCTCATGCATGAATCTGCTCTACCTGCAGCTCCTGCAGCATCGGACAGGCAGATTGTTACAAACCCGCTCTATTCCTGGACACACAGCTAAACCATTTCTCTTCCTCATTGTATGTGGGTACATGGGACTGGGAGGCTTAAACGAATGTGCTTGACTCCTAAAACATCCATGTTATCTTCCCTATTCTGTGTTTAGACACCAATGTAAGCAATCTATAAGAGGGTTCCGAGGGTCTAGAGAATTCTGCATCTCTAGCAAATAATAAAGTCACACATTGGAAGAGTGGATTCTGGGCTCTCAACCAGGTAAGATATTTGCCAAGACCTTCTCGGCTGGGTCCAATCCCACCAGACTTTGACTAAATGAGTCTTGCTGCACTAACATCCTGAAAATGAGGGGTTACCTATTTCAGATTTTATTCCCTGACCCAACAGATTCTACTGAATCTTCCAACTTTGTCCCGTATCCAGGTTCCCAGCCTATTTGAATTCCTGAAGAAAGTAAAAGGAAATAAAAGAATGTCTCTTTGAGCAGAGGAAAACACATACAGCTGCAAAGCAAACATCCCTAAGAGTCCCCAGAACAACGGACTACTTGCAAGCTTTGAGCATCAATCTATTGCCCCTCCCCACCATTTTCACCATACCGGAGATAAAGTAGTTTATTTCCAACTCCATTGAGTTTAGTCAAATATTATAACTGGAGTCAAGTTTTAACTACAAATGTAGAAGCAACTCGGCGTCTCCTTTGCTGCAGAAACAATATTCTTCTTCAGGCTCATCATCTGAGAGGCAGCCATCCCAGAGCACTGCAGTCTGCTGTCCTTAAGGTGGGGGAAGGTGCCACTAAACCTTTATCTCTTCATGCAGGGCCCCTGCTATCCAGAGTATGCGTCATGGGAAGGAGGGAACAACTAAGAGAATCAGAAAGGGCGGCTCAGTCGTGGTTGTGGGTCAGGCCAGGTTCAGATCAGGTCATTGGAAGGGCCAGGAGTGGAGACCAGCTAGGAGCTGAAAAACAGAACGAAGCCCCATGTTCTTCACAGGGGCCCAGTCTCCAAAAGTGGCAGCTTTAGCAAGTACATGAGTGACATGCATACCTATGTGTCTTTCCAGAATCCATGTTCAGCTCCCTGTTGCTTTCCTGGAGTAAAAAAAGGGTTCCCTGGAACTGAACTGTTCTTAACGATTACACTGAATGTCTTCAGGGTTCATACATAAAACCCAGGGAAAACTTTTGTTCATGACAAAGGAAAAACTCCTCCTAAATCTCCTAGGAGCATTTTATGCCATTAACATGCTAGCTCCAGAGTAGCGGGGATTTGACTCTTGTGTTACTCAGGGTTCTCTAAAGGAAGAGAACTGATAAAGGGTGTGTGTGTGTGTGTGTGTGTGTGTGTGTGTGTGTGTGTGTGTGTTTGCGTGCGCCTTGTTACACTTTCTACAAAGCTAGACATTTCAGCAGTCCCAATCTGGTGCTTAGTCCTAGGGGACTCCTAAAGAGCTGGGTTTTCTGTCTTGGTGGGAATCCCTAAGAAGCTGATTCTACTACCGATGAACAAATGCCACAGCAACAGGGTAGCTAAAGTCGCAGGTGAAGGTGAGAGCTAGCAGTTGAAAAGTGAAGTTTCCAGTTTCCACGTGCTTTTATCTGAGCCGCCACCAGATGCTGCTGCCCCCATCTCGGAGGTGTCTTCCCATTCAAATAATCTAACAAGAAGGCCCCTTACAGGGAGGAGTGGGGGGGGGGGGCGGCAAGGTTACCCATGGCAGCTCAGTTCAACATTGTATCCCTCATGCTCAGAACAGATCTTAGCACATTACTGATGCTTGGATAACTTGTCTTTTGTTTGTTTGTTTGTTTGTTTGTTTGTTTGTTTGTTTACTTATTTAATGGAGCCCAGAGCAGGTGACCAGAATGGAGATTGAGCAGATGGTGCCATATCTGCCATGATGCCTTCCCGATCACCATTGTCATTTGGCATCCTGACTCTGACAGTGCCAATCAACCTATCCCATCCTCACAGGAGAGAGAGGCTCTGGTCCATACCCTCATATCCTACATGACTTCTTATAGAGTCCCTTCAGGTCTACTCAGTGGGGACCTGAGTCCAGAACTTGTTGACCTTGATGCCTCAGTGAATCAAGCCATTCCCTTTTGTTTTAAAGGTATCATTCTGAAGGTGTTTAACAATAGAGAAAAAAAGTTAACTATCAATTCAGGAGAGCAGGCAGAGTCTGTGCTGGATGACAGCATTTTGCATGGAGCAACAGCTCTCCAGTTTTGCCTGACTTGAATAAGGCAACAGCCTTGGCCTGAGTTAACCCAGTTTGAGTGTAGAAAATGACTCCAGGTCTGTTTACATGAGGAAGCAACAGCCACCTGCCAACATACCTGGAGACACAAACTGACAATTTGTTGATGTATCAAACCACAGCAGACAGGCTTATCAATCACACTAGATAAAACTCTCTCACCTGGGACTATAAAACCACTCCCTAGGACTAAAATGAAGCAAGCATACTGACTAGTCACCCTGTCATTCAGCACAAGTCTCATTCAAGAACACTGTGCATGCAGGACTCCTGCCTCTGTCCTTGGACTCCAGCCCCAGAGAGCTTTCTCCTGCCCGTGACATTCAGCTAGCAAGCCTACCTCAATGGCCTGCTGTTGAGCCTGTGTATGCACTCTGTGCCTGTGCCTCTCAGGCTTCTTTTCTGGTTCTCTGCTATAGGCTCTCTGCCTCCAACTTCGAGACAGCTTCTCTGAACTCTGAGGCCTCTTATTAAACTTTTTTATAGATATTATGTAGTGTGATTATATACAATGCAAAAGATGTGATATGAGAATGAATATTAGTAATCAATATTGGACTAAAAGAACCAGTGACTAGGGGCCAAGGGAACAGCTCAGAGGCTAAAGCGCTTCCTGGGTCTCTAGCACCTTCATAAAAGCAGGTACAGTGGTGTGTCCTGAGACCCGAGCCATGGGGCAGCAGAGACGTGGATTTTAGAGCTTGCCAGCTAGTCTAGACAATCAGCAGGCTCCAGTTTCAGTGAAAGTCCCCATCTCAAAAATTAAAGTGGAGACTGGAGAGAGGATTTGTGGTTAAGAGCACTGATTGCTCTTCAGAGTACCAGGTTTGATTTTCAGCACCCACATGTTGGCTCACAATTCCAGGGTACCCAATGCCCTCTTCTGACCTCTTGGAACACTGAACACATAGCAAAATACCCATATACATAAAAATAAAATACATTTAATAAAACAAACATTAAAAAATAAAATGGAGACACTATTAATAAAATCATCCCAATGTCAACCTCTGGCCTCCTTAATCCATACACCTGTATGTGCACACACACACACACACCACATACACAGAGAGAGAGAGAGAGAGAGAGAGAGAGAGAGAGAACTAGTGACTGGCAATGGCCAGCTAACAAGCAAAATCAGCATTATTTGGCAAATTGCAATCAAGATAACATAGGTCATGATTTTGCTAATTATCCAACAAGTCCTGGCATGTAGAAAGACACAAACATGTCTGTTTCTGGCACAGCATGCTCCTAATCTTCCGTCTTGAAGGAGGTACCATTCTGCTAATCACAAAGCAGGTTCTCCGGGGATCACAGAGCCAGCACTTTGCAGCTCAACCATTTTCTTCTCCAAATGTATGTGGATACTTGGAACTGGAGGGTTCAAACCAATGTACTTGTCTCCTAAAACAGTCTTGTCTTCTTCCACACTCTGTGTTTGAATGTAGACAATCTACGAGGACTCCAGGCTTCTGGAGAATTCTAGTAAACAGTAGAGCCACATATTGGAAGCAGTAGATTCCAGGGTCTCAACCAGGTAAGAGATTTGCCAAGACCTTCTGGAGCTCACAGTGCTTCGAGAACCCATGGGGAGGCTTGGAAGGAGGGCCCAGAGGGTCAGACTTAGGATTTTGCCCAAGTCCAGCAATACTTCTCTAAGCTCTGTGCTGTTGTTCTGGAAAGTCATGCCTTGAAGCCAGAATCCCATTACTTCACTCTGCTCTAGTCCAATTACATTTTCCCTCTGCTATAAAGAAGGCAGTGGTCCCAGAGAGTCTCTGGTAAGATCTTACCACAAGAAAATTCCAATATTTACTTCCAAGTAGGAGTTCCTTTCAGAATTACTGCCCTAGGAAGGCTGTGCATGTATATAAGTCATACTTTGCCTGCCAAGGGCTCAGCTCTAATGGGTAGAGTACTAATGGTTATTAATATTATTGATTTATCTTTTAAACAGCGGTTATTCCTAAACCAGCTGTATACCCAAATTACCACACAGAGACTAGGATGTATTTAATTAACCTAGAGCACAATGCTGGGCAATTATTACTCCATCCAGCCTGCAGCTTCCTCCCATTCAGATTTCCCATATTATACTTTTTTTTTAGTCATATCTTAGGTCCAACTCACTCCTCCTGATGTTTCCATGCCCTTTCCTCTGGATCTCTCCTCTCACTCCTTTCTTTCTCCTCCCCTCTGGACCAGGATGTCCCACCCTATTTCACTCTGTTGCTCAGCATTGGCTGGTTGGTTTTATTGACAATACAGAGAACAAATGGTAGCATATTTACACAAACTTGAGACAGGTGATGCTTAGAATAAGCATCATAATGCAATGCCCATTCTGAAACCAGATCTTGCGGTAGAGAAATCAGCATTTGAATCAACAGGGATAAATTGTACACATTCCGCAAGAACGTTATACCAACACTAGAGTTCAAAGAATGAATGACAGGATGGGAGAAAAGTTCATGTCACATCACAATTGTGGCTAACATTGTTCTTGCCCATTTTTATCCCACCATATGCAACAAGGAATAAACTAGGTGCTAAGGTCATACACATGGCATTTTCAGAAAATCCTCCAGCGTTTCTATGGCCTAGTTTCCACTGGCCAAGTCAAGGTAAGGAAGAAATGTTGAAGAATGGAACGGCTTGATTTCTTTGTGCCTGCATTCATGTATGTACACCGCCTGTGTGCCTGCACGGGTTTATGTGCACCGCCTGTACAGGTGCTGAGGAGGCCAGAAGACATCGGATGCCCTGAAACTGGAGATATAGGTGATCACGTGCCACTTGGTGTGGGTGCTGGGAAGTAAATCTGGTGGAAGAGCAGAAATCACTGTGGGCCCCGGGTGACTGGAAGATGAGACTGCAGAAAGCGGAAGCCACTGCTTAGGTGAAGGTAACGGTGGTGTGAGTCATAGAGGGAAACGAGGGCCTGTCCCCTGTCGACTAGGCAGAGAAGAGCCTCAGCCAAATTCCACCTTCAACGCTGCTCTGCAGAAAGAATTCTGGAGGTACTAGAGCTTTGGGGAAAAGAACAGTAAGGGCAAGAGTTGTCAATTTCCTGTACTGGCTTACCTGATGCTCAAATCCAAGTTTGGGGGGAGGAGGCCGTTGACAAGAGCAGAGAAAAGCTCTTTCAGAAAGGAGGTCAGTCAAGGGGCTGGGACAAAGCTTGATATTAGCCCAGGCATCACACACACACACACACACACACACACACACACACACACACACACACCTTCGCTTGGATTGCTCACGGACATTTCAAACTGAGCATTCTAAACTAAACTTGCTGTCTCCAACCCTAAAATTCTCAGCTTGCCTGGCTCCTTGTGAATACAGAAACATCATCCATACAGTTCCCATCCCTAGAAACTTACATGCCTGCCCTGGTTAACTCCCTCCTACAAATCCAGCCAGTTCTGCGGATGGTTTCTGTGTCCTTGAGTTTGTGAATCTGCCTCTTCTCCACAGAATTTTTCCCTGAGGTCAGGCCTCGCTCCTTCCTCACTCCAGTCTTCATTTCCACCCCGTGATGCCTCCCGATGGTCTGTCATGCCAGCCTTTCTAAATACTCTTCTGCTTTGGGGTAAGTTCTAGCACAGTTGGACCTAGTGTGCCCGTTGTTCCTTCTTGTAGTGGCAATGATGGTGATTCCAGGAAGCATGATGAGGAACTTGGGGTCTGTTTGTTTGTTTGTTTGTTTGTTTGTTTGTTAAGTGGGTGCTTCTCTGAGACTGGGCCACATGGCCCTGAGGCTTACCTGGGTTACATGGGAATATCAGAGGCCTCTGTACCCTAAATGACTCTCACACGAGATTTGCGTTTTGGTCCTGCACACGAGCGGACACCGTCCAGAGGAACTTGCTCTCCCAAAATGACTAGAGCATTCCCTCACCAAAACCCCTGGTCCAGAATTGAGACTTCAGAAACATGGCAGGTAGATTTCTGATTGTCCTGCTCTAACATCTTCAGATGCTTCCTGCGGGGACAGTTAACATGCTTGACGGAGGATGTAGCTCTATGGTAAAGTGTGTTCCTAGCATGTGCCAAGTCCTAGACCTTCAGCCCTTCACATACACACGTCCAGAAGTGCAGGTGAGTGTGTGTACAGGTACCTGCCCCGCTAGCCTCACGAAAAGATCTTCCGCCTCTCCCTATGGGTCCTGTTGGTCAGCGAGAGGCTCCTCCCCTCCCCGCCCCTTTCTTTTCCTTGTGTCCCTGCTTCCTAGGTGCCACAGCCTTCCGTTCAGGTGTTGCCCTGCTATCTTCGCTCCTCTGAGAAGTGTGGGTACTGCTTAGGTGGCGCTAACACGTGTCTGTAAATGATTCTGACTCTCATTTTCACACATGGGAAACTGAGGCACAAGGAGGTCCGGCGGCCACTAAGGGCGGAGCTTGGATAGCGGGGGGACAGACTAGTCTGCTCTCCCGCCCCTTAACCACCCTGCAGCTGCCTTTCCCACCTTCCAGAACTTGACCTTCTCGGCCCAGGAGTCCCGAGCAGTAGCCACAGGAAGATGTATTCCGACTCCTGAAGCAGAGTAAAGCAGCAGAGCCAAAGTTGGTATTATTCAAAGCGTAGGCAAGGTCCTAGGGCTGTAGCCACACCATCTGGTCCCACGCCAGTCACACCAGCTTCAAGCCAAGCCCAAGCACCTTGACCTCTTCGGGGCTGCCTCGGTGCCACCATCGCACCAGAGGCGTGGCTGGGATCCTAGGCTAGCTGGCCGCCACAGAGAAAGGAGGAGGAGCATCAGGCCCAAGCGGGAGCTCTCGGAAGGCAGCGCTTCACCTTCCCGCCCCGAGCCACAGATCCCGGGCTCTTGCTGCTCCCTGGCGGCAGAAGCCGGGAGCCCGGAGCCGCGGGGATCGCACCTTGCGCGCACCGCCAGGGCAAGGGCAAGCACAGAGTGACCGCCAGACTGGAGAGAGGGAGGGAGGCCGCGGGAGGCGGCGGGGGCACGGGAGACCCGGGTGCCGGAGAGCCAAGGAAAGGAGGACACGCGGACAGCGAGCACCGGCGGGGACCGCTGCAGCCGCCGGCCGAGCGCAGCCCCTTCTCCGGCCCGCAGCTCCCGCTCGCTGCGGCCTCCCCTCCTCCCCACCCCACCCCCCGGCCGCCCCTCCTCCGTCCCGCCCCCGCGCGGAGTCCCCAGCGCCGCAGAGGCCGCCGCCAGCCCTGCCGCTCCGGGAGCCGCCGCCGGCCGGGACGCGCCGGGAGAGGGGAGCAG
>NW_026585504.1:5164148-5223128 GCF_907164565.1 Psammomys obesus
CCCTCCCCGCCAGCTGCTCGCCCCGTGCCCGGGCTCGGGCCCCGACGGCCGCGCCGTGAGATGACTTTCCGCGACATCCTGAGCGTCACTTTCGAAGGACCCCGCTCGAGCGGTGGCGCTGGGGGCTCCGGCGCGGGCGGCGGGGCCGGCACGGCCAGCTCCGAGGGTCCGGCGGTGGGCGGCGTGCCGGGGGCCCCGGGCGGCGGCGCTGTGGTGGGGACGGGCGGCGGCGAGGACAACCGGAGCTCCGCGGGCGAAGCGGGGGCCCCGGGCGGCGGCGAGGTGAACGGCTCGGCGGCCGTCGGAGGGCTGGTGGTGAGCGCGCAGGGCGTGGGGGTGGGCGTCTTCCTCGCCGCCTTCATCCTCACCGCCGTGGCGGGCAACCTGCTCGTCATCCTCTCGGTGGCCTGCAACCGGCACCTGCAGACCGTCACCAACTACTTCATCGTGAACCTGGCGGTGGCTGACCTGCTGCTGAGCGCGGCGGTGCTGCCCTTCTCGGCCACCATGGAGGTCCTGGGCTTCTGGGCCTTCGGCCGGACCTTCTGCGACGTGTGGGCCGCGGTGGACGTGCTGTGCTGCACCGCCTCCATCCTGAGCCTCTGCACCATCTCGGTGGACCGCTACGTGGGCGTGCGCCACTCGCTCAAGTACCCAGCCATCATGACCGAGCGCAAGGCCGCTGCCATCCTGGCTGTGCTGTGGGCGGTGGCCCTGGTGGTGTCCGTGGGGCCGCTGCTGGGCTGGAAGGAGCCGGTGCCCCCGGACGAGCGCTTCTGCGGCATCACCGAGGAGGTGGGCTACGCGGTCTTCTCTTCCCTGTGCTCCTTCTACCTGCCCATGGCGGTCATCGTGGTCATGTACTGTCGCGTGTACGTGGTGGCGCGCAGCACCACGCGCAGCCTCGAGGCGGGCATCAAGCGGGAGCCCGGCAAGGCCTCCGAGGTGGTTCTGAGGATCCACTGTCGCGGCGCGGCCACCGGCGCCAGAGGAGCCCCGGGGTCGCAGAGTAGCAAGGGACACACCTTGCGCAGCTCACTTTCTGTGCGGCTGCTCAAGTTCTCCCGCGAGAAAAAAGCTGCCAAGACGCTGGCCATCGTCGTCGGGGTCTTCGTGCTGTGCTGGTTCCCCTTCTTCTTCGTCCTGCCGCTGGGTGAGTGAGCCCATCGCTTCATACCCTTCCTTCAGCTAGTCTCTTCCTGGAAGGCTCAGACGACCACAGCCTGACTGTGGAAGTTTATCGACTTCCTAGTCGCTTCCTAGTTGCAGAGAAAGTGCAAGGGGACCTTGATACTTCTGGGTTTCCTTTTACAGGCTTCTCGCTCTTTTTCTTACCCTCGGTAGCCGTTACAAAGGCTCGGCCTTGCTGTGGTTCCTTGGAAATGCGGGCAAACATGTCCCAGTAGTGTGTGGTCCCTGGGAATAGGTACACAGGGGGTGAGCCCACGCGCTTTCATTCATTCGCCGGCAGCAGACCTAGGCCAGCCACCTGGGATCTCAGCAGGCAGCTCAAGTCCTGCCTTCTCCTATAGGTGCCTCAACTGGCCTCACTGGTCTCTGTGAGGGCCCTGTGGGCTTTCCCTTCGGAAATCGCCTCTTGAAGGGGCTGGAGGAGGGTGCTTTCGTGAGGGTGAGGAGGAAGAAAAGGATGAGAAGTCTGTCAAGTGCACAGTCACTGTTGTTTAGAGTCATTTAGAGTAAACTAGTTCCTTTACAAAGGCCCTGCAGTTGGGGAGGGGGAGTACAACTGTCCTCAGGGAACCCCTCCCACCTCTTGAGCCTCTCCGGAGGCCCCGAGCAGGGTCCCCGCCCCCACCTCACCAGCACGGAGAGGAGAAAAGGGCAGCATGCCTAAGGCTCTCTGCTCTGGGACACTTTGCTCACAACTGCAACCCCACCTGGCTGCTTGTGCTTGTGAGGCTCACTCAGGGAAGAAAGGATGGCCTCCCTCCCATCCCCTGCAAGTCTTCCCCACACAGCAGCCACAGCGACCTTTCTGTGTCATAACTCAGCGTGATCCTCCAAGCCCCCGGGTGTTTCTATACTTTGTACTTGAGAACAAAATCCAACTGTCTTCCGTAGGCTACAAAGGGTGGCCTTCAAGTTTATAATTGTCCACACCCAAACAGGTCACTGATACTGCAGGAGGCCCCAACAGATGCTGCCCCATCTGAAAGGGGCTATTCCCAAGAAGGGCTGCCTCTCTCTGCCCTGACATGCCCCTCAGTGAGTTAGTACTTTGCCAAGCCTGCCCTCAGTCTGAACTGACCCCCAGATCTCTTTCCTAACACCCAACCTGTGGGCCTCTGCTTAAGTGTCCCCTCTGCCTTGGTGTTTCACACCCTCCCTGACTGTACCTTTCAACTGTATCATCACTGAACCCATAGTACCCAGAACGGTGCCTGGCCTGTGAGGAGCAATAGTCTTCATTAAGGGCGCAGGCTCTGGTGTCAGGCAGCTTGAGTTCAAATCCCACCTCTGCTTCTCACTAGCTGTGTAGCCTTGGGCCTCTGTTTCTTTAAGTGAGGGTGGTGATGACGGTGATAAAGCTGGCCCCGAGAGCCGGGGGAGTGCTGTGTGTGCGGGAATGGGACTGGGGCATGTGACTGTCATACACTGACCCCCAGCTCTGCGGAAGGAGTAAACCCCCACTTGAAAATCATCCAGCCAGAGTCTGCTTTGGGGTTGGGGAATGTGAAAGCAACAAAGCTGGAGGAGGGGACAAATAGCCAGGAGAAAGATGTCATGTAGATCTTTGCAATTGTGCATACCCTCCCTCTTCTTCTCCCGCTCCCTCCCCCTTTCCCTCCCCCTCCATCTCTCTCCAAGGACCTTCCACCACATCCCTGCTCTGGCCTTGCCATATAGACCCTGTTCAAAGGCACCTCAGTCTCCTATCTGTGTGTGTCTTAGCTCACCTCAGTCCCCAAGGGAATGCTGAGCCTGGATAAGAAACGCCACCTCCCTTTTTACATTTTTCTTTACTTTTAAAAGATGCTACAGGATAACGCATAAATGAAGAAAATGAACATTCTAAGCATCATTGGGCCTGTGATCACCTACACTGAGCATATGCTGACCTGGACCTTACATCCCTCCTCTGGCTGCTTTCACAGACTATCACAGCCAAACTCAATGCCCCATTTCCTCTTCCACCACCCAGAGACGATGCTGGCATTTATTACATGAGTGTATTTGTTGATACTCTTACCACAAACATCTGCATTCCTATCAAAGCACAGAATTGCTCTGTGCATTTTCAGGTTTTATGCTGATGGCACCCACTGTGCATATCATTCTTCAGTCTGCATTTTTCATCCAACATCGTGTCCTTGAGATTCGTGTAGTGTGGGGCCATTATTAGTGCAGTTGAGAGTACTGCACAGAGTGTTGATCCAGTCTCCTACTGAATGTTAGGTTTTTCTCATTTTTCATGGTTAAAGTCAACTTAGCAAAAGACCGCTACTGTTTTCTGAGGTCCAGATCACATGTTCCCATCTTCCAGGAAATCATCTCTAAATCTCCATGACCCTTGCCCCTTGTTGGCATGCAATGCTCTTTCTCTGTCCCTGTATCTCTGCTGCTGCTCTCACATGGTATGGGAGCCTTAGAGATGTCTATATCTGGCTCCAAGAAGGGATTGCATGGATGTATGAATATGCAAAGCTATTAAGTTCTGTGTTTCAGGGTGTGCATGCCAGCTCAAACTCCTAGCAGAGCCTAATCCTGAGGAGTTGGCAATAATGAGCAAACAGGACAGATGCCAAGCAAAGAAACAGAATATTCCACTCTGCCCTGTGTAGTTTGGAGGGCAAAGAGGAGGGCAGAGGCTGCTGTGGGAGCAAGGGAGTGGCCTGGAGGCTTGAGGCTGGAAGGGGGCCAGGAGGCATGGACACCCCCAAGGCTTGTGAGGGAGAAGTGCCCTTGAACAAACATTCTTAGCTATGACACTTTGTGGGGAATCTGGCCTTCAAGGGGCCAACATGCCTTAGCATGGGAGTGCTAGGATAAAAGCTATAGGGGATCAGGGCAGAGGTTTTGGATGAGGATGCTGCAGGAACATGGGGTGTAGTCTCCCAGGAAGGCAGCAGGAGGATGGCAGCCAGGGAGCACCAGTTCAGAAAGAACCATGCAGAAGTCAGGAAAGGCAGCTGCAAGAGGGAAGGGTACAGCCTCACAGGTGGAAGCCTTCAGGTCCGCACGAGTGTGCCAGCTGTGACAAGTCCCAGATGCACTGGGAAAGAGCGAGCATGGCTATAGAAATAAACACAACCATAGGGCCACTACCTGGGAGCCTCTGAGCATCCCACCGTGCCCTCACTCACACCTCTCAGGTTTGTTTTTTGCTGTAATGACGACTGAGCCCAAGCCACGTCCTCCACCACTGAATTACACCCTCTAGGCCCTATCACTGATGTCTGAAAGCCACCACCCAGAACAGCTTCAGAGGCTCTGACCGGAATCCATACAATCCACCCAACCCCCCTGACTCCACGCCAGCCATCTGGGAGCCATAACTGGGTCTGTTTCACAGTGCTGGCCTGTCTCTGAGGTACAGAGAACATCTCTGACCCTCACACTTAGTTCATTGCCCCAGTGCACTAGGCTGCCAGCATCCAATGTGTATCACAGTGTGAGGGCTGAAGAGACCTACCACGTAGTCACAGGAGAGCGGCCGTGTCGGTGGGTACCCAGGCTTGACAGACCTGGAATGGGTAGTTGTGTGAAGAAACAGGTCCAGAGATGAAGCCCAACCAGGAGAATGGTGACATTAACCGTTTATTCATAGACTAGGCTACTATACAGCAAGGAAAAAAAAAATAAGTGAATTTTATGGACATTCTATTGGACAGAGTAAGGCAGATCAGGAAGACAAAGAGTGTGTTTCATATGATTCTACGTGTATATTCAAAAGAGGCAAAATCCAGCCAATGATTTAAAAATCAGAATAGTTGTTGCCATTGTGTGTGAGAGAGAGTGGGGACAAGGGGAAGCAAGTGCTAGAACTTTCTGCGACACTGAAAACGTTCTGTATCTTGCTCGGGGACAGATGCAAATGGTGTCATCTTGTTATATGCTCAAGGCATATACACATTAGTGTATGCAAGTCCAAAAACTTGGTCTCTGACTGTATGGCGCCTTAAGCAGAGTAGGTGCTGGGCAAACTTGGACAGCTTGGGGGAGTGATGGGACCCATCCATGTCTTGGCGCAGCCTGCACCCCAAGGGTCTGGGCGGCACAGAACAGCCCTGTGTTTTATCTTTAGCGGGGTATTGTGGCAGTTCTTTATCTTACACTAAAATCGTAAGTGTGCCCACACTAGTATTAACTAGGGATAGGGTGACCCAGCTGGTCTCCAGTGCTTATCATCTTACCAGACTGACGCGCTAACAGCTCCTTTTGGGAAACTGAGGGCCCACAAAGGACATCCATTCTCTGGCATCCGGGAAGTTTTCTAGTGCTGTGATAATTCCATGGCTTTTAGGCATCTGTGCTGTTGTGTGATGCCTCACAGGTTTTGTGCTTGACCACAAACTGTCTTCAGAAACCTTTGAGACGCCTTCAGGAGTGTGTCCTTGCTCTCCAGTCTACTGAGGCTCAGCTTGTGCTTTTCCAGCCCAGGCCTGGCGTTCACTGTTGCTCTTTTATTGGGAGATGACAATTAACAGACCACAACGCGAGCTCTCAGCTGCTGACTGACACTGTCATCTTATTGGCCATCAGCTCTGGCTCAGATTCAGGTTCAGGACAAAGCTAAGAAATTCAATACTTATAGGGAACCCCAAAACATTTGTACCTAAATGTTAGGGTCACAAGCTGTCTCCCAACTTTCATCCTTATTCTAGTCATCACTGTGGTTCCGTTATACTGAGGGTCCTCACCCTACAGACTAGCTTGTCTTTCCTTCTCTTCTGTCCTTCTAGGGCCGTGTTTGAGCCCCTGCAGCCACTTTGATCCTCCCTGTTCATCCTCCGTAGATCTCTGTGTCTGAGTCCACCTGCTCTGTCTTCCACCCGTGGCTTCCGTCGTGTTGAACTCAGCCTCAGTCTGGTTCTTACCTCCCTGTCTCTAATTTTGCCCCCCCCCCCCCGTTCCTGAGAGGCAGCTGTGACTTGGCACTTCCTTTGCTCTGAGCACATTTAACTCCCTCCTGTTTCTTATTCCTATGAGTCTCAGATCCAGAATTGGGCCCGCCTTTCTCCCGTATGGTACATCGGTATGTTAATAAGTGCTTTGAGATGAGATGATTTGTAACACCTGCCCATCCCTGTGGTGTAAATATTCTCGTCATAGTCAATTTTCACGTTACTGAAAAACACAGCCACCCAGTTTATAAAGTTCCTGTGAATGGAACAGTCAGCTCTCATGCCAAAGAAGCCAGCTGGGCATGCCAAAGAAGTATCAAGTTACATAGCCTTCTGCCCAGGGCCAGCGTCATGGTGTCCTCAGGAGCCCTGCAGGTTCCCTTAGCTCTAGTTCTGAGTTCCTTTCCAATGGATCTGGGACTAGTCACTGCCACCATTTCTGTCTTCAGTCTCCCTTCGTACGCACAGTACATAGACCTACCTAGAGCTGTCTTAAATGTCCCCACCCCCACCCCCAGCCCAGTGGCCTCCTTTGCCCTACCCTACCTCACCCTACCACCTCATTGCCATATTTCCTCCCTGATAGCTACATGTGAGATATCCCTTGTCACTTCCTTCTTAAAGAATATTCTAATATTGGTCCTCCTCCTCCTCCAGCCAGCAATGCCTCAGGGTAACTCTTGCAATACTAGCTTCTCTCCCCCCAGGGCACATATATCTGTCTTTGGCACTGTCACCAGTGGCCACCCAATCAACAGTCACACTCCAGGGTACTTCCGAGTCCTTTTATCCTCTCTTGTACATCAGCCTTCCTCTTGGAGCATCCCTTGGGTCTCACCCTGCAATGCACACTTCTCTGGCAGGACCCTCAGCCTTCTTCAGAGGCCCTTCTTCCCCTCCTATCCTCATTTAATTTCAAGTCCACATTCCAGACCCTCAGACCATATTAATTTCCCGCCTTGTTGTAACAAATGATCATTGATTCAGTGGCTTAAAACAATGGGTCGTCTCTGGGGTTGAAGGTCAAAGTCCTCCAGTGACGGTCCTGGGAGGGCTGCCTCCCTAGAGTATCTAAGGGAAAGATGTCCACTGACCTTCTGCAGCCTCTGAGACATCTCTGGCCCCTCCTCTGTGCAGAAGTTCTGTGGTGTCCACCATCACATCACCCTCTGACCCTCGCCCTCTGCTGGGACCGTGGTGACTACCTTGTGCCAATCTGGCTTACCTGCAGCAGCCATGGAAGGTCTGGACATCCCAGGTGCCCTCTTGCCATCTTCTGTACCCCAACACCTTGATGTGCTACCTTCCCTTCTGGAGCTCACCATTCCGCTTCCATGAGCCTGCTACTTACCATCTTCCCACGTGGCAAGTGGCATCTCTGCACCCTCTGGTGCCCACAGCCTGGGCATTGGCCTGCCTTCCTCTCCCATACCCCAGCCAGCCACTCTGCCTGTTGTGAACATCTCTCTCTTTTCAGCCTGTCTCATTTTCCCATTCAATGCCCTGCCTGAGCAAATCAGCCAGTGAATAGCACATGTCCTCCGTTCTGGCTGTCACCTTCTTAGCAGGAGCTGACCTTCCTAACAGTGCCACGAGATCAATGCTGTCAGCATCTCTGTTGTACATGTAAGAAAATTGACACAGACAGGCTTATTAGTGTAACCAAAGTTTCCAGCTCACATGGCGTAAGGTCTGCCATTGGAACCCAGGCACTTTGTCCCAGTGTCCTTGTTATTGCTTGCCTAGATGAGAGACTGGGCTGGGCCAAGGTAAGATGTCATTCTGTAGCCATATTTTTGTCACTGAACATCACGCAGCCCCTCGGCCCCTGCACAAATTGACCAGGCTCTGCTGCAGTTGTCCTTCCGCACTGGCTGCTGGTTCTAAGGAAGAGTTGAGCATGGATATAGGACGTGGCTTCTTCCTGAGTGGCCTGGACTCTGACAGGCCAAAGCTGAAACGCCGTGGTCCCTGAGGTAAGCCCTGGGTGGGTGGAAGATGTACCTTCCCCACCTTGCCAGTGGTGAACCGGAACAGATGTTGGAGCTGTGATTGCTCAGTGTCCAGGTTGCTCAGTGCTGGGACTCCCACCATGGCGATCACCTCCAGGGGGAACATTCTGTCCTAGGCAGAAGTTTCTATCCTGCACAGACCCAGAGACGCTCCTGCTTGGAGTAAGACTAGCCTGGCTGAGCACAGGAGCCACTGGACAGACCTGCAGCCCCTGCCACTCAACTTGTGCGAGGCCACAGATTAGAGCAGGGGAGATCAGTAAGGAAGTAACACAGCGGGAGAGGAAGGCAAGAGAGTGGGGAAGTAAAGAGACAGGAAGAGTTACTGAACTCTGAGGGTTGCCCTACCATGCCATAATGGAGACCAAAGTCAAGGTTCTCTGCCAGCTCCAGGGAGCCCAGCGGCCCTGAGAAAGGCAATCCCAGGGGCCCAGAAGAACAGCTGACCCATTCCTGTTCCATCTCAAACGAGAAGACTCTCAGTGACCCTTCACCATGGGAAGCTGGCAGTGCCCTCAATATGCCCTTCATGTCCTCTTAATCTATAAGAGGTCCAGTTCTTACCTACGCCACCTCTTCCTGACAGCCTTCCATGATTAGTTCTAATTCTAAGTGGCCTTGTTTCTTTTCACTCTCCCTCACTTCCTGCTCCTCTAAAGCCATCTGAACTTTCTGGATTTTTTTTTTCCTCCAAACTGTGAGGTATTCTTGCTGCCTTAGGACCTTTGCTCATGCTCTTGCCTTTACCCAGAATTTACTTTCCCAAGATGAATGTCTAGCCTCCCTCCTTATAGGGTCCTCAGTTTGAGTACGCTATCAGAGAGGTTTGTCTGACTGTAGGGACAGAGGCCCAAAGTCTCTTGAGGAGGCGGGCCTGTAAAAGCCACCAAATGGCCATCTCAAGAGCTAGGAGAGTTGGGTCATCTGAGATTCCAAGTCCTTCTCTCCTGACCCTGCTGGTGGGAGGGGGCAGGAGCATCAGAAGATGGCAGGTTTTTTCCTTCCTCGTATCTCTCAGCCAGAGGAAAATCATACTGTCATCAGAGGTCACTAGTGGAGGAAGGGGGGGGGACACAGTCTGATATTTCATGGCCAGCTATGACTTATGCTCGAGGCTGGCTGTGAATTCTGACAACTTGCCAAGGAGGTGCTCCTTTCTGGGGATGCCAGCAGAGGCTGTTAATCCCAGAGCCCTCCCCTCACCCTCACAGCTGCCCCTCCCCCCCAGGCTTGACCTGTTTGCTCTTTTATCTCTCAGTCTTACCCAAAATCCCAGCAGCTCCTCCTCAGGCAGCCTTTCTGCTCCTTGGGGGATAGAACTGGCCTCAGATAAACCAGGCTGCAAGGAGCTCCTGCCTTCGTTTCCCCAGTGTGTGCCAGGCTGGGCCAGCCATCGCATTCACCTGCTGACCAGGCAGGTGCTTTTCCGACCAGCAATGTTCAAGCTGCAGGACACAGAGCTAGACCTCTTAACACCACGTGGGTGCTAGTCGCCTTTGCAGTCTCCGTGATAAATCCTGAGACAGCTAACTGAAAAGGACCAGTGCCGACCAAGCCAGCTGAACAGAAACTGAGCGGCGGTGGGGGAGGGGGAGCTAGAGCAAGGCCCAAGTAGGAGGACCCCGCTTGTGGCTAAATGTAAACGGGGTGGAATTTCCACCGCATGGGGAGCTATCACTGCCAAGTGTGTAGGAAGAGCATCGGGGACAGCCATGCATAACAGTAAAAAAGCAGGAGAAGGGAGCCCCTCACAAGCACAGCCAGAGGGCAGAGTGGCCACAAAGCTCATGCAAAGACACACATCAGACAGAGAATGCCAGAGCGGGGCTGCACACTAGGGGCCTCGAGAAAGGCAGAGGCTACAGCAGGGCAGCACGCAGGCACCTCCCTGCCAAAAACAACTTCTAAAGTGAATTTTCCCAGCTGGACTTTGTGCCCGCAAGAAATCAGAGGCTAATGTTCAGGATGGGAGAGTGAGCCCACTGGAGCCGAGGAGGAGGGAACCCATTGAGACTTTCATAGTCTTAGTCTGTGCTGTGTGACTATAACAAAACAAGCGAGGTTAATTACCTTATAGAGAGAGCAGAGGTTTATTCGCCTCACAGTTCTGGTAGCTGGGAAGCCCGAACAATATCAGATCTGGAAAGGGCTCGTGGAAGCATCGCAGCATGAAAGAGGAAGCAGGAAAGGGAATGACTGTTTATGGAAGGAACAGGTATGTGGGTGGCCTGGCTTTCTATCCCCCTGTTGTGGGAACTGTTCCAGTTTCAAGAGACCCGGCCCACTCCCACCAGACAGCATTAGTCCATCCGTGAGAGCGGAGCCCCCACAACCTACCTACCTTCCACTAGGCACCCCTGGTTCCACATTGTCCCTAACCCTAACCCTAACCCATCCCTGTAGTCCATCCACGAAGCAGGCAGAAAGCAGCTGGCGACTGATGAGAATGAACGGCAGATGCCCACATCCCTCCCACTGGTGGGAGAGCCCAAAAGCCCCTTTGGGGTTAAACCTCGGTTTCCCACGTTAGCGCCCTCCTGCCTCAGTACCTCTCTAAGGTGTTTCCCTCCCTGGCTAAAGGCTTGCCCACCAACTCGGTCCCAGAGCGTGCTTCTAAGCAGACCCCAAGGGAAGCAGCAGCAACTGTTGGGGTTGGAAGGCTGCCTGTGAACACCAGCCCCTTCGTGTGTGAGGACTTCCCCGCTCCGGACGACTCCGCACAGTCAGCTGTGCATAAATTAAAGCATCCATGTTTGCAGTAAGCCTGGGGCAGTGCTAAAACATGTGGTGTTGTCCACAGATCGGAATAAACCCCAGGCTGGCGACAACCGCTGGGAAGCATAGTCCACTGATGTGTCACCCACCGCTAAATAGCAAAGACTGTAGTCTGAGCCAGAATGTTATTTCTAGTGCTTGGCCTCACTCCGCCGCAGTTGAGGGATGTTATTCTTGGGGGCTCTCTCCCTGCAGGGCAGGGTCCTTCTGAAGGCATTTTCCAGGGACTGCCTAACCCCCCTCCCAGGAGGAATTAGCCTTACTGAGCCCTGGTACCCACAAACCCACTATATTTCAGCTACTGTTTCCGACCACTCTCTAGATATGGACAGTAGGTCCCTTCCCAGGGAGGCACCCTCTCTGAAGAGCCTCAGGACAGGGGAGGAGTAAGTGGATGCCAGGAGTGGGTGAGCAGGTGGATTGATAGGTAGGTGATTCGCTTGCTGTTTTGGCAATTGAATCCGGGGCTCTCGATTGCAGTATGAGTTCTCTAGCACTGACCTTTACCCCCAGCCAAACATGTTTAGATTAAAATCCTGCTAAGCGCTGAGCCCTGAAATTTGTGAGTCTGCCTGGAACCCCATCCAGACAAGCATTATTGCCTGCAGTTCACGGAAAAGGAAAGTGAGATTCAGTGGCCGAGGAGCTTGCCAAGGGCGGCATGAGCGGGATTTTAGAAGGCTGGGCTGTGCAGGATGCTGCCCTCTCCTCCCACCGTCTCTTAGCGCTAGGAACCGTTTCCCCACGTGGGTAGCAGGCGACATGCAAGGCAGTTAACGTGTGGAGCGTGATGTCTCCCCGCCCCCCCCCCCCGGGAGGAGGTACACTGACCTTATTTCAGGAAATCAAGGGCAGAGCGAAAATGCCAGGATTTGTCAAGGAAGGCCACTCCTGGCCTGCTCTGCCTTATGGGTGTGTCTAGAATGAAGCTCCTGGACCCCCAACTTCTGCTGAGGGTAAGGTAGGCGAGAAAGTGGCCTCTGGACTGTTCCTCTGCACTCCGCCCGCTCTCCCTGAGAGCGGCTTCCTTAGGGTACGTGCTGGGAATACTAAGGGAGAGGTTTGTGGGAAACAGGGTCTCAGTGCCACCTGTCTGGTGTCTGTCCCCGTCCCCTCCCCACCCAAAGCCATGCCAGGAGCTTTTCCTCACCACTTTCCCTGGGACTGCCCTACAGGCCTATGTTTTTTGACAGCCATGAGTATTGTATTCTGGACTGTATCTCTCACCTGCTTAAAAACGCCCGGGGCTTCTAACTACCCACAGAAGGAGAGCTGTGCCTTCATTCGAGGCCTCCACTAGGGAGCCTAGATGAGGTATGATGAGTTTGTCCTCCAGGACAGCCACTGGCGCCGTGCCTGCCCCGTCTGCCCTGAGGCTGCCCGCAGCCCGGGGTTCAGTGGTGATCACACGGTCCCCCAGAGCCAGCGCCAGGCTTCACGACTCCTGACTCCTCCACAGCCCGCGGCCCTGGGCAAGCTTGGTCCCGCCCTCGTCCTGGGCTTCTCTCCCTTTCTGCGCTTTGGCAGTGGGGTGCCCTGCAGAGACGCTGTGCCCTAAGACACCGTGCAAAAGATTGCAGACGAGCTCATTTTGTTGAGGAAAGTCGTCCAGATACTTTTACGTGAGACTTGTTGCAGAGCTGCGCTTCCACAGAACAAGACTAGCTGGTGTCTCCTAGGGAGCCGGGCCTCCTCAAGAGAGGGAGCACAAAGAGAGCTCGGCACAGTCCGCACAGTCCGCGGTAGCTGAGCCGCTCGGTGGCAAAGACTGTGGAGCCCTGTGTGGTCTGGTCTCTTTCCGGTCCGCATTTGTCGCCTACGCCCAAAAAGCTTCCCATCAGGTCGGACCCGGAAAACAGGAACGTGATTCTATTTTTCCCCATCTATGTTCACAGAGAGACACTCTGCACCCCCAGAGCCCCTACCCCAGGACTCGGTGTCAACCCTCCCCCGACCCCCATCAGTTAACCAGCCGGGTCTCTGTTCCCTGCAGGCTCTCTGTTCCCGCAGCTGAAGCCGTCCGAGGGCGTCTTCAAGGTCATCTTCTGGTTGGGCTACTTCAACAGCTGCGTGAACCCGCTCATCTACCCGTGCTCCAGTCGCGAGTTCAAGCGCGCCTTCCTCCGCCTCCTGCGCTGCCAGTGCCGCCGCCGCCGCCGCCGCCTCTGGCGCGTCTACGGCCACCACTGGCGAGCCTCGACGGGCGAGCCGCGCCCCGGCTGCGCCCCCAGCCCTCGCGCCGCGCCCCCCGGGGCTCCCCTAGCCCTCACTGCACCCCCGGGCCCGGGCGCGGCAGACTCGAGCGACGCGCAGGCCCCCGTCGCCGGCCGTCGGAAGCCAGCCTCCGCGCTCCGGGAGTGGAGTCTGCTCGGGCCTCTGCAGAGACCTACGACCCAGCTGCGCGCCAAGGTGTCCAGCCTGTCCCACAAGATCCGCTCCGGGGGCGCGCGGCGCGCCGAGGCTGCGAGCGCCCTGCGCGCCGAGGTGGAGGCGGTGTCCCTGAGCGTTCCCCAGAACGGGGCCGAGGCCGTCATCTGCCAGGCGTGTGAGCCGGCGGACTACAGCAGCCTCCGCGAGACTGACCTTTAGGGACCGAGACCCAGGCTGGGGGACGTGCGGGGCCAGGGGTGGGCGTTCTGTGGGACGCTGCCTTCGCTCGGATCCAGGACTCTGACCACGGTGGCTGCTCCATCTCACCCCGCAAAGCGACGGGAGCTGGACCGGGGGTCAGAGCACTTCGAAGGAGGTGGATTATGGCGCCCCCTGCTGGACATCGGTGTCCAGCGCTCTTCCTGGAAGGGAGAGGCCGCGGGATTTGCTCTTCTCTTCCAGTCTGAGAAACTGCGTAGTCAGTTGGTCCTGAAATCTAGGCAAAAGACTTTTAGGTTCGGCCACAACCCTTGGGGGAGGAACAGGTTACAAATTCTTGCTTTGCAGCTTCCAGTGAAAAGATCAGGTGACAGTTTGGACTCCTTGCTGCCATCTGGAGGAAGTCAGGAAGTCCTACCGTAGCCCCCACCACACAGCAAGCATTGGTGGCGGTATTGAAAGCCCGCCATACAAATCTGTTATTTTCCCGCTCTGAGCCCGCTGCGCCCTTCCCCACACTCCTAGCCTGTACGTGCCCTTCACCTGCCGCAGCCCTCACCATTCCCCCCATGGGCCTTACTGTTTACACTCTGTACATAGTCCATTGTGCCTGTCTGTGCCGTCACTTCTCCCTGGGGTTCCAGCTGCCGACAGGGAAGAGCCTTATTTATCATTTTGAAACCTATTTATTGGTAAGAGTACTTATATTTTGTTCAGACTGTGCAAACTGTCCATCTTTGGCCTGGAATTCATAGAGAGCCTCCTTCTTCTGAAATCCTTAGACCATCACAAGGAAAGTCTAGGTCCATCTTGCTGATTTGTGGAGGGAGGGGTGTCTAGGTCAGAAACATTTGACGAGGTGGCTCTGTCCTTCCTCCACATGGTCACTACTGTCCTTCAGATCTCTTAGCGAGACTAACGGACTTTGGAACTCGGTCGGTTTTTAAAGTCACATAAGCACAAGCTTTCTCCTTGTAAACCCCCACCCCCATGAACCTGTGATGCTCTGAGGGCCTCAGGGAACACAATGGCTTTCAGCACAAGTGGCAAAACATTACATGACAGGCTATACACACCCAAGTGTGTAAATGTTGAGGAAACCCACACCTAGGAGTCATGTTCCTTAGCTCTGAGTAGAGGCTTACGTCCCATGGATCACAAGCAATTTAGTCTCTAAAAAGAAAATACCAGCCACCCTTATCCAGCCTGGATGAGAGCGATAACTGTGAGCAGTGGACAGCTATCTAAGCAATGTCCAGACACCCGAAGAGCCAGCTTCTGGTGCCAACATGGAGCGTGTTGTGAGCCAAGCGTTTCCATCCTCTACTGAGGAGGGAGTCTGCCCGAGGCAGTACCACAGTGCCAAGCCCTCTCGGTTGTTTCACAAGGCTAAAAGGAAATGGGAGCAGGGATTAGAAAAAAGGGGTTGATGAAGAGAGCTGGGATCTGGATTTTCAGTACTGACCTCCCCTAAGCCCCCGGGTACAAAGGAGCAGTTACACCAGGTGCCAGGAATATATATATATATAGTTTGCTTCAAAAGCTTAGGTCTGTGGAAGTGGATAGCATGGACAGCTCACTCGGTATTTGTGCCACGCATGGCCATCATCTCATGACCCTGTCCCCTGGGCACACTGCCACTTCCCACACCAGGAACTAAGTGTGAATGAGGTTCAGATGGCCGCAGAGCATGGAAAGAGTCCATCATCAGCAAAGGCCTCCGGGGGCCTTGTTTTTGTAGCTAAGAAATCACTGCTGCTGACCTCACTCCTGGGCTATGACAGGATCGTGGCCAAGAGGAATAGATGGAATGGTGTGCCCTTGGGGTATCAGGAGATTACAAGTGACTTCAGGAAAACCTAGGAGACTGCATCGTTTCTGGGGTCCTCCAGTGTGTGGCCTCTCAGCCCATCCTACATGTCTGACTAGAAACTGTCCCTGAAGTTCATAGAAGACATGAGGCCTTCGCCCTGGTGTGATGTTAAAGGATAGATAAGGCTTGAAGACAGATGATTGGGGAAAGGATGATCCTATGAGGTGTGGCAAGGATGGAAGCAAGCTTTAAAGGACACCGCTTTGTCCAAGTCCTCTTCCTTGTCTTTAGAAAGTGTCATCCGTGCCTCCCACCCCAGGATCCTAGCTGCCATCTAACCACTCACTTTTCCTTGCTTCCCACACTCTTCTTGGGATGCTTTTGCAACTCACCAGGGACCTCCAGTTTCCCTGGGCTCATCCCCCATGTTAATGGCATCTGGTCTGGTGCCGCCTCTTCCCTGGTGTGCAGGAAATGAACAGGCCACTGGAGATGACTCCCTTCTCCTTTTTCTTCCTTCCCCCAAAGGCTCTTCCTTCTACAGTTAAATGTTTGCCAGGATTGTATTCCTCTTCTCAACTCTCCACATGACCTCCTCCACACCACACCTCAACGACTGCACATAAATGACTCCCAGGTCATTTCTTGAGCTCCAAATGTGTGTTCGACCTCCCAGGCAAGTGTGTAGAGGACGCTTACTTCCTACAAAGCCCGTGAGATGCCCAGCTTCCTCCACTCTCCAGCTTCTTGGCTTTGCAGATCTCCAAATTTCCAGGATCTCCCTCACAGATCCCCAGCTCTAAACAAGCCCCAAGCATACTGCAGCCTCCCAGTCAATCCACCCAGCCTGTCTACTGTGCACTGAGAGTCCCTTATGTTCCCAAGAGCATATGTGCCCTGCCCTTCTGTGATAACATGTGATCCTCCTTCCAGTTGGCCAGCCCCCTCCTGCCTCAGCCCCTACATCAACCAGTTCCTGGTTCTGGTTGCTGACAGTGTCTGAAACCTCCGTCATCCTTCTTTGTATCACCGTTCTGACTCCTCAGAGCCCTCTTGACCCCTAGTCTATTCCCATCTTTCTATGCCCCCAGGGGGCTACATGGTCGCCGTCCACTTGGAAAGATTTTTTTTTAAATTGCCCCCCCCACCTTGTTTCTTGTGGCTCCAGAGAAGTACAAATCCAGATGCTCAAAAAGGCTAAATCCGTCCCCAGCCTCTCTGCCTGGAATAGCTTACAGAGAACCACATGGGGGCGGGTGGCACTGAGGGTAGCCTTTTGAGAAGGAGTTTGGCACTGCCCATCTTCCCTTCCCCTATCCAGACCTTACTTCAAGAAGAACAAGGAAACTGAGAGAATGCTGACCAGGGCAGAGCTCTACATTCTAAAATGGCTCTGGTCTGAAAAACCCCCCAGGAGAGCTGCAGGCCGCATTTGGAATGGAGGCATCAAACAACGAGCTTAAGGCGGGGCCGAGGTAGAGTGCTCCCATCAGGCCCGAGCTTCATCCTTAAGGCCGGAGCTTCCATCCCCAATATCGGGGGCGGGATGTATCGGCAACTAGTCAGAAAACGGAGCCACACAAGCTGGTCTTCAAAGAAGGGGCTGGAAGCAAACCTACATGGGAAGCATCTGCCAAGCCTGGTGCCACCCTGTTTGCACAGCGTTCTTTCATCGCTCACTGGCTCCACCAGTGTTTACGTCCTTTCGACCCTGCTAAGAACCAAAGAAAAAGTCCTAGCTCTTTTTCTGTTCTTTTCCATACCTTGAGCAAATAGAGTTTTGCTGGAGAGAGAGAGAGAGAGAGAGAGAGAATGTGTGTGTGTGTGTGTGTGTGTGTGTGTGTGTGTGTGTGTGTGTGTGTACAACCTTACATGTATGTGGACATTCAAAGGATAACTTTTTGGAGTTCTCTCCTTCCACCTCTTCCATGGGTTTCAGGAATCAAAATCAGGTCACCAGGCTCATGCAGCAAGCTCATTTCCCCACTGAACCAGCGTGTCATCCATTAGTTCCTTTACCTGCGAATGAATCAGTGAGGTTGATCCCGCTAATCTGAGTGAAGCCAAAGAGGTCACGAGTTACTGGCCAGCTCACAGATTGCCTAATATGGGGTCAAATCTAACAGCTGGTGAGTCAGATGGGAGTAGAAAGGTCACAGAGAACAAATGCCATCTGTGCACCAGCATGGGAGAGGGGGGTGTTCAGAAAGTGGGAGGAGCAGGGCAGACACTATTGACATCTCTTAGCTGAGGAGACCGTGCACACTAAGGACACTGACCACTACCTGCATAATCCAAAGCACTATTTCATTTTTCTCGTCTGACAAGAGGTGAATGGATTGCTAGAACCGCCAAGCTTGTGCTGTCTGCTTCAGGGTCTTCCCTGAGGGCTTTTCCTCTTTGTTGCCCTGTGACTGAAGGCATGTTGTCCAAGGTTGACCTAGCACCTGCCTCCAGTCATCTAGCATTAACTGGCCACCCCTCCCCTAGAGATGTCCCCTTAATGGCCAGAGATACATGACCACCCCGCAGGGAAGACTGGGAAAGTGAGTATGATTAGTTTAGGAAAAGGGTCTATCCGGGCTTGGTGACCATCTCAGCACTCGGGAGGCAGAGGCTGATGGCTCTCTGTGAGTTCAAGGCCAGCCTGATCTATAGAGCTAGTTCCAGGATGGCCAGGGCTACACAGAGAAACTCTATCTCGGGGGGGGGGGGGGAAACAAAGGGGGAATGTCCAAAACTTCTGTCAGCCAAATTCAGCCTGCTGCCTGATTCACTAAAACTGGGGGATAATATTTCATGGCACTGTGTGAACATTTCCATCCAATATCTTCAATTTTGCCTGAGTCAAGAGCCTGCTGACCTCAGTCTTAGGATAGCACACGGGAATCATAGTCTGCTTCCTGGCGGAACACTGTTACCTGGACCAGAGCATGGTTCTGCCCAGCCAGAAGCCTCAGAAAATATCAGACAGGCAACACTACTTATCCACAACACATTTCAAATGTGTGTTGTGCATAGTAATGGGTTCTTTAATCTTCAGACAGCTAAAGTAAGAGTTAACCTCTCTCACCAGTCCCTGGGACAGAGGAGTTATTCTGGAATGTATCTGCCTCAAGGGTATTTTCTCAGATTTGAGAAGACTGGAAGCTAGCCAGCCACCTATGCCAGGATGCCATATCTCAATGTCACAACTCGGGGAAGCAGGTCCTGAAGCTGACTCACATCACTCTGTGCTCACTGGGAAGTGAAGTGTCTAAGCTCCGACTGTCACACAAGTCAACGTCCTGATGACTGTGAATGAACTCAGTGGGAAGCCTGAATGTGTCCTGAAAGCAGCTTAGTAAGCTTGAAGGCAGAGGCTGAGGTGATGGACCTGGGCCAGGGATCTACCTCTTGTACCTCTTCTCTGTTCCCATGCCACCTCCTGCTCTGTTTCCATGCCACTGTCCCCTCCATCCTCCTTGATGCATCCTGCTCTGACTTCCATCCCTCTCCAGCCCTCTCCAACCTGAAGGTAGAGTTAAGTCCTTCAGAAGACTGACTCGTGCTTCCTTCTCAACTCTTTCTCTTGTTCTGCACCTTCAAGCTTGATGTGTGTGTCTCCAATGTCATCTGTCATGTGTACATTTCAGAGTGGAACACCCGGAAGAAAAATCTTAAGAGTTTTCTTTCTAAGCTCGTAGGGAACATTTGTGGTCGCCCTGCAGGACAAGATTGTGTTTGTTGTCAATTCCACCTGCACAAGAGGGGTCCAGATGCCTTCTGACACCCTTCAAACAACCAGAATTCTCTAACCAGCAGCAAATGCCTAGCTGAGGTCACTGAATAATGCACGCACTTGGTAATATTTACTGAGCATCTACCATACGCCAGGTAGGTGAGAATAAAACAATTTACAAGAAGAAGAAAAACCTCGGTCTCCATTCTTGTTCTACAATATAGGGGGTACGTAATAAACTAAATAAACCCTATGGCAGGTTGCGCAGAAACAAGCAAAGAGAACAAAGCAGGAAGTGGTGGGGACGGGGAGATTATACCCTAGACCGTGGGAAGTTCTCGGCAGATGGTGATAGGTGAGAAAAAGCCTGAAGACATTAAGAAATCGAGTCTCCAGACTCACTGAAAGGAAGCCTTTCAGCAAAGGAGGCAGCTGATGCCACAAGTTGTGGCTTGGTAGGACATCTGGCAGGAAGAAAGTTCACCAAGGATGCCATGCAATTCAGCAGTGGAGAGTCGAGGTCGGCTTTGCAGGGCAGTTCAGGCCCAGGGAGTGCAGGGCGGCTCTGGAGGCGTCCCAGAAGTGAGGCTCACCTCCCCGGTACCACACATGCTCACAGGCCCCTCCCCAGCTACCAACTAGTCAGCTCTGTTAGGACCCTTTGTCCCTTGGGGAAGTCATTTTTTGTTTTGCTCATTTCCAACTTAAAGCAGCATCCTGTGACGTGCTTCCTAACACCCTTCCCTTTGAAATACTAACAGAGAAAAAAAATGAGGAAAAGTTTTCAAAAAGGGTCTGAAAAATAAAACCGCCAGTCAGACCGACAGAAGCCTCATAGGCGGTCGCCAGAGTTGGCCCTTTGCATCAAGGGCTTGACACACCTCTACTCCATAGACCCACCCCTGCCCTTAGCGCCAAGGCCAAGAGTCTGCTCAGCCATCAAGCCACCAACCACCATCCTGCCACCCTCAGACTTCCTCAATCATGGGAAATGAACCACGATCCCCCAGTCTCCTGACCCCCTTCAGGGACTTCCTGTCTCACAAGGGACAGCTATTATCATAACAAGGCTGTGAAACAACTCCTGACTACATCAAACACTACAGCCGTAAGCATTTCTTTGTCTTGCCTATGTCTGTCTTCAGGCCCCACGTTTGGCTCGAGATTTTCACGGGTTCAGATCTAGTCCCATTTTTTTTTTTTTCATATTCTCCTTAAACTGTCAGCTAGAGCACAAGCTTCTCATGGCAAGGGGTATTTATACAAGAAGTCCAAACCAAGTGCGCACTTTTCAAGCACACACATTACTCGCTTCTGCTACCTGCCTCAGAAAAGAAGCCTCAAGTCACATCACACATATGAACATTCCTTTAGCCAAAGCAAGCCGCATGGCCAACCTTGGGGGACAGGAAAGGACACTCTGATCCAAGGGATGAGGCACATGAGTGAATGTTTTCTGAACAGTTCTCTAATATCTCACTAGGAGGCAACTTTCCTGGCTAATGTAGCCAAGTGCCTCATTCTGCCCTGTGTCCAGGAGCCCCAGGTGCACTTAATAAGCCCAGGGGTGCCCTGCAGGACCTGGCCCATGTCTGAGGATGTGCCTGCTTCCAGCAAGCAAGGATGTTTAAACACATGGGACCAGGCAGGGACAGCAGCCAAATCGTACAGATAATGCTGTGTGACTCATCCACAAGTATAACCATGAGGTGGCAAGGTCACACCCTTCGGGTGACTATGACCCTGACAAAGAGTCACAGGGTCACATTTCTGTTTCTCTGAAACCTGTCTTCAATCTATTGACTAGTCAGGGCCTGGTTTCTTGGCAGTGGTTCTATGCCCTCCTCTTTAGCTAGCCTTTCAACTCAGCCTCCTAGGAAAGAGCTAGAACCCTGAAACCTCATCCCCTCCAGACTCCCTTTCCCTCTTCCGAGGCTGGCCAGGCATGGCCATGTAACTGCCTTTTTTGCCACAGTGGTGCTGTGTTGCAGCTAAGCACAAACCTCAGCCATTCAGAAATGTCACTGACTGCACACGTCTGTAGACAGCTGGTCCGGCTGAGGTGGCTCTTCAGACCTTGGCTAGGTTTATGTGTCCCAGAGCTGGCTGCTCGGTGACCTAGACCAAGCCTGGCTAGTCTCCAGGAAGACGAGAGAGACTTGGCTCCATCCCAAAAGCCTTGCAGTGTGATCCAAGCATGCTGTCATGGCAACGGCAGATGAAAGGACCGTCGGGGCGTCTTCACTTCTACGTCAGTCTCTCGTCTGAAGCTTCGTGGCCAAACACAGATTCATTCGTGAGGGCCCCTGTAAATAAATAGACAGGCCAAGCAAGGCAAGCAACAAATTCATTTCCTTACAAGTCACAGGGCAGAAATCCAAGATTTTCTTCCAAAGACCTCTCTCCTTGGTTTACAAATGGGCCTTACTCATGTCTTCAGCCGTCTTTCCTATGTTCGTCTACATCCTACTGTCTGTGGCTGAATTGGGGTCTGTTCTAATGACCTCCTTTTAAGTTAATTACCTCTTTAAAGAGTCTGGTTCCAAGTCGGTCACATTCTAAAGTGTGGGAGTTAGGAGTTTTGATGAATTGTGGTTGTGGACACAATCCATCATCCAGCAACCTCGTGAGCGAGCTCGGATACAAAGTCGCACGGAAAAGCACGCCAAGAACAGAGCTGCTTTTGACATCCACCTTCAGTATGAGACAATATGAACCCTGCCTTTGCCTGAACTACGGCAGAGTTGCAGACTGTGTAACCCCTGTGACACGAGGCTCCCCACAGCAAGCCTGGGTTTTCATTTGTCACTGGAGCCTAGTTATGCCCATTCCGTAAAAACCAAAACTGGAGCCAGTTTTACATGTGCTTTGAAGCATGCTAGAGCTACATGAAGAGGCTGATGAACTTAACTCAACAGAGATCATCTGAGAAGAAAGGCAAGGGAAGGGCATTCTAAAATATGAAGCAAACCCTGCCTTAAAACTGCTCACTAAAGTCGGGTGTTGTGGCACATGCCTGTAATCCCAGAACTCAGCAGGCAGCAGGGATCATGAGGTCCAGGGAAGCCAGAGACAAGTAATGAGCCTTTACCCAAAAGAAGTATGTTTAGGGGATAAGGGGGAAGCTTGGGGGGAAGGAGGGAGCATTTTCCTAGCCTGTGCAAGGCCCTGGGTTTGATCACTGTCGCTGGGAGGGTGGTGAAAACTGACAGAGCCTGGTCAATACAGAGAAAATGAACAAGTCTAAAGTGCAAAGGCAAATATATCAAACTCAAGAAAGAATCTACACAAAATATGTATAAAAATTACCTTCTCAGCTAATTTTAAAAACAAATTTAAAATATTTTTTAAAGAAAACATCTATTCAGAAAAATATACCAAAGTCACAAAAAAAAAGAATATCAAAAACAACTTTAAATACTAGATATTAAAACCAATATGAAAGGGTTGGGCTGGACAGATGGCTCTGCACTTAGGAGGACTTTCTTTGTAGTTCTGATCCCAGCACCCACATCCAGAGGTCCACAGATACCTGAAACTCTTTCTCCAAGGGACACTAGGCCCTCTTCTGGACTCTAGACACACACACACATACACACATGTAAGCATAAATTCACACATACGCATAAGTCTTGAAAAAAGTTCAGTTTTTAAGAAAATCAAATTTTTAAGAAAGTAACCAAAATTTGGTTTCCATCAGAAAAAGTACAAATTCTCTTAAATGAAGTTATTCCTCGTGGACTGACAATGCCCACCCACCCTACAAGAGCCATAGACCATCTGACATCAGGCCCAGCACCAGGCTTGAAAAGGCCTCTTGTGAGTTGTTGGCCAGAGGCCTGGAAGAGACTCCCAAAACAACATAGGCTAGTGCTGTTGCCCTTGGTTGCTCCAGTAGCTGATGCTAAGTCCTGATTGATAAAGACCCCACAGATTTCAGACGCAGAGCTTGGAGGATCCACACTGAATCTGACCCAAGAGCCTCCTCCCTGAGGAGTGTCTTCCATAGCACCGCTATGGAAGAGGCCAAGGGAAGGAAACAGCCAATAGTCTTACAATGAACCACAGCATAAGCAACATGGCATGATAACTGCATTCCAAATATGCGTTCTTAACCCATAAGTAAGTGAGGCTCTCACCTCAGATCTTTGCAACAGACAGAGATCATTGCAGAAAAACACAACTGGTCACAATGCAAGAGACCAGTGGGTCATGGGAGCCCAACTCCCTACAGATACGTCTATAACACACTCCGACACCTAGGACTTTGAGAGCCAGACAACCAGGAGGAAGTGAGGACCAGGGAGGCTTCACCGTGATGCTTCAACAGTATGGCTGCCTAAACAAGACTCGCACAAGTACAGTACCAATAGACATGCTAACGTGGTAGGGAGAAGTCCCTTGGGGCCCTACCTCTACACAGAGAGCTACAAGCAACCAAGGAGTACTTACATCCGGAGACGCAGTCTTTCTCAACAATGAGCTGTAACTGGTTATCCAAAACCAAGTGGTCAGCCTGGAATCATATACATACAAGGAACACTAAACAGACTGGGTGGACTTATGTTTATATTTTAATGTATACACACACACCAATAACAATGAAAAAGAGGCCATAAATTAGAGCGGGAGAAAGGTAGTTATGTGAGAGGGACTTGGAGGGAGGAAAAGAAGGGAGAAATTTATGTATTATGTTCAAATTTTTAAAAATAAAAATGTTAAAGAAAAATAGAGGCAAAGCACCATTGAAAAAGCTTTGTGAAATGGAGTCAAGAAACCACCAGTGTGGCAGACTTATTTAGGACTTTGATTCTGGCTATGAACTCCAGTCATCTTTCATCTTTACCTCTAGACCACAGACTCCAACATTGTGCCCAGAGGCTAAAGATGCTCATCAAAAGATTATCAAACTCTTGTTTTATGGGCCTTTCCCTTCTGTTTACACATTCTCTTCCCTATCTGCTATCAGCCTCATTGGCCTTGTTCCTTTCCAACACTCAGTATCTCACAAACTATCTCACTATTCCCTGTCTTCTTCTGAGCACTCATTCAGCTAGTTGAACTCTTGCCTTCTAAATTGCAATTTCTACTCTCCTAAATGGCCATTTTCACTTTGGAAAAAAAAATACAAAGTCTTAATACTAACCATTAAAAATTGAAACAGTATTCAAATATCTTCAAAAACCCACAACATTCTAGACATAGCCAGTTTTACAAGTAAACTCTGTAAGTCTTCAGGAAATAGATAATTAACATTTTATACATATTTTCCCAACATTTTATAGTAAAGGGACAAAAGATTGTTTTTTTAAAACAATCTTATTTGTGGCTATGAAAGACTAAAATGTTCCTGAAGAAACATTTGCAAATGAAATCTCACAACATTAAACCGATCACGTACCATGGTCACTATAATAAAGTGTGCTACTCTCAGGACAGTCTCTGGCCTACTTGTAACTAGCCTTTTGAGCCAAAACCCCATCACTTGCTGTCCCGACACTCTTGCCCACCCATTAAAGGAGGCTAGCTGCATGGGATCATGGAGCTTTAATCACCACAGACTGGGCAGAACAGATAGGAGGGTGAGCTGACCCCAACTTCCTCTTCAGGTGCTGATATGAGCTTTAGGTTTAGATAGAATGAGAGCAAAACGCAGGAAGCATTATCTCTGAGAAGCCCTCAGGATGTGGTCAGCTGATCATGGTCTTCATTCTGGGTGTCAAGGGTTCCCCCACCAAAAAAAATCCTCATTGCTTGAGGCGCCAAGCAGGCCTTAGAAAGTGATTGCAAGAGCTCCAGGGTGCAGCCTTGCCATCAGGATAACTGGCCTCTTCTGAAGGATGGTCTGTCCCAGGAGGCCCTGCTGTTCTTAGAATCCAAGGTGACTTTGGGTTTGGGGCACCTGGAGACTTTATATGTCTTTGGGGGATAAGAAACGGGACATCATAAAGAGCTGGCCGAGATGTCCCTGTTACTCTTCTTCCTGCCTCGGCCATGAAGGGAGCTGAGCTACGGCACCTTGCCTGATAAACACTCTGGAATGGCCAACATGCTGGCAAGCAGATGACTCAAAATAAAGGCGACTGGTGCAAAACAAAGGTTCTCATCCTGCTTGTAGGCCCTTGTGGAGCCAGTGAGGTGCTTCCTAACTGAGCAACGGGGACAGCAAGATGCCGCAGAGGTGCTTGCCTCTGCAGTCTGAGTTTGATCCCCAGAACCCACACACAAGCAAAAAGAGAGAACTACCTACAGAGAGTTGCTCTCTGATCTCCACACGGGCACACACACACACACACACACACACAGTTATGAAAATAGAATACCTCCCAGAGAGGAATCTCTCCACTTTGAGAGGAAGGAACGCTCTTTACATAAGCGCTTGGTCGACTGGTGCTAACACCCAAGTAACAGTTAGCCTATGGACACCTTAGGCTTATGCTTTTTATATAAGCACTCACCCTTAAGCCTCTTTTGGTCCTGGCCCCAGGTTATACCCTGAACAATTTTTAAAAAGGCCAGCCTGGCCGCTTACTTAGGCCGATAGGATCTTTACACAGCAAGGACATTACGTATTGCCAGAATGATTTTAAGTGCACTAATATTGCTCTTTTTTGAATAGTTGTTACCCAGGGTCATCTTGGCAGACTTCTGCTTTTCCTGATAAGGGAACTTAATGATGGTTGTGACCCTACAAGCCCCACCCCCACCCTACCCCCACCGAGGATGCCAGTTTGAGGTGTGGCTTTTGTATGGGAACCAGGGCTTAGTCGCTGGTCATCAGTCAGTGCTGTCTTCTTTGTCATGGCACTCAGAGCCCAGTGGCTGCTCAGTCCCAGTCAGTGAACATTTACATCCTGGCATCCTAAATTTCGCTTATCTCTGACAGGCCTGGCTACCACATTACGACTTAGCACTGCATGTTTTAGAGGCAGAGCATCTAAATCCTAGTTGTATCTAAAGCTGTTAGTGAGTCCTTTACAACGCCAACTCTATCACTTTGAGTTTCTTCCGCATCAGTGCCAAAGAAAACAAGAGCATACAAAATGTATGTACCAGGGAGCTGGAGGAAGGATGGGCCCGTGGTCTTCCAAAGGACTGAGCTCTCCCAGCCCCACGTGGAGCTCACAGCCATCCCTAACATCCAGTTCCAGGGACTCTGACGCCCTCTTCTTGCCTCTGCAGGTACAGACATACACGCAGGCAAAACACCCACAGGTAAAATATCCTCTTAATGTAATATATGAACTACTGTCAGACACAATATGGATGACTCTAATCCTCTCATCATTTATTTATCCTTAGTCGGAAAAGGCAAGCTCAAAAATTACAGGCTGTTGTTGTTCCAAACATGGAAAATTTCAAGACCAGCAAACAAATAAAAGAAAACAGCAGCGTTCGAGGCCAGTTCTTTTGGAAAGATATGGGCATTTGTGTTTGAGAAGTCTAATGAGTGTTACCAGCATCCACAAGCTGGAGCCTTCCATCCTTAAGACAGGTACTGGGGTGTTGTGGCTAAAAACCCTTGAAAAAGTAACTTTTATTCTCCTGATTTAATCGTCGACTCAGAGGCTTGCTGCCTCTGTCTGCTAACTTAGACCTAGTCCTGGGAGCTTCTAGCCTCTGTACAATCTTATCTAGGGCTAGAACGTTTTCAGCCTCTGAGACTTACTGCTAAATAAGCTCACCCTTTCTAGCTCTTTCTGAACTCTAGCTTGCTGGTTCAACTCAGCTGTTCTGGCTCACCCTCCAAGCTGACTGATTCAAACTGGCTTGTGACTGAATTGCTCTGCTTGGCCTCAAACTAACCTTGGCAATGTGTTCTAAAGGTCTGGCTCCTTCTCATCTCCGGCTCATTCTGTCTTCGCCTATGTCTAGCTTGTTCTCTCTCTCTCTTGCAACCTGTCTCTGTACAACTGTCCTGGTAAAACTGCCTCCTCTCTTCCTCTCTCTCTCTCTCTCTCTCTCTCTCTCTCTCTCTCTTTAAGTTACCTATCCTTCCTCTCTGTCCTCATGAGAATAAATCTTTCTCTGATTCGTCACTTTGTCTATCTCTCAATTAGCCGTCACTTTCAAACATGGCGGCATCCTTCTACCAACTAACTTTACCTTCAATGTTTGGGATTAAATGTGTCTGCTAAGGGCATGTCTGTATTCTAGCCAGAGGGATTAAAGGTGTGTAATAAGGGCGTGTCTGTATTCAAGCCAGAGTAGCCATGCTGCTGGATTAAAATCCCTCTACAGCCCTTCCCCCGGGAAGATGTAAATATTGTCCACCTCCTTCTAAAGTCCCAAAGACAAACCAGTCCTACCAAAGTTCACTCTGGGGAACAGTGCATTCACTGGACTTACAGAGCAGTGAATGGGGGTTGTGGTCAGGGGCCCTCATGAACAGAACGTGCCTTTTTGTATGAGTCCAGCTCTTGTGATCAGAGGGTATCGAAAGAAAGCCCAGCTCTCATGAGCTTTTTCTTTCACACACCCGCCTCCCTTCAGTGTCTACCCTGAGCTGAAGTGACAGAAGGGGACACCAGAGTCTGGACAGATCCCACACCTGATCCTTTTCTCGGCCTTGAGAACTGTACCCTGTTCTGGGCCTCTTTTACGGAAGCTCACCAAAGGGGTTTTGGCAGTTGTCCTGTTATTAACTGTCAGCCTGACACAGCCTAGAATCACCTGGGTGGGATGGAGGGGACTCTCAGATGAATACTCGTCTAACGACTGAGCTGCGGGGAAGTCTGTAGAGGACTGTCTTGATAGAATTTAATTTATTGATATTAAATGATGCAGTATCATCCCTAGGCAGGAGGCCCTCACTTGTATAAGAATCTAAGCGTAAGCCAGTGGAAGGGCCGGAAAGCAGCATTCCTGTGGTTTCTGCTTCAGGCCCCTGCCCTGACTTCCTCTAATGACGGACTGTGACCTGAAAGGGTAAATCAAATGAACCTACCTCACCTCCATGCTGCAAGTTTGCTTTTCGTCATAGCGTTTCGGCATAGCAACAGACTGGAACTACAGGCGCCATACTAACAATGTGTCATTTCTTTACCTGAATGGCGGTACAACACTGAACCCATAAATCTGAATTTGGAGTCATTTCTGTAAAACATGTACATTTTGTACTGGTTCCTAACGTGAATCCAGTGAGGTAGAACATCCTATAGCCAAAAGAATACACAAAGTGGGTTTTCCACCTTAGGCACCAGGGGACAACAGTAGTCCATTGCTAACTCTTCCTCCAAGGCTCAGGAAAGTGGCTGGGGGTAGACATTCTCTGTGTATGCTCAGCCAGGGACTCCAGAGAGCAGTGCTAACCTTGGACATGACTTGCTTGAGCAAAGCTCTGGAAGACACCCTGATTCCAGGGGTGCTGGAACAGAGCCGGGCAGTTCCCCGGGTCTCAGGGCTCTGTGCTGCTAGCACGTCTGACAGTTATTGGGAGGCCTATTAGAAGGGGCAACAACTGGGTCAGGCCAAGACTAACCAGAGAATTGCCCTGCATTCTGCATGCTATACTTTTCAAAAGCTGAGGAAAGACTTACGATAGAAAATACAGAAGCAGTGAGGGGGGAGAGTGAGGCAGATAACGGGGTGAGAACAACCAGGTCATACACATGTATGAAAATGCTACAGTGAAACCTATTATTTTGTACAAGTAATATATGCTGATTGTGAGCAAAAACTCCTGAAAAGAAGCTCTGTGCGCAGAGAGCAATCTTGGCTGGTTAGAACTGCAGTGCCCTGGAGAGACTGGAAAGTTGTAGATCGGAAAGGCCAGTTTCCTTATCTTGGGCTAGTCTTCGCCTCTGGAAGAGCCATTCTTTACCCACCTCTGGGTCTGAACCAGCATCCTGTGACTAATACATAAAAATCGTTTTAGAAGCGATTAACTTAACAAACCATTCGCTTCCACTATCCCAAAAGCTGAGAATGTCATCAGATAGCGTCTTGGGATCATAAAAAAAGCTTTCCTCATCTTGCTGTAACTGCCTCTCTGATATACACACCAAAGTATTTTAAACTTCCCGCAATGTATTACTTTCTTTGTTCTTTAAAACTATAAAAACTTCATGAAACTGCTTCCACTTTGGAACATGGAATTCAGGGTAATCCGGCCAAAATGGCTCTGGAACAAACTATCTCTTATTCCCTATAAGATGAAAGCTGTGTCTTTTGTGTCAGCATAATAGACGATAAGAATCTTAAAAAGCAATGGTTCTTAAGCTGTGAGTGGTGGTTCACAGCTTCAGTCCCAGCACTAAGGAATCAGAGGCTGAAAGAAGACTTCTGTGAATTTGAGGCCAGCCTGGTCTACATGGTGAGTTTCAGGTTTTTGTTAAAAAAAAAAAAATCAAATTGGAGGAAGAACCTGAAATTCTGTATTTCTGGCAAGTTCTGGAAGATGCCAAAGCTGTCGTTCCAAGGACAGAGATGCAGGCCAAAAGCAGAGGCAAACTTGTAAGATATTACAAGTAACCTCATGAAATACAGGCAAGGGTCAGAGGGGACAGAAGGAAGATGGGGAGGGAAGAAGGGGAGCCAACAAGTGCTTTCTACAAAAAGGACACAGGGGTCACAAACTCAGGAGCACTACCCCTCCAACTGCTTCATACCATCCTACCCTTCAGTTCTTCCCCTAGATATGAGAAGAATGCTCACAGCCACTCTAGTCTAACAACCACACACTTGAAATAAATGTAATGTCTTGTCCATCTCCAGAGGGTGCGTGTAAGTCATCGGCCGTCACAAAATAGTGAGGACAGATAAACACTTGCTGCCCAGACCCACATGGGGGAATGGCATTGACAAACTCTAGACTCACCTGGAAGTTGGGCCTCTGAGCATGTCTGCGGGAGCCCAACTTGGTTACAGCGCTGAAGACCCATCTCGGCTGTGGGTGTGTCCTGGGCTGCATGCTGGCATGCATGCATGATTAATCCATTGCCCACCTCAAGCTCATGCCACCCCGACTTCCCCTCAGTGATGGACTGCACCCCTAAATAAATCCTCTTTCTCTTAAGCGGCTTTTGACTGTGTATTTCATTATAGAAACAGGAAAGGAAACTAGGGTGGAAGCTGCTACAGAGAATTGGGGTGTCACTGCGGAAAGCCTGACTGGGTGGCTCTTTAGCCTTGGCAACTGTTTTATGCAGGGCTGTGGAAAGGGTTGGAACTTTTGGTTAGAAAAGCCATTAAATGCTGGAGGCAGGGTTTAGAGGCCACACTTGTGGGAGCTTGGAAGGCAAGAATGCTGGGAGGAAAGGTGGGAAATGGAGACCCGAATAATGAGGTTTAGAGGTGAAACAGGACTCTACTGCGAGCTGGGCAAGGATCGTTGATGTGATGTTTTGGTCAAGACTCGATCGTCTTTAAGTCTTTGTCCTAAGAACCTGAGTGAAGTTGAATTTTAAAATAATGGATTAATTTGTTTGGCAGGGGAAGGTGTTGTAAGCTTAAAGTTTGGGTCAAGGGGGCACAGTCAACAAGGCAGCTGTATCTGCTAAGATTAGAGCCAGTAAAGGGGGGCCCTCCCTGTACTGTGAGCTAAGGCAACGGGAAGGGTGTCCAGAGGGCAAAACCCCATCTCCTGGGGCTCCTTCTTATGACTTTCCAAATTCACTTCATTGCTCCTTTAAAGATCTGCCTCCAGGGGGTCAGCACACACAGTTGACATAGCTGTGGTCCAGGGGGACCAGATCCATCCTGTGCCAGCCACAGAGCTTGGTGGAGTCATCCATGCGGGGCTCATTCTGCAGATATGAAAGCTGCAAGGTTGAGAGGGTCATGGAGAGCAGCTGAAGCCAGCCAAGGCGAGGCAGGCTCGGAGTCCCTGAAGAGAGGAGTCGTGACGATGAATCCTCAGTGGAGAATCCAAGGTCTTGCAGGTGCCAGGACCATAGGACATGCAATGAGGAGAGCTTTGGGCATGGGATACAGCTGGCTCTGGAAAGAATATCTGTGCTGAGTGTGTCAGAGCGTGAAAGCTCAGGCTCTGCAAACTCTCAGGAGCCCTGGTGATTACGTCACTGCCAGAATCAGATCAGGGGCTAGCAAGATGCTAGCAGGTAAAAGCAAGCATGGTGGCCTAAATTCAATCTCCAGAACCCAAAGTAGAAGGAAGAAGAAAATCAACCTCACAACGCTATCCTCTGACCTCCACATACATGCCACAGCACACACAGGTGCAACCCACACAAATATACATTCACAGTAATAGTGAAATAAAATTTCTAAAAGGAACTCAGACCAGACGCTGCTGTATCTCTCCCCTCCCTCACAGATGATTCTGTGTACAAACCCCAGTCTCCAAGCTCTCAGGGACTGCTGGTGACACACCCTATAAGATGGAAACACAACTAGATAGATGAATCCCTCCTCCTCCTCCTCCTCATTCCTCCCATATCCTCAAAGTCATAAATTCCTTCTTAGAAATGCAGAACACACTTCAACGCCTGAGAACCAGAGCCAGACGTAATACAAGAACTAAACTATGCCCCCACTTCTGTAACCTATAAGAGGTTACAGAATCTGAATCCTGGGCCTAAACTTTCCTCAGAGCCCCCAGAATGCTGTCTATAACATTAATTAGTCTTCCAACAAATCTCTTTCCCCAAAAAATTTTCACTCAGTGTACCCCCAAGCCTTTCAGTTATGAGACCCGGATGCCAGACAGGGAATTTAGGAGTTGGTGGGTTTTGGTTTTGTCTTAGTGTAGTTGTTTTATGACTTGATTCTTCCTTTGAAATATGTTTACTCTGTACCATTATATGTTGGAGATAAACTGTTCTGTATTTTATAGGAGCCTACAGTTGAGGGACTTTGGGCCTTACAGTGTCAGAACAGTTAATGACTGTGGGGACTGTAAAGCTGGATGAAACGCATTTCCTATTACAAGGGCTCACTGAGATAGGAGGTAGACGGTTACAGCTTTAAAGTGATGTTTTGAGCCCGCTGTGGTGACACACACCTTTAACCTCAGCACACTCAGGAGGCAGAGGATCTCCGAGTTCGAGGCCAACCTGGTTTATGAGAGTGAGTTCTAGGACAGCCAGGGCTACACAGAAGAACCCTGTCTCAAAAACAAAACAAAACAAAACAAAAAAAGTGATACTTTGATGTTTTTGATATTCAATTAACAAAGGGTAGAGTTGTAACAGTATTAACTGTCACTTTGATAAAGTCTGCAGTCACCTAGGGGATGAGCTGAGAGCATGTATGTGGTGATTATCTTTTTATGTTAATTGACCTTAATTGCAGGTGGGACCAAAACTTTTCTCCTTAAATTGCTTTTGTAGGTGTATTCTAGTACAGCAACAGGAAAATAAGTTAAGACAGTGTGTTTATATTAAATACAGAAATGAGCAAATCTGGGGCTGCAGAGATGCCTAGTGGTTAGGAGCACCAGCTGCTCTCAGAGAGGACCCAGGTTCGGTTCCTAACACCCACATGAACTACCTTTCCTGGCCTCTGAGGGCACCAGACACACACGGTGCACAGACATACATGCAAGCAAAACACCCATACATACAAAGCTAAAAATATTTGTTAAATATATTTTTAAAATAAATGAACAAAATTAAAACAAAGATGGCAAATGTCTGGAGAGTGGCAGCCCTTTGGTCTGATTCGGATCTAAAACGCCCCCCAAAGATACAAGTTCTCTCTCTCTCTCTCTCTCTCTCTCTCTCTCTCCAGACACTTCCTGCCATGATGTCTCAAAGCAGTACGTCTGCAGGGCCCTGAAGTATCCTAGGCTAGGAGTCAGATAAACCTTTCTGCTCTATGAGCTCATCATCTCAGATATTTTGTCTCAGTAGTGGAAACCTGCCTGACACATCCATGGTAAGATAGTGACTAGGAGAGGTACAAATAACACCTTTGTTTCTTGATGCTGCGCAGTGAGGTTCAAAAATTTTAAAGCACAACCCTCAAGATCTGTGCATTGTATGTGAAATCTGTAGTGGCTGTGAAGTAGAATAAGGTAGAAAAGACCGATTATTAGATATTGATGTATCTAGTGATTTACCTAAAGCCCTGCTTGTACTGCCTCTTTGCCAAACGTGACTTCATTTGCTACCTAAAACAGAATGACCTGAAGGAATGGCTGAAACAATGAGTCATTGCTCCTAGCAACCTGCTGACCGCCACAAACACTTCCGTGAAATCTTGTTTGCTTGCCAGCCCCACCTTGCATTTAGAATATAAAATGAGAATGCAAATCGGACAGGGCATCAGGCCTTTCATGGGCTGTCCTAGCTTCAGTCCACTGGCGACATCTTCTCTCTTCCACTCGCTGGAGTCAGTGCATTTATCCCAGAAAGATTCCCACAACAGTTCAAGTGAGACCGCCACGGTTGGCCCTGCTGTTGAAGGAGATTTGGGACGATTGGTTGTGTGGGAGAAGTCTGTCCCTGGAGCGGCTTTGAGAGATTCCAGTTCCCGCTCCACTTCCTGCTTGTGGCTGAGGGTGTGCACCTTCAGCTTCCTGTCCAGCATCATGCCTGCCTGCGGCCAAACCCCCTGAAGTCGTGAAACACCCAGCCCTTTGGACCCATAGGCCAAAATAAGCCCTTTCCTCTGTGAGCTGTCTTGGTCTTGATGTTTTGTCACAGCAACGGAAAAATAACTAACACACAACTACCTTCCAGTAAATAGGTGTATTTTTAAAGGAGACTTTAGTTTTATCCCCGTGAAGCATCCAGATTGAGTGGGACATGATAAGCATATTTATATGGACTACTATAAGTAACACTTCCGCTACTCCGGCAACACACTTCAGCACCTCATGCGCTTCACTTGGGGAGTAAACCGAAGCCACACTTCTGATTTAGTGAATGCATTTCTTGAAGCATAACTCAACTTTCTCATCTCAGAGTCTGGCACAGTAATGGAATAGCTAAACATCTCCTGGATGAATTTTAAAAAAATGAATGATTCAACAAATGAACAACAAAAAAAAATCCCTCACGCTAGAGAACAACAGTGCCTCTTTTTATCGTTAGTGAAAAGCCAGTGGCAATGTAGAAAGAGATACAATATTATTCATTTATTCAGTATTTATTAAAGAGGGGTCTTGGGATGACCTGTTTGGTTCATTTTTTTGAATTCAGAAATGATCAGAAAATAATAAATCCTCTCAAGGCAGCAAGCGCTGTTTTCCCATGTGGCCAGAAGGTGGTGCCAGAGGTCATGCTTTGGGCCACTGCTTGTCCTTTCTTCCAGAGAACGGGCCTCTCCAAGCCTGCCTTAAGAGGAGGGGAGCCCACTCTGCCCTTGTGTCTCTTTGCAATTGGAAAATCCCCACCACCAGCTGCTGAGCACAGTGGGACGGAGGCAGCACCAGGGTAGAAAATGGAACTCGAAGCTTCCCTGTGGAGAACAATGAAAGCAAAAGAAAGGACAGGTGACTGCAAAGCCAGGATGAAGGTCTTTGCATTAGAGGGTGGGGCACACAGGTCGTCATAGCAGAGGCAAGGGTCAACCACCCCTCTCACTTTGTCAGGAGGGAGTCCACACAGGAGGCTGCAGAACTTGCTGTTTGGGGTGAGGAACTGACCTCTAGTCAGCTTTTAGTCCTCTATGAGGCAGAAGGGCCTGTTGCCTGGAGACAGCAAAGAGAATGGTGGGAAGGATGGGAGTCTCAGAAACCTAAGGAGAGAAAGCTGACAAGACAGACCCAAGAGGGCTGTCACCAGCACTAAAGGTGGGTCTCCAGGCTGTCATCGTTTCCGCATGGTGTCTCCATTCCTTATCCGTTCTGCACACTTTCACTGCCGGCCTTCTGTTGCACTGGGCTATTTTGGATGCACTGGATAGACACAGTGGACATGAAACTTACACAGCAGCGAGAAGACAGGCAGCTGCTTAAACAAGCAAACATTAAATAACAAAAGGAAAAAAAGGGAAAGGCTGCGAAGAAAGGGGGCACAGGGTGGGTTAAGTGGGGTCACAGTGAAAAGGGGAATGCTCGGGGCAGTACGCCTGGGAAAGTGGGGTCGGGGATCATGACAAAAGAGCAGCCAGGTCTGTGGGAAAGCGAGGAGGTAGAAGGTGCACCTTAGAGCTTCTCACAGGATGGCTGAGCAATGGCTTCTCCAGTGTGAGGGCTGCCACTGGAATCCAGGGAGGCTGGTGCTGGTGTTCTGCCCAGTTCACGAACCCCAAGAGATCAGGAATAAACAGACTCTGCTGTAAATACATGAGGTTCTTTTTATTGTAAATTACAAGCTGCAGCTTGGGCCCACACACCCACCGCTGAAGCGGTGGGAGCCGAGCGCGCTGTGCCCAAGTTAGTTGGGTGATTTAAAGATTCTGGTCCCTCCCAGCATGCCCAAGGCAGGGGCGATTCCTGCCTGGCAAGCATCTATTGGTCAAAATGCTACATTTTGAATCGATTGGCTATAGGAAGGTTCCCAGACCATTAATGACCAGGTGTCCCTCCCTAGGGGGATGGTCCAGTTTCCTAGCAACTGTATCTCTAGTGGGTGGGGAAAGAATGCAGTGAGGTGGCTCTTTCCCTCAGGGCATTATTAGACTTCTTTATGGTACCTACTTTAGGTCTTAATAATAGCTGCTAATTTATTTTTTGGTCTCTCACTGGCTTTGCGGCAAACAGACTACAAGAGTCGGTTATGGAGGAACACCGCCCAGCGGCTGCTGCAGCCAGTCAAGGCAGAAATGTGGAACATGAGGTGTCTGAAAGGGCAGCTGAGGAGACTCACCTATGGCAACTCCGATGATGGGGAGTGGAGAGTGACTTGGGTGTTCTCCTGAAGCCAAAAGATGGCGACACGGCACCTGGTTTAGACCGTGAAGGGGTGGGAGGACGAGATCTGCCTTGGCCCTGCTTTGTCTGTGGAAAGATGGCGCCGTTGGCGCCGTGTGTTTTGTGTGGTTTGCTTCCTCTGCTTTATTCTTGTCCGTGGGCACAGCCCTCCTCCAGAAGAGCCTGCTGGTATGGCTTCAGTCATTACAGAATTATGGTGACTGGTTTTAGGAGAGCAAGGAAAGCTAGACCAAGTGAAACAGTAGGCCAAGGCAAGATCCCAATCCCAGAGCTACTTGCAAGTAGTCAGGACACACATGCGAGAAACATCCCAAACTCACTCGTAAGCCAAGGACAGCTACCTGCCCACTCAGCTAGACAGGACGCTGAAGTCACCCACAAATGAGAAGACAATGAGGTGACGTGGCCTTGGGCTGGGGTCTAGAGATGGCTGTGTGACCCCATATGACCCCAAATCTTCGGGTAGGGGTAGTGGTAGATACAAGACAGGAAGAAGTAGAGGGGGAGATGGTGCGAACAGGCCCAAATCACATGTGCACTGAATGTGTAAAACGAAAGTCCTGATACTGCCCATTCCTTGAGAGCAGGTGTTGGGTGTGCTTTATCATCAGCGACAACACTAGAATAAAGGGACATCATAATGGCTTTCTCCACTACCTTCACTTCAGGGGGATGAGCTGGGCCAGTGGCCAGCCCCTTTGTCTAGTATTAAATATACAGCGTGAGGTTAGCTGTCATGGCCAACCTCAGCAGAACACTTCCTGCCTGTTGCCCTATACAGATGGGAGATGGGTTTAATAAGCAGGCTGCTGACCCAAAAAATCCATCCTCCTACCACTCTGCTACTAAGTTGAAAGACCATGAATTAGAAAGGTGATTCTTTTTGTTTGTTTGCTTGCTTGTTTGTTTTTTGCTTTTTGAGACAGGGTTTCTCTGTGTAGCCTTGGCTGTCCTGCACTCACTTTGTAGACCAGACTGGCCTCAAATTCACAGACATCTGCCTGCCTCTGCCTCCCAGAGTGCTGGGGTTACAGGCAGGTGCCAACATGCCCAGCTGAAAGGTGATTCTTAAGAACTAGCCAGTGGCCTGTCCTGTACTATGCCTAGGAGCAGCCTTTTCCCATCCCAACAAGCCCAAGCAAATGCACAGTTACTGCTACAGTCTGGACCTGGACTGTCCTCCAGAGGCCAATGAGTGAAATGGTCCATGGTCCATTGGTCAATGGTCCGTGGCACTATTGAGACGCGATGGAACCTTTAAAAAGCGGACCTTATGGGAGGGATCCAGACTATTGCAGGCATGCCCTTGAAGGGTATATTGGGACCCTGGCCCCTTTGTTGCCCAGCCACCATGAGATGGACAGACCTCCACCACATGCTCTTCCCATGACCTATGAGCCATACGAAATGGAGCCAACCAGCCATGGCCTAAAACCATGAGCTGGGACAAATCTTTCCTTCTTCTAAGTTAATTACCTCAAGCAGTTTGTCTCAACAACGGAAAGCTATCACAGAGACTTCATCAAATCAGAGATATTCACTCCTACCCCATGATCTATAAGCTGTCATGAAGTAAAAAAAAAAAAAAAAATAACAGTCATTCATAAGTGACACCACAGCAATAGCAGAAACAATGACTGTCAGGTGCTCCAGGCCCCTGTGGAATGTTTCCGGGGCTCTCACAAAGCAACAGCTGGAAAACCTTAGCCTGGGCATCCCCAGTGCCTATGACACAAGACACAACCAAGTGTATGGACAACAGGATGTAACACAGACTTCAGGAAATAACTTTTCTCTGCAAGTGAACTTCCAAGCGATGGAAACGGCATGGCAGCCCTGGTGTGGGCGTTTGCGGAAGTGTTGCACACTGGACAGAGCCCAAATGCCACATCTGCTTTCAGAAACTTGGTCAGCTTGTGGGAAGCTTCCTATGTCCTGTCAGAAGCAGTGTGTCCTTCTGAAGGGCTTTTATCTCCCTTGTCCATCTGCCTTGAATCTGCTTTGGGGACTGTGAGTCACACACGCTACTCCGAGGACACAGCTATTTGCTGGAAGGCAACATCCCGGAGGCATCCCGGAGGGCATCCCGGAGGGCTGAGCATTTCAGCAGACACCGCGGAGCCTCACCTCCTGCACCTGTCCCTCCTGCAGCTCCAAAGGGGCCCTTGGCTTCCTCCTCCGGTTGTTCCCTCCCCTCAGGAGATAGCATGTCCCCTAAGCTGTGTGGCCCAGGCAGCCCAACGTAAGTCTTTTGAGAACTTTAGTTTTCTCTGCTATGAAAGCCTCACTTCCCTCATACAGCTGCAGATACAAAGGTCATGGGAAATGAACCAAAGACAGTAATTACCCACTATCCGAGCCCAAGGTCAGTCCTTATCACCATGCCACCAGTGGGCTATGTGACAATTTGAAATGTCACCTATAGTCTCAAGAATTTAGTTCCCATTTGGCGGGCTATCTGGGGAAGCTTAGGCAGTGTGGCCTTGCTAGGGGAAGTCTGTTGCTGGGGTCAGATGTTGAGGTTTATTTTATGTGTACGGGTGTTTTGCCCAAATGTGTGGTTATCTAAACTGTGCACACAGCACCTGCAGAGGCCAGAGGAGGGTGTCGGATTCCCTGGAACTGGATTTGTTACAGATGGTCATGAGCCACCACATAGGTGCTGGAATTTAAACCGGGGTTTTTTGGAAGAGAAGCCACTGCTCTTACCACTGGACCACCCCAACCCTGGGCTTCGATGTTTCAAAGCTGTTCACTCTCTGTGCTTCCAGCTTCCAATTTAAGACTAAGCCCTCAGCCTCTCCAGCTGCCATGCCTGCCGCCTGCTGCTTCCACTCCACCATTAAACATTTCCTTCTATAAGCTGCTTTGATCATGGTGTTTTAGCACAGCGATGGAAAAGTAACTAATGCAGAGCGTAAGTCCTTCGTCCCTTTATCTGCTGTCAAGATGTCGTCAGTCCTCTCAGAGCTGGGCCACATGACCATATTTGGGGTTGGGAGGGTAAGAACGACTTTCAAACATAGCTGGTTTTAGATTGAGGCGCGTACAGAAACTCAGCACACAGCTTGGTGCACTTTACCCACATGGAAATGCATCAGCTCCCAGCAACTATCCCCATCTCTCACTGCTGACACTGTAGATTAGGTCTGCGGGTTCTTGAACTTTTAATAAAAACAAAGCATCCAATGCAGAGGCTTGCACCTATGTTTTCATTCAATGAAAGGCTAGCAAGGAGCCATTTGTTGATTCTACCACTGTGTAATATTCTATTCACATACACGCATTAGTTTATCCTTTCTTTGGTTGGGGTGACCTGGGCTGGTTCCAGTTTCTAGCAATTATGCAGGAATGAAATGCTGGCAGGCACATGGCCAGCATTAGTGGAATCTGCCATATAGACTTCAGGCATGGCTGTGCTGTGCCCACCATCGACAGCAATAGTTTCAGATTATTCTGGTGTACCAGCCTCATCTTCCCAGTACAACACAACAGAAGGCCTGGACCACAGCACAGGGCAGACTTCACTGCCTGCCTGTGAGACAAGCACGCTACCTTTAGAACTTCACTTATCTGCAGAGATCAATCATCTTTTCCACCCAGGGCTGACATCCACTGTACTATGTACCAGGCTGGAGAGGTAGCTTGGAGGTCAAAAGCATCTTCCAAAGAACCCAGGCTCAGCCCCCAGCACCCGCACGGTAGATAACAAGCACCTGTAACTCCAGTTCCAGGGGTCTCACACCCTCCTCTGGCCTGTGGGTACCAGGTATGCACGAGGTGCACATACAGGCAGGCAGAATATCCACACATAAAAGTTTAAAAAACAAGAAGAAACCGTTCGCCCAACATTTGTGATTGACATCCTGCTAGCATATGGGTGGTGCTGGTATAATGTTCTTCCTCCCTTCCCTTCTTTTCCCTTACCCTGACACACCTAAAGCCCCCAACAAGTAGTCATCAAATAAACATTCGGAGGTTCTTTATCCACAGTGGGGTTCTTTACAACTCTGACATCTGGCAATTACATTCCTCCTACTTTAAGTCTTGTGGCTGCTTTTATGGGTTCCACTGCAGTTGGTAGAGAAATCCAGTGACCATGGAGGTGAGCCAGAACGTCCTGACATAGTTCACGGAAAGTAAAGGTGGCTTCCACAAAGGAACCCGGACTAGAGAGAAAGCAGCTGGTGGTGGCCAAAGGAGGTAACCACTGTATAGTGTTTAAGTTCTGTTACAGACGACATTCAACATATATTGTTAATTTAATGCCTGAATCTGACTCACTGCCCTGTGGCCAGCAATAAATGCATCAGACCCTGGTATGGAGCTACAACCCCATAGAGCTCACCTTCATTCTACACAGCCTGCCTGCCAGTCAACCCAGCTTCAAGAAAGGCAAGCTGAATGGACATAAACAGAAGAGGTAAAGGAACATATCCTCAATAAACGTAAATGTCTTCCCTTTAAGGAGCACAGACACCAACCCCTAGTCGGAGATGTGATTAAACACACACACGCAGAGACTCTGAACTGAGGACAGATGCTAAGGAGCATGGGAAGGGTCATTCTTTTATTATCCCAAAATGGAAAGTATTGAAGGCACTTGCAATAAAATGGAGAGAGTAGGGAGGCAGGAAGCAGAATCCCACCTGGTCATTACCCAGCCTGGAGAAAAAGAAAAGGCAGCCCAGTGTCCACTACAAAAGATAAAATTCCCTTCTACAGACAACTAGGAAATTACGAGTACATGAGCGAGGGACAAGGACCAGCAGTCACGAGTTAGTGGTTCTTTAAGGAACAAGGCTGGCAGTGAGGAGCCCCTCAGGGCCCCTGCTGGAAGAGGTCTCGGTACATCTCGATGAGCCGAGCAGCCTCGCGCTGGCCGGAGAGCAGAGCACCATGGGTGGTGGAGTAGTACTTGCGGTGCGTGGCCTCACCGGAGAACAGCACCTGCATGGGCTAAGTGGAGGGAGGCGGAGTGAGGGCGGAGAAGCAGCGGAGGCAGTGGGCTCCCTGGCTGCCCAGGAACCCCCATTCCTACAGGGCAGACATGGATGAGCAGGACTCGGGTATTGTTGATTCTACAGGAAGAAGATTTATCCACTAACCGGCCACCTTCCCGTTCCTTCCCCACACACCCAGGCCTCAGTTCCTTCTGTCCCAAGGCTGTGAAAAGTCCCAGCTCTGCAGTCCCAAAGACTCCATTCACCTCTTAATAATAGTCTAGCCCTCCTAAACTTTCATTTCTTTATCAGCCAAATAGATTTATACCGCCTGCTTCTGAGGCCAGCTGCAAAGATTAAACGGAACTATGCATGTAAGCACTTAGAATCTGGAAGAACATAAACAGGAAAGTTAGGTGGTAATTTAACAAACCTTTATGGAGCCCCTACTAGGGTCCAGGGACTGTTCTGGGCACTTGGCTGAGAAAAGGTGAGCAGGCTGCTGCTGTGTGGAGCTTCTATGCTGGTGGGGAAGCCAGACACGAAACCCAGTTACTAAAGAGTGTATGTGAGGATGGGTGTTTGGGTGAGGTGCTGAAAGCCCAGAAAAGAGGTTCGGTGTCTGGGAAATCCCACAAGACCAGGACCTTTGTACTGCTTCTCAAAGGATGCTGGGTGAGGAAAGAGCAAGGGGAATTCACCCAGAGGGAAAAGCCACCACACTGAAGACAGTGACATCTCTGGTCTAGCCAATGCTCAATCTCAAGAAATCAGGTGTCTTGGTGAGCCCAAGGTTGGTTCAGTATCCTGCATATGGGACTCGTGTGTGGACTTTCTCCAGGAATGCCGTGTCGAATCTGCCAAGTCTAGACCAAGAACATGCATCCCTAGCCACCTCCCAGGCGAGCTGCACCCTCCACTAAAGAGCTAGGAGAGGTGGGTAAACAGCAAGAGGGGTGAGCTGTGTCCCAGCACAGGCTGCCCCCTCCCACGCTCGCTCACTAGTCTCCTCCCTCCTTAATCAAGCCCTGGCTTGTTATTGTTGTTGTTTGTCTGTGCTGGTTTTGAGACAAGGAAAAAAATGTAGCCTGGCTGTCCTGGAACTCACAGAGCTCCATCTGCCTCTCCCTCCTGACTGCTGGGATTGAAAGAGTGCACCACCACTCCCAGCTCGAGTCCTAGTTCTTAACTGGTTCCAAAGCCATTCAAAGTAATAAAGAGGACATGACTCGGGCTGTCAGCGAGGGGTAGTCATGTGACTACATTCTAGCCAGTAAGCTCCCAGGAATCCCCTTTCTGGTCCATGTACTTTTTTCTGTGCTGTCCGAAAACATACCCCCGCCCTTGTAGCCCACCTAGAACCACAGCAGGACTGAACACGGAAGCCAGGAGCTAGTGACATCTGGTCCTCCCACCACCCTCCAGACTTTTGTTGATTATCTCTGCTTTGCTTTGCTTCTGTCACAGCCAGGGTCTCCTTTGTAGGAACACGTCCTGTCTAAGCACCTTCACTGAAAGAAATCTCCTTCAGTAACTCCAAAGAACTACTTTAAATACAATTGTTGCATTTTAACATTTAATGTATTCATACTCAATGAACAAAATTTACTATGGGAGCCTCTCTCTCTCTGTGTGTGTGTATGTGTGCATGTGTCATCATGTCTACACAGAAATCAGGACAATTTGCAGGAATCAATTCTCTCCTTCTATCCTTCATATGGGTTCTAGGCACTGAACTCAGGTCAGTCATCAGGCGTGGCAGTGAGCTCCCTCACCCACCAAGCCATCTTGCTGGCCTCAGATTTATTATATTCTTAGAGCACAGCTGGCCTAATTTGGGAGAGGGCAGTATCCTCAAGTGTCACTTTGCTTTAAGACAGTGTCTGTGTATCTCGGGCTCATCTCAAACTATGTGGCCAAAGATAACTTTGAACTCTGATCCTCCCCCTCTAGCTGCCCAGTGAATGACAGTTGTGAATCGCCACCCAGGGTTTCTGAGGTGCTGGGGATTATACCCAGGGCCTCAGCCCTGCCAGGCAAGTACTCCACAAGCTGAGACACAACCCCAGTCCCTCAGATTCATTCTCTAAAACACACTGAGGAGATAATCGCATTGCTATCCAACAGACCGTCCGCACTGCATAACCCAGTGTGAAAACCATTAGGCACATGTGGCTTTTGAACCTTAAATGTAAGTAGTGTGACCAAGGAACCAAAACTTCAACTTATTAATTTAAATTCTATTTCATTAATTCAATCTAACTGCGGCTGAAGGCTTATTGTCCAGCCCAGCAAGTGATGGCCTCAGAGGCTCAAGAAAATATTTTCTATGAGATCCTACTTTTTTCTTCCAGATGTTAAGTGTTGTCGTCTTGTTTTCTCTTTTACTATGGGAGCCACCCCCACCACTCCTCACCATGGCCCCTTAGTGAACACTACCCTCCCTCCTCCCCTGGACCAGACACAGGCTTCTCGCCATCCACAGTCCACTCACCGCTGTCTTGGAGCTCTCTGTATAGGGCAGGGGCTTGGCCAGCTTCTCCACATCTGCCCCACTTGAGCCCACCTGTGTGTACGAATAGGAACCCCGGAAGTACGGGTTGCTGCCCCAGGCTGAGCGCAGGATTCGCCTAGGTTTTGGTATATTGGGGTTCCCTGTTGGGAATTCAAAAGAACCAAGACAACGGAGAATAAGAAATGGCTAGATATGGAAGGTACCTCAAGACAGACACTCCACCTACCTCCTGGGCTCCAGGACAATCAGGCAGCCAGGAGGTAGGCATAAAAGACTGGGAGAAATGAGGGGGGCTGGGCTCAAGCTGTATTCCCATTCATCATTTCCTAGAGACCCCCAGAAAACACATCTTGCCTATCTCAAGACCTTGATTTCCCTACTTTGTAGTATTACTGGTGACGGGAGGGTGTCTCAGTGGTAGCTCTCATGGTTGGCACTCATGAGGCCCTGAGACTGGTTTGCAGCCCCATTTAAAACAATTTCAGGTGATCACGTTTCCCTTCCCAATATCACAGACTCCTAGGAAGTTCTCCTGCAGCAGTGGGCGGAAAACAACCAACTAAAAGAGTCTGGATGCAAAGATGCTGGGTCTGACAGAATACGCCTGTAGTCTCGCCACACAGAAACCTGAGGCAGGAGGATCTTGAATTCAAAGCAAATAGGTGCAACCCAGTGAGTTCCAGGCCAACCTGGGTTATACAATGAAACCCTATCTAAAAAAAAACAAAAAACAAAAAAAAAAAATTTACTCTATCATGAGTAAAACAGTTCTACCTCTGAATAAGATGTTATGAAACAGGAAATGGCCGGCTATGGTGATGGTGACACTTGAGTCCTTTTTACCCTGAAGCCCTTCGTGGAAAGGGCCATCACTTTGAGTCATCCAAACTCCATTGGCAGTGTCTGCCTGAGGAGACAGAGGCTAAGCACGGTTCCCTGCAGTGGCTCTCCCAGTAGGCACAGCCACCTCGGTGCCGCCATCCAGAAAGGGGAGAAGTGCTACAGAGGGAGAAGCTGTGGAGGCAGCCGGGCCCACCTGTGAACTGCCGAAGCATCTCCGTGCAGATCTCGGCCACGGCCTCGTCGTCGCACCTCTCCATGACCAGAGCCTCCTCCCCGCAGATCCAACCACTCAGCACGTGGCCATAGCGCTCTGGCGGGTAAAGCACGTCGAAGCCACAGATCTTGCGGTACCAGAGCTCAGGCGGGTAGGTGAGGGTGCAGCTCTCGGCCTCATCCTCCCACACGAACTGCAGACTGTTGCACTCAGGGCCCCAGAAGGGCTCCTCGAATTCAAGGAAGATCTTGTCGGTGGTACCGATGCCCAGGCGGTGGATGGCGGCCACCTTCTCCGTGGGCAGGCACGGCCTGAAGAAGCTGGTGTACTGCCTCTTGAGCACACCCAGCGACACCGTCACGATCACGTGGTCGGCTGGGATCACCTCGCAATCCTCGCACTCCACGACCACCGGCCACTGCTCATCCTCGTCCCACCTCCCCTGCCGCGGGCCCTCTCCACTCTGGCCGCCCTCCCCAGCGTCGTGATTGTGGTCACCCTCACCACGGGGCTCAATCTCAGGGCCCCGGGGCCGAGCCGAGGCCTGGTCCCAGTGGATACAGCGGACCGCTTTCCCCAGCTGAATGACATGCGGGGGAATGCCCTCAGCCAGCAGCTCCACAACTCGCATGAAGCCGGAGGGGATGATGTGATGGGCGCCGGGGATCTCCGTCCATTCTCCGAACGCGCTCAGGGACACCTCGTCTATGCTGTGAGAGCTGCTCTCGCAGCTCTCCACCTGTGAGGAGACGCAGAGAGAAGCCAGGTGAGGCAGGGCTAGGCCAGGCGAGGAACGAGCGCTCCGAGCAGCATGGCGCTGTGGGCCCAGACTCCCCCAGAACTGGTCTTTTTTCACCCTGGCATCTGAACGCCACAGCAGAGATACCTTCAGGTACTGCTGGATCATGGCGAGCTTCAGGCGCTTGGTGGCCTCTGTGTCGTCAGGGTCGTCTCGGATGCGCTTGCGCACCTTCTCCCGGGTGAACACCCCGACGCTGTTCTGACTCTCAGCGTTGACTGGTTTACCATGCCGGAAGAACTCCTGGGTCAAGTTATAGACCTGCCGGAGAGACCCCTGGGGGGTGAGCACACTCATCACCCTCCCCCAGAGGGCCCAGCTGGAAAGCCACCTGCTCCCAGGTGTTCCTGGAGCAACCGTGGCTTCTGCAGGAAGTTGAGCAGGGCACCTGCCCTAGGCAGCCGGCTCCTTACCTCCAAGCCTGTAAGAGGTGAAACCTACGCCAAGCTTTCTTAGGGGGCCTTGCTAGAACAAACTACAAACATCTGGGACCTGTAGAATCCTCTCCAGGGGGTCTGCGCAGGTCTGCCAGGGCCCCATCCCCTGGAGAATGTGGTCTGCACACGTTCACCTTTTCCAAGAACCAGATGCAGAAACTCATTCCCTGCAGACATCCTCCTGGGACTACTCAGACCCAAGGAAGAAAAAGGCAGCATCTCTGGGAGACCCCAGCCCTCCGGGAGGCCCCAGCCCGCCAGGAAACAGATACCACTTGGCAGGCAGTCCTCAGCCAAAACACCAACCCACTCCTTATCCACAGTAACCATCACTCAGTCCCTTGAAACAGGATCCCTCTGCCTCCCCTGCCCGGCCTTGCCCATAATCCTCCCAAACACAAGTCTACTCCTAGCATTCACTCAACATGCGTTTTTGGGCTCTGCACCTAAGAAGTCTTAAGCAAGAGGAAGTCTGGAGCCTTGGCCATACTCAAGTTGATGAAACATTCTGAGAGGATTTTTACATGATACACTGTGACAGGAAAGAACCTGTGAGGTCACAGGAATGGTGAGGTCAACCCAGACCACCCTGACTCATTGGGAAATGGCAACGCTGGCACAGAGAGGGAGAAGAGAGGGCTACAGGCAGAAGAAACTGCATGAAGATGGAGGGTAAGGCACTCAAGAAACTTGAAGTGGGTAGGTTCGGTAAAGAAGCAACAAGAAGAACCTTGTAAGAAATGAATGGCCTTGGGAAAGGAGGCAGAGGCCAGGGCAGGAAGGCCTAGACCCCATCCCAAGGCCCTGTATCCCTGACGTGCTTCGAGAAGAGGGCGGCATGATCCCCACCCACTGCTGTCATTTCTGGGACTGCAGCAGAGCGATTCTCAGCCGATTACCTGTGGCCAGGTGGGTTAGTGGTTATCTCTCTCCTTAAAGAGAGTCTGAATGTGGCCAGCATGCATTTGTGGGAAAGATGTCTCTACACGTGACAGGCTCATTCAGTAAAGATGCCTCTGCAGCATAAATCACAGAGAAGAGTAAGAGTGAAACCGTTCACTTGTCCTGCCTGCAATCACAAGATGCTGGGCAGTCAGCAGAAGCTGGGGCCTCAGCAAACTCCCCCTGCAGGATCACTGCCAAGAATGCTCCTTCTCCTCCCCGGTTCTCGCCTAAAAGATAAGCAACATGGTAACCAATATTCCGCTCATGGTCGCTGCAGACCTCAGAGTCCCGCTGAGGAGTAACAAAATGTAGCCATCCCCAGCCAGGATACAGACCTCTGTGTGGGTAGTCTCCTCCCACGCAATCCATATAACACTGGGAAGTAGATACAACCATGTACCTTTGCAGATGAGAAAACTGCGGGTCGGAGAGGACCTATAGCTTAAGTGCTCAGTATTCTGTATCTAAGGCTAGGGATATAGCTCAATGGGACAGCACTTGCCTAGAACAGACAAGATCCTGGGCTCAATCCCCAGCACTGAGGGAAAACAAACTAACAAAGTAACTATCAGGGCAGGGGAGATGGCTGAGTGAGCAGAATGCTTACTGCTCAAGCATGAGGACCTGAGGCCAGATCCCCAACACATCTGCAAATTTAGCCCTGAAGCGTTGAAGTCAGAGGTATCCGGAGGGTTTACCCACCAGTTGTTTCTGCTGAAACCGGGAACTTCAAATTCACTGGGCAACTTTGTCTCAAATATAGCGTGGAAAGCAACAGAGGAAGACATCCAACAACACTAACCTCTGACACACAACACACACACACACCATAAAATGTACCCATTTGAATGGCCCTTTCAAGCCATCTTTGTTAGAAACATATACTATAAAGCTACCCTGAGGCATGGTTTCAACCTGTCTTCTTAGAATGGTCACCAGCATTGACTACAGCCACACAAGGAAATCCTGACCTATATTTCTTCCTTCAGACCCTACGCAGCACTGCAATTTGATAACCACCTTATTCATTTTATTTTCCACAGCCCCCACCATTAACAGGAAGTAAAACAAGTCAAGGCTGCTGAGGGTCATTCTCAGGAAATACCCACATAGCCAGGCATGATGGCACACATCTGTAACCCCAGTACTTGGGAGATGGAGAAAAAAGAAAAAGAAAAACAAACAAACAAACAAACAAAAAAACAAAAAACAGAGGACTTCAGGCCTTGGCTACACAACAAATTTAAGATTAGACTGAGCTGTATGAGACCAACCTAAAAAATAAAAACCTAAGTATTCATGCTTAAAGCCAAGAGTAAGTGCAGGCCAGTCAGGTCTACTCTGAAGAATTCAGATGATTATCGACCCTTTGTATGTGAGTGAAAATACACTACAGAACTGACACTCACATTAACTTGTCGGTACATACACACAAAACAGAATGCGCACGTCTTCCACGGGGCAGAAGCCTCACACAGCAAGAGACTGACAAGTGTACAGTAAGTCCTTAATGGCCCATCTGCTGACCTGGAACGGGGTCATTACAACAGGAAATAAGACCTGTTCTTTACCTTATCTCTTCAGTGCAATTTACAGCACTACTGAGAGACACTGAGGACGCTGATGATTTTTTTTTAAGCTTGGATGCTTCAGTGACGGTTGGTACTGCTACTTCTAGCTAAAAAGGACTGTGATTCTAACCAATGAAATACGACAGACTCTCAACATAGTAGCTACTAATACCCAACTTGGAATCTTATATTAGTTCCTGCCTATTTCAACTAGCCATATTTCAACTACTCAACACCCACAAGTAGCTGGACACTACCACAGTGGACGGTGCAGGTCTAAAACATCTCTATCCATACAAAAGGTTCCCCTAAACAATGCTACTTACATGCAATTCCAAAAATAGTATTAGAATACTGATAGACATCTTATTTGAATTAAAATAACCATCAGGGGATTGAAATCAATGCATAAAAATCAGCTTTATTGTTATATAGGAACAACTAGAAAATGCTTTTTTTAAAAAAAATGTTGACTATTCATTAAAAAAAAAAAACTACAGTGACAGTTGCCACAACCCAAACACCTGGTGAAGTCTAGCAAATGACATCCAAGGCCTTTTTGAGAACATCTATCTGCGTCTTCCCTAGCTGAGCACTTTCGTTGTGTCCCCACACCATCATGACCTTCCCCTTACCTCGTTGTATAGATCGCTGAATTCCTCAACCACGTCCTTGGGGATCCGGCGGCCACGGTTGGTAAGGTAGCAGGCCACGCCATTCTTGGAGTAGTGGCTGATACGGCCCACACTGCGTTCCCCATCTGTTGTCTCTTCCAAAAGGCCATTGGCTTCTGCTAGTTGATAGACAGGGTTCCCGTGGGAGCCATGGATCCAGGTGGCTCCCAGCTCAAAGGTGGCGTGTCCTGGTGGTGACAACAGACCCTTAGAGGGGCAAAAGTTTCTTCAGAGAGGGGAAGGACTGCCTCCCTTCCTGTTCTTCACCCACATAGACTCAACAGGGCAGGAAGGGGTCTGGGAGCTCTCTCTGAGGAACAGGCAAAGCCTACAGAGGAACATCGCCTGACAGCAGATGAGATGACCAGCAGGGAGAAGCACTGGCCAGAGTGACTTTTGGATGTGCCCCACTGTCACTTCATGCCATCAGTTAGAAGCTTCTCCTTTTCTAGTATCACCTTCTACGACAATGCCACACACCAGACCCCTGACTCCCACCCACTCAACAGGAATATTGTGGATATTCCCTGCCGCTATTCTAGCTCCTTAAGACGCCATGGCTCCAGATTCCAAGCCCTTCACCCAAACAGAAGATGCCCCTTCCAACACTTCTAGGACATAAAAGAGAGGACAACTCCAATTTAAAACATTTTCCCAGGGTAGAGGAATACAATCCTGCTCTCCAGAGAACTTAATCCCTGAGATCCTTTCACACAGCCCGGGCAGACCCTGAGATTCTGTCCAGGAGAAACGAGGTGCACTCCTAGATCCAAGACATAATGGGCCTAGGAATCCATCCCACCTTCTCATCACCAGCCAAGGCAGCCAAGGCAGCAGGTCTGAGGTAAGCTGCCTCCGTCCTGGACCTCAGTTTTTTATTCAAATGCCAGAGCTGTAAGGCAGCTTTCCCTGCCTAGCTTCCAGAGAGGTTAAGATAGTGCAGAGCACAGAGAAACAATTTGTGGTGTTTGTTTTCGCAGGCCAGGCTCAAGATCTGTACGGTGAGTTTCCCATCAAATTCACAATAATTTCTCCTATCCTTGTGCACACACCCCTTGACAAAATGACTGTGCATACCTCCCGCTGAGAGGCAGGACCTACCCCTTGAATTTGGGATAAACTTATGACTCGCTCTGATTAGCAGAATGTGGTTAAAAAAAGTATACACACACACACACACACACACACACACACACATATATACACATATATAAACACACACAAATGTATATTTGTGGCTTCAGGGCCAAGGCCTCAACAGGGCTGACAGTCTTTTTATTGCTGTGATAAAACACTATGACCATAAGCAACTTGGAGGAGGAAAGGGTTTGTTTCAGCCTATAGTTCCACCTCACAGTCCGTCACTGAGGGAAGTCAGTGCAGAAAGCTGGAGGCAGGAGCTGATGCAGAGGCCATGGAGGGTGCTGCTCACTGGCTTGGTCCTCATGCCTGCTCAGCCTGCTTCCTTATAGTGCCAGGACTACATCCTGCATCCCAGGACCACCAGCCCAGGGATGGCACCACCTGCAGTGATGTGAGCCCTTCCGCATCAATCGCCAGTCAAGAAGATGCACCACAGACTTGCCCACAGGCCAATTTGGTGGGAGTCTGTTTCCCTCTTCCAAAATAACTCCATCTTGTTTGCGGTTGACATAAAACTAGCCAGCACAGGGCCCCGTGGAGTCTACCCTCACCCGCTAAAAGTGACGATGAGCGAAACGCAGGCTCACCTTGCTAGCAAGGTGAATCCAGACCAAAGCCTATACTTCCTACCAGACAAGAGGGTAAAGCCATCTTAGAGAGGCTAATCAACGCCAGCGACGTTTCCAAATGACCCTGGCATGCAGGAATCAAGCAAGGCAAAGACAGAAAAAGACCCACCTATACCGCCAAACCACAGGTTCTGAGTAAACACTGTGTGTGAGCTGCTGTATCTGAGGTGGTTTGTTCTGCAGCAATAGCTGCCCGACAGTCTGAAGACAGCAGCACTACCCCTCACCCCAAGAACTGGCCATGCACGCCTTATTTTCATGCCTTCCCTTTCTTGGGATGTTTCTAATTAAACCACCAGTTACTAAAAATAGCCCGGTAACAAGAATGTGTCTAAAACAAGAGAAAACACAACCTCATGGTGTAGCTAGCAAGAAAAAAAAAAATTCCCTGGTGTCTCTGGAAGAAGCAGGCATGAACAGGGTCCCTTGTGTAGGAAAAGAAGGCCACCAAAGAACTGAAAGTCCAGGATCTTGCCTACAGGAGCTGCCTGCAGGCCACTGAGGGCACCTCGAGAGCCTCAGGCCTGGGAGTTCCCAGTCTGTCTACTTTGAGCTCCCAGGAGCAGCAGAGGGAGAACAGTAGTATTAACAGTAGTATTAACAATAGTATTAATTAACAATAGTATTGTTATTACTATTATTATTATTATTACTTTGGTTTGTTTTTAGACGATTCTGCACGTGTACGTAATAGGGTAGCAATCACCCTCTTCACCCCAGAGGCCCCTCCCTCACATTCATGACTATTTGTTTTGTTTTGTGACCCACTGAGATTAACCAGGCCTCTCTTGTGTGACCATGGGTTCAGGGCTATGTGTCGGAGCCTGGTGGGCCCAGCAGCGGGAATGACTGAACACAGTAGTCTCCCTCTCCCAGAGTCTATTGAGAGCCAACAGTTGAGAGGTAAAGAGAAAACCAGCAATTTGAGAAGGAACTGAACCCTCTCCCTGGCACAGTAGGGGGCTCCCAGCCACACAGAAACTGGGCAGGTCAAAAGCAAGGAGATGCCTCTCCTGTCTCTAGATGTTCCTCAAATGTGAGAGGAGGTGAGGAGCAGGGTCAGGTCAAAGTCTGCCAGGAGCTGGGAGGACCAGAATAAGGCCACCACGGAGGCTGTTCCTCCCACTAGCCCCTCATCTCTGCCACACCTCTACTTCCAGAGGGCACCAGGCACCACCTCGTGTCTACTCAGCTCGGAGCTCTGGCTCTGGACCCCTGCTCTCACTGCAGCATATCCATCTACACACCTGCCCGTCTGTGCCCACCCAGCATGCTCTCACAGACCTTCCTCACATTCCTCACCCAACACATCCTGTTCCCCCCTTCTCTCCCCATCAAGCTGCCCAGCTGGTCCTCTGACTCCCCAAAACTTCTTGTCAGCCTTACGGACTGGGCCACCTGTCTCCCCACCTTTTGTTTCTGCGTCAAACTCTGAATAGCTCTTCAAGCCCAAAGAATCACAAACGAGACTGCTCTTCCCTGAGGCTGCCAGCCAGGCAATCAACAGTGGGCATGGGGCTCCCTGGCTGGCCCAGCGTTAGAAGAACTTTGGATGGCACTTTCTCTTTCACTTCCAAGAGATACCCAAGTTTGTGCCTGAAATAGAGAAACAAAACCTCTCATGTGCCTTCCAGGAAAGGCTCTAGCGACAACTCTTAATGTGGCCAATAGCTCTACAAGAAGCAAGAACGCCTTTGGAGAGTGCCTTTGGGGTCCCCCGATTCTCCTCCTGACCACCGATCTAAGCGCATAGGCTTTGCTTGGCAGATACGAACCCCCCTAAAGCTGCAAGTGCGGCGGCTCACGCCTGTTACTTCAGTACTTGGGAAGCAGAGCGCCGGAGTTTCCAGGCTGGTGTGGCCTGAAGACTGACACCCTGTCTCAAAACAGAAGAGAAAGCTGGGAAATGGCTCGGTTGGTCGAGCGCTTGCCGCAAAAACCTGAGGACCGCAGTCAGATCCCCGAAAATCCATGTACAGAGCCCAGGCAGTGCAGTGCACACCTGTGACTGGCAGGAGCGGGAGGACCCTTAGGGGCTTACTGCCAGCCTTGCAGAAACATTTACTTCCAGGTTCGGTGAGAAACAGGCACCCTGGCTCAAAAAAATAAGGTAGAAAGCAATCGAAGGTGACACCCAACGTCGACCTCTAGACTCTAAACACACACACATACATGCACACGCACGGACAAATACACACACGCATGCACACACACACACACACCTACTCACACACGTGTGCACACACATTCAAACACAGCTATAATCTAGAGGGTCCACGTCACTCACATACTCCAGGTCACTATGTGTGGTTTTCGCCAGGTCATCTTCATATTTCCGACCCAGTCATCCCACAACTGGCCAAAACATGTCGACAGGCTGTGTCTGCGGAAGCCCCAGTCTCCAGCTGCATTTCAGGAACTACCCCTATGGTCTAGAACCTGGGCACAATCTCCCCACCCCAGGGGCAAGTCTCTTCTCTGGCTGCTTCTTTCAAGGTCCTCATTATTTGCAACCTGAACAGATTTTCTTTACAGACAAGCCCAAGACCCCACATGTCACCACAAGAAAACCTAAGAGTCCCCTTCTCTTCTAATAACCTTTGGTCCTATTGCCTGGACCTCAGTCACAACACACTAATTCATACTAAAAATTAATGACCAATCAAAACTTATAACACCCTCTCCTGTGACATTAGAAAAGAGTTCTCAGATAGTCTGACTCTGGCTATGTCCTCCCCAACAAACACTGTCAACACAACTCTTTTCTTTTCTTTAACATCTTTTATTTTATACACATTGGTGTTCTGCCTACAAGTATGTCTGTGTGAGGGTGCCAGATCCCCCAGAACTGGAATTGCAGACAGTTATAAACTGTCATATGGGTGCTGGGAATGGAACCCGGTCCTTCAGAAGAGCGGCTAGTGCTCTTAACCACTAGGGCATCTCTCCAGCCCCCAACCCCAACTCTTACACCAAGCCAGCATTCGCCAAAAACTAAATGTCAGGGCAAGGGGCTATGGAAGCTTCTGGAAATTACCCACACAGGTTTCATGCTCAAACACTTATCCCGAGGAAAGAGTAAATTAGTAAGACTTCAGGCAGGACCAGGGGAAGTAGCTAGGCCTGGGTGATGCTCACCAAGTCTCACACTCTGCACACGTCCCCCGATGTGGCTGGAAGCCTCAAGCACAGTGACATCCGTGAAGCCCTGCTCCAGAAGCGCTCTAGCTGCAGCCAGGCCAGCCAGGCCAGCGCCGATCACCACCACACGAGGCTGTCCCCTTCTCCGCAGGCCACAACTGAGAGGGTCATCCGCACTGTCGCCACTGGATTCACAACTTTGCATACCGTCCGTACTGACCTTCTAGGAGCCTGTGACAAGAGAGGAGGGTGGGGCTCAGCTCACCTGAGCCAGTGGTTCCTGCAAGCTGCGCCCACCTTCGCCTCCTCCCCTAGACCTGATCAAGGAGAGACACCATCCAAAAGGGCAAAAAGACAGTCAGGAAGGGGCAGAGGGAGATGAGAGCCAGAGAGGGAAACGTGTTTTAGGGCCTACCAACAGGCAGAGGCGGAACCCATTAATCCCACCCTCGAACTTCTTAAGCTTCGCCTGTCCAGCTTCGGGCGACTTACACTGATACTTTGCTCTATTCAGCATGGCTGTTCTTTGTGCCAACTCCAGGCTGGCTACACAGACATCAGGATATTCACACATACCCGAAATACGTACACAGGCGCCAGAACACTCACACCAGCCCAGGACACTTGTACGCTCAGCACTGGGTTCTGTCCCCACTCTCACCTGGCTCTTCCCTAGTACACCTCTGTCCCCGTACGCTTTTCTTCTCTCTGCCTTTCTGTTGGCCTGCCGACACTCGGTGAGGTGGCAATGTGGTGAGAAGGACAAAGCCTTCACCCCCCACTCCTCCAGACAGTGCTTGTGTCCAACAATCCTTGCTATTCTGGGTAGGGCCTTTCCCCATCCACCCAGTCCCCCAGTCACCACAAAACAGCAACGAACCCAGGAAACAGTAGACTGTCATGACCTGTGGCACCAGAGACTAGACATCAAATTGACAGTTACACTCTGCCAGCAGCTTGCTTAGAGACGCCAGACTTGGGCAGCCGATAATGCAGGGCAAGGAGGTGGCCCAAGGCTGGAATACACTGTTCCTCTATTCCCAGTTGCAAATGCCACAGAATTTAATAGCACCAAGACCCAGCAAGGACATAAATGCAGGTGGAGGGAAGCTGATGAACCACAACTAAGAAGCAAATAAAAACCATCACCCACACCCATGAAGCAAGCATGACCTTTCCCAGATACAGCAATCCGCTTTGAAGAATCTACTGGAGACCCAAGACACATCCCACCAAATAGACATGTCAAAGGAATTTACAGCCTTATCACACTGACCAAATCCAGGAACAGCCCAAAAGCCTGCCAATTAAAGAACAGGTGCATGAACTATGTATGCAGGGCTCTCGTCCCATGTGATACTCAGCAACTGCAGAACCCAGCTACTGTGACCCTGACAGCACGGACGCACCTACAGACATGAGACAGAGCCAGTGGCCAGACACCCAGCAGCACACACTATGGTGCTCCATTTACACGAAGTCCAAGAAGAGGCAAACGGCCCGTTGACGACAGAGAGTAAGGGAAAGGGGAGGCGAGTGCGAGGAGTAGGAGGGAGCGTCCTGCAGTGAAGGGAGCAAACCTACCTTGATCTGACTGGAAGTGACATAGCATGTCAAGACCCTGAGGTTTCCATTTTCCTTAAGACAGTGTTTTCTAACACTTGGAAGTTTAGAAGAAAAAAACTAGATGGTTTGTTTTTGCTTTCTAAATATTCTCAGGCGAAGAGGCTGCTTTTCCCCAATTTATCCCAAATGATGCCTGGGCCTGGAGAGAAATGCTTCTTACCCCACTCCCAGACTCAAAACTGGCCAATTCAGGGTAGAACATCTTTCCTAGACTGCAGGCAGGTGGCGCTCGAGGCCCAGACTCCCTCCCAGGCAATCCCAGCTTTGCCAGAGGATGAGGCCACCAGTAGGTGGGTGCAGGCCTTTCCTGCCTCCTCCTCCGCTGCCCTTTTCTCCTTATTCTCAGTCCCCACCCTCCAGGGAACATGACAAGCTAGGCTGTCTGGAGTCCCTCCCTCTGCTCTTGCCCAGGTTCCTGCGCACTAAATTTAGAGGTGAGGATGTGGCAGATTGCACGCGCTGGCAGGGTCAGTGGCGATGCCACCGGAAGTCTGCCAGCCACCGCCGCCAACGCTGCAACATGCCAGTAAACACACAGGGCGCTGCGGAGGGCCTGAGTCAGCTGTAATGATTGATGCCAGGGTGCCCGGGCACCAGGTGAGAGCTGACACTGCTGTATGCTCCAACCCATACTTGGGAACAGAGTGGGGATTCCCCTTTACAGCAACCCTGCCCCAGGGACACCCCAACAGCCTCCTTTTTGCAATAAAGGGGTGGGAAGGCAGCAATGTTTGCAGAGCGTAGGAGTGGAGCCACGTCCTGAAATGTTGCTGTGCAGAGCAGGTATAATTGCTCTGAACTGGAGTTCCCACACTGACTGTGGCCACATACACCTGAAATTCTAGTAGTGGGAAGGCTAAAGCAGGAACACCATGAGGTTCAGGCTAGCCTGGGCTATATGACAAGACACTATGTAAAGTTAAACAGGATTCCTAAGACACTCTCTCTAAAAGCCAGAAAAGTCTACCTGACCTCACTTTCAGGAGGCATGGCTGGCTGGTCCTTATTCCACTGCTGTGACAATCAGATAAGGCTGTCACAGACTGTCAGCATTTAAGGACCTTACATTCAAAGGAACAAGTACTGCAGGTACGTTACGACAGGTTTCTAGAACAGACCACCTGGAAGGTGGCTGCAGAAAGAACCTCCGCTCCAAGCCAACAGCAAATCTCAAAGATCCGGAACACAGCCATCAGATGGAGGCAGCACAGGAAAGCAGGGCCCTCGTGGGTCCCCTGCACTGCTGACCTTCACAGCTAACCCCACAGTCCTGGGCTTCCGTAAGCCTTGTCCCAAACCAGATCCATCCACCCTTCTTGCCCATGAGAAGCCAGAGGCACCATACACACAGTCCTACAGAGGAAGGTCTAGCAGGGGGCCCTCTTACATCCTGAGGCCCAACTGAAAAATAAGAGAAGCCATACTCAGAAAGCCTGTTGTGCAGGGATCAACAGAACGTTGCTAGTGTTGTTGTTTCTTGTTTTTTGTTTTGTTTTGTTTTTGTTTTTTCTTTCTTTTTAATCATTTTTCCCCTTTGGGATTTTTGGGGGGGATGGGAAAGGGAGGGAGGAGAGGAAAGTGTCTTACTGAGGAAGAAGAATTTAAATAGTCCTTGGTGCATGCCTGCCCCTTTTTTTTGCCTTGATCTGTATGCACAGGAGAAACAGAACGCCCTGTACTTGCCCACAGATAAAGGAATGAAGAAAAAGTGCTGGCTCAGCCAGGCGGTGAGGGAGGAGGAGGGGAGCTGAGAGAAACACAGAACAATAGACACTTGCCTTCTTGCTTGGGCCTCCATGGTAAATTGGGTGGGGGGGGGGGGGGCATGTTCTAGGGCTTCCTGCCCAGCATCCATGTCCCCAAGCAGGCCAAGTCCCAAAGCTTCAGGAAATCAGGTCAGCCTGCCTCCAAAATACCCCACTGCCTCCTGACACCACTTTCCCAGCCACAGGCCGCAGCTTCCTGGGGTCTGTCCTGATCCTGCTGAGCCCTTCCCCAAAAATGCCACAGCTCAGCTGAGGTAGCACGCCTCTTCCTGTATGCATCCCGTCCACAGCCCCTCAGGTCAGAGTTGTGGGTGATCTTAGTAGAAGATCCCCTTTGTCCATGTCATTTAGACAGCTCAGACACTGTCGCCTCTCCCCATGGTGTCCCCAGGAACCCTCCAACTGCCACTCCCCGAGTCTCACCTCTACCCAGTCCCAGTCTCCACCCTCTAGACCAGCGGTTCTCAACCCTTCTAACACTGCGACCCTTCAGCACGGCTCCTCACGCTGTGGTGACCCCAACCGTAAAATCCTTTTCATTGCTATTTCGTAACTGTGGTTTTGCTGCTGTTATGAATTGTAATGTAAATGTCTGTGTTTTCTGATGGTCCTAAGAGACTCCTGGGAAAGGATAGTTCAACCCGACACCACTTTGGGGTTGTGACCCACGATTGAGAACAACTGCTCTAAAGGGTAACCGTGGTTAGGCCTCTTTAACATGATCAGAGTACAACCTAGCAACTGAGCATCTACGCCACACCAAACACGGGGAAAGACCTAAATCCTCTGGCTTTGCTGACCTCAATTCTCACAAGATAACCCCCATACACACACAAACACACACACACACACACACACACACACACACACACAAATACAACTTAAATCCCTAACTTTACCAGAGCCTTAGGCTTCCCCAGCCCACCTAACAGCCCAAGGGAAGCCTTTTCCTTGCCACACATCAAAGAAGATGCCTCTGGGTTCTAACCTGCGCAATCCTCACTGGGACTTAAGAGCTGCACCATCATTTCCCACGGCAGCCCATGGCAGCTGCGCACTGTAGGCCCACATACTGGCTACCAAGTGGTTCCCAGAACATGGATGTCTCACTGGGGACCTATTACTGCCTAGTACACCTCAGGACAGAGGCTGCCGCCTTGCTGTTACTGAGCAAGGCTGGAATCTAGGCTGGACTCCAGGCTGGACTCCAGGCTGGACTCCAGGCTGGACTGGGAATTCTCCAGCAAGTGAGCATGGCCACGGCCTGAGAGACACTACTGTGCAGCCCAGCAGCCCAGACAGTGGAGACACCCCTTCCTCAACGCTGGGCCCACCTCTGCCTCCCCTGCTCATCCGAAGGTCAAATACAATGCCACCGGCAACTACCTCCCACGCCTTTCGAAGGCACAGAACAGTCTACCCATCCCTGACCTTCTGAACATGAGTTATCCCCTCAGGCACCTGAGCTGCTCTTCTCACCTGATGTCATCCCAGTCTGGATTTCCTCATCTGCCGCCAAAGGACGAGTAAGGCTTGAAGGTCATCGGGCCCCTCCTCACTTCATCTCTTTTAGAGTCCGGAACCACACCAGCTAAAGCCATCTAAACTAGGCCCTTCCTTCTAACCAGCATCCCTCCTCTGCCTCAAGCCCTATGCTCGCTCATGAGGAATCTATCAGGACTCAGGGTTCCCATAGCTGCAGGAGACAGAGTACCTGCACCCCCTCAACCAGCCCTGTGGACTCCATGACTCTCCCAACAGTGGTCTGGGGCAGTGGCCAGCTTCATCTTCCCTATAGCAACACACTTTCCTAGCTTCTAGCAGGAAGGGAGAGTAGAGGACACTGGGGCTGAGACCCCCTAAACAATGCAATTATTCTTCTAAGGGAAAGAAAGATAAGAAAGAAAGAAAAGAAAGAAAGAAAGAAAGAAAGAAAGAAAGAAAGAAAGAAAGAA
>NW_026585504.1:5223228-5237739 GCF_907164565.1 Psammomys obesus
AGAGAAAGAAAGAAAGAAAGAAAGAAAGAAAGAAAGAAAGAAAGAAAGAAAGAAAGAAAGAAAGAGAGAAAGAGAGAAAGAGAGAGGAAGAAAGAAAGAAAGAAAGAAAGAAAGAAAGAAAGAAAAGGAAGGAAGGAAGAAAGAGAGAGAGAAAGAAAGAGAGCGAGAAAAAGAAAGAAAGAAAGAAAGAGAGAGAGAAAGAGAGAGGAAGAAAGAAGGAAAGAAAGAAAGAAGAAAACAAACACTCCCAGAAACCCCACACCAGCTGCCTTGCTGTGCTGGCAGACAAAGGGGCTCTGTGTCTGTAGAAGGCTCCTCCCACCATCCAGTCTAGGGCAGGCCGCCCCAGCCTCCCAGCCAGACCCTCCCCAGCCTTCTTACCCAAGCCACAGGGAGTACAACATGCAGTACAACCAAACCAAAAGAAAGGCCAGTGGGCAGGAATAGAGACGCAAACCCAGAAGGCAGGACAGGGCATCCCAGCTCAGTGTCCTACTTGCTTGCTAAGTAACCCCCCAGGTCCGGGCCTGCCTTTCTCTAGGCCCCGTTTGGCCAGCACTTCTGAACTCAGCCCAAGAATGTCATATATACTCCCATCCCTGGAGTCATATGTCCATATGCTAGGTGATTATATGTCGGGCAGTTGTCCCACCTAACACCTGAAGCTACTACCAGTCTTTGAGTTTCTCTATCTGTATACGGGGGCACAGGAGAGAAAAGGGACCAGTTATCTCCCAAGTACTATCTCACAAAGGCAGAGTGAAGAAAGAGGGTGCCCAAAGGACCAGCACAGAGGTGGAATCACCCTCCAAGATCCCAAAGCTCCACTGCATGTAAAGGAAGCCAGGGTGTTGAGCTCGGAGCCCAGCCTTGGCCCCAATGCAAACCGGATCTTGACCTTGGTGTCAATCAAACATCTACAACCTCTCAACCCAGTCCTGACTGAGGTTGATCCTGACTCTGCCTGCCCATCCTACCCAGATTCCATGGGCATTGGGCAGCTGCAAGTTCACAACAGGGAAACAGCAGAGGTACCGCCTTTCACAGACCAGCAGCCGCCCGGATGAGAACCAAGCCCCATTTTTCCTCCTGGCTTCTCTCAAAGCACTGAGCCTCTGTTATGCACCTCTCTTCCCTCAAAATGTAGTTCTGAATGGGACAACTTTAAAAAGCTTCTTGTAAACCTGTTTCAGAAGAAGAGCTGGGGGGCAGGGGGCAGGCACCTTGGCAGCCTGTGACTGACAGTGGAGGAGGCAGAATGAACACAGCCTCCCTCCCTCATGGAAGTAATGGGCAGGAGTGGGAAGCGCACTGGAAGAGGTGAGCACCCTGGGCCAGACTCAATTTCCTGCTACCCTGCTACCCAGAACAGACATAAGGGACTTTCAGAGCTCCCTGAATGGGCAGGCCCAATAGGAAGCCTGGCTGGGGGATCGCCAAGAAAAGAGAGCTCTCGGCTCACTTATAATCACAAAAGCCTCCTCCCACCAGTTTGTCATGGATGTTCTGAGATGTGGTCCCCAACCTTTCTTTTCTTTTCTTTTCTTTTCTTTTCTTTTTGGCTTTTTGAGACAGGTTTCTCTGTGTTGTCTTGGCTATTCTAGACTTGCTTTGTACACCAGGCTGGCCTGGAACTCACAGAGGTCTGCCTGCCTCTGCCTCCCAGAGTGCTGGGATTACAGGCGTGTGGCACCGTGCCCGGCTTGGTCATTATCAGTGATTTGAATTTCTCCCACTTATTGGATGGGTGACGGATTAGCTGGCTTTTCGGGCTGTGTTAACTTGACACCAGCTGGAGTTATCTGTAAGGAGGAACCTCACCTGAGAAAATGCCCCCATCAGGCTGCCAGTGCGCCAAGTGTGTAAGGCATTTTCTTGATTGACGATGTAGGGGAACAGGTCTGTTGTGGGGTGCCAACCATGGGCAGGTGACCCTGGGTTCTATAAGACAGCAAGCTGAGCCAGCCATGATGCCCAAGCCAGTAAGTAGCACCCCTCAGGAAACGAGGGCCTCTGCTTCAGCTCCTGCCTTGGCTTCCTTCTGTGGTCTGTGACTCAGGACATGAAATAAAAGCCTAAGACAGGTAAGCTCACCAGTAGAATGGATTGTATGCCAGTACATGCAGAGGCCTGGGCCAAGCTTTCTTCCTACACAGGGCCCCCAACCTGTACAGAGTGGGAGTCAGCGAAGAGTAGACTGAGCCAGGTGAAAGGGTGTGGGTGGAGCTTTGAGGGATCCTGCCCTGTAGAGGCCACAGATCCTCCTCTCAAGCAGAAATGTGAAGCCTGATGGGGCTACCCACTTCACAAAGACATTCCTGTTGTCTTATGGTAAGGGAGGAGCACATGAGGTGAGAAGGGTCAGCCCAGACCCCGCCTGCTGCAGCAAGAGTGCCTGAGTGCTGGCTTCCAAGATGCCCCTTCTGGTACTCCTGGCCAACTGTGGCCTCCCCTCTTCAGCTGACCTTTGTAACTGAAAGGATACTGCAGAAATGGTGGAGTGTGACATCTAAGACACAGTGGTCATGCCATCTTGCTAAGCAGGAGTGACCCACCATGGAAGCAGGGCCTGCAGCCCAAGAACCTTCAGACGCCTGTAGCCTCCTAGAGACTCTGAGCCAGAGCCACCCAGCTCAACTGCAGCCCCATCCTCACAAAAGCCCTACAGCTGAAGAGTTCACTGTTTTAAAGCTACTAGCCCTGAGGTAATTTGTTGCCCGGAAATAGATAATGAGCAATCATCAGTCTCCTAGCTAGGAAGCCTAAAGGGAAAGACCCCCAGGTTATACCTCCATCACTCAGAAACTCCATCCCCACTGCTCTGAAAAGCAGGACTAGAAACCAGGCCTAGGAGTTTACAAGTCCCCCTGACAGGAACATCACATCTCCCAGGAGATGTCCCTGAACACCTATGTTCACACTAGCTCAGTTAAGTCAGACTCCATGAAATAAAGTACTAGCATGGGTGTTGTTTTGGGGTCATCTGTGAAGCTGATTTCAGGCCAGGGCTCCAGAGCAGGCTTCAAATGCAGACATGCCAGGGGACTGATGGGATACCAGAAGAGGAGGCCGACAAAGCCATGGCCAGGTCATGGCCAAGGTCCCCTTTCTGTTGTCACTAACTAGCTCCCAAAGTCCTCAGCAGCCCAGGTCTTCTTCCCCTCCCTTCCCTCTTCGAAAAAAGCTTGGAGAGCCTTTCCCATCCCTGAAGTGGAACAGCCATCACACCTGCCCTGATCTGGGTCCTCTGCTCCCGGTCAGAAGTACCCCGTGAGATCTATATTTGCATGTAAGATGCAGCCTTCCCTTGTACTGCATTTGACCCTGTGGAGGACAGAATGTCAAATTATAGAGACAGAGCTGCCCTGAGGCTCACAGCTGGTTAACTCAAAGGGACAACGGTCAGCTAACATCCAGATTGGGGAACCTAATACAGGCTGGGAAGGAGTCCGTTTCGTTCCTAGATACTCAGAGGTACTGCTGATGAGAATAACTTCACACAGAGGTGGAGGCTGTGACCTGTCCTCCCTATTGAAGGTCTCCCGGATGAGAGGAGTCCCAGGAGGAGGCCCAGTCCCCGGTGCACTCACCTGACCTTCCTTCCATGCCTGGAGAGCTGGGAATTGACATGTGGGCAGGAGTGGGGAGGACACACCCCACCTTCTCAGGGCCTTCAGCCACAGCCATGAGCTTTGTGGAGACAACCACACAGACAAGCCCTGTGCTATTCTTAGAGAGAGTCCATCCCCACCCCCACCCCACCCTCCTACTGGATAATAGGCTGCCCGTGAGCAGCGCCTCCATCCCTACCCTCCAAACAACAGCATGCAGGCATCAGTCTCCATAGGCCATGTCCCAGTGGCCTATGCAGAGTCTGGATGGACACAGGACACATGGGTGGGATATGGGGAGTTTCATATTAAAATGTATGAGCGTTCTATGCCTGGGCTAGGCAGATCTAAAGAGGCACGTAAGTCTGAGAGAAAACTATGCTGTGCCAGAGGCAGGCAGTGGGGACAAGCCTTTTATTCATTGAGCAGGTTTTAATGAGTGCTACTCTGTGGCAGCCCTGGGCACAAGGAATACAGAAGAGGTAGAGCTTAAGAACATGAGAGGTCAAACCTTACAAGGGCCACAAAGAAAGAAGTCGGGGTGGAGGGGCAGGGGAGGCGCGGGCACAGAGGAAGTGAGAATGCTGTGTGGACCTCCGGGAACTTACAGGATGTGCAGCCAAGGCAAGGCAGGACAGCATGACTTCAGTGACCAGTCATGACAGTGCTGGGATAAACCCAGTTCTTTCCAGTTCTTTGTCATCTAGCTGACCCTTCAGTCCAGGGTGTGAGAAAGATCAAAAGCTACCCAAGGACAAATACCTCCACAGGCTGAGAGGGGAAGCCCAGGCTCTGACTCCTGAGCCCTGTTCTCCTGCCAGGAGATGGGCAAGCTTCTGCGGGTCACAGACCCTAACACACACACACACACACACACACACACACACACACACACACTGGAAGTGCGCTGAACATCAGCAGCAGTGACAGCACACCACCTCCACCAAGAGGCAAATGTGCCCAGCATTACCTACAGGCCAACCCAGCCGGATGTGAGTCATCCGGGCCAGGGCTGGATACAACAGAGATCTACCCTTGGTGGATACTGAAAGATGGACACCTAGGACCGATAAGCTGGCGGGTGAAGGGGTGCCTTCCCCATGGGCTTCTCCCCGTTCCCTTCCCACACACTGGCCAGTGTACAAACAAGACCAGCACAGTCAGCGCTTTCTGCTGACTCTTTCAAAACCACTTGCAAAAACGGAGGCTGTGAACACAGCCCAGCCACCCAGCTTACCCTCATCCCTTGGTGGCCCTCGTGACACTGCACAAAGCCCAACTGTGTGTGACTGCAGACCGGGGGAGGCGGGGGTCCCAGCAAGCCTCTCCTCCATCCTGAGTCACTGAGCCTCCACTTCTTCCAGCTTGAGACTTGTGCTCCCTGCACGGGAAGAAGTCCTTCAGTCCCGAGGTGGCAGAGCTGTCTAAGGTCTGCTGGATCCAGGCAGCATTTGCAAGGAGGGAGCTGTGCTCTTCAGTAAACCCCTTGGTAGCAAAACCACCACTCAAAGGCCCCCCACCCATTACACTACAAATTACACAATCACAAAAAGTATTCGCATTAACCCACACACACACCCTAACCCGACAACAAATGAACACCGCAGCAGACTGCTACTTGATGTCTGTGCTCTGTACCAAGCTCTGAGCTACGCTTCCTGTTCACCAGACCTTTGTGCTCACATGCGCCCTGCCACCCATCGTGCAGAGGAGGAGACGGGTGAGGAGGGCTGCAGAGACGGATGGAGGCCGCCCAGGGCCAGGCTCTGCTCACTCACTCTGCTCTCACTCACTCAGGCCCTCACCCTCACCACCCCCCACCCAGGGCGGCAATCCCAAGGCTGCCCCAGGCGTGGCACTTCTCTTGCTCTACCCCTCTCCGTGTGAGACACAGCACACAGTATTCCGGGCACTTGGGACTGGGAAGAGTCACCCCAAAGCCTGGCACTCACCCCACTGGCACAGCCAAAACCTAGGACTGTCATCAGAAGGCCACCAGCGTCTCAGACTGAGTGTGTGGCAGAGTAGGCCACAGACCACTCTAGTCTCCCTGCCCCTGGGTCTAGCCTAGGCTTGCCAGACAAACACTGTGCCAGACTCAGCCCTTAGTCTTAGATCCTCTCCATAAATAGGGTACGGAATACGGCAGCATTGCTTTGCCAGGCCAAATGGAAACTCCAAGAGACACAACCCATGAACCCTCCCTAAGAGTCAGTCACCTCCACACTCTAGCCCAAGACTTGCTTCTTCTGGTGACTCCAGGCTGCTAACAAGTGAACAGGCCTGGCCACCAAAGGTCTCCTCACAATATCCACACAGACAGCACAACCCACACACAAGCAAGCAGCCTGCAAAGCCAAAGCCCGAAGCTGGGTCTACGGGCTGTGACTTACCCCATAAAACACCTGGGAGCTAAGACGCTGAGCTGACGCAACAGACATACCCTTCAAGTCCTTTGTTAAGTTCAAAGAGACTCAGTAACTCCCTGCGTTTGAAGTCAAAGCACTCTGCCATTGTTGTCGCTGTTCTTTTACTGAGCAAGCAGACGGCTCAGAGTGTAGTGCCAAACACCTTTCCTGTGAAATGTTCCGGTTAGTCCCCGCAGCAATGCTTCCATGTTACAGAGGAGGAAACGGACGTTCGGAAAGCTTATAAAAAGTCATTCTGTGCAGCATGTGGTGGCGCACGCCTTAGATCCCAGCAATCAGGGAGACAGAGCTCTGAGTTCGAGGCCAGGCTGGTCTACAAAGTAAGTCCAGGACAGCCAAGGCTACACAGAGACACCCTGTCTTGAAAAACAAACTAACAAAAAAGCATTCTGTGAAACACTAAGCCTGGTTCTTGCTGTTTAATTTCGGTCACAAAGTCATGTTCGATGCCTTTCCCAAAGCTACTCTCTAAGCTCCAACCCCTCTAGTCTAACTCACAAAGTTTTGCCTTATGTGTGGTTTTTAATTTAATTTATCAGTGTTAAAGAGAGTAGGAGTTCTGTTTTACACTTTCTTCAGTCTTTACCCACAGGCCATCCTAGGTGTCTCTTGCAAGCATTAGCCTAGAATCTACTTGGAGTCCAGGATTTTACTAGCCTTCCACGGCCAGCACCTCAGCCGCAGAATCAAGACAGCAAGCAGACAGGCAGGGTAGGGGTAGGGCAAAGTTGAGAGTTTGGGTGTAGGTCTTGAGGAGGCTAATGAATGAGGAGAGAGCATCAAGCCAGGACCTGGGTTTGCTCAGTGTCTCCTCACTATGAAACAAGATAGTAGACCAGGTCTCATCACAGAGGGAGTGCTGTGGCGAGGACAGAAACTACCTCATAGCTAGTTCTTTGCTTCATTTTCTAATAAATCCCACTGAACAGCCAGGTGAGGCTTCTCCTGGTCTTAAATCTTAAACCGGGCCTTAACACCCTTCCCTAAGAAGCAGGCAGAGGACTGAATGGCAGAGGTATTGTACCCCACAGCAGGCCACCCAGCTATGTTTAAAAGCAAATGTTTTTCTTCAACCTCTAGCCTTGGTCCTCTACCCCTACCTAGACTTACAGAGAGCCCAGGGCTCCAGCCTGCTTGAGGAGGAAAGAGCAAGGACACAAGACAGAGCATAGTGCAGGACTGGACGGAGGCTGCTGGGAAGCTCAGTGGGGCTTCCCCTCTTCCCAGATTCCCCAGTGGGCCCAAGCCCATGAGCACCTGACACTGCAAAGCCCGGCTCCTCCTCTAGGACTACTAGGATGCCACACCCTGCCTCCTCACCTGAGCTGCTGAACAAGAGTCTTCATCCTGCAGATGTGGTGGGGGGGCTCAGGACGTCCCCACCAGTCACAGGGAAGTGGGGGGCAGGCACCCTGGAACAACACCTCCTCCCCTTCCTACTGACCAACCTACCTCTTGAAAGGCCACAGAGTGAGGCTCCTAATAATTTGCAGAACGCTAGAATCTGAGGCTAAGAGTCACATTAGCAACCCAACCACTCCACACGCTTTGAGCCAGGAAGGATCACAGATACTGGGGAATATTGCACTCCACTTTTTCACTGTGTACCCTGCCAAGCTTCTCACTAAATCACTGTCCTATTCATGTCAAAAAGAAACCTCGATGGCTTCCCAGGGGCTAAGTACTTAAGATGGGTTCCTACCAGTCTCTTACTTTTCGTTGTCCGTTGTTGTTGCGATGTTTTGCTTGTTTTGGTTTAAGTTCTGAGATAGGGTCTCACTATATAACCCAACCTGAAGTTCTTGTCAGCTTCCTAGCACTGTGATGTCTTACCCATCTCCTACTTCCTCACTCCACTGGCCACTACTCCTGAAGTCAGTCCCTGCTGCCCTAGCCCCCACTCTTCCTTTTCCTAGGCAATGCACTGGTTCACAGGACTCTACCCCAGCCTTGAGGTGCCTCTCTTATCCAGGCTCTTCCCTGGGTCCTTCCTGGAGATGTGGCTTCCATCCATCTGTTAATCATACTCCTGAACACTGTAAGCTGGCCCTCTAACGTAGCCCTTCAAAGGACGTATCATTACCCCCATGGCACAAAAAAAGAGGCTGAGTCACAGAGGGCTTCAGCTTCTTGGCCAAGGACCTCAACCTTGCTCAAGGAACTTCTGAAAGAGAGGGTGAGAAGAAAAGAGAAAAACAAAACAAAACAGTGGCAGGCTGGTGTGACCCAGACAGAGGTCCCATCCAGAAGATTTAAGCCTGTTACCATCATGTCTTGGGCATCAGATTAGTCCTTCTGGGTCCCTCAACCACTCACCCAACAAAGATATCAGTTTACCACAAGAGCCCAAGACCAGCTCTGGGCCTTGGATCTGCCCAGACCTCCAGACCTCTGCAGAGCAAACCAGTCAATTTCTTCTCTTATTTGTTCTCTAATCCCTAAGGAGGCTTACAGCAGTTTTTGAGAAATGGTGCCCCCTCACCCCTCAGGATGGCCTGGCAAAGTGGGGAGACAGGCTTGACTGTACCCTTTTTGATGAGTTGGTAGAACATCTGTAGAACTTAACATAAAAGCAGGCCAACCCCAGCCCTGGCAGCCCCTCTGGGCACAGGGTGGCATTCACCTTCAGTGTCCATCTTCCCACCTTTTGCCAGAGTGTGGTGACTGCACGATGGTAATGAAAGCATCTAATGGGACCTCAACTGACTTTAGGCTGTGCTGAGTCAAGACAGCAAGGAGCTTTGGGAGAGCCCAAAGCAAGCCAGACAGTTTTCCACACAAATTACTCACTCTGCTGCATCTTTAGCACACAACGTTTAATGGTAAACCAGAACTTAGGTGTATTAAGCTGCTACTCTGGAAATACACAGTGCCCCACCCAACAAACTCTGTGACATCACTCCATGGGGGAACAGAACCTCTCTGTTTACAGACAAGGAAACTGAGGTGGCAAAAGGGAGCAGACACTTGCCTGCAGTGGTGCAGCCAGGCCCTGACTCCCAAATACACTGGGGAGGCGACCAGGGCAGAGTAATACCACAGCCGCAGCCCATGTGACCATCAACAGCAGCAAGAGGGACTCCTGAAGGGAAGGAGAGTGACAGAGGGCTTGTCAGAAGTGTCACAGCTGTGCTAGAGCTGAAGCCCAGCTGCAGTCCCAATCTCTCACACCGCCCCGGCTAGAGGAAGGGTGCTCACTCCAGATTGGCTACCCCACCAGACTAGGCTGCAAGCAGAGATAAGGTGCCCTGCCTGCCACCTACACGCCACCCTGTGTAAGACCTAGTCACCCTAGACACCCCACTGTGTTCCTAGAGCTGTAAGAAGTGAAGCCTGAGCTGCCAGCCTCTGAGGCCACAGCTCCCAGAGCTCCCTCACCTAGCCCCACTTCCCAGCAGGCCACCCTCAAGCACCCTCTACCTACACTCCTTTCCCAACTCCTTCCCAGCTCCTTCCCCATGAAGGTAGCTCTCTGAACTCTGCAAAAACAATCTACAAAAGACTGAGAGGAACTGCTGCAGGTCCCGCCTAAGCTGAGCCTGTCCCACAGGACACAAGCCTAAATTCGCTGCACAGACAGTGACCAGTGGATTAGCAACTCTGCGCTGCCCAAGCATTTAGAAACACAGAGTCCCAGCTGGGCGGGGTGCACGCTTTTAACCAAAGCACTCTGGAGGCAGAGGCAGGTAGGTCTCTGAAAGTTGGAAACCCGTTTGGCCTACATAGCAAGTTCCACCATAGCCAGAGCTACATGGTTGAGACACTGTCTCAAAAATAAGTAAGTAAACAGAAAAAGAAAGGAAAGGAAAAAGAAAGGAAAACAGAAAAGGAAAGAGAAAAAAATGCAGATTCCCAGACCTTCCTCCAGACTCACTCAATCACACAGGACTGACCTGCATTTTAGTAAGGTGCGACTGTGTTCAAGTGTGAGAAGCACGTTTTAAAACCACAGCTCTAATCACATCATGACAGCCATGACCTATGACCTCCAGTGGCTCCCTGGGGCCTGGTACAAGGCCAGACTGTGCAGCTGGGCAATCAAGCTTTTCTGAGCTTGGCTTCAACCCACTTCCCTAAGCCTGACCTCCCTTCCCACCCTGGGAATGCCACCAGGCCTCAGACAGGCTTCGGGACACTGTCAAAGCACCGCTTTTCCAGGAAGCTTCTCCGAACTGCACCTGGCATCTCTCTTTTATTTGCTGAACAGTGAGGACCACACCCTTTGTCCCTGCTGCCCGGAACACCAGGCCGGGCACAGAGCATTCCAGGTAACACCTAGGAAGACCCAGTGTCCAGCTCAGGCTCTGCCCTAGCCTCCAGCTCAGCCAACTACGACGCAGGCAGAGACGGGCCTCCTCCATGAACTTCCTGACAACTACAGCAATGTGGCTGGTGTGTGCCTTGGTTTCTCCAAATGCAGAAAAGAATGTCCAATAATGGAGGATCTGCCCAAGTGAAGGAACAGATCCCCAAACAAACCGGATCTGTAATGAACAGCATCCCCGTGTGGTCAGCAGCCCCTCCTCAGCCAGTCAGGACCCTAGGGGTGGTCATGTGTCTGAGGTATCCCAGGAAAAGGATCACAGAAACTGCTGCCCTGGCCTCAGTCCCAGAACTGGCACCCCTTAGAAAACCCCTCATAAGAGCAAATCCCACAAACCTGCTAACGTTCAGAGGCAAAGAAAAAAAGTCTCTCTCATCCCAGTTTACAGAAAGGTAGAAAGAGGTCAGTGCTACTTCCAATCCCTCTTCTCGGTCCCCACATCCTACCAGCCCACAAGCACCAAGCTGGAAGCACTCCCTCACTCTTCTAGGCAGGCTCCGAAGGAGGCTAGCTTGTCTGCAGGGCCCCACTGAGCTCTGTCTTCTCCAGGGAAGGAGTCACAGAAGCAATGGCAGGCACATAAACCAAGAGGTAGCAATGTAATCAGTGTTTAGACTAAAAGCGCAGACTCCCCCCACCCCCAGAACCCTGATATCAGTGTACAAGATTCCCAACTACTTGAGGTGGGTCTGGAATTCATTCCAGAAGAGAAAGTGAGGACAGAAGCAGAGAAACTTGGCAGCCCAGCCCAAGCAAGGACTCCAGCTTTCAATGGTATCAGGCACCCCTGCAAAGCAAGAAAGGCCCTGGCTTATTAAGAAACCCTCCAGGGGCCTAAAGCCTAGTCACCTGGGAGAGTGGCCTGGATTTCAGAGCCAGGTAGTTTGAGTTCCGATCTCTCGCTCTGCCACTATTAATTATAGTGATATGCCTCTGGTATATGCCTTCAATAAAATAGAAGTGGAAGCTGCTAAGAGAATTAAAAGAATCAATTATCTGCAGAGTCCTTTAAAACAATATGTAGTGCCCAGTGAGCACACAGGACTCTGCCCTACCCACTTACCCTTGGCCAGATATCTCCCTCCTCAGGATGCCCTCTTTGCTCCCATCTATACCAGTTCATGACCCTTCCTAGATATGCCAGCCTCACCCCAGATATGAACTGTTAGCTCCTAGCTCCAACACTTGACTCTGTGACTTTTGGGTCTCTCTCCTAGGTCCCCCTGTCAAGATCCCAAGTCCCCTTCCTTCCATATAAGCAGTCCCTGGCTCTCCCCTTTCCTCTGAAGTATTAGCCCCATGACTCAACACTCCAATGACTGTTCTGTACAAATGGGAAAGCTGTGGGTACCAAGATGAGGGTTCATAAAAAAGCACACCCCCAACCCCAGCTTCTTCTTTCTATCAACTCCCTGCCACCCTGGGTTTGACCATGCAACAGCTACTCAAGGGAGCTCACTGAAAATAAGTCCCAGGTGTCCCGATGTCCTGAATTAGAGACCCAGTGTCTCTCACATACACATGTACACCTGGATTTCTAGCCAAAAAAGCAAAGGAAACCATCTAGCTGTAACCGACCATCCCCATGTACCTGATGTCCCCTTGATAGACAGGAGCGACCCCATATCTTCTCTGCTTTCCCTTTTTACATTCTACTGGCTGGCTCACATTCTTGCATCAATTTGCACAACAGCTTTTGTGGAAACAAAATAAAAAATCTTCAGGATCACTTAAGACTCCAGGAGCCTTCTGTGCTAACTGTAACACTCATTTACTTCAACCTAGCCCAGCCTCATCTTTGTGGATCAAGATGTCCTGAATGTTACCCATAGAACACCAAGAAAGATGCTCCAAATGTAGCAATGGGCCAACCAGTCAAGGTTCTACCCTTAACAAGCCAATCAAAGTCAAGACAACTACTACTAAGGGTTATCGACTCTTACACATACAATGAACAAAGTAAAGCAAGATCTATGATGAATCGTGTGTAGGGCAGGGGCCTTCTACCCAGGCTGGAATGGTATCTGGGGAAGGTATGCTCAAATTTAGAGCTAAAATATATATATATATATATATATATATATATATATATATATATATATATATATATAAGCAAAGCATGCCCTGTAAAATCACAAGAAAGAAATCTTCAAGTCAAGGAAGAGACCACAAGCAAAGTCTCTGGGTCAGGAAAAAGCTTAGGGTGTTGAAGAGAGAAAAGTGACTCAAAGCATCTGTCAAGGAGAATATAAAGGTGTCAAGAGTCAAATAAGGCTGGGAGGTCATCAGTGGCCACATGACAGAGGGTCAAAGAGTCCAAGGGAAAGCTTTGAGGTTTTATTCAAGTGTAATAAGAAGCCATCAAGGAATAAAATGATCTGATCAGACTGTTCTATGTTGTTCTTGCTGTTCTGTTAAAAATAGATGTAAAGAAGATAAGTGTAGGCATTGGGAGAGGGCTACTATGGAATTCAGGAAGACCTGAAGCGTGGCTTGGCCTGGAGCAGTAGCCTGAGGTAAAATAAACAGAATCAGAGCACGGAGAACTGACCCTAGATGAAAGAGCCAAAGGCTGTGAAGGGTGGGTAGAAAGGAGTCCATACCACCTGTCCTACAAGATGGGTAGAATGTCAGCCCTCTCAGATGTCAGGACCTAAGAGGAGCCTGTCCCCAGTGTGGTCAGTATTCTGCTTCATCTGTGCCAGTTTGTGGTCAACTGGGACCTCAGAAGAGTGGTGGGATCCAGTTGGAACCAGAGACAAAATGTGCTATTCAAAATCAAGAGCATGAAACCACTTAAGGTCTTTGTGTTTGGGGCTGAGGAAGTGGCTCCGTGGTTAAGTGCTCTGGCTGCTCTTCCAGAGAACCGGGCATTCAGTTCCCAGCACCCACATGAGAGCTTACTTGTAAATGCAGTTTGAGGGGATCTGACAGCCTCACACACACACACATACATGCAGGCAAAATACCAGTGTGCATGAAATCTTTGAAAGAATGAAAACCGGGTAGAAAGTGAACAGGGAACAGTGAGAATGGGAATCAGGTGAGGAAGTGCTGAGAACAGGGCCCTGAGCCCCCCCCCCCCCCCCGACATTTAAGAGCTAAATGAAGCGGTGGGCTGGGGGAGCAGGCTAAGGCAGACAGGCAGGATGGAGGAACGGGAGTGTCTGGGTACAACTCTGGGACAGAGCTTTCTAGGAGACACTGCAAAGCAGGCAAAACCTGCTAGAGCAGCCAGGCACTGGAGACCCTGGCTTGGAGTGCAGAAGCAAAGGGTGCCCGCCTCTTAGGGGCACTGCTAAAGACAGCACTTCTGAGAAGATACACTGTGGTGGAAATCGGGTCCCTGACTGCAGAGGGGATGAGATTCACAGCCAAAAGGGGAGACTGCGGGATGAGAGAGGGAGGACGGGACGACGAAGCCTGATCTCAAAACCTGCTGGGTAAGAAACCCCGGGGACTCATGAGGGGATGGTCAGAGGGCCCAGGAACCTAAGGGGAAGCACGGCCCTTCAGGCACTGAAAAGCTCCTTCCTGAAATGTTAAGAGGAAAGGGACAGAGGTAGCAGAACACAAATAAGAGGGCCATTCACACACCTTCCTGACCCTCTGTTTGGCCCCAGGACCGTTGACCTCCATTCAATACCTGCTGTTTTCCCCAAACTCGGCTAAGTGGACAGTGCCACTGTCAGTAGGTTCCTCCAACAACCTGTGGGCACCGCTCTCTGAAGGGCCGGCCACTGTGTGAGGTCTGCTCCTGGTGCAGGATCCGAAAGGTCCGCGGATCGCTCACCTGCTCCACAGCCTGGCCAGCCCCAGGCCGCCGGCCGGCCTCCGCGCCCCATCCAGGCGAAGCAGCCGCTCCAACTCACCCTGCCCTTCGTGAGCCTGGCTCCGGCCGAGCCTGGGGTTGCCTGCGGGGCGGCCCTCGGAAGAGCTGCTCCCCACCGCCCCGCCGTCCCAAGGCAACCAGCAGCCTCCCGGCCCCCGGCCGCCGCCGCGAGCGGCGTTCCCTCCCCGCCACGGCGCGCACCCTCCGGGCCGCCGGGGTGCCTCGCCGGCTTTGTCTGCGCCGCCGCGCCGGGTGCCCGGGGGATGCGGCGCGGACCCCGGGGTGGCGGCCGCCGGGGGTGGCCGCCTCCGCCCT
>NW_026585504.1:5238139-5254134 GCF_907164565.1 Psammomys obesus
CGGCCGCCGGGGGTGGCCGCCTCCGCCCGCCGCCGGCCTCCGTCGGGAGCCCCTCGCCTGCGCGGCGCCGTGGCCGCGCGCGCCCCGGCCGGGGAGGCCGCTCGTACCTTTCCCTGCGGAGCCGGGGAGCGTGTTCGCGAGCGGCCTCGGCCTCTCCGCCTCCCCTCCTCCGCAGCCGCCGGGCTTCCTCCTGCAGCCGCCGCCGGGACCGTAGGGCCGAGCCAGCCGCCGCGGCCTGTGCGGGAGCCCCGCTCCGCCTCGCGTCCCCGGCCCACCCCGCCAGTGCGCTCCGCCCCGGGATCCGCCCACCGGGGGCGGGGAGCCCGAGGCCACCCTGCCCGGGGCCGCCGCGGCACCGCCACCTGCGCTCCTGTATCTCGCAAGAGGGACGCCTCACCCTCCCATCCGCCCGGGAGCACAGCCAGCTCCCCCCACACCCCCGCTGCCCCGCCCTGCCAAGCCGAGGAGGCCCTTCCGCGCAGTATCAGCGCCGCGCCCGCCTCAGTTTACCCGGACTCGGACGGGCTACCTCTGCTCCCGCAGGTCTCACTTGGGTGTCCGCGTGAACCCGGAACCCCGGGTGAAAGGGAAAGAGCTCGCCCATCCCTTCACTGCCAGGACCACGGTCTGAAGCGGCCCTTTTTAAAACGTGCGGTTCCCTGGTAAACCCCTAAACTTTTATTAAGAGCTAAAGTTAATATCAAGTGACTTTTTATTTCTTAAAAATTCATAATTGTTCAGAAGCCATTTTTAGCGGGTGATAGTGGCACCGTGTCTTTAATCCAGTGGGTCTCAACCTTCCCAATGCTGCGACCCTTTCCTGTAGTTCCTCGTGTTGGGGTGACCCCCAACCATAAAATTACTTCGTTGCTACTTCGTCACTGTGATTTTGCTACAGTTATGGTTCGTAATATCTGATATGTAGGATATCTGATATGTGACCTCTGTGAAAGTATCCTTGGATCCCAAAGCGATTTTGACCTACAGGTTAAGAACCGCTGCTTAATCTCTGTAGAGGCAGGCGGATCTCTAAGTTCAAGGGCAGCCAGAACTAAACAGAAACCCTGTCTTGAACTCCCCCAGCCCAGAAAAAGAGAAAGAACGGAAATCATATGTTCATTCATCTCCACACCCCTAGTCAGTTTTCCGTATGTTTTACTGGCAATACGCTAGGTCAACACTCCATCCAAGAGACTACAAGCCTTTGGTGGGAGCAAAGCCCTCCTTTGGGCTGTGTCTCAGAAGAGCGCCCTCCCCTGCATTCAGCCTGGAACAGGCCAGCGGGTAGCAGAGGTCACTATAGGTTCAGCCAGGAGAGGAACTGAATGTGGTGGCATAGGCTTGTGCTCCCAGCCTCAGGAGGCCAAGTCCGGAGGGCCACGGAGTTCAAGGCTATCCCTGGCTACATACCAACTTCCCGGCCAGGCTGAGCTGCACAGTGAGAGTGTGCCTCGAAGGAACAAGGATAAAGACGTGGGTCAGTAGTCGAACATGTCTCAACATAGCCACGGCTCAGGCTCCAATGCCCAAAACCGAGTTTTTAAAAAGGAGGCTAGGAGAGCAGAGGTGGCCCTGCAGAAATGGACTCTGGCGTTTCCTGCCCGAGGGAACCACCTAGGAGCAGATGAATCTCAGATGAAGTTGAAGTCCTTCTTCCCACCCAACTTTTAAACACTATGCCTTCCTGAGGTTGAACCCAGGTAGCCATCATTCTCTTCTCTGTGACTCCTTCACCACCCACCAAAGAGCGGCCTGGCCATGGATGGCTTTTAAGGACCAAAACCCTTGGGTGACGCTGCAGTTACTCAGTGAACAAGATGTTTCAGTTCCTCCTCAAACAGTCTTAATAAACAGTACCTGTTCCAAAAGTTAAATACAAATGTATTGGTCTCTTTGGTTAGGAAATGACCCAAGTGGATTTTGTGAAAATAAACAGAGGATTTTGTTATTCAGATAACAGAGAAGCCCAGCAGTACACCTGAATCAGGTATGCAAAGGCTCAAAAAATAAAAATAAAAATCCAGACTTGGTCTTCCTATCTCTACCTGCTCCTTACAGTAAGAAGACATTCGCAGCTCTAGGCTCCAGCCCCACAGACCTCACCCTCATTTCTTTCAGTAAAAATAGTTGGCTCTGACTTGTTCTGATATCATCCCAAGGCAGTCACTGAGGTGATTGATGCCTAGAGCCAGTCTATCTGTTCTAAGCTGTATAGATAGAGAGTGGAATATAATTACAGGGCCCTGTTTACTACTGGAAGGTGAATGGGCCCAGAGATGTGTGGGCCAAGCATGTTGCAACTTCCCCTCCACAAGCCAATAGAGATACTCATGTTCCAACTGAGACAGATAAGAAAGATCCACCTATTCCTGGGGCATTGGGCAGGTGTTAAGCATTACTAAAACTCTATTAAAATTTGTTATTAGTGAACGTGGTGACAAACGCCTTTAATCCCAGCACTCCAGGGGCAGAGGCTGGTGGATATTTGAGTTAGAGGCCAGCCAGGTCTACAGAGCAACTTCCAGGACAGCCAGGGTACACAAAGAACCCCTCTTGAGGGGCCAGCCCCTATTAATGATAAGTTTTACATTCTTATTAAAACTACTACTGGTATCTGTTCTTGTCAGTAAGCAAAGTGGGAGGTGGGGAGATTTGGGTCCCTAATTAGCAGTTATTGGATTTTATCTCGCTGGCTTGATTGCTTTGGGCAAAAGACTGCCAGTCAAACATCCAACTGGACCACCCTCAGGCCAGCTGCAGCCGTTTGGAACACTCCACGGCCACAAAGAATGCCCTGGTTTTTCTGGCTCCTGAAGGTGCAAACTCAGGCAAGATTGTTTCAGTTTGAAGCAGACTTTTTGCTATCAGAAGCCCAAATGAACTCAGATGATATAACCATCTTCACCCAGGACAGAGGGAGCACACTTCCCCTAGGGCTCCCATAACAGAGGCACAGCCACGACCACTAGACCTATAAACACAAATACCCATTTGTATGCTAGGTGTACCACCACTGGTGCAAACACAAAGCATCATTTGTACATGAGATATGCTGTCATTGGCCCAGATGCTCCTCTTCGAGCTAGACAGACCTGGTTCCTGGTGCATCACCGGAGTGACGCCCTCCTGGGCTGCCTCCCCTGCTGTGGCAGCATTATGCTCAGTAAGAGGCTTCTCTCAGGTGGTTTAGTCTGCTTTTAATGGTGCTGAAAGAAGCAGTAGAGACAGTAGGAGGTAGTGATGAGAGAAACACCGGAGCAGCGGTTATGCCAGCAGCAGCAAAGTGACCCGGCAGCTAGTGGGAGAAGAGGCAGATTAACAGTTTTGAAGAATGGCCAGAGAAGGAACAAGGGATATGATCAAAGCAGACAGATGGAAAGTTGAAGCTGAAGCCGATAAGGCTGTCAGAAGCCCGAGAAGAGAAACTGCAAGGCCTGATCTAAAGTGACAATTTTGGAATTTTGGTTTCTTTTTAAAACACAACAATATTATAGGAACTTGTTTTTGTTTTAATTCCAGGTGTGAGGATATGGGGCCGCTTTGCAGCAGCTGACTGTGATTTGCCTCGTGCTCTGGCAGAGGCATGGTTCTGCAGGCCACAGATAGTTTCTGCGATTGTGTAATGTTTAGAATTCTAGGAACTTTTCGGGGGTATATAAACATGTGAGCCCTGATAGGTGAGGATGGTGGCTGTTGGTCATTCAAGGAGTTTCGTTGTGGTCTGTTAGTAGTTGTGCTCAAAGAAGAAACAAGAAAGAAATTAGATTCAAAAATCTCTCTCTCTCTCTTTCTCTCTCTTCTATCCTTTTTTCTTTCCTATCTAGTGATAGGGGGTGAAACCATGGGGATAAAGGGTAGGATAAAAGCAGAACCCACAAAGTAGCAAAGACCAGCTACACTGGTCACTGAGGAGTTCTAGAGGGCTGTCTGCTCTTTAGGACAAAAGGTTTTAACCTGAGGCTCAGAAGCTATGGTAACTGCTTTTCAAGGACTAGGAAATCCTGACTTCCTAAGCCTACCAAAAAGCTATACACTTGCATTAGTCAAAGTTCTCTAGGGTAACAGAACTTAAAGAACGATTCTCCCTCCATATATATGGAAAAGGCGTGTATTAGAACGGCTTACAAACTATGATCCAGCTAATCCAACAATGGCTGGCTACGAACAGAAAGTCTAAGAATCCAGTAGTTGCTCAGTTCACAAAGCTGTATGTCTCAGCTGGTGTTCAGTATATGCTGGAATCCTGAAGAAGTAGGCTCTAATGCCAGTGAAGGGATGGTCTTGCCAGCAAGGTGAAGGCAAGCAGGCAAAGAGTCAAAGTCTTCCATGTCCTTACACAGACTTCCAGAAGAAGGTGTGGCCCAGAGTAGATCTAAATTAAAGATCTGGATTAAAGGCATGTCTTCCCACACACCACAATGCTCTAACATTTATATACCCTCTCAAGATCCCCCAGCATTCCAATGCCATTCACTTGTAGAAACTATCTGTAGCTGGCAAAATCACACTTCTACTAGAGCACGAGGCAATCACAAGCCTCACATTCCCATACCTGGAATAAAACAAAAACATAGTCCCATAACATTTATGGGTTGTTTTTTTTTTTTTAAAGAAACCAAAAATTCTCACTTCAGGAGTGTGAGCTTGCCACAATAAGTGTCTATAACCACATAAACCCCCCCCCCCCAGAACCCAGAGGCTTAAGAAAAACTCTTATTTCTCACAATTCTTGGGGTTGACTGGACTCAGCTGGACAATTCTGATGCCATATAGTATCAATTAGGCACAGCAAATAGAATCCTGGCTGCAGCCACACAGGACATCTCCAGCAGGATAGCCTAGACTTCCTTACAACATGGCAGCCTGGTTTCTAGAGGATAAAAACAAGAGCTGCCAAGCATCTTAAGACTTAGGCTCAGGGCTGTCAAGTAATCATTTCTACCACCAAAAGTCAGAAAGCCAGCCAGGACTCAAAAAGAAAGGTAATGGAGGGATGAAAGAAGGGGAAAAATGATGTAATCATATTATAATCTCAAAAAATTAAAAAAAAAACATAGAAAAAGAAAGGTAAGCCCACTTCACCATCTGTAGCAGGGGTAAGCATTTTCTAGGAGCACCATTATAAAATAGCACAGATTTGACTGTTTAAATAACACACTCACTGGTAAGCAGAAGTCCAGAATCAAGGTGCCAGGAAGATTGGTTCCTTCTCAGAGGGAGAGTCTATTCCGTGCTTCTCTAAAGATGAAATTTAAAGTTGGCAATTTTTATCTAACCTCACTAGCCCAAAATAATCCAGAGACTTTGGTTTTATCCAACATATTTCTACACATAATAACTGAGCAAAACAGTCTAAATTTATCCTCTAAGCTAAACTAGTTGCCTCCCAGTGCAAATCCCCGAGATACTTGCATTTTATGGCGTTCTCTGCTCCAGCTGTTTCTCATTCTCTCTCCTCGACCTCTCCTCAAGGCCGAATCCCTTTAACTACCCCCTTGCTGGAAATGGAAGTCCAGTCCTATCTCAGCTAATCAGTTTTATTAACAAATCAGAGAATAAATGAGCAGCAATGTTTACACAAACTTGAGACAATGCTATGTCTGGATTGCAACCAGATATCAGGACAAAGAAATGAGCATTTGAATAGCACAAGGATAATCGTTACACAGTGCCCAATGACATTATACCAACACTTCTCTCCTGGCTTCTAAAAGGCACAGGCGATCTTTGCCATTTCATTACTTCTAGATGCATTTCCTTGGTCTTAGCTATCATCTAAAAATGAGCAAAGTAACTTCATTTCACCTTGATTATGTCTGTAAAAAGTAGGGTGTAGTGGTGCACACCTTTAATCTCAAAATCCAGGAGGGAGGCAGAGACAAGTGGATCTCTGGGAGTTTGAGGACAGCCTGATCTACCTACTGATGTCCGGGACATCCAGGGTTCTGTAGAGAGACCCTGCCTCAAATATATATACATATACATTTCCAAATAATATATATAGGACTCCAACATATCATTTTTGGGGGAAACACAAGCCATAATGTAACAAATAAGCAACGAGAAGTAGCAGGAAGCCACGGCAGCCATCTTTGCAGGTGACTGACAAGAGAGGAAAATTCCCAAGGGACACCTCTCTCTTACCTGCAGGATCAGATTCTGGAGCAGATAGGTTTTAATTGAGGCCAGGAACTTTAACCAGTTCTTGCAAGCAATGCCAGCAGCAGCAGCTGCTGCTGCCGCCTTGGGTATAAACTGTTTCTTCTCTTCCACCAGAGGTAGCAGGAGAGAGGCATGGAATGGCTTCTCCCTCCTAGAAGGAAGTCAGGACTGTCTGACATTCCCCTTCATACTCAGTGTGCAGCCAAGCCAGAAGACCAGCTGCCTGGAAAGCTCTGGATGACTGTGAGAATCCCAGACCTCCCTCAGATTATGCAAAGCCTCTCACCTAGATTATTTGCTTACATGTGTGTTGTTTTCCCCCTGGCTTTTTGTCTGAATCATGCCTTCCTGTAAATGCCCATCACCACCACCAACTATTTGTCTATGGGCATGCCCACTTCCTGCCACCAACCCAGAGATTTTCCATCCATTTACAGAAATCGTGGCCATTACTTGGGATTGGGAAAATTAATAAACAAAAATAAATGAACAAACAAATAAATAAGTAAAACAAAACTAAGGAGAGTACGTCAACTCACATGCATTAAAAAGAGGCTCGACCAAGGGAGGCAGACAGAGGGGGTATGTGGGAAAGGCACTCACTTGTTCATCAGGCTCTTTTACTTCTATGTACCTGACTACCTCAAAAGAAACAGACACACGGAATGAGGTACCTTTCAATGTTTCTACACCATGCACAGCTCTTTTCACTGCTGAGTTGCCCCCACCCCCACCTTTCTGAAGAGCTGTGCAATATGCACTCACTCTAGAAGTCTGTTCTGAGTCCTGAGCATGTCCAGCATGCTGGCTCATTGATGTCAGCAGCCCAGATGACTGTCCCGGACATGGATGCATAGAGAACACTGAACCTTGTAGGCTCCAGTGAAACAAACAAATCTGGTCACAATGTGTGTCAGGATCCTGACCCTTCCTACACTGGGGGGCGGTGGTAGATAGTCTTGCAGACCACAGCCTATGTGTCAGCAAGGAGTAAACAGGATGGGCTGATGACTGTTTCTATAGGCAGATGCCACACACCAACTAAACAGGAAAGGGAGTACTTATCCCACACGAGGCTTTCTTTCAACGCTCAATAATGTAGGAGAGGAGAGAGAAGAGGACAAAGGGACAAATAGGGGTAGATGGGGGGGGGTAGTAGTAACCCTTGAAGAATGAAGGCAGAAACAGTAAAGAAGACAGACGCAGACAAGCTGGTAGGATCCCAAAAGCAAAGACTTGGGATGCTGTGACTATACTTGCCAAGCTCCTCTGTCTCTTAGTGGTCACTCAAGCCTCTGCCACTGGGTCCCTAAATCTGACCTCCTCCACAAGGTAGAGGATTTGAGGTTCTCCACCATGTTCCTTGACCCCTGGAGACCCTCACAGATCCTTCTTCACCCTTTACCAGGCCTTGCTCAAGCTATAGATTATGCTGGAAATCCGCAGGGATTAGATCATCCCCAGGACTTTTCCCATTGGTTCCAAAAAGTATCTCCATCCAGGCTGATTCCCAGAGCACTGGGTTTACCTTTGTACATTTCGGATGGCTCCTTTGATCATCTGCTCTCTCCATTTCTAATACAGGAGCACTCAACCCTTTGCCAGTTTGCCCAAGGCCACCAGCAAATCAGGAACAAATTTCCCCTCCTGAGCTTAGGCTTCAGCCCCCGTCTGTTTTCTTGACTCCGAGTCTAGCTGATCTTTTTTGGCTCACCTCTTTTGGTCTTGGTGGTAATTTTGCCTTGGTGGGAGCACCACAGGGCTCGTGACTCAGGTAGGAGGACAGGGCTGTCAGCTTCCTGGGAGAAGCACTTAGCCATAAACAGACCATCATGTGAGTCACTAGCAAGATCTAGACACTCTGAGTCATCCTTGCTTCCATTTCAGCTGAGAAGGAGTGTGCTCTCTAGGATAACATTCTGTTCGTCCCTTTTTCCCCAACCATGCTGAAAGCTGGATTTAAGCCGTGTGGAAAGGTGGAATAGGCTTTAAGAAGATTCTTGTGGCTATCCTGGAAGAAGAAAACTGGGGAGGACAGTCCAGAGAGAAGACTTTCAAAGCACAGTGGGCAAGGGCAAAGAGCAAGACCCAAAACTCAAGGTTCAAAGTCAGACTCAAGAGATACATAGATGGATACATTTGAAAAAAATGTTACTTGCCTTGCAGTGTGTGTGCGTGTGTGTGTGTGTGTGTCCATGTGTGTGTGATACTTAATTAGAGAAATTTGAGGGTTCCTTTAAATGGCTCTCCATTCCCCATGTAGACTTACAGATCAATGAGAGGGAAGATTTCCCAGAGCTCAGAGCGTTAGGAACTTCTGCCTGGGAGGCCTGCTGCCCTGCTCGCCTGGACTTGTTTATGCACATGCCCTCGGCTCCTTCCCGCTCACTCAGTGCTTCTGAGCTTTCAGAAACACTGGAGGGCTTGTGAGAAACTGAGCAAACCAGGCCTCACCCCACGTTTCTGGTTCAGTAGGTGGGGGAGGGGCCTGCCTGCTGCATTTCTGAGTTCCCAGGTGCTGAGATGCTGCTGGACCAGGAGTTCCCTTTGAGAGCCGCACATGTGGGTGGGCTCAGCCTATGCTCTGTTCACACATCCCTCAAGGACCAGGGAGGCCACAAGGCTTCGCAGAGCACTACCCTGTTCTCTTTCTCAGGCTCTACTGAGACTCCTTTCTACTCTAAGTGTTCACGAGCCTCTTAAGCCCCCTAACCAGCCCATCTGGTGGCCCAGCTTCGCATCTCACTGAGAACACGGAAGCCACCGTTAATGTCTATCATGGTGCTAAACAACACAGCCAAAAGCAACTTGGGGAGAGGGGGGCTTATTTCACCCTATAACTCTCAGTCACAATCACTGAGGGAAGTCAGGAACTCACAGCAGGAACCTAGAGGCAGAAACTGAAGCGGAAGTCGTGGAAACACTCCTTACTGGCTCGCTCCCCCACGGCACGCTCAACCTGCTTTGTTATACCACCCAGGACCGCATGTCCAAGGGTGGTATCAGTCCCACTAAGCTAGACCCTCCCACATGAATCCTTAATCAAGGAAATGCCCCACAGGCTTGCCATCCGCCAGTCTGATGAAGCCGCGTTCTCAACCAAGGTTACATCTCAGTTGACTCAACTTGATTTGTATCAGTTGACAAAACCCAACCAGCGCAGATCCCTTGTCGCCACCACCTCTCCAGCTCCCCCCCCCGCCCCCGCGTCGGGACAGCAGGGGAGTGTGCAGCGGACTTCCATCGAAGGTCCTCACATGGCTCACATCCTTCCGTGCTCCCCTCTCTCCTGGCTAGTCCATCATTCCTTCTCCAGGCAGCCAGTCCACATGCCCAAAAGCTTATCTACAAATAATCAAGAGTGGGAGAACAGCTCAGTAGTAGAGCACCTGCCTAGCATGCAAGTAAGGGAATGTAAGTAAAATAAATAAATAAATAAAAATACCTGAGCCCACCTTCAACCTTCTCATCGGCCTCTCGCTGCCACAGCCCTCCTCAGTTCACAGAAGAATTCCTTCAATGTGGTGAGGGTCGCCCCCACCCATTGCTTCTTTCCCGCTCCTCTTCCACCTGCCTTCCTTTGGAAGCACTCTGGGGAAACAGCAGACACTCTCATATAGCCACATCTGGTAGTTATCACCTCTCTCAATCCCTTGGAAACCTTCAGTACACTGACTGCTGCCTCCCACAGGGCAGGCTTTCTTCTTGTGGCTAATCTTGACCCTGGACTCTCTTGTATTTTCTCTTACCTTCCTGGACCCAGTGGCTCCATTCTGTAGGTAGATCCTGACCACCCCACCCCTTCCCTACATTCTCTCTGGCCTCATGGCTCCGATATGGCACCTGCTAAATCTTTATTGAGAGCCTGGATTACTACCCCAGCCTCAGCATCTTAATCTTAGTATGCTCCCAAATCAGACTTTATTCCCTTTGCGTGTACATATTAAAATATATATCCTACTAGGGCAGGTGAGATGGACTAGCTGTGAAAACTTAAGGACCTGAGATACATTTCCAGGACCCATGTAAAGTTAGAAGAAGAAAACCAACTACACGAAGTTGTCTGACTGATAAACATATACCATGGTATATATTAACACCCTCCACAATCATTATAATTAATAAATAAGTAAATGCCACCATAAATATATCATTTCAAGCATACAATTCAAAGCACTGAATATACTCATGGTTTGGGTAGCCATTATCTCTACTCACATTCAGAACTTTCCATTGTCCTAAACTAAAATCCTGTATCCATTAAACACTAGCCCCGATCTTGCCTCAGCCTCGGATAGTTGCAATTCTGCTTTCTGTCTCATTAAATCTCACAACTGCAGGCAGCTCGTAAAACTGGAACCACGTGGGGTTTGTTTCTGTGTCAGCCTGCCCGACTTTTAACTACATCAAGCTCCACCATCCCCCGACGGCCCAAAAACACTTCCCCAGACAAGAAAATTAGCCGCTCCAAGGAAGTTTCTGGGCTGCTGTTCCAATTTTTTCATTAGTTTCTATGCCATTGCCTTAAATATCTAAATAAAAAAATAAATAAATAAAGAGCTAGAGAGGTGGCTTGGGAGTTAGGAACTCTTGTAGAAGACCGGGGCTCTTTCCTGGCACCCACATCTAGGAGTGCATAACCACCTGTAACTCCAGATCTAACAGATCTAATGCCCTCTTCTGGCCTCCATGGACACCTGCCCTCACGTGCACAACCCCGCCACCCATACACACACACACACCAAATATTTTTTTTAATTTTAAAATTGAAATGAAAAAAGAAAGAAAAGAATTACCAAGAAAGACATAACAGCCACTTCTCAGATTTAATCATTGCTAAATTTATATTATTTGCCCTATCGGTTTTTAAGGATTTTTTGTGTGAGAGTATAGGGAAGGGGACAGAGTCAGGATTTACCCACAGAATGGAGCCACTGGTGTCCAGGAAGGTAGGAGAAAAGATGAGAGTATAGGGTCAAATTAGCCAGAAGCAGAGCATCTGTCATGTGGGAGGCAGTGGTCAGTTGCTTCAGTTTTCCAGTGCTTTGACTGAGAAAGGCAACAGCTCCTAAACTTGGTCATGGTTTTGTCAGAGTGCTTCCAACAGAAGCCATGTTGGAGCAGATTGGGAAGAAGGAACGGGTGATGCAAAGCCCCTTGTTTATTTTTCATGTGTGTGTGGTTTGGGGGGATTCCACAGATGCAAGTAGAGATCAGAAGACATGTGAGAATCCTGGGGTTCAAACTCAAGTCATCAGGCTTGCTGGCACGCGCACCTTCCACCGACTAGCCCTGCCTAGTCATTTCAATAGACTATTTGCCAGTGATGAGCAGTGGAAAGTGGGCCTGGGTTGCAGAAAGGTCACTAGGGCATGTCCCCGGGGACTGCATTTTGCCACGGCCCTTCCTGGTACCACTCTGCTCTGCTTCCTGTGTGCTGTGCTGTGAGCCTCTCCCACCATGCTGGACTGAAACCACATGCGAAAGAAATCTTTCTTCCCTCACGTTGTTTATGTCGTGTGTTCTGTCATAGAGATACAAAGTCACGTCACAGACAACACATCAGCTCTACGTCTGCTCAGTTTCTCTTATGATTTAAATTTGTCCCCTATTTCATCGAACTTGATTGTTCTATGCTGCAGGACGTGCCATTATTTTAAGATCCATGAAGAAGAAAAATAGTTGACAAGCAAGATGGCTCAATGAGTAACATATGAATACACACACACACATAATTTACGAAATAAACAGTCTTTAAAATGTATAACCATAAGTTTTAAATGTTGCCAGGGAAACCATGACACATTACTGTCTTTGTCTATTTATCTTGAGCATGTGAGTGTATATTATGTACTGCGGACCCCAGGGCTTGTGTGGAGACAAGAAGACAACTTAGAGGGGTCAGTTCTCTTCCTCCCCCACGTGGCTTCTGGGGACAGAACTCAGGGTGTCAGACTTGTCAACAAGGGTCCTAAGCTGCTGAGCCACTTCCTGGGGCCAATGACATAACACTTACTAAGCTTAGATTTTTATCTCTTTGCAAGAACTTTTTTTAAATACTTACTGAAACAGCTGTGCCTCAAAAGATACAAATAAAAACACAAACTGCCTTCCAATAACATGCAGCCTCATTTCAGACATTTTTTTTAACTAGTAGACTTTTGTTTTAGAAGTTTTGGTTAAAAATGAGTAGAAAGTAAAGTTTTCATATGTGTTCTCTGACGCCCACAGCAGTTTTCTCTGCTTTTAACATTCTTGCAATTGTGTGGCACATTTGTTAAAGCTCATGAGCCAGGTTGGTGACTGAAGTCCAGTTTCTGTCAGAGCTCACGCTTTACATTGTGTGTTTTATGAGTTCTGACATGACTAACAGGCACCCAGGGTGCTGACTGGTCTTATGTCAACCTGACACAAGCTGGAGTCATCTGAAAGGAGGAAACCTCAATTGAGAGAATGCCTCCCTAGGATCCAGCTGTAAGGCATTTCCCTAGTTAGTGATTGATGAGGGAGAGCCCAGCCCATGGTGGTTGGTGCCGCGCCAGGCTGGTGGTCCTGGGTGCTATAAGAAAGCAGGCTGCAGAAGCCATGGGGAACAAGCCAGTAAGCCACACCCCTCCATGGCCTCTGCATCACTCCTTCCTCCAGTTTTATGCCCTGCTTGAGTACCTGTCATGACTTCCTCTGATGATGAACAGAAATATGGAAGTGTAAGCAGAATAACCTTTTCCTCCCCAACTTGCTTTTGGTCATGATGTTTCATGACAGCAGTGGAAACCCTAGCTGCGGTTCTTACAGAATAATAGTTTTGCTGTTCTATAAAGCTGCTGTGCCCCACCCAGCCTGTCTCCTGCCTTTAGAGCCCCTGGCAGCTACAGAGTAGTTCACTGTCTCTATAGCTTTGCCTTTTCAGAGTATCACAAAGTTTGAATCAAGTTGTCTTTTCCACCTGTCTTCTTGCATTTGGCCTCAAAAGGTTACATGGTCTTTACACGCCCCTCAAATGTCCTTCTATGCACTGTCTGCTCATCCCACCACTCTGAAGCGCTTTGTTAAACTTACTGTACTTTCTAATAGTTTTTGAAGTTATTTTCCACACTGGAATGCAAACTTCCTGAGTTACTCAGGGGTTATTCTGTATCCTCGTATGAATACAGAAGGAAGTTTGAGATGAGGGAGAGATGGGTCAAATGTGTTCATCTGATGCAGCACTTAGCAAAGCAGGTGGAAAACTCATCAGCTGCTGGGGAAGAGGACTGAAAGAACAGTCCTGGGAATTCCACTCAACAGCCACAATGTATCCGGTGTACGGTGAAAGTGTGTGTTTTGGGGGATGGGGAGGGGTGAACCGTAAAATCAATTGAGCAGATGTGGAACTGATATGTTGTTGTCTGAGTGTGACTTGTCATCTCTGTGACAGAATATATGTGCTTCTGTGTCAGAGACTGGGGTTACAGAAGACCTGAAGACTCGCTCTTCTTGGCTTTTTTCCTCTTTTGTTAAGGTATCATTTAAATCTAGTGACTCACTCTTTCAATGCAGAGCTCTACAGCCTTGGCACATGACACAGTTATGTAATTACCAATACAAAGAGTATACAAAAGTTTCATCACCTCACAAAATAACTTCCCCTGGGTCCTTTGTAACCAACCCACACCCCAGAGATCACAGAGACCACATGGGTGAAATGCAGCAGGGTGCCTTTAGAATCCGAGCTCTTTCACTTAGAAGGTGCGTTGGAGAGTCACCAAGGCTGATATGCCTGTTGAGAGCTCCCGGCCATCCTTGGTAGTGCTGAGGGTGAAACCCAGGGCTTTGTGCAAGATGGGCAAGTGTTCCGCCACCGAGCGGCATCCCCAGCCAGTTAACATCCTTTGATTGTGAAGTGGCGTGCAGATATCCAGAAGCACAGGATTTACTCTCTCACAGTTGAGGAACGTTTAGATTGTTTCTTTTTTCAGAAGAGTATGAATGACATTACTAGATACTTAGGTATAGATTATGTGAGGATAGCAAAAGGGTTTGTTGCTGATGCTGGAGTTCGTTGTTTTGGGGTTGGGGAGTGGGTCTCATTTACTCTGGGCTGGTCTGGAATTTACTGGGCAGCTGAGCCTAGCTTTGATCTTTGAGCCTCCTGCAGCCACACTTCAAGGGCCAGGACTACGGCTGTGCGCACTCACGGTGCGTTTCTGTTTCACTGGGTGAATCCTAGAAGTTGATCTGATAGTTGTTATGTGAAAATATAAATTACTTTTCAAGCATTCATTAATAGCCTTAATATCATAAGGTCAGCTTTTATGTAGTAAATTTCAAAATATTTGGGCAATGGCTCATGTCAAGAAATACATTTTATGACATAACCCAGCTTCACATGCAATCACAGTAGAAATTCCATCAAATAACATGTACAATAAGTTCTAATATTTTCCCATGATACATTATTTTTAAATTCTAGACAATGTCACTAAAACTGTAAAACTACGGCTAGGCGAATACTCTCTTATTAATTAAAATTATGCTGTGACAATTCCATGCACATAGATAATGCTTTCTGTTCACTCGCACCTGCCTGTCCTACCTCCTGCCCTGTCAACCCCTTTTTCCCCTCATTGTTCTCTTAATTTCTAATCCTAAAGTGGCAAGTGACACGGAGCAGCCAGGGATGTCTGTGTCTTTCTGTATCTCTACCAGTGAATTAGCTATTAAAACTTTTATTCACTTTCTGAGTGGGATGACTTGTTATCATTGAATTCTGATAATTCTTTTTCACATCTCAGAGTTTTTAAATGGATGTGCCATGGAAGGAGTCTATCATTTAGTTCCTTTAGGCCATATCTTTGTCACTTTGGTTTCTATCACAGATTTCAAAATAGTCTTTCTGATAACAACAAATGTTCCGGCCTTTAAAGTCCTTTAATCTCAATTGCTTCACTTTGTTCTGTAGAACTCCTGAAAGTTGGTAAAGTAACAAATCTATAAGGGAGGTGGGGGAGAGGGGTGTGTTTAGCATAAAGAGACAAATGAGGGATAGACACAATTGGGGCTCTTCCCACATACCCCCTGGCACCTCATCTCCATTTGGGCTCATTTTACTTTTGGTGAAGTTCTTCAGGAGGAAACACTTGTATGACTTTATTTCACCTTTCTTCAAAGATGTCTTAGCAAGGTATGAAATGCTGGCGACTTTTCTCCACCGAAACATCATACTGACTGTCTTCGTATTCCACTGCTATCCAGTTAAAATGTCTCCATCTCCCCAACTAACTGCTCTGAAGAGTTGATCCAATAAACATGTATAATCCCAGCACTCAGGGAGGCAGAGGCCAGCTGGATCTCTGTGAGTTCAAGGCCAACCTGGTCTACAAAGTTAGTCCAGGACATCCAAAGGCTACGCAAAGAAACCCTGTCTTAAAAAAAAAAAAAAAAAAAAAAAAAAAAAAAAAAAAAAAATTTTTTTTTTTTTTTTTTTCAAAAAAGAAAATAGGACCAGTGAGCTATCTCAGCAGGTAAGGGCCCTTGCTGGGAAGCCTGAAGCTTGACCTCCAGGACTCTCAGAGGAGAGACGAGACTTCCCTAAGCTATGACACACACTCACACACATATACAAAAACTTTATAAATGTAATTTTTAAAGAATTAATAAAATATATAAACAAAACTGACAGCAAAAAAAACAAATTCATAATTTCTCTAAGAATAAAATTTTAACAAATGTCTTAACAATTGAGAAAGTAAAGCAATCATATTTAAAGAATGTAGGTTATTTAAACAATTCAGTTAGTATGCTTGAACTGAAAGACGTGTGTAGGATTTTGTAGCCATGAAAAGAAAAAAAAA
>NW_026585504.1:5254144-5345721 GCF_907164565.1 Psammomys obesus
ATTGTCCTGTTTGTTTTCTAAGAAGAAAGAAAAAAAGGTGTGGTGTTGGCTAAGTGGGGAGGAGAGGAGGGAAAGGAAACCATGATCAGAATGTACTGTATTAAAAATACAATATATAATACAATATATTGTATATAATATATTGTATTATTTTCAATTTAAAACGTATATTATATATTTATTTTAAAATGTCCTTGTGAAACTCAATGCCACATACAGTGATGAAAACACTGTTGGGTTTTTAAGCTTGCTAATAGAAACTAGTGGTAATGTAGAATGTTTGTGCTCTGCCCAGTTCATGAACCCAAAAAGACCAGGAATAAACAGACTCCTCTGTAAATACATGAGGTTCTTTTTATTGTAAATTACAAGCTGCAGCTTGAGCCCACCCTCCCCACCACTGAAGCGGTGGAAGCCGAGCGCCCTCTCCTCAGGTTAGTTGGGTGATTTAAAGATTCTGGTCCCTCCCAGCATGCCCAAAGCAGGGGCAATTCCTGCCTGGCAAGCATCTATTGGTCAAAATGCTACATTTTTAATTGATTGGCTATAGGAAGGTCCCCAGACCATAATGACCTAGTGTCCCTCCCTAGGGGGATGGGCCAGTTTCCTAGCAACTGTATCTCTAGTGGGTGGGGAAAGAAATGCAGTAAGGCGGTCCTTCCCCTCAGGGCATTCCTGGACTTCTCCACCCACCTAGTTCAGGCCTTAATAGCCGATTTTTAATCTTTTGGTCTCTCAGTTTGCTTATTGAGAAGGGTTTTATAAGGATAAAGTATACAAGTCCTACACTAGGAAGCGCCTTCTGTGCTTTTATTAAAAATCAGTTTATTTACAGAGATGTAGCAGACGGGCAGCTTAGACCTTTAGTAAGTGAAGTGGGGACTGCCTCAGATGGGGACTCACTTGCCAGCTTTTTGATCATTTCTTCCTGGCCAGACTGCCTTGCCAGGCCACAGGGGAAGAGGACAGGCTCAGTCCTGATGCAACTTGATGAGCTGGGCTGGACGGGAAAGGGAGATCCCCGTTTCTGAGGAAAAGGGGAGGGATAGGGCTACAACAATGTAAAGTGAATTTAAAATTTTTTAATTAAATTAAATATTAAAAATCAGTTTATTTCTATGAACTCACAAATAAAAAATTTCATTTTGATGTATTTTAAAAGGAAAAAAAGGCAGTTAGGCATGGTGGTACATGTCTTTAGTCCTAGCACTCAAGAGACAGAAACAGGAGGAAATTTGTGAGTTTGAGGCCAGCATTATGTGCATAGTGAGTTCCAGGACAGCCAGAACTACATAAAGAGACTCCCATGTTAAAAAAGAAGAAAGAAAGAAAGAAAGGAAGAAAGGAAGGAAGAAAGGAAGAGGAGCTAATATAATATACACAGGCTGAAAAGTCCTACCCGTTAAACAAGATTTTAAAAGTCACCCACTGACCCAAAATGAGCTAAAAGAATTAGAACTGGACAGTGAAGCATCATGAAAACAAGATCAAACAACTCGTTTGAAATAAAAGTAAACAGGAAAGACAGTAGACTGCATGCTTTCGAATCACCATGACAAAAGCATTTTAAGGAAGGAGGGCCTGCCACCATTTTGGCTTACCACCACGGCAACGGTATTAATGGGACCATGAAGTGGCTGCTCACACTATTAGGATTTTGGAACAAAACCTGCTTCTGGGTTGCCTAGCAACTTATGATGTCATCATGTGTCGCCGGCCAGGTGGCCACACCTGGAAGGCGTGGTTACCTTGCCCCTTAAAAGGACAACCCAACTCGTGGACGCTCTCTTGGTTCTTTCTCTCTTGGTCTTACCTCTATCGGGGCGCCTCCTCTCTCTTCCCCTTCTCTTTCTTTCCTTCTCTCTCTCTTTCTTTCCCCCATCATGTCCTGCTCTCCCTGCCCTCCCTTCTCCCTCTCTCTCCATATCCACCTAATAAACCTCATATATATATATATATAAGATCGGTCGTACGCCTGATCGTCTTTATTTAATTAGCTTGTCCCCTTACCCACACTGCACAGGACACAAATAGACATAAATGCTGGTCCTTGGCTGGATTCTTCCTTCTTGTTTATAGTTTTGAGACATGATCTCATGTAGCACAGGCTGCCCTGGAACTCATTATGTTAGCCCAGGATAATCTGAACTTCTGATCCTCCCGTCTCCTTATTACCGGAATGCACCACCCCTGGTTTATGCCACTGTAGGGGTAGGCCCCAGTACTCTTTGTGCATGCCGGACGCAACTAATTCTTAATCAGTCCAGAACCCCAGCCCCTGGGAGGGTGCCACAGACATGGATAGACGAAGAATTTCACTTATGATGTACTTGCGGGGTCGGGACTCGACCTCTGTCTTTGTGCTCCAAGCTCCCATTTTGTCGAGTGAGAGGTTTTCATTGCTTACGTTGGCCCCACCCCTGCATTGTATACAAGCCCAGGTGTGGTGCAAGGCAGGTAACTTGCCTTTTGTGTTTCAGGTCATTGCACAGAGGGAGGTTAAACCAGGTCTTCCCTCCTCGCTTAAACCTCTCCGGAAACGCCCGATCCGTGTGTTCCTGTGCGTTCCTCAGTGGGTTCACCGATTGAACTCCCATTGTAGGACTTGTGCAGCAAACACTTTTACCTACTGAGCCACCCATCGCACCAGCCCTTCCTTGGTGGTTCTAAACTCCAGCGGAGCCAACAGCAAGGATGCATCATCACAGCTGGGGTGTGATTTCACAATCTTTCTAACATGCCACTCACTGCATTATCCATCATCCCAGATACCCAGGCACCAAGAAGTGGCTTCGAAAAGGCACCCTAAGTAAGAGATGAGCCTGGGACGCCATGATCTCCTCAAGACTTCGGTTGAGAGGTCTCGATGCGGGGACACCTGAGCAGCAATGAAGGTCAGGAGCCAGATGCTGCTTTTACATGGAAGCCAGTCGTTTTGTTTGTCCCCACTGCGACGAGCTCTAAGCTGAGTGAGAGAGGTTGTCAAGAACAGAGGACAATGAATGAAAAGTTAAACGTCTTCAAACATTGTGCTGGGCATGGTGGTACTCACCTTTTATCCCAGGGCTTGAGAGGCAAAGACAGATGGATCTCTGTGAGTTCAAGGCCACCCTGGCCTACATAGTAAGTTCTAAGACAGCCAAGGCTACAGAGTAAGACACTGTCTAAAAATAAATAAATAAATATCCTCAAATGTTATTTTAAAGGAGAGATACTCTTTAGGCTACTTAAGCATCAAATTGCTTATAAACAATAGCACCGGTAAGACCTGGACTTTGAGCTGAACTCACTAATTGGATAAGTCATCTTACTTGGAGAAGGAGAGGGCTTTTCAGATAGAGCAGCATGGAAGTAACTCGCTTTTGACTCTAAATGGGAAAGACACGCACCTCTGCCCATCCATAACACTGGAAGCCACGGTGTCAGAAGAAATCCCAATTTCCAGCTTTCTCTTCGTCTCAACAACCAATTTTGTGGACTAGAGGTAGGGCCATTTGAAGTTCCCAGAGCATCTGCCATCGATGTTCTAGAGGACTTCCTCACCTACTCTCTCAGATCCTCAGCTGAAATCAAGACACAAACAACCTGACACAAAGGTTTTGACATCCGGACTTGTTAGGGGGTGTAAAATAGCCCCTCGGGAGACTTCAAGCCTCAGGGATAAATTTCTTAACTGCAAACAAGGCTAAATTAAGCGTTTCCTCTGTGGGAGGGAATGTTTAGAGAGATCATTTAAGTCCAATGCCTTTTTTCATGAATGAAAAAAAAAAAAAAGTTTTGCTACCAACATCCTCCAAAGTCGGAAATTCCAGTTAGTTCAGCTCCCAGCTCTACTTCCTGCTGCAGAAGGAAGATGTGTTCCCGTCCAGATATTCTGGGCCCAGCCTTGGCTGGCTTCCCTGGACGGTGTGTTTATGTGGCCGCTGCCCCTTCCCTTCTCCACTCACGGCCCATCACAAGCTTTCCTCCTCCCTAGCTGCAGACTGAGGGGCGGCGGAAAATGGTAGGCCCTTTTCTTTGAGCTTCATCCCTCTTTGCTGCTTACAGAGCAGGCCACTGCTCACCCTCCTGTCTGGTGCTCTGCTCATCACCCAAGCCCTTGAAATCCTTCTGCCCTCATCCCTCTCCAAAACTGTTCTTAGTTTTCGTTTCTAATTTTGAGACAGTCTTGGGCCTCCTGCTCCCACTTCCTGGGATTATAGGTGTGTACCATGACACCTGGCTATCCATTCATTCATGGTGCTATTAGACATAGAAACTAGAGCCACGGACATTCCAGGCAAGTACCCCACCCCTGAGCTCAGATCCAGCTCTGAAACTTTTTTTCTTCTTTCTACTGAAAATGGATTTTTTTTTTAAAAATACAATATATTCTGATTATGGTTTCCATCCACTAAATCCTCTCCCATCTGAATCCACAGCCTTCTTTCTGTCTCTCTGTAGAAAACAGACATCTAAAGAAGATGAAGTGAGATTTAAAAAAAAAAAAAAATCAGAATAGGACAAAACAAACAGAAGAAAGAGCCAAAGAAAAAGCACAAGAAACACATATAGATGCATAGACTCACACACACACACACACACACACACACACACACACACACAGAAATCCTATAAGAACACACACAAAAAAAAAAGAAGAATATACACAAGGACCTGTAAAGTAATAAATAGATAGATAGATAGATAGATAGATAGATAGATAGATAGATAGATAGATAAATGTAAATATAAGAATAAAATTTTAAATTAAAAAAATTCCCTGACTAAACCTTATGAGACCAAGAACTTCCAGCTCGCCCACTGACTTTGTTTTCTGCTAGTCATCAATTGCTGGGTGCGGCCCATTCCCATTCTCCATCAGAGAACACTACCTTTTCCTTTGAGAGTGGTTATCAATTGGAGATAGCGTCTGTGTTAGGGGTGAGGGCTTTTGTCCACTTCCCCTTTTAACACTAGGACCCCATCTGGCTTGGACCTGTGCAGACCCTACTCAAGCAGCCACAGTCTCTGCGAATTCATATGTCAGTTCTGCTGTGTTTAGAAGGCCTTGCTTCCTTGATCCTCCATCGGCACTCCCCCTTTACAATCTTTCTGCTTCTTCGGCAAAGTTCCCTGAGCCGGGTTTAATGAAAACATCCTGTGTAGGACTGAGTATGTCAAGGTGTCTCAGTCTTTACACATACATGACTTGTGAGTCCTTTTGTTAGTTTGCATCCCATGCAGGAGGAAGCCTATCTGATAATGGCTGAAGAGAGCACTGCTCTATGAATATAGCAGAATGTCATTGGTTTCTTGCTATGTTCCTTTAGCAGAATATATTTGGCTTCCCACTAGGTCCATGGCCTGTCCAGTCTCAGGCTCTTGGCCACCCAAACAACACTGGTCATGGAGTAGGCCTTAAGTCTAGGTAGATATTGGCTGGTTCCTCCCATAACATTTGTGCCACTACTGTGCCAGCCTGTCATTCAGCTAGGTCACCGCTGTGAATCAAAGGGTTTGTAGGTTGGCTGGTGTTTTCCTTTCTCCTCTAGTAGCATGCAGGGCACCTTCCTGAACTACAAACACTAGTCCTTTGCGGTCAAGACTCTAGGTAAGCACCAGCTCGACTTCTCCACGTTCACTGAGTGAGTGGCACAGATGTTGTCTTCAGCAAAGGGGTCTTGTCGTCAGTTTGTGGAGAACAATCAATAGACTTATAAATAGCCTGTGTTATTTGGGTTTCCATGGGCCTTTTTGTCCAAAACTCAATTATATGTAAACCATTCCCAAAACGAGAAGCTTCATTTAGTGACAAATGTTCAGGTAGGGCTTACTCTTCCCCATTATTTGGCGATTTATTTTAAATTACCTTCATATATATTTATATATATTGAGGAAACTTCTACCATATTAGGTTTCCAAAAGACCCCTCAAATGGCCCTTCATATTAGCTTTCCCTTACTGTATTCCCTCCTTTGTTCCCTTCTTCCCTCCCCCTCTCCATTTGATCCTCCCATTCCCATCCCACCTTTGTCCAACCTTAACTATCAATTCTGCTTTCCTTTCCTGGGAGAACCATCCCTCCCCTCTATTTCCTTATTCTATACATAACCTCTGCGGTTATAGGGATTGAAAATTGCTTCTTGAAGACTTAACAGCTAGCTTCCACATTTCAGCGAATGTATACCATGTCTGTCTTTCTGGGTCTGGGTTACCTTGCTCAGGATGATTTTTATAGCTCTATCCATTACTCATGAATTTCATGATTTCATTTTGTTAATGGATGAGTAATATTCCATTATGTAAATGTATAACACTTTCTTTATTCATTCTCACGTCACCCACTGATGACACCAATGCTATTTCCAATCTCTGGCTGTTATGAATAGAGAACAATGAACATGGTTAAGCAAGTAATAGGCTAAAAAATCCTATGGATATATGTCTAAGAATGGTAAAGCTACATCTTGGGGTAGATATATTCCCAGATTCCTGGGGAACCACCACCCTGATTTCCATAGTGGCTGTATAATTTGCAATCCCACCAGCAATAGAGGAGTGTTCCCCTTACTCCACGTCTTCATAAGCATCAGCTGCCACTTGTTTTATTGGTCTTAGCCAGGCTGATGGATGTAAGATAAAATCTCAAAGTAGTTTTGGTTTACACTTCCCTGATGACTAAGTATACTGAACATTTTTCTCAGCCATTTATATTTCCTCTTTTGACAATTCTGTTTAGTTTTGTAACCCTTTTTGAGTTATTTGTTTTCCTGATGTCCATTTTTTTTAGTTCTTTATATATTTCAGATATTAGCCCTCTATCAGTAATGTAGATGGTAAAAACCTTGTCCCATTTTGCAGACTGACACTTTGTCTGAATGATGGTGTCATTTGCCATATAGAAGCTTTTCAGTTTATTGAGGTCATATTTATTAGTGCCTGTGCTATTGGTGTTCTATTCAGAAGGTCTTTCCGTGTCAATGAGTTCCAGGATGTTCTTCATTTTCTCTTCTATCAGACTCAGTGTATCTGGTTTTATGTTGAGGTGCTTGATCCATTTAGAGCTGAGTTTTGTGCAGGGTGAGAATGTGGATCTTCTTGCATTCTTCCACATGCAGCCATTAAGTTTGCCCAGCACCATGTGTTGAAGATGCTGTCTTTTTTTTTTTTTTTAAGTGTGTATTTTTTGGCTTCTTTATTAAATAAAAAGAAAAGTCCATAGGTATGTGAACTCTATCTGGGTCTTCAACTTGGTTACATTTATCAGTGTGTCTGTTTTTGTGCCAGTATTATGCTATTCTAATTTCTGTAGCTCTGTAGTACAATTTGAGGTCAGAGACAGTGGTATCTCCAGCACTCAGGATTGTTTTAGGTATCCTGGGTTCTTTTTTGTGTCTTTCCATTTAAAGCTGAAAATTATCCTTTCAAGGTCTGTAAAGAATTATATTAGAATTTTGATGGGAATTGCATTGATTTGTAAATTGCTTTTGGTAAGATGACCATTTTTACTATGTTAATCCTACTGATGCCTGTACATGGGAGATATTTGCATCTTCTGATATCTTTTTTAGTTTCTTTCTTCAATGACTTAATGTTTTTGTCATACAAGGCTTTCATTTGCTTGGTTAGAGTTACCAAGTTTTTTTTTCTTTCTTTCCCTCTTTCTTTGTTTGAAGCTATTGTGAAAGGTGTTGTTTCTTTGATTTCTTCCTCAACCTGTCATTTGTGTATAGGAAGGCTACTGATTTCTGTGTATTAATTTTGTATCCTTATTTTGCTGAAAGTGTTTACCAGCTGTAGGAGTTCCCAGGTGGAACTTTAAGGGTCACTTATGTATACTATCATATCATCTGCAAGTGAAAATACTTTGGCTTCTTCCCTTCCCGTTTACATCCCTTTGGTCTTCTTCTGTTGTCTTAATGTCCTAAGACTCGAAGTACTATATTGATCGGTCTTGTTTCTGATTTTAGTGAAAATGCTTTGTATTTCTATCGATTTAGGTAATGTTGACTGTAGGTTTGCTGAAAATCACCTCTATTATTTTGAGATATGTCCCTTGTATCCCTAATCTCTCTAGGCCCTTTATCATGAAGAGATGGTGACTTTTATCAAGTGCCTTTTCTGCGTCTAATGATATAGTGATGTGTTTTTTGTCTTTCATTTTGCTTATATGGTAGATTACATTTATCCATCTGCATATATTGAAGCATTCCTGAATCTCTGGATGAAGCCAACTTGATCATGGTGCATGATCTTTTTATACATGTTCTTGGATTCATTTTTCAGGAATTTTTGCATTTATGCTCATAATGGAAATTGGTCTGTAATTTTTTTTTTCTTTATTGGTTCTTTATGTGGTTCAAGGATCAGGGTCACTGTGACCTCATACAAAGCATTTTTACAGTGTTCTGGCTGTTTCTATTTGGGGGAATAATTTGAGGCATATTGATGTTAATTCTTCTCTGAAAATATAGTAAAATTATGCACTAAAATGATCTGGCCCTGGACCTTTTTGTTGGTAGACTTTTAATTACTACTTTTACTTCACTAGCAGTTATAGGTTGTTTAAATTGTTTATCTGATCTCGGTTTAACTTTGGTGTATGGTATATATATCAAGAAAATTATCCATTTCTTTTAGATTTTCCAATATGGTGGAGTAAAGAGTTTCTTCTTTATGATTCTCTGGATTTCCTTAGCGTCTGTTGTAATATTCCCCTCTTAACCTCTAATTTTGTTAATTTAGACCATTGCTCTTTGCCTTTGAGTTAATTTAGCTAAGGGTTTGTCAATCATATTTATTTTTTTCAAAGAACTCATTCTTTGTTTCATTGATTCTTTGTATTTGATTGATAAAGTTTGATACTTTCTTGTCATCACTCCTTTTGGGCATTATTTCTTGTTTTTGTTCTAGAGCCTTCATATGTACCATTAAGTTGCTAACATGAGGTCTCTCTACTTGTTTGGCAGCTACTTGGTGCTATGAACTTGTGTCTCATACATTTTTGTATGTTGTATTTTCATTTTCCTCCAATTCTAAAAGGTTTTTAATTTCCTTCTTAACTTGTCTTAACCAGTTTTTCATTCAGTAATGAGTTGCTCTGCTTCTATGAATTTGTAAGCTTTCTCTTGTTGATATCTAGGTACCATGGTGGTCAGATAAGATATAGGGTGTTATTCAGTTTTCTTGTATCTGTTCAGATTTTCCCTGTGTCCAAATATGTAGTCAGTTTTGGAGAACGTTTCATGAGTTGCTGAGAAGAATGCAGATTCTTTTGTGTTTGAGCGAAATGTTCTGTAAATATCTATTAACCCCATTTAGTTTATAACGTTTTTATCTCCAGCATTTCTCTGTTTAGTTTGTGTCTGTATGATCTGTCTGTTGGTGGGACATTGAAGTCTCCCACTATCACTGTGTGAGATCAATATGTGATTTTAGCTGTAACAGTATTTCTTTTATGAATTTGGATGCCAACGCACCAAATTTGTGTTTGGTGCATAGATGTTTAGAATTGCAATATCCTTTTGGTGGATTTTTCCTTTGGTGACTATGTACTGTCCTTCCCTATCTCTTCTGATTAGTTTTAGTTTGAAGTTTATTTTTTTCAGATATTAAAATAGTTACATCAGCTTGCTTCTTGGGTCCATTTCCTTGAAATATCTTTTTCCATCCTTTTACTCTGAGGTAACGTCTATCCTTGATGTTAACGTGTGTTTCTTGGATGCAGCAAAAAGATAAATCCTGTTTTATAATCCAGTCTCTTAGCCTGTGTCTTTTTATTAGGGAATTGAATCCATTACAGTTGAGATGTATTAATGAGAAGATTTGTTTCTGTTATTGATTTCTGTTATCTTGTTGTCGTGGTGTGCCTCTACCTTTGATTTGCTGGTCTGGGATTATTTATTCCCTGTGTTTCCTTTTATGTGGTTAACCTCTTCAGAATGAATTTTTCCTACTAGCACCTTCAGTAGCACTGATCTTGTAAATAGATACTGCTTAACTTTAGTTTTATTGTGGAATATTTTTCTCTGTGTGTGTATTGCTGTGATAAAACACAATGACCAAAAGTAACTTGGTGAGGAAAGGGTTTATTTGCCTTATACTTCTGCATTGTGTAGTCTGTCATTGAAGGAAGTCAGGGCAGGGACTCAAACAAGGCAGGAACCTAGAGGCAGGCGCTGATGCAGATGTCATGGGGTGGTGATGCTTACTGGCTTGCTCCTCATGGCTTGCTCAGCTTGATTTGTTGTAGAACACAGGACAGCCAGCCCAGATATGGCACCACTCAATGGGCCGGGCCCTCCCCCAACAATTACTAATTAAGGAAATACCTTACGGCCTGAAGGCATTTTCTCAGTTGAGGAGCCCTCCTTTCAGAAAACTCTATCTTGTGTCAAGCTGACATAAAACTAGTAAACTTGTGGTTGATAGTATTGCTGAGCATAGTAATCTAGGCTAGCACCTGTGGTCTTATTTATTTATTTATTTATTTATTTATTTATTTATTTATTTATTTATTCATTTTACATCTTGATCATAGCCCCCTTCTTCCTCTCCTCCCTCCCTACCTCTTCCCCCATTCACCCTCCCCTATTCTTCAGAAAAGGAGAGCTCTCCTACTAACCCATCCCAGCTCATCAAGCTGCATCAGGACTGAGCTCGTCCTATTCCCCTATGGCCTGGCAAGGCAGCCCCACCAGGGAGAAGTGATCAAAAGTGGGCAACAGAGTCTATGTCAGAGACAGCTCCCCCTCCGCTCCACTTACTAGGGAACCTACATGAAGCCTGAGTTGCCCATCAGCTACATTTGTGTAGGGAGTCTAGGTCCAGTCCATGCATGGTCCTTGGTTAGTCCTTCAACCAAGTTCCTTCAGTCTCCATGCCCCTCTGGGCCCTGGTTAATTGACTCTGTTGGTCTTCTTGTGGAGCTCCTGTCAACTCCAGGTCCTTTTATCCTTCTCCCCACTTTTCCACAAGACTCCCTATGCTTTGCCCAGTGTTTAGCTGTGAGTCTCAGCATCTGTTTCAATCTGCTGCTGGGTCCTCTCAGAGGACAGCTATGCTAGGCTCCTGTCTGCAAGCATAGAGCATCTAAATTAATAGTGTCAGGGGTTATCTCTCTCATGGGGTTGGATCTCAGCATCTGAGGTCTCATATGAGTTTATAGGGCATCCATCCAGGCCCTTCTGACTTTTAGAGTCACCATTGGAAAGTGAGGTGCTATTCTAATGGGTCTGCCTTTATTTGTTACTTGGTCTTTTTCCCTTAGAGCTTTTAATATTCTTTCTTTATTCTGTACATTTAGTGTTTTTGTTTGTTTTGTTTTGGTTTTTTTCCAGAACATTAAAAATCTTAGAATGTTTATTACAAGGTAAAAGCTGGTCCTCAAGATTGCCTTGTTGGTAGGATTTCTGGTATCAAGCATGAGCACCAGTATCTCTAAAACTTTTGGTCTCACAGTGATGAGGGTCAGCTACCAGCAGGGTCCAACCGAACTAGAAGAGGATATCTTTGGTCTCCTTCTTTAGAGCTTCATTCACATGTTTTTGTATTAAAGCCACCAGGGCTTTGGAGATAGACCTTTGGAAAGCATAAACTTAGACCACATGGCCGCTGCCCTTCACACAGACCTGGATATCCACACCAGGAAATCGATCTTTTCCCAGAAGCAAAACAGGCTCCAGGAACTTGTACTGCAGCAACACATGGCTTTATCATCTCCAGGGGCCGTTCACCTTGATGATGACCTTTTCTGCTTTTTAGTTCATCACTGCTGTGGCTAAGTGACCGAAGACCTACGCAGACTGCAGTGGACACTTGGACAGCATGGCTGTGGGTGTGAATCCAAGCTCCTCAGCTAGCAGCACTACCATCCGAAAAGCCAGTTTATTTGATTACTATTGTTTGATTATTATTGTTTTGGTTATTATGTGTTGTGGAGAATCTCTTTCCTGGCCTAGTCTATATGGGGTTCTGTATGCTTCTTGTACCTTAACAAGCATCTCCTTTTTCAGGTTAGGAAAGTTTTCTTCTATGATTTTGTTCAAAGTCTTTTCGGTGCCTTCGGCCCAGGTTTCTTTTGCTTCCTCTATTTTTATTATTCATAAAGTTGACCTTTTCAGTGTTTTGTGAATGGATCTTTTTTTTTTCTAGATTTAACATTTTCTTTGGCTGAGATGTCTGTTTCTTCTACCTTGTCTTCAATGCCTAGTATTCTCTCTTCCATGTCTTGTACTCAGTTGCTGAGGCTTACCACTGAGGCTTTTGTTTGACTTCCTAAGTTTTTCATTTCTAGTTTTCCCTCAGTTTGGGTTCTCTTTAGTAATTATATTTCTATTTTTATGTCTTGAACTGTTCTCACCATTTCATTCCACTGTTTATATTTTCATAGATTTCATTATTGGATAGATATTATAAAGTCCATATTAGATATTTTGAAGTCCTTGTCTTGTGATTCAGCTACATCTCATTTCTCTGGGCCTATTGTAGTAGCGTGGCTGGGCTCTAGTAGAGACATATTTCCTGACTGTTACTGTGTTTTTATGCTGGCACCTAGGTATCTGGCTTTTGGTGACTGTAATCCTAGGTGCTGATATCTGGTGTTGTCTTTGTTGGGTGGGTGTTCCATTTCTTGGTTTTTGTTGCCCTCTGTGGGTCTGAAGAGAGTGTGGTGTTTGTGTGTCGCCTGATGGGAATGTTTCCAAGATCCTGCCAGGTGTGCCCACTGGGAGTCTTGGGTAGAATGTGTTTCTAGGCATTGGGAGCTAACCCTAAGAAATGGAAAATGGATAGAATGGGGGGAGTGATTGTACCCAGGAGGGAAGAAAACTGAGTGTGCCACCAGGATCCCAGTTGAAGCCTGGGAATGGGGACAGAGGAAGGAGAGGTCCCAGCAGGTAATCTGCTGCAGAGCTGTGGAGAAGACTGGGGGGTTGGAATTGGAGGCGAGGGGGTGAGTGAAGACTGCCTGCATGATTCCTGCGCCAGCGTGGTCCTGTGGCTTTCCAGGGAGGGTCTCCTGGAGTTGGCCACTGAGACAGGGTAGGAGAAGAAGGAAAAGATCTATACAGAGAAACCCTGCCCCTCCAAAACAAAACAAAACAGAAAAAAAAAAAAACGAAAAACAAACAAACAAAAAAAGAGTGGAGTATTGGAATTAGAGGCAGGTGAGAAGCAGCAGCTCACTGATGCCTATGGGAGTTGGTGGCTGAGGAAAAAAAGAAAGAAAGAAAGGATGGAGTAGGGGAGGAAGGTCTTAGGAGAAGATCCTAGTGGTCTCCTGAAATGGCGGCCAAGAGTCCTGAAACTGTTCTTAATGACCCTGCCCTCAGTGGACCTTCGTATATCCGCCTCTGACTTTTGCTCCTGGGAATGATTCGACTCACTAGCCATTTCCTCCTTTCTTAGAAGTGTACCTGTTTTCTTTGGCATGCGTTCCTGGCTTTCCTTGAACTGTTCCACAGTTGTCTGGGAGTCTTCCAGCTCATCCATACAGCAGTTCCCCTGAGTTTGGGGCTTAGTGCTTGTCTCCAGCCACACACTCTCATCAATGAGTGGCTCGATTTGTCATCCATATGCTAATCACCCAAGGATCTACTATCTTCACACTAAGTGAAGCCCTTCGGACACATTCATACATACTCCATTCATACATACTCTGATAGATGTTGGATGAACTTGGAATTCAAACAAAACATGAGTAAAAAGAAACACATTTCTCCATCCATTTGTAAAATGTGATCTTAGTTTTTGGTGGGGTTTTTTTTGTTTTTGTTTATTTGTTTGTTTGTTAATTTCCTGTCACCATGAAGGCAATCATATTGCTCAAGTCATGTCTGTTCAGTAGCCAAACCCAGCCCTCATATTCTCCTACATGGTTCAGGATGCAATTACCTCCCAGATGACTGCCTTACTCCTATGAAGCCCCAAAGCACCACTTGGGTCCTTCTGCAACCCATTTTCCATTCAAGACTTCACTCAGACAATGCTCTTCAGCCTGTGGGAAGAGAGGTTTTTCTAATATAGGAATCAGATCCCAGGCTGGGAGATGGCTCAGTGCATAGAGCACTTGCCATAGAAGGGCAACACTGGGGCTTAGATCCTCAGGACCATGTAAATGACACATAGGCCTGGGGCCTGCCTGACATCCAGGCACTCAGGACAGAGGATTCCCCAGAGCTTAGCTGGCTAGCTGGATTAGCTGAATTAGCAAGCTCTGCTTTCAACTGCAAGGCCTTAACTCAATCTACTAGGCAAAAAGAGATCAAGAAAGGCACCCAGCATCAAGCTCTGGCCTTCACTTCACCATAGACTCTAAGCTTCTAGATATGTAAGCCCAATTAAATGTGTTCCTTTATAAATTGCCTTGGTCATGGTGTTTTATCTTTATTTGTTTGTTTGTTTATTTTGTTTGAGTCATGGCTTTGCTGGGTAGCCCTGGCTTTCCTGGAACTACTTTGTAGACCAGGCTGGCCTCCAACTCAGAGATCTGCCTGCCTCTGCCCCCCCCAAAGGCTGGGATTAAAGGCATGTACCACCACTGCCTGGATTTTTTATAATGGTTTTCATTTTTATGGTGTTACAGAATTTGGTTCTAGGAAGTAAGTGGGGTATTGCTGTGACAGGTCTAGCCATGTGGTATTTTTGTTGGTTTTTTTGTTTTTTGTTACTTGTTTTTATGACTATGGAAAACTTTGGGGATTTTGAAAATCCCCAAAGATTTAGAAAAGCAGTTGAACAATATAACTTAATGGGACATTCTTATAGGAATTTGGAAGACCATAATGTTGGAGGCTCTGCTTAAGAAGAGAATATTCACAATTGAGCTCTGCTCATGTCCTAAGAAATTACCTGGGGCTAAACTAAAAGTAATGAATTAATTTTTCCGTTTTTCCTTCCTTTTTTCTTTTCTTTTTTTTTTTTTTTCTTTTCTTTTTTTGGTGGAAGAGATATCAAGACAGCCTCATACTGACTTTGTCATGTGCTTATTAGTAATGAAAAAGAGCAAGTGGGGCAAAAAGAAGTGTGCCAGATGGGGGTACCCATCTTTAATCCCAGGCTTGGGAGGTAGAAGCAGGTGGATCTCTGAGGGAGCCCGGTCTACAAAGTAAATTCCAGGACAGCCAAGGCTACACAGAGAAACCCTGTTCAAAGAAAAAAAGAAAAAAGAGACAGGCTGGAGAGATGGCTCAGAGGTTAAGAGCACTGGCTGTTCTTTCAAAGGTCCTGGGTTCAATTGCCAGCAACCACATGGTGGCTCACAACCATCTAAAATGAGATCTGGTGTCTTCTTCTAGTGTGCAGGTGTTCATGCAGGCAGAGCGCATGAACATAATAAATAAATAAATCTTTAAAAAAAGAGAAAGAGAAAGAAAAAAGAAAGAGAGAGAGAGAGAAACAAAGAAAGAGATAAATAAAGAAAAAGGTACAGTATGAAGAAGAAAAGGGCACTGGCATACTAAAGCCAAGGTTTGTGTTAGAAGAGAGTCTACCACCATTCAAGATTTTAGTGCCATCAAGGAAGGTCCGAATCTGTACTGGAATACAGGGAGGGGTAACCCAAGTAAAAGAAAAAGGACTAAGGATTTCTCTTCTCCTAGACAGGAACAATAAACAAAAGCTGCTGCAAATGTGGTTCAAGGGGGTGAGAGCCCATCCCAAGCTGGGAGCTCAGTTTAGCACTCATCCACGCGGTTATGGCTTTAGAGTCATGAAGGATAGAAGAGTAAAGAAGTTGTGGTACCTTTGTCTGTGGTCAAGGAGAGTCGCTGAGATATTCGAGACCCCAAGATGTTGGGAGATGCCAGAACTGGGGAACATCTGACAGCAAAGCTACAGGCAGGGTATGGAACCAGCCCAGGAGAGAAGGATGGTGCAGGCAGCAAGGCTGGAAGGACAAAGCCATCTAAACCCTTAACAGCAGACATGAAGCTACTGGACTTGGAGTTTGCCCTGCTGGGTTTTGGTCTTATTTTAGTCCAGTATTTCCTCAGTGTATACTGTTCCTCCCTTTTGGAATGGAAATGCATATTCCGTGCCATTGAAGTTGGAAGTTGCTTTTTTATCTTACAGGAGGCTATAGTTAAGAGATTGCCTTGAGTCTCAGAATATACTTTGAACTCTTACACAGTGTTGAGACTGTCAAAGACTGTGGGGCTTTTGAGGCTGGACTAAATGAATTTTGCATTATGGATGAAAGGGGGCTCCCACAGGCTCCTATGAATACTTGGTCCCCAGTTTATTTGTGAAGGATTAGGAGGTGTGAGGGGGCACTTTGAGGTTTCAGAAGACTTCTGCCATGCCCGGTTCACGCTCTGCCTCTTGCTTGTAGCTAAGATATGAGCTCCCAGCTGTTCCTGCTGCCATGCGTTTGCTCTGTTTAGTCCTCATAAACTCTGAAACCATAAGCCCAGCCGAACACTTTCTTTGACAAGTTATCTTGATCATGGTGTTTTGTCACAGCCATGGGCTGGGGGGGAAACTAATACAAGTCACAACGGGACAATGAGAAAAACACCTCATGGTGTTTTAAATAACTTTATGAGTTTATATTGGGCACATTCATAATTACCACCTCTCCAGATGCGGCCTGCCACTCCAGGCTAGAAACACACATCAGAATGTCTGGAGGGAGGAAGAACACCTGAAGGGAAAAGGAATCTGGTAAGCTATGGGGAAGTTGCCACCCCAGGTCAGGTTGCACTATTTTGGAGTCACCCCCATTTCTTTGAGTAACCTCACCCACATTCCTGTAAGGGACTCCCTCCCTTTGTTCCTGTGACACCTCACCCGTGCCTCTGTGAGTAAACCCAACAAACTCACTGGTTCTAAAGTGTGTCTTGGGTGAAATTGCTGCGGTCTGAGGTCAGGGGAAAAAAACAACAACGGAACACAGTCACTCCCTGTAATGTGTGTCCCTGTGAGATGCACCCCGATTTTTGAGGCCAAGAGGAAAATGAGCGAGGCTCAGCTGTTGGCCCCGGGCATATGAGGCACCGGCCTGGGATGACCGCAGGAACCTCTCCTGGCTGACTCTCCAGGCAGCCGGCGTGGAGTGTAACCAGCCTAGACAGCTGCCAGCCTGGCAGACAGCGCCTTGCAGCCAGGGTTATTTTAATCTTGCAAAGCTAAGCCAAGTGACTGTTTAATTTTTACAGCAGGGTATTGTGTGGTAATTCATACCTGTTGCGACAACCGCAGCTCTCGGCACCTGAGCCAAACAGAAAGTAGGGACCTAACTTATGGAGTAATTTACACCAGTGCCCCGCCAGGAGACCAGGGGGCCAACTCCATGTACATGTGTCCATCAGACATGGGCTGGGACGCAGAAGGCCAAGTGGGCATTTCTGGGCACCAGGAGAAGCGACAGCAGGAAGCTGCCAGCTCATCCACTGCCGCTGAGGGTGGCGTGGAGGCACCTGCTGCGGGAAACACAGCCTAGCACGAGCTCATACTCTCGGTGCTTTGTGAGCAGTACTGGGTTCAAACCGTGGTTCTGCATCAGAATGAGGATCAGAGGGGTCCCGAGAGGCCCCTTAAAAACACACCCACTCCCCCAGCTGCAGGCCAGGAGTGAGGATTTCCTGCCACCCCCAAGGCAGACGCTGGTACTGCTGGTCGGCGGCCACACAGGCAGCTGGTGACTGCAGGCTGAGTTAGGAGCACAGATGATGAAACAAGGTGCTGAGCTCCTGCTAAACACGCAGGAGCAGGCTTAGGGAGAAGGCCGGGAGGAGAAAGCCAGGGCACAGAAGTCTGGGTGGTGTCCCAGGCTGCAAGTTACCAAATGAAGAAAGGGCAGTAGGTGAGCCTGCTCCACTTCCTGGAGCAAGAATTTCTCAGACGTTGAGAGCCAGCTTGCAGGGAGCTGTGTTTCTGCCTCACGCCCCACCAGAGACTCTAGGGAATGGTGCAAACAGCCAGACCCATTTGTTGGCAGAGCAGAGAAAGGCTGTCTGTGAAAGAGAGGTAGTCCTAGCAGCCTAAAGGACACGTTTGTGGACTCAACTCACTTAAAATAAACTCTGGTTGAAGCCCAGCATCCCAAGTGAGCAGTTTTCCAGGAAGATGTTCCCAAGCTAGGAAAGGCCTCAGACTCTCAGAGCAGCCAGGGGGGCGAAGTTACAGCAGCTCCCCTGCCAGCCAGAACACTCCCCCTGGGAAGGAATGAACTGAAGTGAACTGGCTTATGCAAACACAGCATCCCCTGGTTTCTGTAAGTGAACATGGTATGGATTCAGGAACGGCTTGCTCAGGGCTCAAGAAATTCTTCTCTGTTTCTCCCCTGCCTCCTTCTCCTTCTGGGTTGGTCACATCAGATGTGACCTCCTCAGAGCAGGACCTGCAGAGAAGCCCCCTCTTAATAGTTACCCAAGTCCCAGGAGCAGTTTTGGCGATCAGGCCTAAGAACAAGGTGGACAAAGATAGAAACTCTGAGGCAGCAAACGTGCCCTCAGACAGCTGTACCCCTGCCTGGCTGCCAAGCTGTTCGGGGCCTGTTGTCTGGCTTTGGGCTGTCTAGCTATCCAATTATCCAGTTGTCAGTATACCTGGCAACCTCATCAAAGATGACCTTCCTGGAGGTGGGACTCCAATTCTGAGAACCATTTTGTTTTTATCAGACCCTGAAGCTAAAGGAGGAAAAGATTTAATTTCTCAGTCTTTGATCCTCAATGAACTGATTTTAAAAGTCTGGTAGATACTGTTGAGGAAATAGATGTTGGCATAATGTTCTTGTGGAATGTATACAATTTACCCTTGTTCATTCAAATGCTGATTTCTCTGTCCCACTATCTGGTTTCAATCCAGACATTGCATTGTGATGCTTATTCTAAGTGTCACCTCTCTCAAGTTTGTATAAACATGCCACCATTTGTTCTCTGTATTGTCAATAAAACAACCAGCCAATGCTGAGTAATGGAGAGAACAGGGTGGGACATCCTGGTCCAGAGGGGAGGAAAAGGAAGTGAATGGGAGAAGACAGACAGGAGAGATCCACAAGAGAGGACTTAGAACCATGAGGAGAGATGAACTGGACCTAAGATATCACTAAAAGCAAGTATAATTCGGGAAATCTGAATGGAAGGAAACTATGCAGGCTTGGAGGCTTAGGAGGGAGTAACTATTGCCCAGCATTGTGCTCTAGTTAATTAAATACATCCTAGTCTCTGTGTGGTGATTTGGGTATACAGCTGGTTTGGGAATAACCACTATTTAACTAAAAGATAAATCTATAAAAAATATTAATAACCAACAACAAATAGAGAAAGGTGGGTGGCCTCTAAGAAACCAGAGAGTGGGCCCTGACCTGAGTTTCTGGCTATCACCAGGGATGGAGGCTATGAAAAGATTCGATGCTACGGCATAAAACAATGAGCCTTGTTCCAGTTACAGGCTGTCTTAGTCAGTGTTCTACTGCTGTGAAGAGACATGATAACGAAGGCAATTCTTGTAAAAGAAAGTATTTAATAAGGGCTTGCTTACAGTCCTGGTAGGAAGCACGGTGGCATGCAGACAGACACAGCACCAGTAAATGAGAACTACACACTGATTCCCAGGCAGAGAAAGAGAGATGGACCTAGCATGGGCTTTTGAAACTGAAAAGTCCGCTCCCAGTGACACACTTCCTCCAATAAGGCCATACCTCCTAATCCTTCTAATCATTTCAAATGGTGCCACTCAGTGGTAACTAAGCATCCAAATATATGAGCCTATGGGGACCATTCTTATTCAAAACAGGGACCTAGAAGAAGACATGCAAATTCAAATCAGAGTATTCCTGGATGCTTAATAAGGGCATCTAACAGAAGATGCCCCAGGGTTCTCACTCCTAAGGACCTTGCCATGCGGCCTGCTTCTGTATACGGCCTCGGAGCTAAGCGTGGTGCACTCCAGTGACTTCTGTAAAAACTTAGCAAAGAAGGTCATGGAAGACCATCTTCATGTCTTAGAGTTCTGAGCAAGGTGCCCACTGAACCTGGGCGTGCCAGCCCTGCCTGCAGGGGCTAAGGCAGAGGGGAGCAAGAATGAGGTCAGGCTAGGCTGTATAGCAAGACTCTGTATGAAGAGGGGACCAGATTTCTGGTTCCAAAACTAAGAATTTTACAGATGGGGAGTTAGCTGTCATTAAAGTATTTACCACACAAGCAAGAGGGCCTGAGTTTGGGTCTCTAGGGCCTACCTAAAAATCCAGGAAGAGGGCTAGAAAGATGACTCAGAGGGTAAGGGCATTTCCAGAGAACAGCATTCCCAGAACTCACGTCCAGCAGCTCACAGCCACCTGTGACTGAGCTCCAGGGGGATCTGATGCCTTCAGTCCACTCTTTCAGGAGTATGCACATGCAAGCACACACATAATTTAAAACAAAAGAAATATTTTGCTGTTGTTTTTGAGCAAGATGCACTAGCCTGCACCTCAAATCTCGTGGCTGGGAAAGCAGAGATAGGCAGGTCTCTGGCATTTCCTAGCCGCCCAGCTGAAATGCTGAGCTTCAGAGAGACCCTGCCTCAAAAATTAAAGTGGCTAGCCATTGAGGAAGACACTCAGGAACAACCTCTGACCTTCACAAACACACACGCATATACACAGCAACACACACACACACACACACAAGAAATTTAAGATAGCAACAGTGGAATATCATACTAAGTGCCGTGTGCTAGGTCCAGCATGGTTGCACACTCATAATTGTACAAAGGATATCTCACAGAGAAGGAATAGTGCAACAACTGGATTCTGAGAGCACCCGTGGCTGAGGGTAGAACCAAAGGGAGGATACTGTTATCAAGGAGGGCTGATTGAAACCCAGAGGCAGAGACAGCTGTAAGGTGAGTACTCTGGACAGGAAGCTACAACTCTGACAGGGTCACAGCAGTGGCCACCTGAAAGAAACAAGAGGTCAGACTCCTCTTTTTTGCTTCCTACTTTCTTCAGTTTCCAGGTGTTCCTTCTATGGGCCAAGAAAACAGATGGCACGGAGCCACTGGGGCAGCCCTGGCTTGGAGAAATCTTCCCCCAACAGATTGGTGATAACCTGGGCCAGCCCTCGGCTGAGGGACAAAGTAGAGGCTGACAAGTCTTAAATCCAAAGGGCCGCTAGTGTCCAGGGAACCAAGAAGGGCCCAGAGGATCAGGCCCTTATGTCAAAGAGGGCTCATGCTAAGTAGGATGGCAAGCACAGCCATAGTGGCCAATTAGGAAGGCTAGCCTGCCGAGACAGCCAGGACAAGGACTGGCAGGCCTCAGAAAGTGCTGAGGCTCCAGGGGCCTGGGAGCCCAGAGGAATACTCAAGAGGATCCAAGAGAAGCCGTGCTGGATAGTTTTATGTTAACTTGACACAAGCTGAAGTCACTTGAGAGAACAGAACCTCAGTTAAGAAAATGACTGTGAAGATGGAGCTGTAGACAAGATTGTAGGGCATCTTAATTAGTGATTGAAGGGGGAGGGCCCAGCCCATTGTGGGCGGTGTCATCCCTGGGCTGGTTGTCCTGGGTTCTATAAGAAAGCAGGCTGATGGGCACAGTGGCACACACCTACAATCCCAACACTGGGAAAGGCAGAGGCAGGCAAATCTCCGTGAGTTTGAGGCCAGCATGGCCTACAAAGCGAGTCCAGGACAGCCAAGGTTACACAGAGAAACCCTGTCTTGAAGAAACAAAAAAAGAAGGAAAGAAAGAAAGAAAGAAAGAAAGAAAGAAAGAAAGAAAGAAAGGAAAGAAGGAAGGAAGGAAGGAAGGAAGGAAGGAAGGAAGGAAGGAAGGAAAGAAAGGAAAGGAAAGGAAAGGAAAGGAAAGGAAAGGAAAGGAAAGGAAAGGAAAGGAAAGGGGAAAGGAAAGGGGAAAGGAAAGGGGAAAGGAAAGGGGAAAGGAAATCGGAAAGGAAAAGAAAAGAAAAGAAACGAAAAGAAAGCTGACCAGGCAGTGGTGGCACTTGCTTTTAATCCCAGCACTCAAAAGGCAGAGGCAAGCCTCTCTCTGTGAATTTAAGGCCAACCTGGTCTACCGAGCAAGTTCCAGGTCAGTCAGGGCTACACACACACACACACACACACACACACACACACACACACCTGTTGTTTTTGGTCATGGTGTTTCATCACAGCAATATCAACCCTAAGACGGAGGCCTAAGCAGAATGGCTTCACTTATCTCCAGAACAATGGTGTCTGAAATTGAATGAATAAGCACATTTTGTCGCTGAGTCTTTGACCTTTCCTGAGCAACTCTAGGGTTCCTCAGTAGTGCAAGCAAAGGAGCTGGCAAACTCAAGCTCAAAAGGCTGAGGGCTGAGGCTGCCAGGAGAGCCAGCCCCACACTTGCTTTAGCGCTCTTCCATTGCCATGTTGAAATTCTTTATAGCTTTGTTGTTTGTTTTTGTTTTAAAAAACAAACAAACAAATGGGGCTGGAGAGATGGCTCAGAGGTTAAGAGCACTGGCTGTTCTTCCAAAGGTCCTGAGTTCAGTTCCCAGCAACCACATGGTGGCTTACAATCATCTATAATGAGATTGTGTGCCTTCTTCTGGCGTTCAGGCAGAACACTGTATACATAATAAATAATAAATAAATCTTTAAAACAAAACTAAACAGCAACAACAAAACCTCCACACTATCATTTCGCACAAATTATATAGCAGGTCCTGATTGCAATTAACTTTTTTGAAAGTTCACGAAGAGGGCAATTTTTAGCAAGGATGTCTTTTAACAACGCTGGGGAGGTATCATGGGCAAGCAGGGAATGAGCGCATATTTGGAGCCCTTTACAGCTGAAATATCATCATCACATAGATGAATGTCTGCTGCACCCAAGGCAAGTTTAGCCCCTGGAAGATCATGAACTTTCTTATGCTGTGGTGCCCTCCCCAACTATAAACTTATTTCATTCATGACTGTAATTTTGCTACTGTTGTGAATCACAATGTAATATTTGCTATGCAGGATGTATGATAGCAAAGGGTTGTTTGACCCTCCAAAGGGATCAAGACCCACAGGCTGCCCCATGGGAACCAAACCCCTTGGGATGTCCTAAGTCCCTATCAAGGGGCCAACATGCCTGAACTGGTCACTCCTTGTGCACAGAAAAGTCACAGAGATGGCAAATGCTGGGCTACCGCAATGGCAAAACTGGCCTCTCTCGTGCCAGACACCACCAGGCCCTCCCAACAGTACCACAAAAGCAGGTCCCCGTGGCAGAGTGTTATGGCCTTGGCTCCAAGGTGGTTGCTGGAATCTGACGAAGCCCCAGGCCCATCTCTGCATGTTCCGAAGGTGGAAGTCAGGATGCCGGAGCTGTGGGTTCTCCCACCCCTGAAGAAGCTCCCTGACTGGAGCTGTACCTGGCAGCGCACCGTGGGAACCCTATTGAGCACCTCCCATTTGCTAGCCCCTCTGCTAAAATTTCTATTTAAATAGAGTCTCTAGCTCTCTCAACAGCTCCCGAGTTTTAGTCATTGCTCTCCTTGCACAGATGAGGAAACAGGCTCCAGCTGATGTGCCTTCCCCAAGTCACACCCAGATGGCTCAGGACAGATGAAATTTGAACCCAGATTGTTCTGACTCCAAGAAAAGGACAAAGAGATGAGGGACCGCTGCAGTGCAGCTGGCAGAGCTGTGGCTGGGAGATTAGGGGCCCTGCATGTCAAAGGGGATGGAGAGAAAACTCTGGCCCCGGGATATATTGGAGTTTGGGGTTGCCAAAGGTCACTCTAGCTATGTGGGGAGATCTGCAAGACTTGGGGCAAGACTGGAGGCATCTGCCATCGTGGGTGCAGTCAACTGGCCCAGACTGCCTTGTGGTCCTCTGCTGCTCCCAGCAGAAGCCATCAGAATTGGTCCCATCACAATCATGGGTCTCAGTCACCTGTAGGGTTGATTAACACACCAAGATTTCTGTAGATCTGAGGTAGCCTGAGAATGTCCTTTTCTCTGAGTCCAGTGACTTTACTTGGAGAGCCCATGAGTCCTAATCAGATGTCTGCAGTTTCCAGAAGACCCTAGCCTATAGGAGCTGTAAGTAGAGAGATACCTGTGAGAGAGGGTTTCTCGGAAATGGGATCTAAAAACCTTAAGGACTCAATCCTTCCAGAAGAGGCAGGGCTTTGGGACATCAGTGTGACAGCTGCCCTCATGCTGCTTCTGCATCTTTAATAATAGAAAGTGTTTTGTACCACTGATCTAAGCCCTCCCAACTTAATTCAGTTACTTCTCTTGTAACCCTGAAGTAGTAAATCCTGATAGTGTTTCCTCTTAGAGATGTGCTCTATGTCCCAAAAGCCTAACCCCAATTATTCAGAACAGGAACTCTTTGGGAGACAGGGTTTAGAGGTGTTTCAGTTAAAAATGATGGGTAGGAGCGGGCCCTGAGACAGTGTGGTTGGTGTCCACAAAGAAGACATCTGGAAGTGGACGTGCAGAGAGAACATGTGAAGTCACAGGAGGAAAGAAAGCTGCTGTCCACAAACCAAAACAGGGTTCCAGACAAGCTAACCCCACAGCAATGTGAGCTCTTGCTTTTGACTCCCAGAATTCCAAGAAAACAAATCTCCATTGGTAAGCCACCTGTGCTGCACGGTGTTTGGTCAACTGGAGGAAATGTCCTTTGAGGAACTCTCTCCATCAGACCAGTCTGTAGGCAAGTCTATAGGGCATTTTCTTGATGAGTGACTAGTGTAGCAGGGCCTCGCCTACTGTGGGTAGTGCCGTCCCTGGGCAGGTCATCCTAGCTTGTCTAAGAGAGCAGGCTGGGCAAACCATGAAGAGCAAGCCAGTAAGCAGTGTTCCTCCATGGTCTCTGCTTCAGTTTCTGCCTCCAGGTTCCTACCCTGGCTTCCCTCAGTGATGGGCTCTGACCAGTAAAGCCAAATAAATGCTTTCCTTCCCACGTTGCTCTTGCCTGCGTTGTTTATTACAGCATTAGAAGGGACACCACCCATGTGTGGTACTTTGTCACGATCACCCTAGTACACGAATGTGCCCTCGTTTTACAGATACGGAAACTGAGGCACAGAGGCTGAATACTCTGCCCACTTGGTAACCAAGTGCTCTAACTCCACACGATGTTTTGTTGTGGGCTGCTTTGTGTTTGCTTGAGATAGGGTCTAGTACTCACACGCCTTACAGGTGGGGTTTACAGGGTTTTGCATCAGCACATTGACGTTGCTTTGGCTTTTGAACCAGCAGTCACAACGCCCTAGCGATGAGCAGCCCTCACCCGCTTCTCACTCCTGCTTCCCCTCCTGCCACCACACACGGAGAGCTTGATTCTCCTTGAACTGTGCATATGGTTAACTAAAACCCATCTTCTTTCACCATGGCCTTCCCACTGCTGTTCCCTGCGCCCCACTGTAGCCTCCGACAGCTTTGCCCCTCAGTAGCGCTGTCACCCCAGCAGTGGTTCAGAAAGCGGGGTGTCTTGCTGCTGTCCAGCATGGATGGGGCTCTCTTTTCTGGCTCTGACTGGCTGGCTGACTCCGTTGCCCTCTGCAAGCATGAGCTCGTCAGCCACGGCACTGCCTTCTACTCCACTTGCTCAGTCCTCGTGAGTGTAACACGTTACTGACCTGAGTAGACAGTTTCAGAACTGCAATTTAGGACCAGACGGCTAGAACTGGAACCCCTTCCTGGTTGTCCTTATAAAAATAAATGCGGGGTAGATGTACCTTGGCCTACCCATGTCTGGATCTCTCCTTGAATCATGGGTCCCAATTCCAGCATAAACTGTGGCTGATTATGACCGGGGGGATGACTCACACCTCTTGTCTCAGGAAGGCCCAGGCCCCTGGTTTATATAATGCTTTGGGGATCAAGGCATCTAGTGCAATAGCCAGGTGGTCACTGTGTGGAGAAGGAGGACTCACACTTGGCCTGCTAAAGTCTACCGTCCTAAACACAGCGAATTCACAAAGTGCTGCCTGCTGCCGCTGTTGACACCATTGCCTGTGCCTTTGGCACAACAAAGATCCCCAAACACATGAGTACAAGAAAATCGTGCCCATGGAAAGTCAGCCCATGGATTTCTTTACAAAGTAGTCTGAAGGCTCCATCCTTGACCCTGGCCAAAAGGGGTCATGACCCAACTAAACCACCATTTGATACACTAACAAATCCTTTGGGATCAATTGCATGTTTTGTTTTGTTTTAGCAGTTTCTCCTGAGGTTGAAACATTGCCTTGCGCAGGGAAGCCCCTTAACACAGAAAGTAAACAACTCTAAATGGTTTTAGGAAGTCCCTGAAACTGACGAGATTCCTGGGCTGCTTCCTCCCAAGACTAAACACCACAGACTGAGGAGTCACAGACTGAGGAGTCACTCTCCCACAAACCAAGCTGCCAAGAAGACTCTCGGAAGTGATAGACCGGTTGCCTGGAAGAAGGGGAGAGCAGCTGAGCCGCCTTGAAGAAGTGGAGATGAGCTGAGGCATGTGGAAAGTGCTTCAGCCTGCTGCACCCCCACAGGCAGTACAATGTGCTCCAGATGTTCAGCTGGTGTGAGCTGATGATGGTCTGTGCTGGGGTGGGTTTCAGTGCTGCAGGTGCTGCATCTATCTTTGAGTCATTTCTGCTCCTGTGGGTAATCCCAGTCAAACTCATTGGTTCACCAAGTTGGACTTCCATGGTATGCATACTTTAGTCTGCTATGACCTCCCTGTCTGGAGTCAGGTGGTGTGGGCCATCTCCCCAAGGAAAAAAAAAAGCCTTCGAAGATTGAAACACCGAGTTCTCCACCCAGAGATTTATTTGCCCCAGAGGATCAGAGGGCAGGGAATAAGAGACAAAAACAGGAGCTAGAGAACAGAGGAGAAGGGAGAGGAGGAAGGGACATTTGTCCTGGAAGACCAAAGAATTGCCTCTGGTTAGAGAGGAGACGGACACAGTCTATAGGCAAACAGTGGTTTATACAGGTAAAACGGGAAATCCTGTTTCGAGATGATGTGCTTAATTTTAATTGGACATGGTAATTAGGGCAGCGAAAGGGGGCTTTTGACAGCTGGACTTTAACACTTTGGTAGCTGGACCTTGGTAGTCACCTTCAGGAAGAGGAAGTGGCGAAATGAGAGAACGGACTTTTTTTGGCTAGCTTTAAGAATATAATCTGATGGTTTTTAGCAAGGCAGAGGAATGAGGCCTGCCAGAGCCATGCTTGCCATACTCAGGCTAGAGCCCCTTCAGGGACAGCAGCGTGTAAGCCATCACTTCTCCGTGTCTCTGCTCCTTGCTTAGGTGGTTTTTCCCTTCAACCAAGAAGGTGACGGGTGTCCCCATACTGCATATACCTTCTGAAGGATGAGCAGAGGTGCACACCCCCCAGGGTATAATCATAACCACAGACCTCTAAGCCAAGGAAGAAAACACAGAGAGCAGAGGCCTAAATGGGAGTCCCAAGTGGAAATACAAAATTGGCTAAATTGCTTCAGAACAACAAAAAGCCAAAGGTATCAGTTGGTGTTTCCCCCTCTTATAGTAAAGATTCTGAGGTAATTTTAATGCCTGTGGAAATGCACTCTTGACAAGCTTTTCTGACCTTAACAAAGCCTGGGGGCGGGGGGAGTTAGGATCAGCAAGATGGCTAAGTGCCGTTCAGGCTCCACTTCCCTGGTCTTCTCAGTAAAATAGGCCAGCAATCATGACAGGTGGATTGTGAGAGAGGACAGCAAGAAGAAGGGACCAGCAGGGAATGGGAGAGACCGGGTGGCTGTAGGCATGAGGAAAAGAGACTCTCAGGAGACAGGCGTCAGTGAAATAGATGGTTTAAAGGGGGAAATAAAGGCTACTTTAACCTTTGGGGTGAGTAGGAGCTTTGGGGCCAGGGCCCTGAAGATGTCTCATTTGCATTAGGAGGAATTCCAGGTGCTGCTGGACATGGCCTTATAAGGGAGAGAAAGTTTAACCTGGCAATCTGGCTGCCTGACTCCTGGGGAGGGGGCACAAAGGTGAGGTCACATGGCTACATGTGCCAGGACACACAGGCCCTGGGACGGGAGGGACAGTCCTACTCCTGCTGGTTTCAGGGTGGAATTTCCAGGGTTTGGACACACCTCAACCCAGCCCTTGCTCTAGGCTGCCTTCCCTCAGTCCCACACTCTCCAGCCCCACAGCCCCCCCCCCCTTTGTTTTATTTTTTAATTTAAATTTATTTTTTATAATTTATTCACTTCACATCCCAATTATACCCCCTCCCTCATCTCCTCCCAGTTTCAACCTCCCTCTTCCCCCCATTCCTCTCCCCTATTTCTCAGAAAGGGGGAGCCTCCTTCCCTACCATTTGACCTCAGACTATCAAGTCTCATTAGGACTGCTTGCATCCTCTTCCTCTGTGGCCTGGCAATGTCCCCTCCCCTCCCCTCAACACACATACCCACACAACAAAAGGGGGAAGCCCTTTTGTTGTATAAAGGGGAGGTATCATCATAGTCATCAGCCTCTAAGTTGGGAAAGGTTTGGTATTGACCCAGAACCTGGTTGGGAGTGACTTTGGCAATGCGGCGTACTTGCTGTTTTAGAAATTGGATGGGGGTTGGAGAGATGGCTCAGAGGTTAAGAGCATTGGCTGCTCTTCCAGAGGTCATGAGTTCAATTCCCAGAAACCTCGTGGTGGCTCACAACTACTTAAAATGAAAGCTGGTGCCCCCTTCTGGCGTGCAGGTGTACATGCGAACACACATTGTATACATAATAAATAAAGAAATGTTAGAGAGAGAGAGAGAGAGAGAGAGAAATTGGATGAAACAGAGGGCCAGGAGGAGGAAGGTCCCAGTGGCCAGTGTGGGGACAAAGAGGGGGAAGAAGCCAAGCTACCAGTGGTTTTGAGTATCATGGCGGGGGAGGTACCCGGCCAGAGTTCTCTGTCTGTTTTGTTCTGCTATCCCATACTCATTAACATAGAATTGGTGTTTTCCTTTCCTAGTACAACACAAGCCCTCCCCACTCAGCTGTCAGCAGGTTCCTCCTGTTTTGTAAGGCAACCCTTTGAGGGAGGTTATCTGCGGCAGGAGAGACTCCAGGCTGTCTGAGGTGGAGACCACGGCCTAGCCAAGCTTCTCCTGGAAGTTCTCAGCCAGCTGTTGTGTCTGTACCACGGCTGTCTCCAGAGGCCCTTGTTGCTCCTGCTGGTATGGCCAGGCTGAGTCCGACAAGGGGGATGAAGCTCGCTCTCTTTTTCTGGTCTCCTCCTAGATGCCAGGTGATTTCTCAGACTCATGCATGTCGACCTGTGGAGTAGTCATTACAGGGGGTACTTGGAGGGAGGGGTTGGCTCAGGGACTGATGATGCCACTGCAGCAGAGAAGGGAAGGGTGTGGTTAACACATACTGGCTTGGTGACAGTGATGTTCCAGGAAAACTCAGGGTGGGACCTGGGAGAGGACCCTGGGAGGCAAAGGGAGAAAGACAGATTAAAAGGAGAAATGTTTTGTAACTTTCATATGGGCAAGGGCCCATGGGGTTCATGAAGTGAGATGTTAATGGAAACAGCTGCCAAAAGCTGCCTTGAAAACGAGGCACAGAAAAAACCCTGGGGGAGGTGGGGGGAGCTGTTAGGGGGAGGTCAGCCATGTACTGGATGTATTGTAACCAGGAAAGGGTGTCTCAGATTTTTTTGATGACTTTGATTTTCTGGTCCATGATGCAGCAGTAGAGTGGGGCTGGTTATAGAGCAGGAACAAATTGTATCGAGCATGAGGTTTATAGTCCAGGAAACAAGGAAGATCCTGCAGGCAGGCACAGAGTGCTTGCACAAGGGAAGCTGTAGGAAGCAAGGAGTAGAGAGTTTTTTCTCTGCGGTGGCTTGAATAGGGCTGGCCCCCATAGACTGCTGTGTGTGAATGGTTGGCCCATGGGGAGTGGCGCTACTGGGAGGTGTGGCCTTGTTGGAGGAAGTGTGTCACTGTGGGGGCGGGCTTTGAGGTCTCCTATACTCATGCTATGCCCCGTGTGGAACACAGTCTCCTTGCTGCCTGCAGATCAAGATGTGGAACTCCCAGCTCCTTCTCCAGTATCATGTATGTCTGCCTGCACACTGCACACTGCCATGTTTCCTGCCATGACAATAATGGACTAAACTGCTGAAGCTATACGCCAGCCCCAATTAAATGTTTTCTTTTATAAAAGTTGCCATGGTCATAGTGTCTCTTCACAGCAATGAAACCCTAAGACAATCTCTCTCCAAGGGTAGGAAATCCATGTCCTACCACAGGATGATAAAGGAAATCCAACTGTAACTGGGAACACCAAAAGCTGTCACCTGGACCTCCTTTCATATTTCCTTGGATCCCCTAGTCCTTGGTTCTAAAAGCTGATGGTGGGAGCAGAAGCCCATCAAAGACCCAAAAGGGATAAGGACATTCCCAGTGTGTTTCTGTACTGCAGTTTTGGGAGCATATGGAGGAAGTAGAATGGAGACCATTACCCCATGGCATGGAGAGGAAGAGGCAGTTCCAGTTCATGTTTAAAAAAAAAAAAAAAAAAAAAAAAAAAAAAAAAAAAAAAAGCATTTGTCATACTGTCACATTATTGTTTTTAAAGGTTTTTAAAGTCAAAAGTATCATTCTCAGGACATGGCTGTCATCAAGTTGTTATTTTGTCCGAACAGAATTACAAAAAAAGAATAATTTTTCTTTCATTTGCTCTCATCCCCCACATAGATATGTTTAAGATTTTGAACTAGACAGCCAAGGAGGGGACTTTTAGGGCAGCAAGAATGAGCAGTGCTAGTTGGAGAGGGAGTGTTTGCTTGTTAATTCAAGAGGAAGTCAAGTCTGGAAAAGGAGAATAGATAAAACATCTGATTCTGGAAATGGATAAATTCAGCATGCACTGCTGAGATCCTACTGTCTCAGGAAGTCAATGGATCAGGGCAAGAGACTCAGACCTACACCCTGTAGAAAGCTATTATGCCCTTTAAAAAACTATTTTATTTACATTTGTTAACCCTCTCTTTCTCCCTACTCCACCCCAATCTCTTCCAACACCCCAATATCAGGTAGGAGAGAAAGGAAGTTAGTGAGAGATGGGGCAGAGTTCTCTTTTCTACTTCCTGCTGGTTAGGGTTTGTTGGGTTCCTTGTGGGAAGTCCAATATTCATTTCAGGATATCTCCAACTTCTTCTCATCAAACTGCATCAACAGCAACCAGGAGCAGCAGGGGAGAGCACCAGCAGCCTTCTTTCTCCAAGCTCCTGTTTCTCTGGACCCTGGCATTTATTCCCTCTTCAGAGTCCTCAGATTTAAACTATCCGCAGCTGGCCAAGGGCCCTCTCAGAGCCTGCACCAGGCAAAGAGTTTGCTGCTGTGGACAGTCTAAATCAATCCCATATCCTACACAAAAACATGTTTACATCCACAGTGGTGGAAATCTAGGCAGTTTACAGTAATCAAGGGTCCCCACGAACCCAGAAACTTTGCAGTGTGCATAGGAAGAACAAAAGTTCTGGTAAGGGCAGGACCTCAGAAAGAATGTTCTGGAGCCTGGAGGAGGGCCAACAAAGAAAGAGGAGGGCCAGCAGTGCCTCTGCCCCAGGGGAGAAGCCTGGTCAAAAGAGGGGAGGCAGGTATGAGCTAGCAAGATGGCTCCGGAGGAAAAGACAGTTCATCTTTAAGCCTAATGATCTTCAACTCCAGCACCCATATGTTTCTTGTCCTCTGACCTACACACAGAGAGAATAAATAAACAAATAGATGATAATAGAGTGTTGGGAGGTGCCGCGTGGCTAGTACCCCCCCCCCATAAAGACGTCCATGTCCAATACCTCTCAAGCGCTGGGATTTCAATGTGTTCCAAATAATGAAGATGTCGGGTGAAATTATGTTGAGTGAGGCCAGCCACGCGCAGTGGAAGCTGGGGCAAGAAACCCATCAGCTCCCCTCAGAACGAGGAACGCTCCTTATTTTACAGACTTATTTTACAGGGTCCTGGGCTTAGCAGGCTAGGGAAGGTACCAGACGGGGTATAAAGTTGTCATTTAGGAAGCTGGCCCTATTGCCTCACTTTGGGGCTGCCACCTAGGAGCTTAGCACATGGGGCCCTTGAGGGCAGAGGGCTGGTCCCTCTGCAGGGACAGCGTCTGGGACCAGAACACAAGCTGACGGAAGTAGGTGCACATGCTGTAAAGGTGTAAAGGGGGTTTACTAACATAGCTGACATCTGGTAAGGCATGGGGCATCAACAGGGCATCTGCCTGCCGGAGAGACTGAGGATCTAGAAGCCGCTCCATCCACAAAGCTGTGTGCCTCAGCAGTTCCAGTCAGTGCTCTAGGCCAGGAGTATCCCTTCCTCTCCCAGTCATGGGTCTTCAGGCCACAATAGACCCCAGAGAAACTTGATTCTAATGTCCCAACAGAGAAAGAAGTACTTGTCGCTGGCAGTGAGGGCAGGTTGGCCCAACCGCTTTTCCTCAGTCCTCCTAATGTCGGAGCCCTGGTGGGGAGGGAGCCACCCACCCCGAGGTGGCATCTCCTCTCAGTTACTCCTTCCTCAAATGCCCTCGCAGCCCTGCCCAGAGATGTGTCTCCATACTGGAGAATGGCTGAGGTAGGAGGGAGACAAGACAATTCATCATGTGTGAAAGTTAATTGGTAAACATGATTAGCCATCTGAGCAGATTACAAAAAGGTTTATATTAAAGTAAATTACAACAAGATAAAAAGTGATGATCGTAGAGCTGGAGAGCTGGCTCAGAGGTTAAGAGCACTAGCTGTTCTTCCTGAGGTCCTGAGTTTAATTCCCAGCAACCACATGGTGGCTCACAACCATCTATAATGAGATCTGATGCCCTCTTCTGTAACTAAAACACTGTGTATATAGCAAATAAATTAATCTTTTTTTTAAAGCGATGATGTATGTTTGTATGTATGATGTATGTAATTCCAGTGCTTAGAAGATCAAGGCTTAGGAGATCAAGAACAGCCTTAGTTATATAGTGAGTTCTGGGCTAGCCTTGGCTACAAGAGGCCATGGCAAAAAACAACAGAATAAAACAAAAACATCTTTTGAATCAATGATATATGTATGATTAAGGTCACTGTAGATAAGGGTTATTTAATCTTCTCAGATTAGAACTCCAGCTGTTAGAAGAAAACCACACCAAACAGCAAAACTTCAGATACTCCAAATTAACTTTTATTATTTGGGTTTTGAAGGGATTTTTATCAACAAGAATAAAAAACAGTCTAAAGGCCTCGGAGGAAATGATTATAGACACAAGAACAAACCTGACTGATAACTTTCAAACCTAGAAAATCATATATTCCTCCAGGAAGATAATAAATAACTCCTCAATGAAATCCCAGGATTCTAATGTTGCCTGCTGAGGATATGAGAAACCAGGGCAGTGAAAAGTAACTGCTCAAGAACAGAGGGGAGGGGAGGAGAAGGGAGGAAAGCTGGTCATGGTGGCACACGCCTTTGGTCCCAGTACTCAGAGAGACAGAGGCAGGCAGATCCCTGTGAATTCAAGGCCAGCCTGGTTTACAAATCGAGTCCAGGACAGCCTCCAAGGCTACAGAGAAACCATGTCTCAAGGGGAAAAAAAAAAAAAAAAAAAAAAAAAAAAAAAAAGGAGGATTTTGTCCCCATCTAAAATGAGGAAAATAGTCTAAGGAATGATATTCCACCCTCTGAAGACGGGATGAGACTCTAGCTCCAGGGAGAGCTGCCCTTAGAGACCAGAAATGTTCCATGGTCCCTAGTGGAAGCTCCATTCACTCCAGGGACCGTCAGGTGCCCTGGGGAAGTCTTAGCATGGCAAATAAAAATGTTAATTTCTTTTCCATATAGGAGCTTTCTTCTCTGCCTTAATCAAGAATCTTTCTCAATAAATCTCAATAAATCTGTGTAGCAACCAGTGTTGGTAGGAATGTCCAAAAGGCAAAGGAGTTGTTTATCACTGCCAACTCCAGCCTCAGGGTTTGCCTTAACAGAAAGATACAGCACAACACTGGGGGCCTGCACCTAAAAGTCCCAGAGACAGCCTCTCCCCTAGCCCTCCAGGACAGTGCTGGAGGGCTGGCCCCGATGGCAAGAGTGCATGAGATCTGGTCCCACTCATTGCTGGCTGCCAAAGGCATGAGAGCTGGCCTTGCCTGGGCAAAGCAGGGGATCTGGAGGGCTGACCAACTTAGCTACTACCCAGGCCGAGATCCAGGGCTTTGAGCTGATCCACCCCAACATCTACCTTATCTATGAATTGCTGGAGCCCGTAAAAGGGCCGGTCCTGCAGAACCAAAGCTGCAGGATCTCCTTGACACAGGACACCAACAAGATGTCCAAGAAGAGCCCTGAGAATCCAGTATTGATGCTGTAGCAGAAGCCAGAGGCCTCAACCAGGGCAATGACTCACTGCAGTGAACATTTGCAAGTGAAGTTATTTGAGCAAGATGGTATGCTGTGGGACATACAGTGACACGCTGCGGCTTCCACAGTGAGATGTTTTGGGTTTTGTTTTGTTTTGTTTTTGGAGGGAGAGGTTGCAAAAGCAGAGAGCGGACAGGGAAGAACAAGAAGATGAGTAGAAATGAGGTGCATGGTGTGAAATTCACAAAGAATCAACAAAATGCACAGACACAGACACACAAAGCCCCAGCTAAATTCAAACTCTGTAACTAAGATAGCAAGGATGTTTATAGACTGTGAGGCTCCAAAACCTCTTTCCCAAAATTAAGTGAAAGTTCATCTTATTAAAAAAAGGGAGGAGGGGGAGAAAGAGAAAGAAAGAAAGAAAGAAAGAAAGAAAGAAAGAAAGAAAGAAAGAAAGAAAGAAAGAAAGAAAGAAAGAAACTGGCCATATAAACTAAGCATGGCTAGTGGAGTCAAGGGAAATAAAAGGTTCTGTTACCCCAAACAGTGACTCCATGAACACATTTCCCTTGTCCTGTCCAGGATTGTGTTGATGATTTTAGCTTCAAAAGAGGTTGGGGAAATGGAACATGTGTTTTTTAAAAAAAAGATATGACTTGGTTTACTCATTTTCTTTATCTTAGAGCATTTCTTTGTGTAAAGGAAATGTAAGGTGTCATTGCTGTTGTTGTGACTTTTGCTATGGCCATGGAGTCCTGGCGCCTCAAGAGACAGACATTAACCACAGTGGTTATTTGTGTCTTAATAAATGAATAAAATAAATAAAGTCCACCATTCAGGAAGGTTACAGCTGACTATCAGCTCTATCTCCGTAATGACCCAACAGCCAGAACCAGGCTCCCCTTTCCCATGGCCTAATGAAGATGGCAGGCACACAGGGAAAAGCTACCCTTTAGATTGTGCTCAGCTGGCTCAGCTGAGGAAACAATACGTTTTGATATCTGCCCACGCCCAATAGAGGCCTTTCTGACCCTAACTAAAAGAACTTTATGGGAGTATCCTCTAAAATAATACTCCATTCTGAGTCTTCACAGCCTCAAGAACATCTTTGGAGACGAGCAGAGCTGATTGGTTCCTATCAGCTTGACACAAACGGAGACGTATCTGGAAAGGGAAATCCTCACTGAGAAACTGCCTCCATCAGCTGGCCCTCAGGCAAATCTGCGGGGTTTTCTTTTCTGATTGCTTTTGTTTTCCAAGGGTTTGTCTTCATAATCTTGGCTGTCCTGGAACGCATTCTGTAGCCCAGGCTGGCCTCAAACCCAGAGATCCCCTGCCTCTGCCTCCCAAGTGCTGGGATTAAAGTCGTGCGCCACCACCGCCCTCTCAGAATTCTCTTAATTAAAGATTGATGTGGGAGATTACTGTGGAAGGTGCTGCCACTGGGCAGTGGTCCTGGTTTATATAAGAAAGCAGCCTGGGCAAGCCATGAGTAGCAAGCCAGTGTGTAGCAGTCCTCCATGCTTTCTAAATTATCTTTTTTTTTTTTCACTGCTGAGATACTATATACTCAATGATTACAACATCATCTCTTTTCCTTTTAATTTTCCACTGTTGGATTCTTTCTATAATGTGTGTATGTGTGTGAGTGTGTGATTTGTTACACATTAAGCGTGTAACTACTGATGCCCCTTTTTTGCCCAAGGGATCTCCTAAACTCAAAGTTAATATGATGAAGACAGCTGTCGTCAAGACTGAATGGCCCTTAACATTATGACAACAGCACAAGCAGGCCTGTGTCATTACTAAAGTAAAAATTTGAGCAATTCTCAGTCCTCCAAGATTCACAGACTCAAGTTAAATCTGTCAGATCCGTGATGTCCCAGCATCAGGGTTCTGGTGCAGCGTGCGACAGACATGGCCCTGGCATCTTAGCTCTAATGGTAGCCGCCCACTGCATGGAGTTTCGTGTGGTTTTGGTGTCTCCAGTAGTGACACCCTCTCTTCCAGGTCCCCTGTTTAGCAACAACAACAATAAAAAGTACCAGAAGACGTATTCTTGGCCTTCACCAGCCCTTATGATTAAGAAACCAAAGTCTTAGAAAGAGGAACTGAGGCAGGATGCAAAGACAGAAAATGAAGGGGAGCCAGGAAGGGGAAGAAACTGAACTACACCTTGGGATTGAGTTTGCTTTTCCAGATGACAGAGTCAAGAAACTTCATCACCTTTGATAGAGCCAAAACTGCCTGCAGAAATAACGTTTTTTTTCTCCTAAAGACCTGGGGAGGGGGGCGATGAAGTTAAAAAGAACAAATGACAGTACTTATATAGATAGGGCCAGGATGTTTGTGACCTTGAGTTTTTTCATCACTTGCTTATGCCATATTGAAACAAAACTTCCTAAAACCGCCTTACAAGTTCGTTTACATAGGAAAATGCTTTAAGATGAAGGAACGAAGTATACTGGGACTGGAGTGGGTTCAGTAGTCATGAGCACCGGCTGCTCCTGCAGAGGACCCACGTTCAGTTCTTAGCATCCACAGGGCAAGTCCTAGCCTCCTTCTGGCTTCTAAGGGCACCAGGCCCACACTCAGTGTGCTTCCACACATACAGGCAGAACACTCATACAGAGAAAACAAAAATAAGAAAACAAGTAAACCAACTCATTTTTTAAAAAAAATTATTTATTTATTACATATGCTGCACACCAGCAGAGGTCACCAGATCTCACTATAGATGGTTGTGAGCCACCATATGGTTGCTGGGAATGGAAATCAGGTTATGGGCCCCATGTGCTGGCTGGGAATTGAATTCAGTTCCTCTGGAAGAGCAGCCAGTGTTCTTAACCTCTGAGCCATCTCTCCAGTCCCCCAACTCATGTATTTTTACAGGGTCCTTTCTCCAACCTCCTTTGACGCCAAAACCACTGGCACAATTCTTGATAAGGCACAAGGGGAAGTGCCTTAAGCAACTCCTGAGAAACTTCTTTCTCCTGGAGAAGACAGGATGGACAGCACTCTTCTTTGCCCCTGCAGTTTTCCTGGACATAATGCCTGTATCTGGAGTAGCGATGCTATGGCCGAGAGAAAACAAATGTGGAGAAAAACACCAACGTGCCAGGATAATGAAACAGAAATATGGAGACAAGCTGGCAGCCCGAAGGCACTGTGGCCCTCCCTGAAACCACAGACCGGCAGTTGGTAACTGCTGGGTTTCTTCAGGCAGCAAAAAAGCAACCGTATGTTTTTCATTCCCATCACATCAGCTGTTTCTGTGGCTTGCAGCTAAATATACTCCTAACTGACACAAACCAGCTAGGGAAATAACTCATACTTTCGACGTCACAGGTGACAACTATGAATATTGCCTTCAGCAAGTTTGTTAGTCAGCTCTCTGTTTCAATAACCAATACCTGAGAAAAATCACTCAAAAGGAAGAAATCGGTTTTTTGTTTCATGACTCGGGCAATTTCAGTCCACGGTTGCTTAACTCTGCTGTTTTGGGTGAGTCAGTTCAGTGCGTCAGCAGGAGGACATCGTAGACAAGGCTTGTTTATTACATGGCATCCAGGAAATAGAAACAGGAAGGTCAGAGTCTTAAACCCCCTACCAGGGCATGTCCCCGGTGACCTAACTTCTTTCACTCAGGTCCAACCTCCCAAAGGTTCTATGCTTTTAGAACCAAGCATTTAACACAAGGGCCTTTGGAAGACATCTCATACAGAAGAACTCTGTGAAGAGAGCCCATATTCTAGGGAGATGTAGAGGGAATGTATAAACAAGATCAAACTTAGAACTGTGATAAATGAAGAAAAGAAATAGAAGGAAAATAGATTATCACAACTAGCCTCTACTGTGAAATAATGGGGGGGGCACAAGGTAGAAAATGCAAAATCACAAAGTTTTCAGGAGGTCCGCTGGGAGGCAGAGGAGCCTCCTTTCTGGTTATGCTTGTCGGGTTCCCAAATGTGAAAGACGGAGGTGAGCAAGGAGAAAGGGGGCCCCCCAGAACAATTCAAATGCTCCTGGTATCCTCATCATTGCAAGCAAGGGTTTGGCTGCTCAAGGAAACAAAAAGAGAAGGTGGAATAGGGAGGGAAGGGACAGGCACCGGGTGAGGCTGGAGGATCAGGAAGGCGACAGACAGTGAAGGGCTGGGGGTGTGGGGTTGGGCCTTTAAGTGCTGTGAAAATGTTTACACGGTTTTCAGTGTCACCTCCAGACTCTGTGAGTCAGAGACTTCAAGTTGCAAGGCGCAACTTGGAAGCAGACAGTCGGTGGGAGAGGGCTGTGGTACCCACAAGAAAGGCAATAAAAGACTAAATTAAAGTTATGTATTAAAACGCATACAAAGGAAATCATGACGTCTGAAAGAAAGTCGGTGGGTCGTGCTGGTGGCACAGGCCTTTAATCTCAGCACTTGGAACTCTGAGTTCGAGGCCAGCCTGGTCTACACTGTGAGTTCCAAGGCAGCCAGAGCTACATAGTGAGACCCTGTCTCAAAAATTGAGACGGGGGGCAGGGAGAGGGGAATCCTGGTGTTAAAAAAAAATAATCTAAACTTAAACAAATTGTGGTGTGTATGTGTTTGATGAAACTACAAAGGTGGTCGGGAGAGAAAAGAGACGTATAAGAAGGCGGGGAAACAGAAGGTAATGTGCTGACAATGCAAAAGAGGGCCCATAAGTAAAGGAGGCCAGCCAGTGGGGTGAGGGGACGGAGGGGAGGGGAATGGATGAGACCGTAGTGCAAAATGCCACAGTGAAACCTGTTACTATTTATGCCGACCCAAAGGTTAATTCTAAAAGATAAAATTGAAGGTGTAGTATGACGACAATGCAATAGGCAAAAAGACTCATGTGGCCTGAGGTGCCAGGGTTCTCTCAAGCCTGTAATTGCCCGGCAGTTAGCCCTGACCCCAGGTTATAGGGTCTGCTCCAATGCTAATCTCGGTTTGACAAGGCTGCGATATTGATCCAGCCCCACAGAAAAACCAGCCCTGTCACCCCGGCTTCCCAGCCTGGCCTCAGAACCCACCTACTGATGCATTCCTCCCCTCAGTTCAGAAAGTGCCTCCAACTCGTCACCTTTCAATTACTAGCCTGATGTCTTCTCCCACCTTTCCCGAGTCCCTTTATTTAAAGAGGCCGTGGGGGTCTCAACAAGCCTCTAGGGCAAAACCACTAGGGGCAGAAGCGCCATATCCGGTGTTGCTTGCTCTGACCCTTACACGTGGGCAGAGCTGAGCTGAGCCCATGCTCCGGGCTTGAGTGTGTGAACGGTGCCCAAAGGAAAAGGAGGCCCGAGTACATGCCAGCTGCTCCGAGCCCCCTTGCCTCTACGGAGCAAGGACTCCGGCACCCTGCTCCTCATCGTGATTTCAGTAGAGTTTAGTTTCAGTCTGACCCCACAGACACCCGGAACAGCCGCTCCTACCAGATGCAGCGGGCCTACTGGCAGTCAGTCCACTGGCTGCGGGCTTCTGGCATGGAGCATAGCCCAGCAGGTGAGGAAGTTCTCACTGGAGCAGACACCGGAGCTATCAGTTCCTTGGGCATCCAGGGCATCCTTCTTCAGCTTCTCTCCCGTTCTTCCCTGGGTCAGAACACAGAACACTCAGGGACCCAGACCCTGGAGAGGGTTGTTTGGGTAGCTGGGACAGTCCGGAAGCTCGTACAGCACGGATTCTCCCACCCACTCCTGCACGGGCCCAGGGATCTTCACGTCAGCGGCTCCTTGCCGAGTGCCGTGTGGTTTTCGAGAGGCAGCCCAGACTTGCCAGGCGGCCTAGAACTCCCAGTCCCCGGGCCCCAGCTTCCTGAATGCTGACGTAACCTCTGTTTAACACTACCATCATTTGGCTTTTGACTGATTTCTTTTCCCCCAGAGACCCAGACTTTCTTTTTATGGCTTTGCAAAAAGCCAAAGGTCACATTCTCACCATCTTATCACTTTAACCAAAAAAGAGGCTATCATCTCTCCTTTTTTAAAATAATGGATATTAATTGTACAAAGCAATGGGCTTTACTGTGACTTTTTTTTTTCCTTACACACATAACCCACTTTGAACATAGGCTCTCTGTTACCCTCTCTCCCCCCTTTCCCCTTCCCTGGCCGCTCACATCCTTGATGGCCCGGCCTCTTTCTTCCTTCCCCCTGCTCAGCCTCCTGTTTGAGAGCAAGCATGCCATGTGTCTTTCTGAGTCTGGCTTTCACGAAATATAAAGAACCAGTTCCATCCGTTTTCTTGAAAAGGGCATTACGTTGCCGTTTTTATGTATTCTTATTATTGTGTGAGAAAGAGAGCTCACACAGGCTGTGCTGTGGAGGTCAGAAGGCAACTCTGAGGGGTCAGTTCTGTCCTTCCAAGTGTGATCCAGGCGTGGAACTCCATTTGTTGGGCTTCTGTGGCAAACGCGCTCTCCTGCTGAGCCATCTCCCCGGCCCTGTCTTTTCTTTACAGCTCAGCAGAACTCACTGTGCATAGACACCACATGCCCCAGGTCACCTCCAGAACCCCGTCCCGGGAATAGTGCCTCACGAGCATTAGTGTGCAGACATCTGTGGTGATTCTTTGGGGTACACACCCAGAAATGGTACAACTAGGTCCTATGGTAGTCTGGAGGAGGGGGGGGTTGTTTCTGTTTTGTTTTGTTTTTTGGAACTCCTAATTTCTATATATATGTGGTCTAATTTGCATTCCCACTAACTGTATATAAGAATTACTTTCCCAGGGGGCTGGAGAGATGGCTCAGTGGTTAAGAGCACTAGCTGCTCTTCCAAAGGACCCAGGTTCAACTCCCAGCACCCACGTGGCAGTTCACAACTGTCTATAACTCCAGACCCATGTATTCTGACACCTTCATGCCAACGCACAGAGAATTAAATTTAAAAATTATTAAAAAAAAAAAAAAAAAAACAAAACAGAATTACTTTCCCAACTCCGATCATCCTTAGGTTTGTTTTCTTGATAATAGCTACCCTGATGTGAGATGAAATCTCAGTGTAGCTTTGATTTTCAGTAACTTAAAGAACATTATTATAGCCGGAATGTCATTCCAGCTAAAACTCTACCAGCCAGGTTTTGTGGTACAGGACTATAATCCTAGCTACCCAGAAAGCTAAAGCTATAGCAAGTTCAAGGCCATCCTGGACTGCTTAGCAAGACCCTGTCTCAAAATAAAAAATAAAAAGAGGGCTGGAGAGATGGCTCAGTGGTTAAGAGCACTGTCTGCTCTTCCAAAGGACCCAGGGTCAATTCCCAACATCCACATGGCAGCTCACAGCTGTCTGTAATGCCCTTTCCAAGGGATCTGACACCTTTACACTGATGCATATAAAATAAAATAGTAAATCAATTATAATAAATAAATAAATAAAAAGAAAGGGGATAGTCAGTGTTTGAGTGCGTGCCTAGCATGCAGGAGGCCTCAGCACTCCTGGAGAAAAGGCGATCCCTGCGGTACCCCAGGCGAAGCAGCCTCGGGAACTGATAACCACAGGCAAGGTTAGGACTTCTGCATGGTGGCTACCCCTCCTAGGAATGGTGCTCTGGTGGAGTCAGCACAGAGACTAAATGACTTTTTAAAAAAAAAAAAGTCACTTCCAAAACTAGAGCTTATTCAGGCAGATGCCCCCACTTGGATGTTTGAATCGTTACTGAGCTCTGCAAGGAAGCAGGGACAGCTGAGTGTTCCCTCCAGTCCGGGCAGCATGCACACACACACACACACACACACACACACACACACACACAGTAGCATACTTTGGCCAATGAGTATGACTATGCACTCAGCTGCCCGTGGGCCCTGTGTGACTCCTAGGTTTAGTTATCCAGTCATCCTATCTGCTAGCGCATACCTTTTCAGTGGTTTCTGCCTTTACCATTGCATCCTTTTTGGCCTGCTTACACCAATGTGTTTGAAGGGTGCTACTGGCTTTCATGTACCTCAGAGATTAGGACGCCACTGCCTAGACATGAGTTGTCAGATTGACAGATCCTATGGAACACGTGGGACGAGGTGTTAGCAGTGGGGAGAGCATCTTTTGGGTGAAACCAAATTGACTTGGTGATGTAGGATATATTTGAGACGTGTGTGTGTGTGTGTGTGTGTGTGTGTGTGTGTGTGTGTGTGTTAGGCAGGGTCTCACTGATGGCCTCTCACCCAGAGCTCTACAGTCTCTGCCTAGGCTTGCACTTCTACACCTACCTTGGGGGCTTGGGTTTTTATTTATAGGAGGCAGAAGGAGGTCTTCAGACAGTTCTCCAAGAAAAGGAATAGTTGGGATCACAGTTTTCTGCCTTTCACGGCTTCTCACACTAGGCCGATGGCAAAATGCCCCCACTTTTTCTTTCTTTGCAGTGTGGCTTTGAAGACACTCCCCTCCTACTCCTTCCCCAACCTTGAATAACACATCTTTTTTTCACATGATGTTCTCTGTAGCCCCTTTCTCTCCTCATTGTTCATCTTTAAAAAAAAAAAAAAAAAAGAGGCAACCGATAGATAACCATCTGTGAGTTATATTGTGTCATCTTGGATTCCAAACCACTGTCTCCTACACATAGTTATTTATTGGATTGTTTTGATTTTGCATTGGGACTTGTAAACAAAACATTATTACCATGTTTTTTTTTGCTTCAGTGACTTCAGGACAAATTAGAACTCCTAAAACTTAAATATATATATATATATATATATATATATATATATATATATTCTCTCAGCAAGCATAAAAAAAATTAGGAAGTGAGGAAGCAAAAGCAGAAACCGAGTACCCACAGTGGAGGACAGGCCAGAGAGCAAAGATGATCTAAATAAATAAGAAGAAATGCCAATGCTGCTGCAGGAGCTCTTCCACCCAGATCAAGGTCGGAGGAGAGCAGAGGGGATGGCCAGCCTAGGGATTTCCCTCCGTTTGCCGTGCTCGCCCCCCGTGTGCCCCAGAAAAAGCCCTTCACTCTCCCCAGCTTTGAAGATGGAGGTTTGAGACAGAAAGGCCCCCTTTCTCCTGAGGGCGCTTCCTTCTGCCTCCTGGGCTTCGGTGGAGTGGCAGGAAGTGTGAACCGCACATTCTAGCAGCAGGACCACCCTGACCAACCTTCCAGAGCCCTCACTACTTGAACGTCTTGCTGTTCTCTGACAAGAAGAGAGTCCTTCGCTGTGCCAGGCCCGGCTGCAGCACCCTTGTTCTGTCTGCTTATTGCTTTCTCCTGGGCATTCCAGCTGTCTCCCAAGCTAGTTTATTCTGGCCTTGCTATGCCTCAGAAGCCTGCTTTGCAGAGCCCCAGACCCAGCATCAGCCCCTGTTCCAGGTCTAGGAATTTGCTCTGCTTACCTCCCAGTACCTGGGTGCCCAGTCTAGGAAGAGACCAGGTCCCAGCACAGAGCATCTGAGAGGTCCCATACTCCTTTCTTCCACTCTCACGGCCTCACCGGTGCCCTTTGAGCCTCTGTGGTTTAAAGCTTCTCCTGCCTCTGAAAGGACTTCCCTCCCCTCCATATGCTAGGGTTTGAATGTGAAATGTCCTCCCACAAACTCAGGCATTGGCACCCTGGGTGCCCAGATGGTAGAGCTGTTTAGTAGGCCCTAGAAGCGTTAATGGGTGAGGCGTGACTGGGCACGTGTCTGCCTCTTGCCCTGGGCCTTGCTTCCTGTGTTCTCTCTGCTTCCCGAACACCGAGAGCTGAAGAACCCCATCTGCTGTGTGTTCCCGATGCCATCATAGTCTGCCCCAAGACCCTCTGAAGCAGTGAATCCTCCCTTAAGACCTTCACCCAGGCCCTTCGGTCTCAGCTGTATGAAAGTAATTATTAGCACGCCGTCCATTCCCAATGCTGGACCTTGTGCAATGCTCAGCTCATGGGAGTCCCCCAGAAGCAAAAATCATCTTTTCCCACCAAACCCAAGACTCCCAGGCAATGAAGGCCAACGATGCCAGGCTAAGGACAGACCACTTTGTTTTGTCTCCTATAAACAAAGCCCAGGAGACAGTGAAATGCTGTCCTCTGACAGACAACTCGGACACCTCTGCTGACAATTTTTCCTTGGCAGGCAAGAGATAAGGTAGAGACACCATTTTCTCTTTCTATTAAGAACCTCTCTTTCAGATCTGAAGAGACAGCTGAGAGGTTAAGAACACTCAGTGTTCTTCCAGAGGTCCTGAGTTCAATTCCCAGCAACCATATGGCGGCTCATAACCATCTATAGTGAGATCTGCCCTCTTCTGGTGTGCAGGCAGAATGCTGTATAAATAATGAATAAATCAAGAAAGAAAGAAAGAAAGAAAGAAAGAAAGAAAGAAAGAAAGAAAGAAAGAAAGAAAGAAAGAAGGAAGGAATAGGGAAAGGGAAAGAAAGGGAAAGGAAGGGAAGGGAAGGGGAAGAAGGAGAAGGGGAAGGGAAGGGAAGGGAAGGGAAGGGAAGGGAAGGGAAGGGAAGGGAAGGGAAGGGAAGGGAAGGGAAGGGAAAAGAAAAGAACCTCTCTTTCAAAGGTGGTGGCGTCGGTGTTGGCAGCGGTGGCGCACACCTTTGATCCCAGCACTCGGGAGGCAGAGTCAGGCAGATCTCTGTGAGTTTGAGGCCAGCCTGGTCGACAGAGCGAGTTCCAGGATAGCCAGGTCATGCCCAGGGTACAGGCAGGCAAGGTGGCCAGTGCTGAGGGTGGGGTGAGGTACAGCAGCCTGGAGCTCACGTGGGTCCTGCTCCCAGACTGGATGCCCAACCGCACACTCCCCCTGACTCTGAGCGACAAGATATGTCAGAGGAAGAATGGTTCATTTTCCAGATTGAGTCTCCTCAAAAGACGTCCATGGCTCACGCTGAGCTGGAGGCCATGCTGATGTCCGTAATCTGTGCTCCCACCACAAGCCGTGATGATGTCTGTGGTCTGTGCTGCCACTGGAGGCCACCTTGATGTCCATGATTCCAGCCCTGGCGGAAACCATGTTGAAGTCCACTTTTGGTGCTGCAGCCTGCTGCTATGGGCAAGGAAGCTTCTTTTGCAGGGTTGTCGATGACTGCAGACTCATAGCTAAGAATGAGAGACACTGAAGGTTTCTGTGACAACCTCCCCCTCCACCCCTTCCTCCCATGAAAAGAAATGGTCCAGACAGGAAGCTATTAAAGAGAGTCCTTAAAAAACTGTTGTAAAGATGCTCAAGTGTAGCTCTTCACAGTTGATGGCTTCTGGAGGGGGGGGGAAGTGGGGAAGGACTCAGTTTTCTTTAAGGGACTGGCTGCTGGAAGTTTGACCATGCTCCAATGAGTATATGGGCACTAACAAATTGGACTTGGTGAGGTTATTTTTTTTTTGTGGGGGAGGGGGATGCAAGGGTGTGAGGATGAACCTGGGAGGAGTGAGAAGTGCGTGTGATCAAGGTGCATTGTATGAAATTCCCAAGTAATAAAAATATTCTGTTGGGGGCAGAGGGGGGGTGGAGAAGCTCTTTCCTAGAGTCAAACAGGACAAGATGATCACATGGACCGCATGGGGGAGAGAGGGAAGGAGCGTACAGTGAGGTGGGCTTTCTGTCATTGTGGCCAGATCATGTGGCCTCGTCACTGGCCCACAATCTAAAGCTCCTGATGAAGGGTTAAAGACCTGAAGGTCTTAGGTGGGCTGAGAGACGCTGGACAGCAATGACTTGACTGGTAACAGCTGTGGGAGCTTCTGGCAAGGAGATCCACACCCCAAACCCTGGAGGACCTGCTACTCCCAGACCGCAGGGAGCTGGCCTGCAGATGGACTCTCCCATCCCCACAGTTCCCCTTTTTCATCCTCTAAAACCACGCAGCCCCGCCGTGTGAGCGCAGCCCCCACTTCCACAGACTGTGGCCCCTCAGTCCTGATGAAAGAGCAGTTCTTTTCCAGACAGTCACGCCTCCTTTTATTTTCAGGTCTCCTCCACCAATCCCGACCTGTATCCAGAGCTTGTGCCCTCTCAGGTGATGCCATCTTCCCCAGGAATATACGCCAGCACCATCTACAGCCGCCCCAAGAAACGTTGTCTAAGGGGATGTCCTGAGGAAAGCTACCTGAGGAGCTTGCGACCTTTCGGAAGGAGGGAGGAGGTGGTGGCAAAGTGGTAGAGCTCACTTCCTCTTCAAGGGCCGCCGGGAAGGGTGAACTTCTGGTACGGGCACACAGCTGAATCCAGCAGGTAGCTGATCCCTGTGAAAGGATCCACAGTCTAGGAAAAAGCATCCAGGAGAGAGGGGACAAGAAAGTGGGATCATGTCAAGGCAGCCCAAGGGAGGCTATTCCATGACTGGTGCTTTTAGAATCTGTCCTGCACAGAGAAAGCAGCCCTGGAGATCAGGGAGCTGGGAACCTGGCAAACCGTCACGGAAGGTAGAGAGACACACAGCTCATCTCTCCCTCCCCAGAAGACATAGGAAAGAGAAAAAAAGAAAAGAAAAGAGGACCAGGCAGCGTGTGGTATGAGCCCTCGTTCACTCATGCCCTGGCGTTCTGCGTAGACCTGATGAGTCCAAGATGTCACAACAGCGAGCTGCAGAGGCTGCAGTTGCCACAAGGGGGCACCCTTGAATCTAGGATCAGGCACCTGCACACTCCTCCCCTTCAAAGAAAACAGCCTGGTCCTGACAGATTGAGTTTGCTCTGGGGATCTCAGCCAAGGGCTGTTCTCTCCGTTCAGGAAGGGATCCTTGGGTTGAGAGGGGCACAATGCCTTCAGCTAACTCAACCAAGCTTAACTACCAAGACTGGTGGCCCTCATAGCCTGCTCTGATGACCTGACCTTCATGTCCCCCAGCATGGCCTCAGGCTGCCCTGCCCACCCCACTGTGGCTGTCACTTATTCAGTGCTTGCAGAGCACCTGCCATGTGCCAGATGTTTTGCTAGATAAAAGGATCATTCAGTAAGCACATTAGAACAGCATCTTCCCTTCAAGCCAGCTGTGGTGGTGCATGTCTATAAGCCTGGCAATCAGGAGGCTGGGCAGCAAGTCCAGCAAGTGTGAATAGCAAGCCATTCTGGGCTATCCAGCAGACTTGGTCTTAAACAAACAAACAAAAACCCTAAAACCAAGCATAGAGTCACATGCCATAATCCCTAGTATTGGGCGGGGGAATAAGAGGCCGGCTAGACAAGCCAAATCAGTGAGTTAGACCCACCTCAACATATAACGTGGAAAGTGGCTGAGGAGAGGCCCTCTGACCTCCATAAGCATGTGCTCATTCGTATCCTCCTGCACCCCAGGACAATGACGCTCTGCGAACCTGGAAGAAAGAGCCTGGCCATATAAACGCAGCTGTTAAATATGCCCTTCGTGTCGGCTACCACCATACTGATTGTGTTGTCTCTCCTGGGACTGGAGAGGCCCTGAGGAAGAACATGGGACCAGCGAAGGAGGTGCCTCATGAAGAGGTATGGATAACATCCAAGCTGTGGAACCCCACGCACCTCCCTGAAGATGTGGAAGACGTAGGAGCTGTAGTCCAGAGGACAATGACCGGTCTCCAGCCGGAGTTTCTGGATCTGTTCCTCATGTCTTCAAGGAGGAAGACAATTCCTTTTTCCAAGAATGCTGACGGAACCGTCTGATAGGACCCTGCCCACTGTACATGGAGACTGACAAGGCTCTAAAGGCATTAGCAGCAAAGGGGCTGGTGTGAGCACGAGGCTGGCCCAACTTCAGCAGTGGCTAAATGGCTCGTGTGCTCCATGTGGTCTCCCTGTGCTCAGATTTCTTAGAGGTAGAATGGCACCTATGCCTGACTCAGGACGACCTCATCGACTCCTGCCAAGCAGATGGCTTCGGGGGGTGAATGGCAACTTTTGGGTTCCCCTGATGGTGCTTGGTACCACCGTAATGAGCCTGACCTGCTAAAGGAACCAGTTATCCTAGCACTCGCTGAAAGTGTGCTCCAGCTAAGATCTTGCTCAGGTGCCAGGTTCAGCAGAAAGTAATCTGAATTCCCCGTTACAGGCTTTCTTTCTAGAGACTCAAGAAACTAGTCTGTGTCTTCGTTGATGAGTCTCTCAGCCAACTCCTTTGTTGACCCCAAGACATAGAAGCAACAACTTCCCCAGTGCCACAGGGCTGTTACTACATGAAAGGAGGGACACGAATAGCCCCGACTTCTGAGTGGACAGTGGCATGGGGCCAAGGAGCTGTGTGTGAGACTGGAGGAAGCCAGCCTGGAGCAAGAGTGGGGTGGTGGTGTACCCAACCTGAGGTAGTCAGGACTAGGATCTCTACCCCCTGCCCTGGGCCTGGTGTCCTGGCACACGAAGCCCTGCACACACGCACACACACACACACACAGCTTTCAGGTAGCCACGTTAAGCCTCCTCTCCCCTTAGAAGGCTGTATCTGGCAAACACCTGAAATTCTCCTTATGCAAATGAGGCATCCCCAGTGCCCTGGCCCTGGCCAATGATGTACACTCACCCCCAAAGCCCCTACCCACCTCCCCAAATGCTTAAGTAGCCTTTGTTGCCCCTGTTAAATGAGTTCTCTCACTGAGGCTGTCTCCCCAGGGTCTGTTCTCGTTGTGCTCACAGCCTCCTGAGATCTCTTCAGAGCCTGGCTGTTCCGCCTCACTTCCCCTCTCAGGATCTACAATAGAACCATAGTGGGTGGGGAAGTGGAGCTTGAGTGGCAAACTGGAAGAACTGAGAGGCTGGGTGTTGGAGAGCAGCCTGAGTTACTGAAATAAAGAAGGCAGCAAACAAGGGCATGTTATCCAAGAAGGCCTCGGCCTTTTGGGTTTGTCTAGCTGGATGGGGCCACCTGTTTACTGTGGTTGGGTTCATGGCAAGAACTGGGTTTGGAGTGTGATGGCTAGTCTTAGCGTCAACTTGACTTACAAGCTAGTGTTATCTGGAAGGAAGGAACCTTAATTGAGAAAAGGCCTCCATAAGCTCCAGCGGTAAGGCATTTTTTTTTTTTTAGACTAGTTATTGACGAAGAAGGGCCTAGCCCATTCTGGGTCGTTTCCTCCCTGGGCTGGTAGTCTTGAGTTCTATAAGAAAGCCTGCTGAGCAAGCCAGCGGAAGCAACCCAGTAAGCAGCACCCGTCTACGGCCTCTGCATTAGCTCCTGCCTCCAGGTTACCGCCCTGTTTGGTTTGACTTCCTATCCCAACTTCCTTTAATGATGAACAGCGCTGTGGAAGGGTAAGCCTAATGTCCACCCCCCCCCATTTTCCTTTATGGTGTTTTTGTCTCAGCAATAGAAACCCTAACTAAGAGAGGGGAACCATGTGTTCAGTGTCAGATCTGTCAGCCCTGGGAAACAGGTGACTTGTTTGGCAGATCCCGCACTACTTTCCAGAATGAGGTCTGCATTAGGCTTTAGAATAAGCTTTAGGTCAGGCAGGTTCACGAAAAGAATCTAGATCACCCAGGCACAAAAAGAATAGCCGGATCAGCTTACAGATGATGGAGTCAGAAGAGAGAGTCAAATGACCGGGCAGCAGGGTTAAAGTGACTCAATTCCTACTGTCAAACAGATGGACCACAGTTACAAAACAGTCAAGGCCACTTTCCAACGGCCACACAAAGTGCTGTTTCCAGGTTTGATGCAGAGGCTCTCCGCAGCTCTGCGCCTTCCCAGTTCCTCCTCTATAGAAATTCCAGGGCACCTCTTCTTACGTGAGAGCCATGATCCAGGGCTGGGCAAACTGGCACAAAAACACTTTGGTTTGTCCAGATCCACTGGCCCCAGGTCCCCAGTTCACTTTTGTAGATTCATTTGCATGCAGTTTGCATTGCCCAGCAAGCCTTGGATTCCCTTCTAAAGTCCTAGTGCCCTTCTTTGTTCATATCCTTAAGATACTGAGGGGCCCAAACTCCTTTACAGAATAAAGCATGGGCTGCTTTCAAGAACTGAAGGACTTGCCTTGCTTCCTGCTCCATCCCGTAGCATATGGGGAGAGAGAGGACGAGACTCCCAGACTAAAAAAGGGCTGATGTGGTAGGGGAAACCCTAAGAAGGAAAATGTTAATCTCAAAGAGAAGAGGAGAAGGACCACGGGCCCAAATCATCATGACCAAATTAATTAAAGCAAGCTTTTTTTGTTGTGTACACTGGTTGTCTCCCTGTAAGGCAGGGTCTGAGAGGTCAGCATTGAATGTGAGGAAGAGGAGGCTTTTATAGCTCAGGGCTAAGGGGTTTCAAAATGGGGGATTTGGTGGGCAAAAGAGGCAGGAGCAGAACAGGTTAGTCCTGCACAGTCTCCCGAAACAAAGACACGATTGCAAGGTGGGCATAACAGTGTAGTCATAAAAACAGGTAGTAATAACCAGGAAGTCATGAGTGGTGTGTAACCTTTTGGAACAAAGGTAGGGCTACAAGATGGTTATAGACAACTTTTTGAAACAAAGAGATGGTTGCTATTCCTGGAAAACTGGGTACAGAACCATTTGTAGTTAAGGTTACAGGTGGGGCACAGCCTCATCCTTGAGAGACAGAGGTTTAATGATGAACAGGAATGAGCCTAGTTTGTCTTTACTGTAAGCTGGCTTTTAAGCCTAAGATGGAGGCAGGCTGGCTCTTCAAGAGGTAACTAGATCACACTCTTTGCTAAGTCACTTGCTCCAGAAGCCTCACCACTGGAAGAAGACACCTTCCAACATTGTTTCCAAACCCTGTGTCAATCTCCCCAGGAGATCAGAAATATCCTCATGAAATCAACTTAATTTAGTAAGTTCAACTTTGTAAAAAACTGTCCAAAAGTTTTCCTAAGTGGTTGCACCATTTTCCACAGCATATGTAATTGCTGTTTTTATGTTTGTTTGTTTGTTTGTTTTGTTTTTTGTTTTTTTTTCACCAAAGGCAAATAACATTTCCTTGACTGCCTGGGTGCAGGACTCTGGCTGCATTCAGCCTGCATTCTTTCCTAACTGACTCCTCTCTCCTCTCCCACTCCTTCTCTCCTCATTTTGAAACAGTCTGGCTGCAAATCTCAAACTGGCCTTGAATGTTCTCAGTCTCCTAAACACTGGGATTACAGGTACATGGCATGAATGGCCAGCTTCCTCTTCTTTTATGAATCACAGCCCTAACCAGAATAAGCCTTTGGTCCTTTCACAGCACAGCTAGCTGCTTCCCAGCTGATTGCTGATTACATGCAGAGTCATCCTTGGAAGTCATCCTGCATTTCAGAGCTGACAAAGCCCTTTCCCAGGCCTGCCTTTGTCTCCTCCAGGCAAAGACAACCCATGTCCATAAATCTATACTTCTGAGGAAACACACTCTTCATAGGCATTTGCTCCCTCTGCAGACTGCAGGTGCTCTAGTGCCACTTAATTTCTCCCAGCTATTTTCACAAGTCCCCAGCTTGTCTCACATGGGCTCAGCACAGGTTCTCTCCTAGGAAACCAAGGTCTTACAAGGCACGCAGAGGCAGCACCACACCAAGGACCCTGGCGGTCTATCCTGAGCCTCCCATCATTTATAACCATTTATCTTCCTGAAGTCACCAACCCCGGGCCACAGTAAGTCTGTTTATCCTACATAAACAGAGGAGGGCTGTAACCGAGTGTGTAAAGTTGCTGCAAATGCCTTTCCTTTCTCCCGAGACTTGCCCTGGGCTGACAGATGACCCTGGGAGGTTGTCCTTCCCAACTTATCCCTAACAACTGATTGAGACAGGGATATAATGAGGACAGCAATGTGGCCTGTTCACACTTTCAAGTTCCTCATGAGACTGAGCTAACATTAGAGTTCAGCTGGGATCCCAGCCTGGCCTGCTCCATTCTCCCCTTCTGGGCGCCCCTAAACACTGCTTTGGCAAGTCATTTGTCCCAGAAGGCTCCTCACAGCCTCTTATTCTGGAAGAAAACATACCTTCCTGTTTTGCTCCCAAACTCTGTGTCAACTTTGCTTTATCCCCAGAAGATCATAAAGATCCCCATGAAATTGGCTTCTGCCTACAGCCCCTGTCTGCAGGACTGAGGGTTCATGGGACCAGGTTGGAATCTGGACAGCCCCTCCTAACCCTTCGCTACTCTCTTCTTGTCTTACTTTATCTCTCTCCCAGGAACATACCCATCAGCTACCACATTTCCCTTTTCCCCATGCAGATCTGCCTTCCTACTGAAGCCATATTCTGTATAGTAGGTTCACCTGACCCTTGAAACAGTCCTGCTGTATCAGTGTCTCTGTCCCCCTACATCAGTGTCCCTCCTCTAATGAGAAAGCCAGTTTACCTAAGCTGCTAAAGCTTAAGCTGCTTGCAGGGCCCGTCCAACCACAGGTTGTTTTGTTCTGTTCAGTTGTTTGTTGGAAACAGAATCTTACTATGTAGCCTTGACTGGCCTAGAAATCGGTATAAACCAGGCTAGACTCAAACTCACAGAGATCCATGTGCCTCAGTCTCCCGGGTGCTGGGATTAGACCTGTGTCACCACACCCAGCCTCAGTCACAGTTTTTATTCTGAAGGGAGTTCCCAGCATCAACTCAGGCGTCACAGACTCTAACTCTGCCCTTGGAGAAACTGCGTCTCTGAGTGGGAAGACAGTTTGCCCAGGACACAGGCCCCGTGGCAACAGAAGCAGGACATGACATGCATTTGCTGCTTCCCAAGTTCTTTGCCCAGTCTACATCGTGTGGCCATCCCCGAAACTCCTCTAGGCTTACAGCGGCAGGCTCTGGGAGGGACCAATCTCTTTGGTCCTCAAGTCCACAGATTACAGATTTCCTGGCTGCCAGCCATCAGTTCCTTCCTCTGCTCTGGCATGTGATTTTGGGATCTTGTCCAGTTAGAATGAGCTTGGGCAGAGGTATATTTAAATCCCAGTGGTACCTACACATGAGTCATCAATGCATATACACACAGAGCCTTATTAGAACCTGTTTGCCTGTATCTTCTTAAACAACTAACATGGCAGGCTCGTGGGGCATCATGGAAGTTGAACTTGTATGAGTTAGCACTTGAACTACCCCAACACACAGAAGCCTAGGACAACAACTATTTACCCCCTAGTTATGCAGGCCAGCAGTCAGGGCTGGGCAGTTTGTCTCAGCTGGATTTTCTTATATATATGCAATCAGCAGCATTCAGATTAAGCTCTCTGGTGTACTTGACAGCCTGAATACAATGAAGACCTACCTCTCCCCCAGCGACAGGGGGTTCTCCAGTATAATGAAGGTCTTCAGACAGAACTTGAAGCTCTTTCTTAGTCTCCAGACAACCCGCTTATTTTGCACATTTGTGTGTGTGTGTGTGATTTTTGTGAGCCAGTTGCTTAAAATAGTTCTCGTTCACCTGCAAATCCTGTTGGTTCTGTTTCTCCAGTGCACCCTGCCCTAGCCCAGATCCAAGGGGTGGATGGAGTCTACCTCTTTGATGAGGCAGTTGGCAAAGTCACATTGCAAAGGGCAGGGGCATACCTTCGCCAGGGATGGAGCCAACACGAGCTGGAGAATGGAGAGGGTGTGAGCAGAGTTTGGAACCTGCAACCTTTGACATCTGATTTTGAGCATTAGTACTCTGCTGTCTGGTCAAGGGAATTTTGAGCAATCCCTGTTCTCCACTGGGTTCCGACGCTTCTGTGAAAAGGAAGGGACTCTCCAGCTGGATTTGGGATGACGGGGCTCTCCTCCCCACCTATCTACCCGACCCCCGCTGCCTTAGATTCCCAAGACCTCTGCCATCTTCTACCACTCATCTCAAATCCTAGTGGAGAATTTTTAAAAGCTGCACTAATTCTCTTGAAAAAAATCTTATGCATTCTGAGAGAGGTTTAGGCTGATTCTTCATGAATCCCCAAAATAGCTGACAAAACGGGTGGGGCATCCTAGGCCTCCCAGAAGTGAGCTCTGAATGGACAACATCGGAATAGCTTGTGCCTGATACAGAACACAGAGAACCTTCCATGCTGATACCTGCGATGTCTGTATCTGGCAATACAGTTGGGTCCAAGTCCCAAATAAGCAAGATGAGGGGTACAACTCAGACCTGCATAGCATCCTGGGTCCTCCATGCTCCCTCTATTAGCGCTGCTTTTGCCCACCACACCCTCCTCCGGTTGTTTAACCAGCTGGCTACCTCCAAGATCCCGGCTCTGCTTGGGCTCCTCATTACCCTCCTGTCTGGGCTCTATGAGTCTGACAGGAGCAGTTGTCCTTGCCCAGGTTCAAAAGCTGCAGGCTTCCCCTCCCCCACCTGTTGGCCTCTGAGAAGCTGTAGTGACTGGATGGTGGTTAGCAGTTCATCGGAAACCTGAGGCAAGTGTGAGTAGAGTCAACCTACAAGACAGCAAGAGCAGATTCCAGAAGACTCACAGCCAGTCTAATGCATAGTAGAGGCCCTAGGACCCACAGACTTCAAGTTTCAACTCTCCATATGTCACAAACCCACCCCGAGTGGCTAACTCGGTTTCGCTTTTCATTTTCCTCCTGTGTTGTCTATGAAAAAGATCTAGAAGAGATTCCATACCCTGCCCCCATCTCTTTGGTACCTCATAACTTCGGGGAGCCCCAGCTGTCTTCCATTTACAAATCTTCAAGTCCCACTTGGAGGTTTTCCCCTGAGCTTCAGAAGGCTACAAAGCAGATTTGAAGAACCAGGGGATGAACGGTGCCTTGAATGAGCCTCCATCTACAGCGCAAACCTTTTGTCTAACAAGATTACCCTGGTGCAGTCCAGTTTCTTAAGTCATCCACAATAGGAGCTGGCTTGGCAAGGCACCCGGTATGGGCTCTTTCCTCCATCTTACCAAACTAGCACTTAGAGCCTTATTTGAGTGTCTACTTCTAGTGGTTCATAAAGATGATACCCAGCCCTGTCAGACACAAGCAGCCTGTGTTCAGGTCAGTTGCTGGGGCTACCAGCAGGTGTCAGAGCCCAGGGCTAGGAGAGAGGCTGCCAAACCCCATAAGAAAGAATGAGAGGGCCAGGCAGAGGTGACACACGCCTTTACTCCCAGCAGAGACGAGGCGGATCTCCGAGTTCAAGGTCAGCCCTGTCTGTAGAGTAAGTTCCAGCACAGCCAGGCTACAAAGAAAAACCCTGTCTTGAAAAACCAAAAAAATAGAAAAAGAAGGAAGGAAGGAAGGAAGGAAGGAAGGAAGGAAGGAAGGAAGGAAGGAAGGAAGGAAGGATAAAAACATGAGAAGCCTCTGGCAGGGCTTCTCCTGCTGCTCCAGAACAGCAGCCAAGGCCTGAAAATGAGGACAGAGAGGTATGATTCCCGAATTCTCGAACAAGCAGTAAGTGAGTCACTGACAGCCTGGCGGCTGACTGTTCACTTCCGGAAAGCATGGAGACCTGTTCCTCCACCCATTCTGCCTGAAGAGAGGTGAGAGATAGGGTGAGGGTGGCTGTAATGAAGATGTCACCTGGACTGGCGGGACTTACCTTTCTGAGCAAGGAACTGACTGGGAGTTCGAAGCTCACTGCAGGACTGTTTAATGTATTTGCTTGGAAATACCCCTATATCTACCTTAGGCGTCAAGTCTGACATACGTGGTTATCTTTGTCCAGCCCATTTTATGTCTCTGACTCATCCCTTACTCTCCAGGAGGACAATCAGCAGCCTCCATTCCAGCTTTCAGGGCTCCTCCCTCAGTCCCCTGCCTACTCCAGTGCTTAGGCGGGTCTTAGGGGGGTATGGTTTAGTGGCAGAGTGATTGCCTAGCTTGTGCAAGGCAGTGGGTTTGAACCCCAGCACCACCCCAAGAAAAGTAAAACTGAGACGGAGTGATAGACAACTGTCATCCCAGGTGCTTGGGAAGCTGAGGCAGGGGGCTTGCTTACCTCAGGAGTTCAAGACCAGTCTGGGCATTGTAGAGAGACCCTGTCTCAAATAAGTAAGTATTTCAAATTCAGCTTGGCAAACTCGAGCTCACGGATCAGCTGTTGCTGCCGGTGGCTTGTTTTGTGTGATTTCTGAGCTAAGAATGGTTTTTACTTTTTATTTTTAGACAAACCAAAACTATGTGGCAGATACTCGCCAAAGCCAGTTATAAAGTCTATTTCACATCTGACTGAAGGGGACATCCTCCCTACCCCCTACATTGTTCAGACCTGATACCTTAAGCCTGTGCCCAGAATACCTTCACACTCCAACCTTCTGCCAGTCAGTGATCTAATAGACCTCGATCCGGATACCATGTGTACAGCTGAGCCGAAGCCCGCCTGCTTTTCCCTGCTCAACTTACACGGCAGGGGCTGGCTGTCACTCGCCCTCACCAGATCACAGCTGGGTGACCAGTAAGTGACAGAGAGAAGGGCAAGAGCAGGAAGATTGCATATGTCCCCAGGCACTTGCACTGAAGTTGGGTCTTATGGCACCCAGCCACTCCATGGTCCAAGTCCTTCCTTGACCCACACCCATCTCCAAATGATTAGCAACAACTTCCAAGCCGTTTGTAACTTCCAGGCTGCCCTCGGCTAACTTTTCAGTTCCTCATCACCATTAGTATAACTCCTTGCACTTAATTGCCTCTGTTGAGATTGTTTTTGTTTTCCTGCTAGAACTCTGACTAACACACCATTCTCCCAAGCATTCACGCACTCAGTCTGCTCAACCCTCTGCCTCTGACGTCTTTTACTCAAATACTACGTTTTTACTTGCAACTTCAGAAGATGATTGGATGTCGATGGTGCTTATTCAAGGCCAAAGGTCAACAAACTACAATTAAATCCAACTGTCTGCCTAATTTGTTTAAAAAAAAAAAAATTCTCTGGAACACAGTCACACCTACTCATTTACATACTTCCTGGCTGCTTTTGGTTTTAATTTTTCCTAGCAATAATCAGTGGCCATTTTTATGGGCTTGACTCTGTGTGTGTGTGTGTGTGTGTGTGTGTGTGTGTGTGTGTGTGTGTGTTGCAGATCAAACCCAGGGCTTCCACAGGCCAGCCCTCTCCAGCTGCTTTCAAACCCAAACATGGTGAAAGGGGAGAACCAACTCCCACAAATTGTCGTCTGAACTCCACACATTCACTGTAGCCTTGCACATACATGATACATACACGGGCGCACATACACCTAATTTTTAATGTAATTTTTAAAGACTTTTATTATAGATTCCAAGATTTCCAAGACCCCATCCCAGAGGTACCCAGTCAGAGTCTGCATTTTAACAAGAACACTAGAGAAGCATGTGTCTGCTTGAGACACGCCTGCTCAGGACTCAGAGAACTGCGGCCCCGCCGTCCCACCTGGTTTGGTGGCCTGTTGCTTTTGCTCATAACAGGGGCTTCAACCCTGTAAGACACAGGGGCCCAGGCTGCTCCCCTTAGGGGAGGCTCTCAGCAGCTGGCCGAGTGCCGGGTCCCCTGGCAGGTCCTTAGCACAGGAGACAGCTCACTTCCTGCTCTCGGAGTGGCTAGGACTGCTCACAACAGAAACATCCAAGAGTTCTCCGCTGCCCCAGAAGTAAATTCTTTCCACCATGAGTAAAGACGTGTCTTTCCAGCTCAGGTTTCCTTGGAATTGGTATTTATTTATCCATCCCCTGGGGACTTCTAGGTCCCTGATAGACTGGCCTAGTGACAGAAGGGGCGGGGGAGCCACTGGAGAGAGAGCTGGGTGGAGGCCAGGAGCTTAGCTGTTGCTGCCTCTACATCCTTGGTCCTTCTGGAAATGTTCCAGGCCACATCTGGAAGCCACATCTGGAAGCCATGATGTTGCTGGACTTTTTGGAGCAGCAAAGAAGAAGGGGGGTGGGGACTGCAGTGACGTCAGTACAGACCACCCAGGAGCCTGTAGCCAGGAAGGCTGGTTTCCCACCATAATCCTGCCCCCCTCCAACTCTGACTCTAACCTGATGAGGCCAAAGCCAGCCACAGCCCAGCCCTGGACACTGATGCCATCTTGAGCCCTCTTCCACCCTAAACTATATGGACTCTGTTGAAGCTGAGACATCTTCACCGTGGGTCCTCCCCTTGTCCCTGACTCCTGGACAACAGCCTTCCCACAAACAGACCCCTCCCCCTTCCCTGTTCTCTCCTAAGTCCCGCCTCTGTGTAACTAAATGTCTCTTAAATTAAAAACCAAACCATAAAATCATAAATAAATGTGCAGTCCAAATGATTTATTTACAAGATGCCCGCCTCCCCCGCCCCATAAACCTTCACTGCAAACTTAGAATTCCTACCCTTATCCTGCTGCAATCAACAAGCCTAAGAAAGAGGGGACAAGATCTGCCAGCCAGGGGCATTAGGGGCCTCAGGGCTCAAGAGCTCACCTAAATTGCCTTTCATCAGGGCCTCACATCTTCCCAGTGCTTGTTTCCAAATCACAGAAACCATCAGACAGGTCTTTTGTCCAGCAGTCACCTGCTGACAGCTCTAGTTTTGTGACTGGTTATAGCCCTTTACTGACCCAGAGGCTTTAGATTTGGAGACCTGTTTCCTCCCTATCCCCTAAGTCATCCCCTTTCCCTGGGCCACCTATCTTGGAATGCAGGCAAATGCTATCCTCCTCTTTTCAGTCACTACTGAGATTAACTCCCAACCAGGCCTCAGATCTCTTGGACTCTTCTAGTCTCCCTTCTACCAACTTCCCTTGAACATCTGTGATAAACTAATTGCAAAAGTGACCAGTTATTCCCTTCCCTCTGCCCATGCCCTTTGCAATGTGACTTCGTATTATCATCCCCCATTAAGAGACAGAGAGGGAGCCTGGCATGGTGGCACAGGCCTGTGATCCCAGCACTCTGGGAAGCAAAGGCAGGAAGCTGAGTTCAAGGTCAGTCTGGTCTACAAAGTGAGTCCAGGACAGCCAAGGCTACACAGGAAAACCCTGTCTCAAAGCAAAATGAAACAAACCAAAAAGAGACAGAGAGATCCTCCTCTTGATTTGGACTGTCCCTGTGGGTGGCTTTGGTCACTACAATCTGGCGGGAATGATTATGTGGCAAAGCTGAGCCTAGGCGTCAAGAGGCCACGTGAATCTCTGCTTCTCTAGGAAAGCTGTGCAGCTACTATGAAAGAAAGCCTTCGTTTGACAGCCTTCTGGAGGATGAGAAATCATGGGACCTAGGGACCCCACTGACCCAGGCAAGGGTCAGCTAGATGCCAACCACATGAAACCCCCACACACCCAGGCAGCTGCCCATTGAGGTGTGAGAGAGCTACAAAGACTGGATTTCCAACCTAGATGGAAGAAGCAACCATACGTCGAGAAACAATAGATGATTAGGGTTTTTTAAACTAATACACTCTGTAGGGCTCACTGCACAAGCATGAGGACCTGAGTGCCTTGCCCAAACTCACATAAAAAGCCGGGAGTGGAGGCACGAGCTTGTTATCACAGTGTGGAGAGCTGGAGATGTGTCGGGAGCCGCTCCCGCCATTACAAGATGGCGCCGGCTTCCTGCTTCCTGGTTCTTCTTGCCAGCATTTTCGCGCTTCTTGCCTGCGCCGCCCTGCAGTTTACGCATGCGCAGCTTTATGCTAATGAGGGTTTAGGCTGCACTCCAATTGCCAGCCATATGCTTATGAAGACTTGAACAGAGCACCAATTACAGACGGACAGGTCGCGCTGCTGGCTATTTAAGCAGAGCACAACCCGGGGTTTGGGTCCTTCACCATCTGCAAGAAAGAGCTGTTCAATAAACTTGCTGCTGAAGAAATCCTCGGTTGTTGCGTCGTCCTTATCGGCAAAGGCCGCGCGTGACAGAGATGGACAGATGTCTGGACCTTGAGCCAGCCAATCTAGCCTGATCAGTGAGTCTTGGGTTCCAAATCCTGTATCCAAAACCAAAGCAGGGCTGGGAGTGGCATGTGCCTTTCATCTGAGCACCCAGAAGGCAGGGGCAGGTGAGCTTAAGGCCAGCCTGGTCTAAGAGTCAGCCAAGGTTTCGTGGTGAAGCTGTCTCAAATAAATAAGCAAACAAAGTAGGGGCTGGTAAGATGGCTTAGCCAGGAAAGGCACTTGCCACTGTAAGAAATAGCAACTAGGAGTCTTTTCCATGGTATAATACGAATAGGACAAGGAGTTCAAATCCTTTATATCACCTGAACCTTGTTACATTTATGCAAATATTCTAATCACCACCCTCACCCAGTAAAACCTCTGTTTACAGAGAGGTCCACTGTATGTTCCCTGAATTTGATGGCCTAGAGCAATGACTCTCCTTGGAGGAGTGACCCTTTCTCCTTTCCTTCATTTCCTGTGTGCCAACTCATTTCAGACTCGCCAATTAAATTGAGATTAGGAGGTGGGATCTCACCAAATGGGGAAAAGACATTGTCACTGCCTGAGTTAGAATTAAAAAGCAAATGCACTTCCTGTGTCTGTGTGTTCGCTCTTCCAAGCACACCCTCTGGAACAGAGTGAAGATTGCCTGCCCGCTTTAGTTGGAATGGATCTGTCCCCGAGGAATAATACCTGAGATCAACCTCTGGCCTCAACAGGTATGTACACACGTGTACCTGCTCACATACATACACACTCACGGCTCACTCACATACACACGTATTCTCAGGTGGTTTGTTTGACAGCAAAAAACAAATTAATAAACTGTTTGCCCCCACACCGACTGTCAGAGACTTCCCAGAGCAAACTCAGCACTGTAAGTAATAACTTCCCAACAAATGCCATTTCCCCCAGTTTTCTACAAAACCTCATCTCTGCCACCTCTCAGCACAGTCTAGTTCTTCCCATCATTCAAGTGTTTGCTTCTGGCCCCGATTCTAGCCCCACCCTAAATGCCAACTTACCCTCCTTATCCCCTCTCTTTAAATTATGCTTCCTTCAGTTCCAGATCTCCACCACTCTGCAGTGGCCTGTTTTCTGTTATTCTGTTTCTTGACTGGAGACCCTTACCCTTGTTATCCAGGTGCAGAGCTCCTCCCAGAGCAGGCGGAGTCTCTGTGAGGCGGAGGCCCACCTCTTCATGGGGGAAGATGACCAACACTGTGAAAACCACTGGGTCAAAGCTGACCCTCCATGCAGAGCTGAGATGAGCTTTTCTGGGCAGGCTTCAGCCCAGCCTGGCACTTCCCGTCTTAGTTAGAGTTTCTATTACTGTGACCAAAAGCAACTTAGGGAAGAAAGGGTTTATTTAGTCATATAGATTGTAGTCCACCAACCACGAAAATCTGGCCAGGAACTCAAGCAGGGTGGGGATGGGAAGTCAGAAACTCATGCAAGGCCACGGAGGAGTGTGCTTACTGGCTTGTCTCTTAGGGCTTGCTTGGCCACTCTCTTATCCAGAACCATCTGCCCAGGAGCAAGGACCACTCACAATGGCCTTTCACATCAAATATTAACCAAGAAAATACCCCCACAGGTCTCCCCACAGGCTAATCTTATGAAGGCATTTTCTCAATCGAGATTCCCTCTTCCAAATAACTCCAGGGTGTATCAAGGTGACAAAACAAACAAAACAAAACAGAAACACAATTAGCCTGGGGCATGGTGGCACATGCCTTGGTCCCAGCACTTGGGAGATAGAAGCAGATGATCTCTGAGTTTGAGGCCAGCCTGGTCTACCAAGCAAGTTCCAGAACAGCCAAAGCTATTGCACAGAGAAACCCTGACTTGAAAAACAAACTAAACTGGCCAAAGCTAAAACTCAACTAGCCTTTCTAAACTTTTGAAACTTTCTAAACTTTTAAAACTTTCTAAACTTCTAAACAATTGACCCTTTCTAAACTTGACACATATACGTATCCCTATTCTACCAGAACCACTCCTTTCTTTTTTTGTCCCCCAAATGGTTTGTTAATATCAATAGTATGATGCTATTGATATTAACATTAACGTAATATTAATATGAAACATTCCAGTTTTTTAAAATTCCAAAATATTTTACAAATCAAGCATTTTAAAAGTTCAGTCTCTTTCAATGTTTAAAGGCCTTGTAAAATATGCAAAGTTTCTCTAAAGTTCCAGAATCAAGAGAAGCTCAAGAAAGTGTGGGCTTCCATAAAATTGCAAATAAGTTAAACAGTTTCTTGCTTCAAAAAGAAAAAAGCCAGAGCTAGGTGGTGGTGGCCCATGCCTTTAATCCCAGCACTCAGGGATCAAAGTTAGGCCAGCCTGGTCTAAAAACTGAGTCCAGGACAGCCCAGGCTACACAGAGAAACCCTGTCTCAAAAAAAAAAAAAAAAAGAAAGAAAGAAAGAAAGAAAGAAAGAAAGAAAGAAAGAAAGAAAGAAAGAAAAGAAAGAAAGAAAGAAAAAGCCAGGGCCCATTTACAATAGGATCAAATTAAAACCAAAGTTTGGTGCTTGGCATCTGGAATCCCCTCACGATCCTCTGGGCACCCACGGGTTAGAGCAGCTCTACTTCTCGGGCTCTGTGATCCAAAGCCCCTGCAGCTTGTTATGTAGGCACAGGCCAGCTACACTCTATGGCTGCTGCTGTCCTTGGCAGTCAGTCTGCAGGGTTAGCAGCCTTAAAATACCGAGTTCTCCACCAAAACTGGGCTGCACCATCACTGATAACCTCTTGGGCTCTCTCTAGGAGCTCTGACCTTGCCATGCAAGTGCCAAGCCAAAACTTCTCTCCACGACCCCACCAGTCCTGATGTGGTACACCGTCAGGTCCGGGAATCTCTGAGGGAAAACCTCAGACTCGGGTAGTATGCGAAAGCAAGGAGCTTTTTATTCTGCAGAAATTGCCAGCATGCCGGGACCACCATTCCATTGAATGGCGACCCTGACGTGAGCGCCCAGGCTCAGTTTAAAGACAGTTAGGGGACTTCCCTAGTGTGATCAGGTAATCTTTTCATTGATTGGTTCGTGCTGATCTAGGAGATATGGGGGTGGTGGACCTTCACAGAGTGTACAAAGAGTGCTGACTAATGGGCCCAGGTAACAATATCATTTTGACTAGCTAAACAAAGCGTTTCTAACTAACCTTTAATTTGATTGGTCCAGTGCTTGGGGACTTTTCAAGGTGGTTACTAAATTATTGTTTATGATTTTTCAGGAAGGTCATTGAGTTATTGTTTCTTGTTTCCATGGACTGTAGTTTTGTTTTATGAGAAATAGAAACTGAGGCCTGTTCAGTCTGAAGCCAGTTTTGAAGCCTGTCATGGAGTTGGACTGGCTTATTAAAAATCAGTCCCCTCAACACATTCACCTCACCTCTTGAGGTGCCAAGCCTCAGCTGCTCTCCGTGGCCCGGTCAGGCCTTCAAAGCCAGTACCACGTCGGAGAGTCTCACACAATACCAAGTCCCATTGCCAGCACACGGTACAACCTTAGCTGCCTCTGAAGCATACATTCTCTGTGTTTACCCCATTTGCCTTGACAATGTTGGTCTAGTCTTTATTAATACTAATTCTTCAGTCCTAGAAAACTGGCATGGACTGTCCTAGCAAAGCAGTTTTCACCTTAACCTCAGATTCTCAATTCAAAATATCACTCAAATAACCCTGTTAGTCTTTTTACTTCAAGACGAAACGTCCCAAGCCAGGCCTCTACCATCTGCACTGCTGTCAGCATTATCATCTAAGTTCCCCCAGCAACTCACTAGGCTCTGAACACTCAGTGGCTTTTCTATCCCACAATCCTCTTTGAGACAGAATCAGTTCTGTCACAGCAATACCCAACTCTTGGTACCGATTTCTGTCTTAGTCTGGGTTTCTATTGCTGTGATAGAACACCATGACCAAAAGCAACATGAAGAAGAAAGGATTTATTTCATCTTACTGATTGTGATTCATCATCCAGGGAAGTCAGGACAGGAACTCAAGCAGGACAGGAACCTGGAGGCAGGAGCTGATGCAGAGGCCATGGAGGAGAGCTGCTTACTGGCCCGCTCTCCGTGGTTTGCTCAGCTCGCTTTCTTATACTATCTAGGACCACGCCATCAGGGATGGTGCCACCCACAATGGACTAGGCTCTCTTATACTAACCAGTAATCAAAAGTGTCCCACAAACTTGCCTACAGGCCGGTCTTAGAGAGTTACTTTCTCAGTTGTGGTTCCTTCTTCTCCAGTGACTCTAGACTGTGTCAAGTTGACAAAAACCTAGTAAACACATTCCTAAATACATGTAAGTAGGGTAATCAAGGGGGCACATGTATCTCATAAATATGGGGAACTCACAGTCTGTGAGTCTTCCTTGACCAACAGGAGATAGGAACCAGTGCCTAAATGTTTGTCCTCCAGAAGAAATTCTTAGGTATTTTAGAAGGTTTCCTGGGGAAGGTCATAATGGCATGGAGCCCTAAATACCCACAGTGTTAGCCAGCTTGGTGGCCCACCTTAAAACCCACTTGAGCTTTCTTCTCGGACTCAGTCCCCTGTCCATCTTTCCTGCTTCCTGGAGTCACATTCTCAAACAAACTACTTCTTCACAAATCTTTTCTCACACCCTCCCTCCAAAGATCCAAGCCAAGAAAATAGCCAAATGTCAGGGAGGTGAAGTCATTTGTTCAAGATCACGCAACTTGAACATATTCCAATTACACTAATAGAAAAGGTGGGAATCTATACAAGGCCTAGGTCACTTAAGACATGACAATCATCGATAATCACGTACAGCCATATGACTACAACAAGGAAAATGATAACACCATTTGTAAGAGGCCAAACTGGAGAAGTTGGATTAAGCCACAGCCAATATTGCTCTGTTAGTTGAGCAATGCCTCTCCCGGGAGACTCCGAGGACAGAAAAGCAGAGAGTATGCACAAGCAGGTCAGATTACTTAGATTTATTTGTTTTATTTTATGTGTAGGAGTGTTGTGCCTACAGTATGTATGTGCACCTGGTGGGCATGTGTGCCTGGTGCCCACAGAAGTCAGAAGAGGACATTGGATCCCTGGAACTGAGTTACAGATGTTTATGCAGTGCCAATGGGCGCTGGGGACTGGACCTGGGACCTCTGGAGCCATCGCTCCAGACCCTCATATTTTATTTTTAATGATTCAACTTATGAAGCCAAGCATGATGGCACACAGCTTTAATTACAGCACTTGGGAGGCAAAGGCTGGTGGATCTCTGTGCGTTCAAGGCCAGCCTGGTCTATGAAGTGAGTTCCAGGACAGCCACATCTATGTCTCAAAAAACAAAACAAAACAAACAAACAAACAAGTGAACAAACAAAAAACCCTCAAGTTCTGATAGAAGACTTTCCATTAAAAAAAAAAAAAGAGTTATGATATTACAAATAAGGCTCTAGTCCCTTTGCCTGTGTCCCTTTTTCTCCTGAGGCAATCACTTTTTCTATGCACTTACAGCTACACTGGATATTGTCTTGTATACATGAGATCATTTTCCAGAAGTGTGTTCTGCAACATGCATTTCCATTTACCAGCCTCTCTTGGAGCTTTCTGTCACACCGCATGAAGTATCCTAAAAAGCGGGCAAACGTTATTTTAGCCACTTTCCTCTTAGTGGACACTTAGGCCATTGTTAATCTAGTTTCTGCTACTCCTAACACTGATGCAATCCTGAACAGAGTGTTCTACGCTTCGAGTGACTGACTGTTTGACTAATCTGCATACCTTCACCCGTGCCTGATACGGTTCACTTTGAACTCTAAATCAAGAGTTAGAACATAGCCAGTGAAGAAAGGGCAAGAGCAGTCAGGGCCAATGAAGAGGAGATTTCAGGCTACATGCTGGAGCAGTATACTGTTTAATTGTTTACCAACTTGACACACGCTAGAATCATCTGGGGAGAGGAAACCTCATGTGAGAAAACACCTCCGTCAGATTGGCCTTTAGGCAAGTCCATGGGTCATTTTCTCAATCCATGAGGAGCAAGCCAGCAAGCAGTCTCTTCCACGGCCCCTGCTTCAGCAATGACCATGGCTAAGCCAGCTTTCCTGGTGTTTCATTCTCTTCACATTAATGGCTGGTGATGGCACACACCTTTAATCCTACCACTCAAGTGGCAGAGGCAGGGGGACACATGTGAGTTCGAGGCCCTGGCCTCCACAGAAAGCTCCAGAACAGCCATGAACATATAAAGTGATTTTGTCCCAAACAAACAAACAAACAAACAAACAACAACAAACTGTCTGTTCTTCCAAAGGACCTGGGTTAAATCCAAGAACATACGTGGCAGCTCACAACTGTCTGTAACTCCAGTTCCAAGGGATCTGATACCTTCACACTAAAGCACATAAAGTAAAGTTACATAAATTTAAAAAACAAAAACAGAGGCTGTGACCAGAAGAAGCATTTCCTCTGAAGGGAGAGATGGGTCTAACAAGGAGGGCAGAAACAATTTTTGGGGATGCTGGCGCTATGTATGCTTTACGTCAGTGTGGGTAGTAGTTATACAAGTGCATAAACAAACAAGAAAAAAAAGCCCCAAACCTAATCATTCAGATGAATAGATTTTACAATATGTGGAGTCAAATGTAATCCTTTTAAAAATGGCACAATGAAGACAGCCTTTGGGACAAAATGAACTCAATGGTTTGTAGAGGTTTTTGTCTCATTTTTGTTTGGGCTTTTTTTTTTTTTTTTTTTTTTTTGTCTTATTGGTCTTTTGCTTGTTTATTTTTATTTCTGTTTTTGTGGTGTTTTTGCACATCTTGTTTTTTGGGTTTTTCTGTTTTGATTTTTTAAGAAAGAAAGAACATGAAGAGTAAGCAGGGAGGTGGGAAGATCTGGAAGGAACTAGGGGACGGGAAAACACAAATGAAATATATTGTGTGGGAAAAAAATCTTTTCAATTAAAAAAAAAGAAAGAGAAGGTAGCTGTTGGGGGTAGATTCTTCTCTGACCACCCAGCTGCTCCTGACATTCTAAAGGTGGAGTGCTGTGGCGGGCAGGAGGGAGAGGGACTGCCATCCTTTCTTCCTCTGAACATCTCAAGTCCTTCCCAGAATAACGATTTTTTTTTTTCCCACTGGTGATGAGGGCACAGGCCCAGAGCCAAGCTCAGCCTCCTCTCAGCCGTGCCTCCCAGAGCTCAGAGCCTGGCGTTACAGAAAGGAAGGGACAGTGAGAACACAGCCACAAGGACAGTGGTTCCGATGGCAGCTTGTAGGCACACTCCTCTCTTGCCCAGTCCTTCTGACAACTCTCAAGGTACTCTGTGGTCAACTAATAAACTCCTCTCCTCTTGGGCTAGAATCAGTGTCTATGGTTGGAGACCACAGACAGTCAGTAAATGCTGTGTTGAAGAGACCAGAGATCTGGGTGGTGTCCTAAGTTGTTCTGGTTCATCAGATTCTAGATAGTGAGAGAGATGTGGTCCCATGACCAGCCCAAGTCACAAGGGAGAGCCATTGAGTAAGGAGGGGCCCTACAAGGGCAGGAAAACTGACCTAGTCAAGGATACGAACTTCAAGTCTGGGTGTTGGGGGCTGGGGCTCTCCATTCTTGTTCTATTCAGCGGTAAGGCAGGGCCAGTCCGTGGCATTTAACCAAATGTACAGCGTTGTAGTCTCATAACCTAGAATGCACATTAGGAAAGAACAACTTTCAAGGAAAGGGGGGAAGGCAATGAAGCGCAGTAAAGGGAATGAAGTGCAATCTGGGTTTCCGGGTCGCCTTAACAAGAGCAGACAGACCTTCTGATTTGAGACACAAGCTGACGACATGGTTCATCAGAACAACACTTGCCCAGCATCTGCAAGGCCCGGGACTTGTTCCCAGCACTGCACAAAACACAAAGGGAAAAAAGGGGAACAGTGTAATCATACTTCAGAGGTCATGGGTGTATGGGTGAATGTTGTACAGGAACAGAGAGAGAGACAGAGATCTCCTCAAAGAAGATGGGAGAGATCCCAGGGAGCCCCTTCAGTAAGGAAGAAGCCTATACGCAAGCTGGCAAAGCTCACAAGACACCTTTTGTGGAAGCCTTGGGTAGGGCTGGAAGATGTTCTAGTATTGGGCCAGACTGGTGTCCAGCCTAGTGTAAAGGAAGGTTTAAATGTATTGGTTAGTTAGCACAGCAAAAACGAATCCTCCCAAGGGGCATAGGAGAAGAAGACAGAGGGAGGGTAGGATTGGGAGGGGGTGGGGATGGGGGCTACAGCTGGGATACAAAATGAATAAACTGTAATTAATAAAAATAAAATAAAAGTTAAAAAAACAAATCCTTTCAAAATAAAGAGGCTTGAAATGTCACAAATTTATGAGTCTAGATCAGGGAAGCAGCCTTCTGTTGTCCGGGGTCATGTATGTGTCTGTGGTACGCTGTGAGATGAGGAGGCATCTGCTAATATTGCCTGGGCTCTCTGGCATTTTTCTCAACTCCTGCTTGTGGCTGGGCTAATAAGGCCTGAGCTAGGAAAGCTGCCTCTAACTCCCCGAGCTCTCTTACCCTTCCACAGGCTCTCTTGTTCACATGGTAATGTCTAAGGGGCCATGCACAAGCAGGCAGGGCTCTTTAAGCCTAAGCTCACAAAGGACTCATCATTACTTCCAGCACTTTCCATTGGCCGAAGCAAGTGACAGACTCAAACCAGACCCCACCTCTCATTGGAAAAAGCTATGAAAACCACCAGGTACAGGATGTCTGTTCAGATTGGGGCAGCGAGAGAGAGGGGACCACTTTATAATCATCGGCTACGTGACAATGACGAGCTGGGCATTGCCAAACTCTGGCATTTCAAGAAAGCCATTAAACCACCCACTTGTTGCTTAGAAGACAGCCTATGGCCCAAGTCTCCAACAGAAACCCTCCCTCCTTCTCCTGAGGTCCTCATGAGCACACGAGTATCGAGTACTGCTTTCGGCTCTTACTACTCCCTCCAGCACCTGTGATTCTCTGACCATGTTCTCCTCCAGCCTCTTGACCTCATGCTGTCCATCTGTAGTCAGGAGTTAACATCCTACCCCAGGGCCTGGCGCACGCCTGTGATCCCAGCACTCAGGGAGGCAGAGGCAGGCAGATCTCTTTGAGTTCAAGGCCAGCCTGGTCTACAAAGCGAGTCCAGGACAGCCAGGGCTAAACAGAGAAACCCTGTCTCAAAAAACCAAACCAAACCAAAACCAAAACCAAACCAACCAAACAAAAACACCCTACCCCACCAGAGCCAATTCAATGACTCATAGTTGTCACATTTGTAAAATGACTCCAAGGCCCATGTGTTAAAGGTTTGCTCCTTACGTGGGTTCTGTGATAATGTAACAAAACCTTTAAACAGAGAGGCTTAATAAGAATCCTCATCACGAGGATGTGCCCTGAGGGGGACTGTGGGACACATCTCTTCCTCCTTTCTAACTCCCAACCACCGTGAAGTGAGCTGGTAGCTCCTACCACACACTTCTGCCATGACATAACCTCCTGCCCAGGCCCGAAGCAATCGGAGCCACGTGACTATAGACTGAAAGCTAAAAAAAACCTTTCACCTTTTTACGCTTATTTATTCATGTAATGATTTGTTATAGTAACCCAGCTCGCTGGCTGCTTTCTTACATGGTGTTCCCTACTGAAGCTCCTAAGATCTCTTTAAACTTAAGCTACTTGTTCTGGAATCTTTATCTTCCGGTCTGCTCCAGCCTACGTTGTAACCAACCCACCAAGGTAAGTGCCCAAGGCACTTCCAAGCCAAACCTGCTCTTGTTCAGTCGTTCAAGTAACCACATCACAACAGAGCCTTTGGCTGCTCATTCAGAAATCACCTCCATCCTCAGCCATTTAAACTAGAAACACCTAAAAAGCGGTCTCTTTCTCGAAAATCCTCCTTACCTGCCTAAGGAGTCTTGTACAAGACTATCAAGGCCTTTTGGCTAGAGAGAGGAATGGCAGACAGTCCCTTTCATGTGCCATTTCTGATCATTTAATAAGAACTAGCTGGAGGTTCCATGCAGACTTCAGATTGGGGGTATAAAGAGAAAAAGACGTCTTGAGCATTAGTGTGAGTTGCAATGGCCCTCAATCTACCACTGTGGCTCCAGCAGCGAACCTCTCCAATTTTGATGAAGTTGGCCTTTCCCCCAGTACTCATGTCCCACTGAGCCTTTTTCTGCCCCTGGCTGCCTCCTTGCCTCGTTCAGAGAACACGTACAGTGGGCATGATTATCCACAGAAGAGGAAGTGGGTTCTAAGCCGGGAGTAGCTTTCCCAGCATCACAGAAAGCATAAGAACAGAACAAGGTTTTCAGTCTGGCCTCTCTGAGATCAAAAACCCTGTCCTAAGTCCTTCTTAGAGAAGAAATCATGAACAGTTCTCCTAAGGGAAACTCAGCATCCTGTCATCAATGACCTTCTATTAAAAGACTTTTGTTGCCTAGGTGGTGGTGGTACTAGTGGTGGCGCACGCCTTTAATCCCGGCACTCAGGAGGCAGAAGCAGGCATATCTCTGAGTTCAAGGCCAGCCTGGTCTACAGAGCTAAGTGGGATAGAAGGTTCTTTGAGAGCAACCAGGAGCTGGCCTTCACCCCACAGTTCCTCTGCTAGGCCTTCTCCCTAGCCCCTCTCACCACACCTTGGTCCTGGGCTTTCACTCATGTTCTGCCTGTGAGTGGCTGTTTCTCAGAGAGGGCTGAGAGCCTCTGGGAAAGCAGATGAAACTCTAACTAGAGCCAGAGAGACTGGGGCGCTTCCAAACCTCAAAGTTATGGAAAAACCCCATCGAGGTCTTCCAGGGTGGTGACTCAGCAATCCACAGGCGCAGGCTGCAGAGGGGACTTCAGACCACAGCCTAGGCCTGGTGCCTGCTCACCAGGCAGCCAGCTTGCTTTCAGTTTGGCTCTTATGCTCTCCCAGGGGACAGCTCAGGACGTACAGTGCATTCTCATCAGGACATATCTGGCTTCAGAAAGTGGCAGTTTCCTATTCTGAGAAGCTTTGGGGTGGGACTTGTAGACCGCCCCAAGTCTCTCTTCCCAAGGACGGTAGTCCTCAACTTCTCCCCTCTAGGACTCCATAGAGCTGGTAATGCTGTTCTTTGGGGGGTGGGGTGAAGTAGGAGTGAGGAGTGAGACTGGAAAAGAGGCTTAACAGATGCACAAAAACCTTCCTGAGGGCAGACAAGGAGCCCTCCCCTCCTCCAATAAAGGCGCTCACCTCTGACACTCAACAGGCTGCCTTGGACACCAGACAGGAATCTGGACACTTGTGCCGGTCAGGAGGACGGGGAGCTCAGGGAGGAGATCTAAGTTCCTAGGTTTAGAATGAAGACTATCCGCTACTAGGGACAGTCTCACACAGTCACAGCACTGGCAGCAGCTGAGGAGGAGCACGGTGATTAGGAAAAGGGTGTGTAAGTGAGCCACTGCCTTTACCAAATACACTGGACAAGACTCAGTTGCCCCTCTGCGAAATGAGCATGCAGCTATGCTGGGGTGGTGTTGGGAAGGTGTGGGTTAGATCACTGCACTAAGAACAGTGTCCAACACAAGAGGGCCCCAGTACCGGGATCTGCCACCACTCTTGAAGTCATTTCAGCTGGGTTCGTTTTATGTGTCAATTTGGCTGGCCCATGGTGCCCAGATATTTGATCAAACAGTATCCTGAGTGGTTCTGTGAGGGTTGTTCTTATTTGTTTGGGTTTTGTCTTGGTTTGTTTTGGTTTGGTTTTTCGAGACAGGGTTTCTCTGTGTAGCCTTGGCTGTCCTGGAACTCACCATGTAGACCAAACTGACCTTAAACTCACAGAGAGCTGCCTGAGTCTGACTCCCAAGTGCTGGGATTAAAGGCACGAGCTACCACTGCCCAGCATCTGGGAGAATTGTTGTAGGATTAATATTTAAATCAGTAGACTTGGAGTAAAGCAGATTGTCTTCCTTTATAGTTTGGATATAAAATTCCTTGCTTCCACTCAATGCTCAAATGTTAAAAACTTGTCTTTAACCGTTAGATCTAAACACTGAGAGGTAATTCAATCATTAGGCCTCTTGACCTATGGATGGATTAATCCACAGATGGGTTCATAATTTAGTGGCATGGTTAGGAAGTGGGGGAAGGTGGGACATAGCTGGAGAAAGTGGCTCATTTTGGACTTGCCTGTGTCTTATCCCTAGCCTTTCCTCTCTGTTGTCTTCTGTTCCTGTCTGTGGTGAGGTGAGAGCGGTTTGCTCCTGCACCTCCTTTGTGCCATCATCCACTGCCTTGACACTACCCAGGAGCAGGGGAGTCAAATGACCACCGGCTGTCAGAAACTGTGAGCCAAAATATATCTTTCTTCCTCTTGAGTTGTCTCTGCCAAGTACTTTATCTCTCTCTCTCTCTCTCTCTCTCTCTCTCTCTCTCTCTCACACACACACACACACACACACACACACAAAACCTCAGACTTACTAATACACATCCATTGGAGATCATCCAATCCGCTAAAGGCCTGACTAGAATGCACTTGACCTTGAGAGGAGAGACAGACACAGACAGTGCTGACGGAGACAGAGAGCTCTGTGTCCTTTCAAAGCCAGGGTTTCGATGTACTAACTCTGTGGCTCCTGCTCCTCTGGGGAGCCCTGATCAGTATTGAAGGAGAGAAAGTGAGGCTGTAACCTTGGGCTAGCAGGACCAAAGGCTTGCTCTGGTGTAATCCAAAATTATGTTTCAAGGATATTTTGGACCTCCCACTAGGGCTTGAGAATTAGCCTGGTTTAAGCTGAGTCAGCTCTGTCAGCCCCTTCTGGGTGTTACTTCGTTCTTCAGTGTCTCCTGCCCTTTCCACAGGATAAGATCCAACCTCTCCTCACCTTTTCACCCAGGGGGGAGGAACATGGGTTGAGGGTCATAAGTACACAGAACAGCAGACCCCAAATGGGCAGTGATTGTCAGAGCCCACAGGTCCTGCAGAGTTGGAGTGAGCCTGTGGAGATCTGAGAGCCCTGGGCCATCTCAACAGGAGATAGGCAGCCCTAGTGATCTCCTCCAACTCTGAGGGCACCCAGCCTTCCACCCGCCGTCAGGATTCACATATCTTCTCTGATGATTTTCACACTACTCTTCTGTGGTTTGTTTTGGTTTGGGCTTTTGGTTTTTCCAGACATAGTTTCTCTGTGTAGCCCTGGCTGTCACGGAACTTACTCCGTAGACCAGGCTGGCCTCCAACTCACAGAGATCTGCCTGCCTCTGCCTCCGCCTCCTGAGTGCTGAGATTAAAGGCGTGCATCACCATTGTCTGGCTTTTCACACTGCTCTTGCAGTGTGCACACCCATGTTAGAGATGAGGAAATGAGAGCACAGAGCACCCAGGCGTTTCTCCGGGATAAACAGAGCACTAGAGTGAAATCAGAATCACTCGGTTATGTGAAGGACCTCCCTGGACAGTATGGGTTCTAGCACTATCTATGCTCTGCAGGCCCTGGGCCTCTAACTCAGCAGGTCCTTATGAAAGCCCACCTGTTCTCACACACCAAGATCCAACGAAACAAGTGAAAACCAAGCTGTAGAAGCCTGTTGTTTCCTGTGTGTGTGTGTGTGTGTGTGTGTGTGTGTGTGTGTGTGTGTGTGTGGTATATTGGCATGTGGTGTGTGTGTGTGTTATTGGTGTGTGTATGTGCATTGGGTGCTGTGTGTATGTGGCATATGGTGCATGTATTGTGTGATGTGTGTGGTGTATGGGGTGTGTGTGTGTGTGTGTGTGTGTGTGTGGTGTATGTATGGTAGATGGTATGTGGTGTGTGCGTGTGTGGTATATGGTTGTGTGGTGTATGCTGTGTCTGTGGTGTGCGTTCGTGGTCAGAACAGGACCTTAGGTGTCTCCCTCTACAGCTTTCCTCCCATTACACTGAGACAGGGCCGCTCACAGAAGCAGAGCTTGTTGTTTTGGCCAAGCTGGGTGGCCAGTGAGCGAGCTCTCAGGATCTGCCTGTCTCCTCATCCCAGCACTAGGGTTACAGGCATGTGCAGCCATGAGTGTTGGGATCTGAACTCGGCTCCTTGTGTTTGCAGAGCAACTGCCCTTCCCCACTGAGCTACCTCCCTGGCCCATTCCTAATGTTATGTGTCCATTACAGCTTATAGAATACACGTAGTTTATAGGGCCTCAGCTGATCTCAGATGCGGCACTCTCCCAAAGCACCCTCCCACAGTCCCCCTTGTCCCTTTCATGCCTTGCTTGGTATTCCAAGGCCTATTAACCTGGCTCACCCCTTCCTGAACCTCACACAAACGGAATTACTGGGTGCACTCATTTATGTCTTGGCTCATATCAGCTGTCTGTTTATTGCTGAGTGCTAGTCTGTGTGTGAATAAAATCCAGCTGGAAAGGGACTTAGTTGATAGACCTTTGACTTGTGTTCAGTTTGGGGCTATAACAAACGAAACTACTTGGAAAGTTCTGTTATATACTTTTGTGGGGACCAAGAATTTTTTCTGTCGTTGTTGTTGTTTTAGTCCTAAAAGTGGAATTACTGAGTCATGAGCAAAGCATGATGGTGTCAGTTATGTCCCTAAAAGAAACCTTACACTCTCAATCCCATCAAATTAAGAGTAGCTGTTGTGTGGGTCCTAATAGGACCCGTTTCTTTCTTAAAGGGAAACCTGGTGTGTCTACACACAAAGAGCCGTAGGAGGAGAGTCACTCAGACAAGTGTCACATGACAGCAGTGGCCCAGGTTGGAGTGACACAGCTGCAAGACAGGCGCTGCTACAGACCGTTGGTGGCACCCAGAAGGGGGCCTGGGATGGATTCCCTCTCAGAGCCCAGGAGAAAGCAGCACCCACCAACGCCTCCAGAGGGGACGAAGGTAAATGTCTGCGACTGACAGCCGCCGTGCTTCTTCACAGCACTAAGGAACTAATGGTGTGACATTAGCAGCTCTGCCCTACAGTGTGCCGGGTGCCGAGTAAGACATTCCTGGGGGAAATCTGAGGATTTGTCTCTGAAGTTGGTGACCACATCCCCACACTGTTCTCCTCGGGACAACTGTTGGGCAGTCAGGTCATCTTCCAGAAGATCTCCCTAAGCCACCACCTCTGGCCTAAGATGGAAATAAAGGCTTAGGGAGGGCTAGTAGCCAGCCCAAGGTCACATAGATGGCAAGGGATGGGACCAAGCCTGAGCACAAACACTGACTTTTGTAAGGACCCCAAAGAGCATCCCCACCTGACACTACATAGTCAAACAGCTACAGACACCTCCTTGGAGTGCCTGCCTTGTGACTCATCTCGTCTTATTTCGTTTCGTGCTATGAGTCAGAAGCCAGACTTTGAGCCTTCTAAAGGGCCAGATACCCAATAACTTGATGATATCAAAATGACACATGTGAAACTCCTGCCCATCCTTTCATATTTGTGTGTGTGTGTGTGTGTGTGTGTGTGTATCTGTGTGTGTGTGTCTGTGTGTGTGTGTGCGCACATCTGTGCACAGGTGCCTCTGCATATGTGTGCATGACTGTGGAGGCAAAGATCAACCTCTGGTACCGATCCTCAGGAGACATCTACCTTGGTTATTTTGAAAAAGGGTCTCTCACTGGGCCCTGGAGCTCACCCAAGTGGACTAGAGTGGCTGCCTAGCTAGGTCCAGGAATCCTTTGCCATGTTCTCCCTAGTTCTGGGATTGTGAGGGCACCACAGGCTAGCTTTTCACATAGGTGATGGGGACCTAAATTTGGGTCTTTTGTTTTTGAGATTTGTAGCTCTGGCTATCCTAGAAATAGCTGTGTAGATCAATCCGGCCTCAGACTCACAGAAATCTGCTTGCTTCTGTCTCCCCAGTGCTGGAGACAGCACACCTGGTGTTGCACCTGGGCCCTTCACTGACTGAGCTATCTCCCCAGCAATAATTACATCACTGATTAAAAAAAAAAAAAAAAGTGGCTCTATCTTCTTCTCAGGCCAAAGAGAGGCTCCACCCTGCCTCCTAATGAGAGAGAGCTCTGGCTAACCCCATTTTGGCTTCTGAATATTTCCAACCAAAGGGAGAGAGTAAAGGGTGAGATAGAGACAGACCAGAAGGACAGCAGTATTTGCCTTGCTGCTAAGAAATTGGGCTTAAATAAAACCCATAGAAAACAGGAAATCCTTTCCTCCCCACCCTGCTGGTGGTCATGGTGTTTATAGATGCCAAACTAAGACAGACGGGTCTAATAATACAACCTTTATTTCTTTTACCTGGTGAACATACCCAAATTCCTACAGGACAAACATGTCAGGGTGTTTTCCAGCGTTCATGGTCACAGATGGCTACCATGTGTGCTTGTGTGCCTGTCTCATCTTGTATACCAAGTTTCTCTAGGGTATATGTTTGAAAGCAGAATCGCTGGGTAACGGGGGGTGTGTGTGTGTGTGTGTCTTCCACTCTGTATTATGACGCTGCTTTCCGAAGCTTTGCTTTTTTTTTTTTTATTTTTTAGATGCTATGAATATAAACCAGATCTTTGCACATGCTAAACAGGATTTCTACCATCTAACTGTATCCTAACTGTATCCTTGACTCCTTTACAGAGCTTTCTACTAACTTGCATGTGGGTATGATTTTTTTTTTTTTTTTTTTTTTTTTTTTTTTTTTTTTTTTTTTTTTGAGACAGGGTTTCTCTGGCTGGTGGCTGGTTACAAAGATCTGCCAGCCTGTGGGATTAAAGGTGTGTGCCACCACACCTGGCTTGGGAATGAGATTTAAAGGCAGGGTGTCAGAGCAGCAAGCAAGGTGTGGAAAATTACCAGCAGGCTATGAGAGTACCTGGTAGCTGACAGCCTGCTGCAGTGAATGATGTCAGTGCCTCATACAAGCCCTTCAAGCTGGTACAGCCCTGGCCCAGTTGCTGTGTGTACTGGTTGCCAAGGCTCCCAAGCCCTCCCCTCTTCCCCCAGTGAGCTGGTCCCTGCTCCATCCATGAGTCCAGGCATACAGTAGGTCTCTGTTCATCTTTGTTATTTTGTATTGGTTCCAAAGGGTAGATAGAAAAGATGAAGGTGAAGTAAAGAAGCCACACTCCCCATTTTCTCTAACCTTGACCATACTAGACTTCCATGCAAAGAGAGATTTGGAGGGAAGAAGAAGAGGAGGGAAGGAAAGAGGGATGGGTTTTAAGGAAGATTCACCTCAAAGCTTCTTTTCAGGGAAAGCTTGCTAGAGGGTGGGAGCCAGGCCAATGTCTCTGCGCTAAGTGAGAAGAATATTGAAAGGCTCAAATCCTCCCCTGCTGGGAAAACTCCTTCTGCGTCCAGCAGCCAACAGCCCACTTGGTCTTTCATAGCTTTGTCTATTTTCCTCTGGTCTAATTCCCAATTGTACTCACACATTTTGTTTACTAAATGTATCTCTGTGCAAAGAACACTATCCAGTGTACAGTACCAACTCATTGTTTATTAAATAAATTAATCAGTGAATCTCATTTATATACACAGCTTTTTTTTTTTTTTTAATAAGACGAAAAAGGGAACCAGTGACAATGGCCCCTGGGGAAAGAGCTTGCCAAACAAGCCTGATGACCCGAGTTTGGTCCTCAGAACCCACGAGGGAAAGAGAATCAACTTTAAAGGTTGTTTTCTGGCCTCTACATTCATGTCCAAATACATTCTCTCTCTCTCTCTCTCTCTCATATACATACACATACAAAATAATAATAATAATAATAATTAATGATATTAAAATTTAAAAGACACAAAAGGCTTCAAGAGGACACTGTTTTCCAATTCCTCCCCAGCCTATCACACATCATGCTCTTGTACTCAGTGCCAAGTGTGAAGCCAGAGCCACATTTCCCAGGACAAACTTTCTTCCTCTTCCTTTCCCTCCTGACTCAGAGCCCTGGCTTTTCCTCTATTTCTGCAACGATCACACACCAGACAGGCACCACCTACTCTCTCGTCTGGGCTGAACTCCTCTTTCTCTCTTTTCTTCATGTGCATGTTTTTGGCAACCTTCTAGACTCTTCTCTGCAGGAGCTGGGAATGTAGCTTAGCTGACAGTCTTTGCTCAGCATTCACAAAGCCCTGGGTTCAATTTCCAGGACTGGGGATGGTGACATATTCCTGTAATCCTAGCCATGGGGAGGTGAAGACAAGAGGATGAGAAGTTCAAGACTGTGCTTCAAGGCCAGCCTGGTATACATGAAACCCTGTCTGAAAACAAAAGCCTCATGGACCACACTGATGCCTTCTTCCATCCACCTGAGGCCACTTCTTAGAAGTATGGCCACCCTATCTGGACCTTGCTCATATGGTCCCACCATCATATGGTTTGAGTGAGAATGACTCCCAGAGGCTCATATATTTGAATACTTACCTCTCCCCTCTCCCATTGGTAGAACTGTTAGAGGATTAGGAAGTGTGGCTTTGGAGAAGGTGTGTCATTGTAGGTAGGCCTTGAGGTTTCAAAAGCCCATGCCTTTCCCAAGCTAGCTCTCTCTCTTCTCTGCCTTGTGCTTATGAATCAGTTACTTCCTCAAGGGCCAGGAATGCCTACCTGTTGCCATGCTTCCCATCATGGTGGTCACGACTCACCCTCTGAACTGTAAACAATAGAAAGTAGCAAAGACATCTCACTTTTTCCACCTCCTTCCTTCCAGACATATGGTCTCCTCATCCACATGCCTATACACTGAATAACCAATGAATTATGGATATTTCTTCCTCTGTGTAGTTCTTCATTTTATATACTAGCCCCTTATGCCACTATCCTCCTTTTCTTTGAGGCAAAAAGAATAATAACCCCAAGATGTCCTTATCCAAATCTTTAGAACTTGAAGATATGCTACCTTTCATGGCATCCTTATGAATTTGGTAACATGATGAGATTAAGGATCTGGAGAAGTTTATCTTGTGTTACAGGAGCTTATCCCCATGTGTTAATGGATTTTCTGTTAGTGTGATGAAATACAAAAAATAACTAAAATAACTAATTTATATTAAAAATGCTTTTTTTTTTTTTTTTTTTTTTTTTTTTTTTTTTTTTTTTTTTTTTTTGGTTTTCTAGTTTGGTGGCTTTATCCCCTGACTTCTTGGCCTTGTTTTGGGGGGATGTGAGGATACTGTATATCATGGTATGGCATGTACAGAAAAGAAGGCTAATTACTTCACGGCATCCAGGAAACAGAGAGAGACAAAAAGTACTATTATCCTATTTAAGGAGACCTGATTATTTACCACTATGTCCACCTCTTTTTTTTTTTTTTTTAGACGAGATCACTATATAGTCCTAGCAAGCCTGGAACTTGTTATGTAGACCAGGCTGGTCTGGAACTCACAAAGATCTGCCTGACTCTACCTAGGAATAAAGGTGTACACTGTTAAGCCCACCTTGTAAAGGTCCCTCAGGCTGGCAAACAAGCCTTTAACACTTGAGCATTTGGGGAAAAAGCTCATGCATACCATAGCAGGTCCTCACGCAAAAACCAAAGGGAGGCAAAGGAACCATAGCAGGATATGTGATAACAAATGCGTTTGTGTGTTTAGGAGATAGAAGAGGAAGAGAGGGAGAGAAGGAAGGAAGAAAAGAGGACAAACTTGCCATATGTATGAGAATATAACAAAGGGAGGAAAGAGGAAAATTATACAGTTACATTTTAATTTAAAAATTTTTAAAGAAAAAAGTATTCAAATAACTAATTACTAAAATTCTTAAATTTGGCACACATAATTGAAAAGCCCATAACCTGCAATTCAAGAAGCTGAACAATATCCAAAATTACTAAATCAAAAGTAATGGACATCAAAAGCTCACAGACAAGCACCTGAAAACTAAAAATGTAAACATTTTTAAAGCAGACAGAGAGAAACAATGCACTCAGTATCAACAGAGGGGAAGCCACTGGAATCACAGCAAAGTCTCATCAAATACCCAGTCACCAGAAGGAAGTAGCATGGCACTTTTAAGTGATAGAATTTTTAACCTGTAGTTCTATATTCACTTCAAATAGACTGAAGGAGCCAGGCACAGTGGTGCACGCCTCTGATCCAGCACTCTGAGAGGCGGAGGCAGGCAGATCTCTGTGAGTTCAAGACCAGCCTGGTCTACAAAGCAAGCCCAAGACAGCCAAGGCTATGCAGAGAAACTGTGTCTTGAAAAACAAAAACAAACAAATAAACAAAATAGACTGAAGGAATGAAAGGGAAACCAGAACACTCAGATGAGGACAACTGTTCCCGGAAACCATACTCTGAAAGAATATCTAGGTTAACGCTCTCTCCTCTCTGCCTCATGCTTGTGGATGTACGCTCTGAGTCACTGCTCCGGCGCCATGCCTGCCCGCTCCCCACCACGACGGTTATGGACTCGCCCTCTGAAACTGTACGCTTCCACTAAAAGCATTCTCCTCTAAGTTGCCTTGGTCATAATGTTTTGTTACAGCAATAGAAAAGTAATTAAGACACTTCCCAAGAACATAAAATGAGAAGCTGGAAAATGAGATCACTCACACATCACTGGCAGGAATTGTACAGCCATTCTAGAAAACAATTGGCAATTTCTTATGAAACTAAATATGCAAATTTCCATGTCAACCCACAATTGCACTCCTGGGCGTTTACCCAAGGGACATCATAAACACATAAAAAAACTATATATAAATGTTTCTTTTGAAGTACACAGACTATAATGTTCAAATTGGAAACAAGTTAGATGTCCTACAACAGGTAAATGAATGATTAAGGGGAAAAAAATGTAACATCCACATATGGAACACAACTCAGCAATAAGAAGAAACAAACTAGTGACTCATGTCACAATACAGAGAAATCTTCAGGAAAGTATATTGAGCAAACAAAGCTAGTCAAAGGTTACACACTGGGTGGTTCCATTCATAGGACCCCTTTGAAATGATACAGTTATACACATTAAGAGCTTGTTAAGTAGCTGCCAGGACCCTGGGACATGGAGGCGGGAAGAAAGCAAACAAGAATCATGATAAAAGGGCAGCACATACATCCCCTATTCTGTAACTCCCCTGTGATGTGATTACATAGACCTACACTACCGATAAATTACATAAAACTCTGTGACCACACAGAGACAGTAGAATAAGATTTGTGCACTGTAGTGATAGCAGTTTCTTGGCTACAGTATCATATTTTACATAGCTGAGAGACATTGAAGAATACACAGAAGTATTGTTTAATCTCTTACAACTTTATGTGAATCTATCTCAGAATTAAAATACTAATTCAAATAAACTTCATTACAAAGAAACCTAAAGGAATGTAGGTGTGAGCAGATGGTTGAGGGAGTACATCTCAGAGCAGACATTCATCTATGGCATTGCATGACTCCCTGGGGAGACATGAGTGAGTGTCTATTTACCCCAGATAGGACACCAGTGGAAGAATAAAGACCAGCTTGGTTTACTGGGATCACTTACAGGACTGTGGTGAGGAGTTACCTGGAGAAATGCGGGTAATCCCTAAACCTCTCCCCATGCTGCGTGCCCCAATTTCTATATTCTGGGTCTCCTCTCCGCTTTTCTTTCTCGGTTTGGCAAGTACAACTTTCAATTACTTCAAGAAAAGGAAACATGAGTTTGTACATATTAGAAATTGTTTTTTGTTGTTGTTGTTTGGGGTTTTTTTTGTTGTTGTTGTTTGCTACTCAATACTTGACTGGTAGTTTAACTAGGTATAGAATTCCAGATTAAACCAATTTACTTCAGAATTCTGAAGATATTGCTTTAATATTTTTTGCAGTGTTGCTAAAAATAGTTCTGAGGCTAGTTAGAAAACAGAAAGGAACTTAACTTAATTGTGTCTCTGAGTTATGAGACTAAGCAATGGCAGTTACTGAGTTCTATATTGATTTAGAAAGATATGTAGGTCAGACATACCACTCTATTGAGGATGGAGAACAGGCCTTTAGTAAAATTATGAACAGTGGTGAATTGTCACATTATTTTATGTTCCTTTGCTTCTCCTCAAACCCTTGGTTTCATCCTTATTTGAATCAAAATAATATATGAAAATCATCATAAAAAAAAAAAAAAAAGAAAATGACAGAAAGGATATGGGAAAGGAAAGCATTCCCCACCCCCTAATTCTCCTGGTTGTAATATTTTTCTTTTTCTTTTTTCTCACTGGCTAATAGCCAGGAGTTTTTCTTTTTTTAACATTATTTTCAGCACATTTCATCATAATTCTTTTTTTTTTTTTAAAGATTTTTCAAGAAAAATCTTTTTCGTGTGTGTGTGTGTCTCTGCGTGTCTGTGACAGGTGTCTGTGCAGAGGCCAATAGAGAGTGTCAGATCTCTTAGAACAGATCCGATGGGATCTTGTGAACTACCCAAGATGCTTGGACCTAGACTCTAGTCCTCATGATAGAGCAGCAATCAATCTTAATCTCAGAGTCACCACAGAGTAAAGACTGAGGGCTTCTTGCCGCTTTGTTGAGTTTTTATGTGTGATAGACTCGACCACTTGCAAAAGGCACTGCACTCTCTTCTGTGAGAAACATCACAATGAGACTGTTGCCATCACCTACAATGCAACCATTTTAGGACCTGGGCATGTGTGAAATTCTACTTGGTGGTCTACTCTGCCAGCCCTTCTCCCACAGGCTACAGGTCACCCAGTGTCCCCTAAAATGTTCGTTTGGCCTTGAAAGAATTTTGATTCTGTGAATAAGAAAATGGAGTACACCATTTACTCTATTTGGTATTTACCACAGATGGAGGTACAACCGAGTCAAGATTCTCCAAAACCTTAATTGGGCTTTTCAGGCTACAATATGAAATACCACTCATGTGTCTTGATTTTGGCAACAGTTGGTGAAGAGAAGTCTAGAGTTCTGATTTTTGTTGTTGTTGTTTGTTTGTTTTTTGAGATAGGGTTTCTCTGTGTAGCCTTGGCTATCCTGGACTCGCTTTGTAGACCAGGCTGGCCTTGAATTCATAGAGATCTACCTGCCTCTACCTCCTGGAATGCTGGGATCCCTGTAATTACAAGGACTACACCACACCTGATTCTTGTTCTGATTCACACCTGTTCTGATTCTTAAGATTTGGTATCTGACTTAATTTTCCCCATTAAAGTATGTGGAATATTTTTGTGCCAAATTCTGAAATTTCATAATTTCCATTATGTTCTTTTTTTTTTTTTAATTTTTTTCCCCATTATGTTCTTAGTTAGGCCTGTTTTATCCATTGAAGCCCCACCACCTGGATTTATGTTTCCCACTTTGAAAAAAATGTCTTGAATTGTCTCATTCATTATTACCTTCTCTCCCGTTCTGGAGGACCTACTCTTCTGGGCTATTCCTCCTACATGTGTTTTGCATTTGTTTTCTATGAACTATTTCAGACAGCCTATACATCTTCTATTGATTTTTTTTTTTTTAATTTCTGGTACGATAAGCATGAATGTAGGCTTATTGCAAAGCTACTCTTTCTTTCCTGTCTTAAAGTAGCATTTCATTCTTGTTTTATGGTTACAGTTAATCATCCTTGAGAATAAGTCTCAATGCTTTCTAAGTTGCTTCCCCCCCCCATTACTTATTTTCATATGTTTTATTGTTACTTCTTCTCTATCTTCTGTGCTACCTGATTTCCTCAGATACCTGGTAATCTAATAATCTATACTATTCATCACTGGTATCCTACTCATGCCCAGCTGCCGTGTGCCTGGATGCAATGACATGTTCTCCTTTCTTTAGACAGCCGTCCTTGCCCAGGGACTGCTTTCCCTAATTTGTGACCCCTTTCTTGGCAGTCAATGGCCAATGATCTAGTAATGTCTGTGTATAAGAAGTCAGTCCTCTTGCTCCAAGATTAGATCAACTTTGATATAATTTCCATTTCAGAACTCCCCACAGATCAGATTGAGTCCAAATTTCGGCCAAAGCCACCAGCTTGGTCTCCTTTCTCTGGGGCTTCTGAGAGCTGAAAAGGTGAGCGTCTCCTGAGCCCCTGCCCATTGTAAACCACTTCTGCGGGCTCTTCCCGTGGTTCAGCTTCATTGCCTCGGTTGGTTTGGAGTCAGGAGGCTCACTCCCACGTGCTGGTGAGGGTGCTTCCAGAGAAATTCCGCTGAGAAAGGAAGATTCGCCCTGGATGTGGACAGCACCATTCTGTGGCTGGTCGCGGGCCGAAAAGAGTGAAAAGGAGAAGGTAGGCTGGGCGCTGGAGTCCCTCCTCTCGGCGTCCTGACTGTTGAAGGTGGCTGCTTTCCACTCCCACCACCGTGCCTTCCCTACCGCAATGGACTGTATCCTCTTTGACTGGGAGCCAAAATAAATTGTCCATTTACTATATGACTTCTCATCAGGCACTTTCTCACGGACACAATAAAAGCAAGTAATAGGGAAAATTGATTCCAAGAAGTGGGGCCGTTACTATGATTACCTGGCACGCGGCTTATAGACCTTTTCAACTAATTTGCAGAAGGGCTTTGTAAGAATTCGGGGTCTTTTCCAGCTTGGGCCCTGCAGAACGGCTCTCACAGGAAGAAGGGCGGTTCCGGTTCCGCCATCAGTGAGGAGGTGACCGGGGTACACTGTCAACGCCCACAAGCGCATCCATGGAGTGGGCTCCAAGAAGCGTGCTCCCCGGGCACTCAGAGAAATTCCCAGGTTGGCCGTGAAGGAGATGGGGACTCCAGATGTGCGCATAGACGCCAGGCTCAATAAAGCTGTCTGGGCCAAAGGAATAAGGAATGTTCCATATCGCCTCCGAGTACGTTGGTCCCGAAAAGGTAATGCAGATGAGGATTCACCAAACAAGCTCTACACATTGGTAACTTATGTGCTGGTTCAAAAATCTACAGATGGTCCATGTGGATGAGAACGCCAAATAAAGGTGCAGAACCGCAAAAAAAAAAAAAAAAAAAAAAAAAAAAAAAAAAAAAAAAAAAAAAAAGGACCTGGATTGAAAGACCCCAGCCTCACCCTAAGTTAAACATAGCTAATGCCATTTTGTGGGACACCACTGTTTTGTAAAACTCTGAAGGCTAAATGGGAAACTGGAAAATTACTAAGAAACCCCCAGCTGTGTCACCCACTTGGGATATCTGTGGTCAGGCTGCCCCAGTCGAACTAAAAACAGTTTGTGTTAATCACCCTCATGGATATCTATGAGACTGTTCCAGTTAAGATAAGGGTCCTAAGGAAAACAACAGGTGACGGGCCACGTCAAGGGGTCATCATGACTGTTTTGACCACCCAGTTCCTGGAATCTTGGTGTCTCTGCCAAACTTTGACACAAACCGTGGTCTCATGTAAACGTACCAATCAGCCCCCTGTAATCATGCTTCTCGCTTCTGTACCCACGCTTCTGCTCTAAAACCCTATAAAAACCCCAGCTTTTCACCCAGAGGGCGCGCAAAGTCATCCGAATGACCTTGCTGCCCCGGGTACCCGTGTATCAAAATAAAAGCCTCTTGCTGTTTGCATCCGAATGGCCTCGTTGTTCCTTGGGAGGGGGTCTCTCAGACGAGAGATACCCAGCCGGGGATCTTTCAGGATAAAGGAATTATGCTGATCTAGTGAAGTGATGAAGTAATGGGTTCTCGTCTAAGTTCCAAGACCTCACTAGCCCTGGGCAGTTGGTCAGGTTTCTAGCCCCAGACATGACTTTCCTCCTATTGCGGAGGCCTCACGTCCAAATAGACAGCTGTTGGTTATGTCCAAGAAGCGAGGACCACTGTTGCACTCTGAGGGATGCCTTGCCACCACAGCCTGGTAGTTTTCCTCCTTCAGCAGCTTATGTAATATTTGCTGGTACTGTGAACGCCAGACCACAGGAAGAAGGCTTTCACGTCAGAACTACTTTGATAGTTGATGGCTCTTTTCTGGCGGTGACCATTGTCAGACCAACTGACCTAATCTCAGGTAGTATATGTGTATGTGTGTGCACAAAATATATGGATAGTATTATTTTAATCAAATAAATATACAACAATATAATTTCTTGACACTATGAAACATCATCAGCTATGTGTCCTTTTCCCCTCCCTAAATAGAAACCCCTCCCCATTTTTCTGTTTCCCAATTCATATCACCTGTATCCTGCTGTTACCTTCTCCTCCAAACCCCATGGTCCCTTTTTGCCTTCCTGGTTTTTGCACTTACTCCATGTTGCATCTGAAAATTTAGAGCTGGAAAGCACAGATGATGGACAGCATGCAGCAGGTGGCTTTCTGCCTCCGGGTTACCTCAGTCTTCAAGTCCCATTTACCTGGAAATTTCATGATATCAGCTCTCTTTAGAGGTGAACAGTACTCCACTGTGTATGTGCACATTTTCATTCTCCATTCTTGGGTTGAGGGACATCTGGGTTGTTTCTGTTTCCTAGCTATTGTGAACAGAGCAGCAATGACCATGGCTGAGCGAGTATCTGTGGAATAGGACGTCAAGTTGCTTGGGCGTTTGCCAAGGAGTAGTATAGCTGGGTCACGTATTAGATCTGTTTTTTTTTTTTTTTAACTTTTTGAGAATTTTCCATACTGATACCAGAGTCACTATCCCAGTTTGAAATCTAACCAAGAGAGCGACTGTTTTTTCCACGCCCCCTCCCATGTACTTCTTGTCAGTTGTTCTGTTTATTTTAGCCTTTCTGACTGGAATGTAATAAAATCTCAAGGTTTTAACTTGCATTTCCCTAATTGATAAGGATAATGAACACTTTCTGATGAGTTTCTTAGCCATTTTTATTTCTTCTATTGAGAATTCTCTGTTTAGATTTAAAGCCCCCCCCCCCCCTTTTTTTGGGTCCGTTTTTTTTTTTTTTTGTTTTTTTTTTTTTTTTTTTGAGCTCTTTATATACTGGATATTAAATCTCTGTTAACTCTCCGTCATGTATAACGATCTTCAGAGAATCCAAGTTCACTTCCCAGCACTCAAACTCCAGTTCCAGGGGCCTAGTACCTTCCTCTGACCCCTGAAGGCACCTGCACTCACACGCACATACACACAGACATTTTATAATAAAATAAATAAAATTTAAAAAAAGTTATTTTAGGTTCACAGCAAAACTGAAAGGAACGCACAAAGGTTTCCCTTACAACAAGACTTCTTAAACTTTTCCCATTCACAATCCCTTCTTGCCCAAGAATTTTTTTCATGCAATCCCACAAAATAAGTATGTAGTCTATGCAGATGTGTAAGCCTACCACTCAAATACTATTGATAATAAACCACAACAACTATTTAAAAACAATTCTTCAGTACACATGGAATTTTACCATTTATTAAGGACAAAGTAAGTCTGCCTACTGTATAATGATGTGCTTATTATTTATTTTAATATAAAGAATTGAACTTAAGGGGGCCTGGGAGAGATGGTTCAGTGGGTAAAAATGTTTGCCATACAAACCTGATGATCTGAATTTGATACCCAGACACCATGGTGAAAGGAGAGAACTAATTCCCCAAAGCTGTCCTTGACATGCACTCAGTCCATTGCCACTTAAGCATCCCCTTCTGCCCACACCATGCACACTATTAACAGATAAGAATAAAGTCTGGCCTAATACTACAAGACATAGAGCATCTTCAACATTTTTATTGATTCTTAATTTTTTTAAATTTATCATTATTGTATGTATAGGCATGTGTGTATGTGTGAGAATGTGGCTATGCTTGTGTCACAGCATGTGTGTGGAGATAAGAGGACTACATTCCGGAGTCTGTTTTCTTCCTCTGTGGGGTCCAGGGGTCAAACTCAGGTCATCAGGTTTGTGTATCTAGTACCCACTGAGCCATCTCAAAGCCTTGTTGCTATTTTCCTTTTATAATCAGCAGTGTTAACACTGTCATTTTGCATGAATATGTAGTGCCAAATGACAGAAATATGTTTGAGGCCATTTCGGAAATTTTGGTTTTTGTATATTCAGAAACCTTATTGTTGCCAGTTTTTTCGTGATCCCCACATTCAGTGTGGATCACTAGGCACAGTTTGGGATGTTATACCTTAACTAGTTTCCCAGATCCTCAACCACCCCTACCACGGTGGTAAATTCATTATAGCTGATGGACCATCATTGATATGTCATTATCATCCAGATTCCATGGTTTACATCAGGGTTCCACAGGCTTACACAAATGTGCAATTTGTATTTTATCATACAGACATACAGGGTATTTCCAGCTCTAAAAAAATTCTCTGTGGATTTTTAAAGGAAACAAGCTTTTTTTTTTTGTTTTTTTTTTTTTTCCCTGTGTTTCTAGATAAGTGTTTGTTGCTTTTTTGGTAGAGGGACCAGGATCAACAGTTGCAGAGAATAAAACTGCAAGGTACTGTTCTAGAAACAGCTGGAAAATAAGGCTCAAGTGCCAGACAGGGGAGAGAAAATAAAAAAGGCAGACACACAGCAGCTTGGCACATCAAGAGGATTTTGTTAAAGGGGTGTGGGGGGGGGGGGGAGAGTGAATAATTTGCATGAGAATGGATTGAGAAGTCTGCAACAGCCCAGGGGGAAAAGGTGAGAAGGTCTGGTTTATATCAAAGTGAAAGGTGTCATCAGCAACCGTCTGCCCAAAAGGCCTTCCTGGTAATAGCTGGGATTAAGAGCAAGGAAGGAGGGGATCACCCAGTTTCCTGGAGTGAGGGAAAAATCGGTCTCAGCAGGTTGGTTCAGAATAAAACTTTATTAGAAGAGAGAGCCTCAAGACCACAGAGGGCCATTCTCCTGCTTAAACTAAGAGAGCATCAGCAGGGACAGAACATAATCTCAGAGACAACATGACCAGACCTTGAAGGGAGGGAGAGTCTGCCTTTCTAAACCTTGGAGAGGAGACTCAGTAGAGATAGCTTAAATGGAAAAACAGAAAACAGAGCTGCTATGACAGGCATCTGGAAAGGAGAGTCTTCAGATTACCCCAAACAAGAGAGGTGTTTTTTTGCTTGTTTGTTTTTTCAGTTTTTTTTGTCTTCTTTGATGGTTTCATTCATGTATACAATGTATATTGCTCATATCTACTCCTCATTTTCCCTCACTTCCTTTAAACTCCCCAGTCCATCTCCATCTACATGTGGTATCTCTCTTCCTCTGCTCACTGAGTCTAATTAGCACTGCCCACAAGGGCAGGGGTGTGGTGCCATTCACTGGGGCATGGGCAATATGCTAGCAGACATACCTCTAAAGAAAACTCACTTCCTTTTCCCCAGCAGCCATCAACTGCAAGAGCGTCTCAGTTAGGGGTGGGGCCTTGTGAACTTCCGCTCCATCCATACTGAAATGTGGACTGGCTACATCTTGTGCATGTAAGCACAACAGTTGTAAGTTCACAAGTGCCACAGCCATGTCATGTTCAGAAGAATGCATTTCCCAGCATCCCCTCACATCCTCACATCCTCACAGCCTCTGCACTCTTTCTGCCCCTCTTGCATGATATTCCCGGAGCCTTGGGGAGCCAAGTAAGTGACTTAGGACTAAGCATCCAACAATCACTTACTCTTACCTCTTCCATCACTCATGATCTCTGCGTTAACGGCCAACAGAAGGTTCTATGTCTAGTCTTGGGAGGAGCACTAATCTATGGTACAAACATATATATTTTGGCTGCAGCTTGACCTCATGATCATTTATCAGAACAACAGTACTTAGGTCCCTCAAGGGCCTCTTACCTCCCAAGCCATTGGCTTTTGACCAGGTTTACAGTACCAAGTATGAATTCCTTCCTGTGAGGCAGGCCTCAAGTCCAATCAGAAAGTATTCGGTTAAACCACTACAGTCATACACTATGGCACAAGTGGGTGGATCTTGACTGATAGGTCAGTACAGTAGCATGTAAGAGCCAGAGCTGGGTAAGACCATTGTTATAGTTTGTTTTCTACTGTTGTGATAAAACACCAGGACCCAAACAGTGCGGGCAGGAAGGAGTTTGTCTTGCGGTTCCAGGTAACATTCCATTGCTGAGGGAAGTCAGAATAAGAATCAGAAAGGAGGAGCTGATGCAGAGGTCATGGAGGAGTGCTGCTCACTGGCTTGCTCCTTATGGCTTGTTCAGCCTGCTCTCTTATACCACCCGGGACCACCTGCTCAGGGATGACCCCACCCAAAGGGGTTTGTGCCCTCTCACAGCAGTCATTAACCAAGAAAATGTCCTGCAGACGCACCTACAAGCAATCTAGTGAAAGCATCTTCTCAGTTGAGGTTTCTCTTCCCACATAGCACTGGCTGTGGAAAGACGACGAAAAAGAACTAGCAAGCACAGCCAATGACATTTTCCAAGGGAGATTCCTGACTTTTATAGGTTTACAGTAGGTAACAGGTGATAACCCCCCACAAGGGGTGGGCCCTCTCACATCAATATTTATCAGTAGTATGCCCCACAGACGACCCCGCAGCCAGCCTGATGGAGGCAATTCTTCAGCTGAGGTTTCCTCTCTCCAGACAACTCTAGTGTGTGCCATGCTTCTCCTCTTGAATCCCATAAAAGAGAGCTTCAGACAATACTCCAGCACCTTGAGTATCTTCACTCATGTGACCTGCCGTTCCCTTGCAGTGTGCCTGGGTTTGTTTTTTTTTTTTTTTTTTCCTATTTTTTGTTTTGCTGCATTTTTTTTCTTTGCTTCAAAGAAAGTTTTCTTGCTACTTTTGCACATCTGAATGGGCTTTTATTTCAATTCCTTGAATAGGAGACCATGAACGTGAAAGTATTGTAACCTAACTGAAGGTAACATCTGCCTTAGCCTAAGTGCCAAAGTGAAGGACTTATGTAGGACTTTAAACTGGCAGCAGTGAAGGGGAGGAGTTGCAAGGCCACACAGTACAGCAGGGCTCCTGAGACTAGAGGTAGAGGGGGGAGGGGAGGGGCGGGAAAGGGAGGAGAAGGGAGATTGCCCAGAGGTGTGGCCTGGTTTTGGGAGAGAGGAAGTTGGGTCGAGGGTCTGTGATACAGTCATTATCGAACCCTTCTTACTTCCCTTTTCCTGGGAGGTTTATGGTTTGCCAAAGCAGGAGGAATGGGCCGGCTGGTAGGCATTTTTCATGATGAATTAAACGACGAACTATTTATAGTTTATGTGAAAGAGCCGGGGAGGGGTGGAGGAGGAGAGGATTCCTCATAGGGAAATGGGGCAGAAGGGAGACCTGAAGCGCAGTGCCCACACACCAGTGATGGCTATGAGAACTGCTGCCTGCTTCCACTGATCTTCTAGAACTTAGGCCTTGCTATAACCAGAGGGCTCAGTTCCCCCACATCCTGAGTCAGTTTGTGGTGTAGAATAGAAGCTGGGGGCCGAGGGCAATGGGTAGACGTAATTACTGCTTCTTGAATATATTTACTTCCACTGTCTGTACAGGCACTGGGTGTACAGCAGGTGGAACATCTAACTAGGGGCACCCCACCTTTGTGGACTCTCGGGCCTGGGTTCACAACGGAGGCCGAGTTCACTCTTTCAACTGTTAAAAATGTTCACAGACACGGGAAAAAGAAGACGCGAACCTTGCAGCTCAGCATCAACGCATCAAACCTACAGCGCAGCCGGGAGCCTCGCCTCGCCGAGGAGCGCCGCGCCTGCGCATTGCAGACAATGAAGCCGCGCGCCCCCGGCGAGGAGGCGGGACTTGCCCGGGCATCCGGGTCCCACACCCCGCCCCCGCGGCATGAATGAGAGGCGCGGCGGCCGCCCCTCCCCCGCCGGGCCCGCCCCTCGCCGGGGCCGCAGCTAGCAGTCGCTACCGCCAGCTCAGCGGCTCG